>NC_060120.1:604569777-605201204 GCF_021461395.2 Schistocerca americana
AAATGTTGCAAATTTTGTTATGAGATGCAGACCACCATCGCAACATGTAAGACTGGTGTACCTCTTATCACTTGACTCTTCCTTGTGTATTACATGAAGATCTTGGCTTATGTAATGGTAACCAATGACACAGAGGATTTAAATGTGTACATTTTCATCATATCTGTGGCAAAAATAAGACAGACCAATATCTTCAAGTATACAATACAACCTTTTCATTCCCTTAATTGATACAGTTTGCTACAATTTTGTGAATTCACTATGCTGTTCCCAGTTCCACAACATACTTAAAACCCACACATAATCAGTAAGAAGTGCTTGTTTGGATTTTTTATATTTTGTCTATCAGTTGCATTTGACTCTTCCACTGTTTCTATAGCAGTCAGTCCTAATATAACTTAACATTTTTAAAAGTGTACAAATGAAATGAATGAAATCATACATTATCTTTAATGAATGAGCACTGCCTTGTTCATCCAGGATTGTTCCTGTTTTATGTGTCCTTTCATGCAAAACTTTCATTTATGCTTATTAATAAATATTTCTTCAAATCTTTTGCAGGCCTTCATGTTTGAGAGCTCACTTAGTCTGACAGTAACAAAATGGGGAGAAGAGACATGTCAAAAATTAGATGCTTCATATTATAAGTGCTGGCAGACACTTAAAAAACACTTTAATCCAAAAGAAAAAGAACCACAGTAGATGTTTTTACAGCTGTGGTAATTCATTCATAAGCAGAAGCTGTAAACCAATGTTTCTGTAAAATTGTGTTTCTATAATTATGTCACCTTCATTGTTGGTGCTGGCCTCTACCTACACTATGAAATATATTGTACTAATCACTCAAACAATATACTTACCTATGGTGTAATTGATCTGCTTGCCATAACTCATGAATGCAACTGCAAACAGCACCAATGTACTGCAAATGATGAATTAATATTTCTTATGGAATTTGACACCCTATTTCATTCTATATGTATCAGAAAGTAGCTCTGAAATATGCAAAGTAAAAAATAAAAATAAATTTTATTGTTTGTAAATAAAAATTACAGATTTATTGTACCATACATTTAGTGTACGCCTGTGCATGCACAGGCATGTCCCCCCCCCCCCCCCCCTCACCCTCCCCTTCCACACACACACACACACACACACACACACAGAGAGAGAGAGAGAGAGAGAGAGAGAGAGAGAGAGAGAGAAGGGAAGGAGAAAGGGGGCATGAATGACGGGAAAAAGGAGTGGGGAGTGGTTGGGGAGATTGCTGACAACTGAGAGGGAGAGGTGCCAGGCACACACTATAGGAATGGGGTGGTGGTAAGCTCATTCTACCCCCACTTATAGGCAGCATGCAATGATAAGAAACAGATTGGAAGGGGGGAGGGATAGAACAGAGCAAGAGAAGATACTGCAGAGAGGAAGCTGAGAGTGCTGGGGGGGGGGGGGGGGGGGGGTGCACGTAAGGTCATGGGGCAGAGGGAGAGGTGGATATTTAGCAGGTATTAGCGGAGATTGAGGCCACAGGGATTGTGGGGTCTAAGGATGTGTTGCAAGGAGAATCCTCATCTATATAATTCAGAAAAGCTGGTGATGGAGAGAAGGATCCAGATGGTGTGTGTGTTTTGAAGCAACCATTTAAATCAAGCCTAGCAGTGCATTCCACTACTAGGTTGCTTTTGGCCACAGTTTGGTTGTCTCCATTCAGTTGGGTTGACAGTTGGTTCATGGTCATTAGAGGTGGGCAAACTTGTTCATCTTTGGGAACTAGTCTACTGGTGACCAGTTCTTCTAAGGACCTGTTTATTTTTTCTCATTTACAGTTCCTTGTTATATATACTTATGCCTGCCTCGAATTTGAATTTTTTTCATACAACAATAAATGAAAAATAAATAGAAGTATTTTTAAGAAAAACTTTAATTCAATATATGTTAATTAACATTTGCATTTATTAATATAAATGGAATTTTATTAAAAGTAAGACTACTTGTGAGATTCCAACCAGCAACGTTATGGTTACAAAAGTTCCACACTACACACTCAATTACTGCCAATTATGTTAACCAGTTGAACTGTTTAGTACTTACAGAGCTTGGAAATGCTCCAATCTTTAAATCTGCTTTATGAAGTTTTTTTTGAGAATTGTGTCTTAGGAAACTGACATCCAGATGGACACAGAACTTCAGTTCCCCCTCCCCCAACTTTCTTCTTTTAAGTCCTCTGAATGTCTTTAATGTGTCTGCTGAAGGCAGCCAAAAGAATAAGGCCCAGGTACACAATGAATTTAAAGTTTATTGATTCAAAATAACACAATAGTCTAGGTAGTTAGTTTGAATTGATGATGGATGGATGGATAAGGTGTTTTGGGCACATAATAACAAGTCTTGAGCACCCAGACAGAAACAGTAAGAGATGAGTGGCAGCAAAATACACTAAACAGCAAAGGAAATGAAAAGTAACAAAATTCCAATAAACCTTATGCACACCCACATTGAAGCACAGAAAGAAGGTCTCATGTCAAGATTAAATCTTAGCCTAAAACAGGAGAGAGTGATAAAAGGAGTTAAAACAACATAGTGTGAGTGACTGGCAGGAGACACACTACAGGTGACTACTTGACTTCACCAACTGCAGCTTATTGTTCATCACTGCTAACCACTCCTTCCACAACTGTGTGGACCTCTGATGTAACACAGAAATGACAGCCTGCAGGGGGATAGTGCAAAGTGTCACATCATGGCCACTGAAAGCCTCCTTAGCAGCCCAATTGGCTTGTTCATTTTCCTGGATCCCCACATGCCCTGGCACCCAGCAGAGTGATACCTGCTTCCCCCAACATTGGAGGAAGTACAGTTGGTCATATATCAGCTGCACTAACTTCCCAGCTGGGTACAAGCTCTGCAGCAACTGTAGTGCAGTAAGGGAATTGGAGCAGATGAGACACTGTACCTGTATGCTCTGAACACACCACATCTGCTCCAGGCCTTTCAGATCAATGGAGCTCTGCTAAAATAATGGTATAGCCACGGGGAAGACATGGTTGAGGAACACCATGGAACAGCCAAGAAAGTCCACTTGTCTGGAGCCATCAGTGGACACCACAATAAAACTGTAATGTAAATCTAAAATGGTAAAAAAAACATAGACGGAAATGTAAGATATGGGGTGCAATCTTTCTTAAAATTCCTCAAGTCTAAAAGAAGTCTCATCCTCTGGAGGAGCCAAGGTGGAAATCTGCTCCATCCCCAACGTAAAACGTTAAAACCAGCTACACCCATCTCTAAAAGGCAATCCTTCATGCGAATCTCATAAGGCCTTATCACTAGTTGCTAATTACAAAAAAGCCTTTCCATTGGAGACCAAGCAATGATACGGTATGCAGGCATGTAGGGCATGGGTTGCAGTTTATTCACTTGGTGCACCATGAACAGCAGTCATCTGATGTGAAGCGATGGCTCAGGTGCCTCAGCACAGAGGTGTGGTATGTTGCTTGTTTGGAATGCCTCAGTGGCCAACAAATCCCTTCGTGGTGCACCATAACCAACATCTTTAAGTCAGAGGGAGCATCTTGGAGACTCATACACTGTGCACCCATAATCAAGATGAAATTGCATGAAGGCTGTGTAAAAGTGGAGCAGCAAGTCCTGTCTGTCTCCCCCCCCCCCCCCCCCCCCCTCTCCATGAATCATGGATTGTGGCTAAGACATTTTCAAATACTCAGTGCTTTGAGGAACCATCTTTTCAGGTCCTTAAGGTGTGCAACCATGTAAGTTTTGAGTCAAATGAGATACCTAGAAATCTTACTATCTTTTTAAAATTAAGAACAGTGTCCCTCACCCTCAACTCAGGAAAGTTTAAAATAGTATGGGAATGGTCAAAAATAATGCACACAGACTTATCAGTTGAAAACTTGAAACCCCTTCCTCTTCTCCACTCAGTCATCCAAACACAGAAGAGTTTGTTGCACCTGACTTGTTGTTGTTGTTGTTGCGAGGTCTGAAGAGAAAAAAAAGATAAAGAAGTCATCTACAAACAAGGAACCATGGACAGAACATTTAACTACTGACATAATACTATTAATAGCTATGGTAAAGACAGTCACACAAACCCTTTGTTTCCTGACATAAGAAAAAATTTACTTTTTATCATTTTCTTTGCTGAATTTATGCTATTGTGGCCTCAAATGACAGTAGGATTTTTTGTAAAATTTTATTTTATTTTTCACAACTTTTTTCTCTCCTTGTACTCAGAAGTACCGTCAGACTCCATGGACAGAATCACAATATGCACAGGAAAATGCGCCAATTTTTATAACTTGTACTTTATTCCACATAAATATTAAATATTTTTACATCAGAAAATTAATTAACAGAAATATGATATTTCTGAATTTTCTTTCAAAGTTCGCATAAATTTATTCTAGAGAAACTTCACAATACATAGTAACTTAGCTATACATTTTTGACAGTATATACAGATCACATATTTAGTGTTAGTGATACCTCATGAAATTGTAGGAAACAGTTCTTTCTCTCATTGTAGCACAAATACACTTTACATGTACTACATTGTGAATGTGGTCTCGACTGAATTTTATTTTTCGCCCACATTTCGCATCGTCCTCTTTTACAACTGAACACTACAAAATGGTTTTCTCGGTTGCCAAGACGTACATTCTTTGGAACAGAAAAGTTATCCTTCCTTCTCTTTGGGGGAGATATTTCATCTTTACCAGAGTTTCTCTTTTTGAGATTTGGCACTTGCTGTTCATTCATTAGCCCTAGTGCCACAGCACTCCTGAATTCCAGCAGTGGCAGTGCCCCATGTAGATCACTGAAAATGATGTGAGCATTGACAAAAGCAATTTCTATTGCTCCCCAGAAGAGACGGTTCCACCATTTCTTTGATTGCCTGTCAAGACCATAAGTTGAATGTAATCTGACTGCATGATCCACACCACCCATGTGTTTATTGTAATCACATACAATAACTGGTCATGGTATAGTCATACTAGTTCCATCTTCCTGTTTTCTTGTCACTATGCTCTGTTCGGTGCCATGGAAGTTTGAAACAAAATACACTACTTTATTTTCCCTCCACTGAAATACTGTTAGGTCTAAAGATGACTCTCTGTGATTTGATTCCCCATGGTTTAGACATTTTTCTTTAGGTAAATTCCCTGACAAACCTTTCCTGTTTGTTCTAGTTGTTCCACAGGCAAATGTATTTACGGATTTCTGTGTGAGAAAAAGTGGACAGAACAACTAGTGAGAGGTAACGCATTGTTGCTACAATAAAGTGTTCGCACAACCTGACGGTACTATTAAGTCCGCCTTATATTTTCCACTTTATCTCATTCAGTTGTAACGTAATGCTTCAAACTATTATAAAAAAACAAAGAAGGAAGGTATGTACAATGGAAAACTCAACGGAAGTTTCAATAAACTGCACACAAATTCAGGCAACACCGTGGATACAAGCACATACAATCTTCTGTTTTCACAGCAGCGCGTGAAAAACAATTTCAAGCTCTGACCGCCAGAGAGGTTTATGTATTGCACAATAACATCTATGAAACAGTAGAGCAGAGTTACTGTTATGTACCGACAGGCTCTCAGATCACAAAACTGCACCATGAGAAAATAATGAGAGTCAAAACTTACTGGTACTTTTAAGTACCGTCAGGCAACAAAGGGTTAAAACATTACCTGAGGAACATCGTTCTCCTGCTCAAAGCAGTCAGAGAGAGCATCACTGATTCAGTACTGAAAATAGTGTGGCAAGAGTAAGAGCTGAATAGAAATGGGAAGACATCCACAAAATCCCCATTCTTGGAGCCGCCCGAGAACAAGATGCCTTCAGATAGTATTGGGGGTCTTCTCAGTGTAAAAAAATACAGTCAGAAGGTGATGCTGTTGCAGTAAAGCTTGTTGTATAGCCATCTCCAGAAAGGCCAGGCTATCAAAGGCAGAATGATATCTCCTGAACCCACACTGAAAGCAACTAAGGAGCTGTCTGGATTCTAAGGTCCAGACAAGGCAGCAGTTGACCATCCACTTCAAGGTCTTCCCCACTGCAAGGTCTTCCCCACACAGCTGTAAGGGCAACACTATGATAACTACTCAGGCATGTGTGATCTTTCCTGGCTTTTAAAATATGAATTAAAATTGCCTCTCGCCACATGTTAGGAAATTGATTTGACATCCAAACAACATTAAAAAGGATGAGGAGCATTTATTTGTTTTTCCCTGTGATGTGCTGTAGCATACTGTAACCAGGGGACATGTCACACACAAGCCACAGACAACACAGAATCCAGCTTCCACATCAAAAACGGACAGTTGTACTTTTCATCAGTGGTGGACTGGAAATCTCAACTGCCTCTCTCAGCAGCCATTTTGTCATGCCGGAAAGCTGGAGCCTAACTGGCGGTGGCAGTAATAGTGGAAAAATATGCCACTGTAGTGTGAGCAATGTCTAGAGGGCTGGCTTGGAGGGGGCCATTCCCTTTACATCAGCCACTTGACACCTCCCTCTTCTCCCAGAAATCCATACAATGGCACACTTCATGGAATGGTTAACTGTGTTTGGAAACTGTTGACACAATTTTTTCTTGCTCTCTTGAATAATCTGGTGACTTTTAGCTCTTGCCACCTAAAAGGCATCAAGGTTCTCAGCAGATGGCCAGCACTTGAACCTATGCAGAGCTGCCCACTTGCTCCTGATTGGAGAACAATAGTCCTACCTCCACCAAGGGACAGGCGGCTTTTTTAGTTGTCCTGAAAACTGCAGAATGAATGCTTCAGCATCAAGGTGTGTCATTTATGTAGTATGATCCATCCATTCCTGGATGCTGTCATGGTGTTCAAATTCTGCAAGGTGGCTGTAAAGTGTCCACTATGCTCGATTGATGGTTGTCTGTTGGTCACCACTTCATCTGGTAGGTGAATCCAGATCAGGAAGCCATCACTGCTGTCCAAGTCATTGACCTTTTCTCAGCAAGCAGTGTGGGCAAGGGCTGCAGAGCAGAGCAAAAGATTGATAGCACAGAATGACCTTGTTGCAATGCAGAAGTACATGCCCAGCCCCATATTTAGCAGCTATCCACATGAAGACAAGAGAATCCTCTCAGCTGCTCTACTCTGGGGCAGGTAGCTGCACAGCCCCAAAGCATATTTTAAACATTAAAATCACCACAGTGGATGAAGGGGTGGGGGAACCAAGTGTAAAGGTCAAGGAGAGCCATGTCATTGTGAACATCATGTGGAGGTGGGTAGAGCACATGCACAGACACTGCAACTGCTTGTAGACTGGTTGTGAGGGAGAGAGGCAAGTAGTGGTAGGTGGTGTTGACAAAGATAGTCACTCCTTCTTTAGCTCTTTCTCTACCAAGGTTTCCTTTTTGTGGAGAACATAGCCACATGGCAAAGAGGTGTCAGAATGAGTCCCCTAAAGACATCTACATAGTGATTGAGCTTGAGTCAGCAGATGTACATACTCCACATGCACCCTAAACCCTGCAATCTCCACTGAAGTATGGAAGCCATCTAAATGGTGAGGTTTTCCCCTGCCATTCCACAATGGTGGGGAGTCTGCAGCTGAGGGGTAGGGTGCAGGTTCACTTGAGGGCTCATGGATTCCATCAAGCAAATGTCCAAGTTTATACCAACAATGGTATGGCCACTGTCAGATCCATTGGACAGGACCAGGGTCACATAGTCCGGTAGCTTCATAGTGGATCACTGTGGCTTGTAGGTCTTCATCCACAGCTTGGGTTTTGGGTGCTGTGGAAAGGTCAATGTAATAGAAATATTCTGCTGGATCTCTTCCAATGTCTGCTGTGAGGGTTTGCTATATTGGCTGACATTACGTTCACACACTATTAATGTTTCAGTGACAGGAAGGCTGAGCTGCGGGACCAGTGCAGGCAGTCAGCTGGATTTACAGGTGCAGGTAGATGTGTCCTGCTCAACCATCATAGCCTGAGTGCTAACACTGATCTCCTGGATGGGATGCTTCAATGCCAACACTTCACAAAACTCTGGTGGCTGAATGGCTCTACTTAAATTCCTTCTTTGAATCGGAGTATGAGACATGTTGGATGACTTTTATGTCCTGAATCTTCTTTTGTTCAGTGAAGACAGGACAGTTCCAGCACCAAAGTGGATGAGCCTGGGAACAGTTAACACACATGGGTAGGGCAGCACATTGAAAATCCAATTTGTGGGCTGCAGCACCACATCCTTCACATGCATCTCGACTGTTACAACCCATAGTGGTGTGACCAAAATGTTGACAAGCAGCATAATGGATTTTGGACAAAAGGTCTAACCCTAAGGCAGAGAAAGCTTGCTGCAATATACTCAGGCAATTTTGGCAGACTGGATGTCAGAATAAAGGATACTAACTTCTGAAGCTGACCACCAACCCCTTTCACAACATTCTGGACTTAAGTCGCCTATACACTTTCCCATCCCTGTTGCAGTTCAGTTGTAGCCTTATCCATAATTTTCCAGCATGTTACCACTCCTTTAAGACCATTTAACCAGGTGTGTTGCTCACAGTTGACAGGATATTCTCCAGATAGCTTGGCATTCAACAGCTTGTTTACTTGCGAGCCTTCATGATGTCGAGCAGGAGAGTAGCTTTTTGCAGCCTCTTGATAGGATTGAATTGCTCTGCAAGTCCCTCCAGAGCCTTATGGATATAGAAGGGCAACAACTGTTCAAAAGAACCATTTACAAATTTCATCACAACAAAGACATTATCTACAAAAGGATGTGGTCTGTTACTGTTGATGCTGTCCCTGATATTCAGTGATGACCCAGGCAGAGTAGCCACATGAGGTCTCTTAGGAGTTTAGGTGTTAATACTGCCCAATGAACCACCTAAAGCACTGGAGTAGAAACATTAGATCTAGGCATCATGGAATTCCCATGCAGTTAGGGAAGGAAGTCCACCCAGACAGAGCTCTGTTTGCATGGATGCAGCAGGCTGCCCACTAGTGACCATTCCTCTTCAACAGCCATGCATCTCAACAGCACACCTTAAGATTGAGGGCTTTTTGTAGAGGTTTTTACCATCCTTGTGATCCAAGAAGTTAAGCTAAGATCCCTGGTCCCTGTGACACACTATGTTCCCCTGCTGCACTGCTTGGTGGTCACTGAAGTATGCCCAGAGCTTACAGCGACAGAAGACTGGTGGTACTTACCCGTCCTCAGCTCAGAAACTCCAGGGCCACCAAACCCATATCCAGCAAACAAATACTGAGCTGTTGAGGGCAGTTTGTGACCAGTCAGTAACCAAAACAAATCTTATCGAGAATGAACACTGTACAGTTGTGGCAGAAGGTAAATAAAGTCACAATAAACTGAAGAGTTCACTACTAAGAGTCTTGGCACCCATTGTGCCAGTATCAGAGTCCTGAAGGGGCATATCACTGTCTCGGTCTCTAAGCTATGTTCAATGAACCTGTCAACAAAATGAAATAGAAGGGAGTTACAAGTCTGAAGATTGGTCACCACACCAGAACTACATCTTCTTCAAAGTATGTCCATGATGATGTTTCCCCAGTGGGCTCGAGATTGGTGAAATACAAATGCGTTCTGTACCTGGTCCAGGAGCCCACTTGAAGTGAACTGTCTTTCCAAGGCCCACGTGCTGGCCTAAATACAACCCAGGTGCTAGTATACAGTTGGTTCTATTTGCGGTCATGTGGCTCACATATGGGAAGGGACCGTGAAGGCAATGACATCTGACAGCACTTGGGTTGCTATCTGGTGGTCACAAGGGACGTGGGTGATGTATGTGTGACTTGTAAGGAAGATAGCCACCTGTGTTGCCTGGCTGTAATGTGTGTTGGCAGAGTAGGTGCAGGCCCACGTAACAGCATACCAAATTCCCCCCTCTGCCCACCCCTACCTGGAGGAACATATGGTGGTCTTGCTTGACACCCCCTCTGGTGCTGTCAGGTGCTCATTGGCGGCAGGGGCAGCCAGGCAGGTGAAGCCCACCTCCAACGGTGTTAGAGCTGGTGGTTCCTTGGCAGACCCCTTTGCATAAATTATTGCCAGTTGGGACTAGTCAGTACCAGTGGCATCCAAGACAGGGAGTGAGTTGACAACCTCCACCTCTGAAACAAAAGAGGGAGGTAAATTTATGGTTTTGAATGAGGACCACAGTGAGGCTGCATTTGGTTAATGTGTTTACAGCAGGGTATGCCATCAGAAAGCTTCACCTCACCCATGGCTCACCCCAGAAGTTGGGAAATGACTGCTGGGAGCCAATGTTGCTGGCCTTTTTTGGAAACAAGAGACCAAACTGGCCATAGGACAGGGGCCCTGTTAGGGTGAAGAATAGAGAGCTGTTAGCCATGGAGTTTCTCTGCCAGACTTGACCACAGATGACTCTCTATGATAGAGGGAGAGGGTAAGGGCTTTGTCTAAGTGCTAATGCCAGTGGAGTATGCAGAGCTGTGCTTCAAACATATGAACAAAATGGTCTGCTAAGCCATTGGAGGCAAGGTGTGATGCCACTGGTTTCACAGCAGGTGGTAAATTCTACCAAAGAAAATTGGGAGCCATTGCCAGTAATAATAGTTTCAGGGAGCCCCTCAATGGCAAAAATTCCAATGGGGATGAGCCACGAGTGCCCCAGGAAAGGTCCTGGAATGTGCACATAGAGATAAGACCAAGGGGCCAAAGCATCCAGACATGGGAAAAAACTGCTTGCCCTGCCAGTTACAGCAGGCCTTGATCATGCAGGTGATTGCTATGTCCACACCCCTCCAAGATACATGCAGGCACCCCAGGTGTATGGTGTGTCTCACAACCCAGTGCCCAGTGTGCACTAGAGATGAGGTATGCTGCTGTACATCAGCTGAGTGATGACGTTGGTGCAGTTGTCTTCCCCCTGAATCAAGAACACCCTATTAAATGTGGAGGAGATCATGGCAGCAATGCCAGTACAACTGGACCTATGAGTGTCGTAAATGCCAATGGTCATGCAGCAACCCATACTGCACCAGATAGAGAATGTTGCTGAGCACTGGATCTTCAGCAGTATGTCATGTGACAGATCTGGCATTCAGCAGCAGGTTGGTCACTGCTTTTTCAGCAGTGTTGTCCAGGAGAAAGAAGACATCAGGATCTGTCTCAGAGGAATAGACATGAAAGAAGGTCTGCATTCACTTGATGAGAGGTAGAACACAAATAGATTTCATAACTGCCAAGCAAAAAGAGGGCCACTGCTGCACATTGTGCACCTAGTCAGTTTGTTTGCCAACTCCTTAAAAAGAGATAGCAAAGGCTTGTAACCAGTAAAGAGAGCGAAATGGCGACCATAGATATAACCATGGAATTTTTTTGTACCAAAGATGATGGTAAGAGCCTCTTTTCAATTTGACTATAAATGTGTAAATCTGCCAACAAGGTCTTGGACACAAAGGAAACAAGACACTCAGTCCCATCAATGACATGGGAAATAACTACACTGACCCCATAATGCCCGAAGTACAAAAAACATAAACCAAGTATTCAACCTGGAAATGGATAAACAGCTTTTAATTTTATTATGCTTGAGGTTTTACTGTTGTAGGGCCATGAAGAGCTTAAGTAAATTGTTGGTCAAGTCCTGAGCACCTTTGCTGGCAACAAGAATGTCATCTAAATAATTATCCGTGCCTGGGACCTGGTGGATGAGGTGCTCCAGGTATCATTGGAGAATTGCCGGAGCAATGGCAATGCCAAAGCATAGCCTGTTGTATTGAGAAAGATGAAAAGGGGTGTTCATCACCAAACAATAGTGCAATTCCTCATTGACCGGAAGCTGGAGGTGAGCATCCCAAAGATGAGTCTTAGCAAACAACCTGCCACAAAAGAGGTAGCAAGGATTTCTGCTGCCCAGGGAATGGTGTAGGCATCTCTGACTGACTGGACACTGGACTTGAAATCACCATAAATGCACAGCTTCCTATCAGGTTTCTCAATGATGACTGGGGGAGACCCATTAGCTATTGGATGTGAGGGAGAGGACATCCTCATCCTGGCGCAGCTGGAGCTCCATTTGAAGCTTGTTTTGTAGTGTAAAAGTAACATTCCAGGTTTTGTGGCGGTGTTCATAGCGACAAGCAATTCACTGTAGAAACGGCTTACGAAGTCACTGCCGCACTTTTAATAGCGGGCCAACCGGTCCGCTGGAACAGTGAACAGAAGGAGGAAAACCCAAACACTCTGATTAAATAAAAGTCGGTACTTATCTTTATTAACGAAGATACAGCAACACAGTAGCGAACTCCGTGTCTACAGAAATCTGTCTAGTTCGAGTCGGAGCGGCTAGGTCAGCGTCGGCTGACGACAAACAACAACTCTGCGGCGATGAACACACAACTGACTAGCAAGTACACAATTCGGTGGCGAGTATACAACTGAGCGGCGAATACGGAACTGTACTAGCACTCGCGACTCCAGTGCTTAAGAAGCCAGAAGCCAGCGGTGGCGCGCGCAGACTTGCGGCGATTTCCTGTATCGCTGGCGCTGCTTATGCGGACGGCGTCCGGACTTTGATGCTGCCAACCTTTTGGCAGCGGCCTCGGTTGGCATTACTGGCTAGGATATAACACCAGGCCTTATGGAATTTTAGCATTGTGAATGGCATCAGAGCCACATGTGCCATGAAATCGTTGACCCCTGAGGTGGGGTGGGAGTAGACAGAAGTAAATTTGGAACAAAGAGATTTCAGGTGGGCATTAACACCCAATGAGTTGACTGTGTGGGTGGACTCATGGACAGCAAGGCCCAGTACCTGGAAGAGGTCCATACATAAGAGGTTGATAACACCTGGAGCATCTACAAGCAAGACCTTGGCCATCAAGGCAGTTAAGTGATGTTGAACCTGGGCCAAAAAATACTCAGAAATCTTAATGTCATTGTTGTAGCTGCATAACTAGGTGTCAAAAGATTCAAGAGGAGGGCAGCCCATCTAGTGGTATGAGTTCCAATCAATGATGGTCATAGAAGTCCCACACCAAATTGCAACTTGATGGGGACATTGTTGATGTTCACCATTACAGTCAGCGAACCCCATGCAGAGGGGAAAGCACTGTTTGCAAGCACATGATGTCCAGTAAGGATTCTGCCTCTTAATATCCATCAGCATAGAATGGGGTGGGGAGGGAGGAGGGAGGGCACCTTGTCACCAATTAATGAGACTGCCAAAGCCACCCAAAAGAATAAGGCTGAGGTACACAATGAATGCACAGTTTATTGGTTCAAAGTTACCGTAACACATTATTCTCTGATAGTTGGTTTGTAACCAGGCCTTAACCAAACTAAATCTTCATGAAAATAAACACTGTACAGTTACTGTGGCAGAAGGCTGACAAAGTCACAATAAATCAGAGAGTTCACCACTAAGTCCTGCACCCTGTGTGCCGATATCAGAGTCCCAAAGGAATGTATCATAGTCTCAGTCCAGAAACTTACTTCAGTGAAGCCATCAATGAAATGAAATAGAAATAAATGACAAGTCTGAAGATAGGTCACTGCATCAGAGTCACATCCTGTTCAGGATAATGGGGGTTGACAGAACTGAGGCTTGAAGACAGAAGAGTTCAGAAAAGTCACCCAAAATGCTAGGTCAGGAGAAACTTATCAAGTGGAATGAGAAGGAAAGACTGATCATTGGGGACTGCACCAGACATGATTTGAAGATCTGAGAGCTTATAGGTGGAGGATACGATAATGCGCAAGACAGAGATTACTGTCCAAACATTTTGCACAAGGTAATAAGAGTAGTAAGTCAAGTACATTGTATGTGGTACATGGTGAGCAGAGAAAAACAGACAGGTCAGAAAATAAAAGACATAGAAAACTAAAAGGGAATGAAGAATGGAGTAGTTACTGAGAAGAAACACTGACACTGAAGAAATTAACATAAATTACAGCCAGGTGGGAGGTGAGAACCAAGGACATGTTGTAACGGCAGTTTCCACCTGCGGATTTCTGAGATGCCATCTGTATTCTTCCTCAAAACATCAGTTTCTCAGGACTCTGCAGATGGGAACTGGTGTTATAACATGTCCTTGGTTCTTGCCACTTGCCTAGTCTTAATTTATGTTATTTCCTTTGGTCTCACCATATTTCTCAGTAACTATTCCTTTCTTCACTCCCTGTATTTTTCTATATCTTTCATTTTCTGATATGTCTACTCCCCCCCCCCCCCCTCCACCTATACCACATGCAATACTCTCCCTCACCTGGTGCAATTCCCAATAACCAGTTTTCCCTTCTCATTCTGTTCACTAAGTCTCCCCTGATCCGCAGTTCTGGGCAACTTTTCCTACACCTCACCAGTTATTCTCCTTTATCCGTCTCTCTTCCCATTCAACCTTTTTGCCAGAAGAAGGAGCCACTAGCTCCAAAAGCTTGTAGATTTCAATATCTTTATACGTGCATTCTCCTGCCACCACTTTGTGAATAGATTTTTTTTTTATCTATTCAGTTACATTACATTAATAACAGGATATGATATTCAGAATCTACATCTTATGGACTGCCACACACATGCCCATCCTCAAACAATCCACTTCAAACAACTCCCAAAAATGGGTATGACTGTCCGACATGTGCTCATTCAGCAGGTGAATGCCGGACTCTTTAGAACGTCAGAAAAATCTTCATCTCCTCAAGAAGGAGTAAGACCCTGTCCTTCTGAGCATGGTGCAGCAACTTCATGTGCGAATCAGTGGTTGGCACATGAAGTCCACTCTCAGTGAGATGAGCGACAAAGGTGGATCATATCATGTCAATGGCCACATGCTCACCAAAGTGGCCCTCCACTCTCATCCAGTCTGTTGAAATATTTATACTGTTATGTGCAGAGAGAAAGAAATGGCTTTCCTCACAGAGAAGATTAATATTATACAAAAATAAAATAAACTATTTTTAAAATGGTCTTTTAAGTTAGATTTGACACTCCTTTCTGTATTTTGTCCCGTTGTGCAGCTGGAATTGTAACTAGCATCCAATAAAGATTACCTTTTTCAAGTTTTTCCTTTCCCTGAGGGTAACAGATTTTGTTATTCTTCTAATTTTCTGCACTGTGCAACTCTAATTGAAGGCAATCAGACTTTTTATATGTGCTTTCTTCTCTTCCATCACTGATTAATATTTGCGTAGTGGTTTTTAAATAACTCAGAGATACAATATTTCAAAACTTTCTTGATGTATATTTCAATAAAATTTACCAGTTTTGTCATGAATTATTCAGACAAGCACTACTTAACATGCAGTTTATGTGAGAACATAAATCAGATATAACAAAATAAATGATCGAAAATGTTCATTTTAATTAAGATTCCCTTGACCTCTTCAGCAATATTATATCTTAACTTTCCTGCATGCTTTTATGTGGTGTAATTACAGAGTGTGAATGAAAATTTGTTTTCATCAGTTTGTACCATCTGCATATCTGCCAACCTTCAAAAAACCAAAACTCAAGAGACTCAGTTTTAAAATCAGGAGATATGAATGATCAAAAATCTGTGGCTCACTTTTGTATAAACCTAAGACAATTGATTTGAGTCTTTCCCTTAGATGTTACAAAGCTATGTAATGGCTATGAAAACACAAATGGAAACACTGAAAGAGAACAAATACTTATCGACATACAGGTCATGTGGGACTTTCTGGTTTCTATAACCTTCGAAATGTATATTGATTAAAATTGTGTATTGAACAAACAAATTGCGATGGTTGGCAAAAAAGACTAAAATGGTCAATTTTCAAACAAAATCTTAGGTTACATGATAATTAGTAAAAATTGGGAGACATAATGGAAAAATCAGGAAGCAGGAGAAGGAGTGGAAAATCAGGAGTCTCCCACCTCAATCAAGAGATTCAGCAGATATGCATTTGTCATTAAAAATTATCATCTAATTTTCCTGTACATCGAATATGCTCCCACTCTCTGCTGGAAGCAAAAACCTCAGTACTTGTTGACGGCAGCTGACAGGAGTTAAATATCTCATTGAATACATGAAATTATAAATATTTGCATGTACAATCACAAAGCCATAAAACATTGACAGAGGTTTCAAGCTAAGTTTTTACATTTGTAAGGTACAATTCTGACCTTCTTTTGTCCTTGAATACCACTGTAACATGATCATGATCTGGGGATATAACTGCTTTATTACTGGACCAAAGATAGGTATGGGGGTGAAAGGAAATGCTTCATACCTTTTCTTTATTATTGTCACTTGTCTGAAACCCAAATTGTACAGAAACATGAAATTTACAAACAACAGTTATCAAATACTTGAGACTACACAAAGATTATTGTTTATTTATTTATTTATTTATCCTGTGGATCACATATTGTACAAAGTACACATGATATAGGACAAGTCATTTTTCTTAACAAATATGTAGTTTGGAGAAAAAAAATAGGCAATGGACTGCCATTTAAAAAAATGTACAGAAAATTGTTCATTGATGAATATAGTAACTTCACATACAGAGAATACAAACAATTTACATGGGGAACTAAGAAACATGTAGGCAATGTGGTGCTACTTTAAATTTACACAAATAATCACTGAGATTACGGAATAGTGAAAATGTCAACTGGAAACACAACAGAAGGACAATGTCATTTAAAAACTACATTAAATATGAAATTAACATTGAGATTTCACAGACAATTAAGTTTTAATACTAATAGAATGTGTACTTGTACATTCAAAAGCGAGTTGAAAAATTTTGGGAAGTGAAACTGAAACATAGTTGTGTATAGTAGAAATTAGGTTATTATTTTGCCTACAGAATGTTTTACTCTAATCACAGTATTTTACAAAGGAACTTTATAATTTTTCATTTCCAGGAATTCTTGTACTGAATAGAAACAGTGCTTTGTCAGAAATGCCTTTAGTTTATTTTTAAATATTGGATCTGGAGCAGTTTTTATTTGTTCTGGAATTTTATTGTGTAATACGACACCCAGATGAGTTATATATTTTTGGTATGATGATGTCCTTAAAAAAATTTGATGGATATTAGATTGCCCTCTGGTATAATGAGCGTGTATATCATTGTTTCGGATTAATTTGCCTGTTCTTGAGAGGTATTCCCTGGTGAATAGGATTGTCTCTTGAATGAATAGGGATGGGATGCTTAGAACATTAAGTTTTATAAATTGACATTTACAGGATTCCAGCTTTAGAGGCCACAGATTATCCTCAGTGCTCTTGTTTGTAGTTTAAATATATTTGTGCTGTGAGTTGAATTTCCCCAAAAGATGATTCCATAGCGGAGCAATGAGTGGAACTGCGCATGGTATGCTTGCATTAGTGTGGATTTACTTGTAGTAGATTTTAGTATTCTTAGTCCATAGCACAATGATGAGAGTTTCTTTGATAAGTTGTTTATATGTGTGTCCCATTTTAAATTTTGTTCGACCCATAGACCCAAAAATTTTGTTGCATTTACATTTTCAATTTCATCGTTATTTAACTTTACTTGGATAGTTTTTTGACTGGATGTGGGAATTAGATGGAAGTTGATACATACAGTTTTCCCACTATTAACAATTAGGCCATTTTTGTTAAACCACTCAGAAAGTTTTTCCATAGAGTTATCAGATATTGTCTGAAGGGATTCAGGGCTAGATCCAGTCAACACTATGCTTGTATCATCAGCAAACAGGATAGTTTTTTGTGGGCTCATACATTCAACAAGATCATCTATGTAAATGAGGAAAAGTAATGGCCCTAGAACAGAACCCTGGGGAACACCATATCTTATTGTTCTTTCCTCCGAGAGGAAAACTGTGTTATTTATTTTATTCTGTACATTAATATCGTATTGAAGTGATACCTTCTGTCTGCGGTTTTGTAGGTAAGAGCATAGCCAGTTGTGAGCCACACCTCTTACTCCTCTTCTTTCCAATTTAGCAGGCAGTATTTTATGATCTAGTACGTCAAAGGCTTTAGAGAGATCTAAGAAGATACCTGCAGCTATATTATGTTGGTCAATTGATTTCAGTATGTAGTCCAACAGTTCAAAAATTGCTGTCTGGGTGGATAAAGATTTACTAAAACCATGTTGTTGAATGCTGATTGGTGCGTGGTTTTTTATGAAATTTATAAGCCTGTCATAAAAAAGTTTTTCCAGGATTTTTGAAAAGATGCTTAATATGGATAATGGTCTATAATTGGATACTAAATCAGGGGAACCTTTCTTTGGTAATGGTGAGACTTTAGCTATTTTGAGAGCATCTGGAAAAATGCCAGTTTTTAATGATGGTTGATAATGGCTTTACTATATGGGGAGCACACACCTTTAATATGAGGTCAGGTACTTCAACATAGCCACTAGAGATTTTATTGCGTAACAATTTTATTATGTTCATAATTTCATCAGGGTTTGTTTCATAAACAAACATTGTAGCATTAGTGCTGTTTGACGTATTGGTGGAATTGAAGAACGGTACCTTGCAGTTTGCCTGAATGAGATCTTCTGCTAGTGAGGTGAAATATTCATTGAACTTGTTTACAACTGTGTATGGATCTGTGACCTTAGAGTCATTAAGTGTTAGAGAAATGTTTTCCTTTTTAGGTGTTGAACTACAAGTTTCTTTTTTAATAACTTTCCACATAGCTTTCATTTTGTTTGAAGAGTTTCTTATGAAATTGTCATTCCATAAAAGTTTTGCCTGTCTAATCACTCTAAGATAAGTTTTTTTGTAGGCTTTACAATAGTCAGAAAATTCTTCAGTGACTATGTATTTTTTGGAACAATATTGGAGAAATCTGTTTCTCTCACTAGAAATTTTGATTCCTTTTGTTACCCACGACTTTCTATTTTGATTGCTTGAAGTTTTTGTTTCAAAAGGAAATGCTGTATTAAAGTAATAAAGGAAGGTGTTATGGAAGCTTAAGAACATATTATCAACAGTTGTTTGCATGTAAACACTGTCCCAATTTTCCTTAGCTAATAGGAAGTTAAAAATCCTAATATGTTTTTTTCTTTACACTTCATAGGAGAGAATTTCCTATTTAAAAATCTCTTTTGGTATTTCTTAAGGAGCGACTTCATAAATTTTCATTAATTCATGTCAATCAACATTGTACATTCAGCACTGCAGCTGTACTGTCTCTAATACCATTCTCCTACAAGTTGCATTCTTTTGGACAGATCATTAGAACGCATAGTGTTCTCAGTACTTCAGTTTGTGTAGCTTGGTGGAAACCAAAGATGGTGTGAAGATGTGGTATATATAGCCAGGGCATCAGTCTGGTAAGTTTGCCATGTAAATGTAATTTACTTTGGTATAATCCATCTTTTGGTGCCAGTTGCTGCTCCATCAGTGCATGGCACACACTTAGCTTCACTCATATTTGAAATTCTGCTTCAAAGCCTGCATTTCACTGCACAAATCACTGTATTGCCTTAATTGAAATTAATTTACAGATATTCATAATTATACCACTTTTTCCTTTTTACAGTCTTCACTTTATGTAAGTCTCATTTATCTCTCTCCTTAAATACTGTGATAATGGTCATCATTAAGTTTGCCTCCCATATATACTTCTACACTGCTCTTTACATATTATGGTACATTAGAGTTCAGTTTCTTACATTTGAGTTACAATGAAGATTTTGCTGTATAGAAATTACATCATATAGTTCTCTTTTGTTTTCTCTGAGGTCAGTTTAAAAAATTCTGGAACATTCGTAATTTCACACCAGTGGTGTGTTGGAGCGAAATGCAGCTGACATCCCTGCACACAACTGTGTCATTGCCAGAAGTTTCATTGTTGTAAGTCTGTTAGTTATTGTTCAGTGCTGTATTGAGTAGAATATTGTGTCACACAGTTTGAGAATTTTGAGAGGGCAGAGTTAGAGGAGCAACATGTCTGCGTTAAATTTTACATGAAACTAAAGAAAACCTTTACAGAGACAGACCAAATGATGCAGGAAGTCCATGGTGATGAGTGCCTAAGCCATACTCATGGTTATGAATGGTTCACATGGTTTAAAAATGGCCAGATGGAAGTTAAAGATGACCCAATTCAGGATGCCCTTCAGGCTCTACCAATGATACTTATGTCAGGAACATCAACAAAGTTGTGCATGCCAATCAAAGACTGACTGTCCTCTTGGACAGTCAGAAGAATGTAACATTTCAGTTGGATCATTTCATGAAATCCTGATGTAGCATGTTTGAATGGATTGTGTTGCTGCCAAGTTCTTCTCACGGCTCATAAGACAAGAGCAGAAAGACTTTCGCCTCACAATTTGTGAAGAGCTCTGGTTTGCGCAAATGGGAATTAAATGTTCCTTAAGAGAATCATAACTGGTGATGGGATGTGGGTCTACGGTTATGATGCTGAGACCAAGGTTCAATCTTTACAATTGGTTGGGAAAGGTTCTCCCAGACCAAAAACAGCTTGTCAGGCCAGGTCAAATGTGAAAGCCATGCTGATGGTTTTCTTTGACTTTGAAGGATTGGTTCCACATGAATTCATGGCACAGGGACAAATTGTTCATTTGTGGTACTACACGGATGTGTTGCAACTCCCACAAGAAAATGTGGGAACTAAATGACCTAAAATGTGGTGAGACACTTCATGGCTCATGAGGTACAATAACACACCTGCACGTTCATCCTTGTTGGTGTTTGAGTAAAAATGTTCAAATGTGTGTGAATTCCTAAGGGACCAAACTGCTGAAGTCATCGGTCCTGAGACTTACACACTACTTAAACTAACTTATGCTAAGAACAAAACACACACCAATGCCCGAGAGAGGATTCGAACCTCTGGCACGAGTGGACGCGCAATCCATGACATGGTACCTCTACCCACATGGCCATTCCACACGGCGGTGTGTGGGTATTGAACAAAAAATGAAATCAGTGTCCTGCCTCATCCTCCGTACTCTCCAGACCTGGCCCCCGCATACTTTTTTTCTTATTATCAAAGTTGGGAACACCATTGAAAGGATGAATATTTGCAACGACAAGTGAGATAAAGTAAAATTCGGAGATAAAGGAAAATTCGCAGACAGCACTTCGCACAATCCAGGAAGAGGTGTACCAAGACTGCTTCTGGGAGTGGAAACTGTGTTGGGAGCAGTGTATCTGTAGGAGAGTATTTTAAAGGAGCCCATGCACAATAAGTAAAAGATAAGTGTAGAAAAATTTTGTGGACAAAGTTCTGTAATTTTTTGAACAGATGTGTTTTGGGGCTTTCTATGTGACCTGTTAAATCATAGTGTCTCATATGAAGTAATTTTCTCAAAGAACAGTAGGCTAATTCATGGTTTCTCATTTTATAGACAAAAGAATACAGCGTGTGTTATCAACTCCACATCAGCTATTGGAAAATCTTAACAAAAAATCTATATTTCACAGACCTGTAACTAGATGCAACAGCATCTAAGGAAAAGTTTACTACTGTAATCACATAGAAGTGGTCAATCAGTTGCAGAAATCAAAAGACTCAAAATAATATGTATATTCCACAAATACAATTGAAATGTGTCATTGAAAGACACTGAAATGGGAAGTGTAGTGTAACCTAATATTTACTTCCTCACTACGTGTAATACGTACATGTTCATATACATGACTTAAGGTGGCACTGTAACCAAACTATATTGTGTCAAAACATTATTTTAAACTCACATTGGTGGTTCTGTTTGTACCTCTCCATATTCAATACCTTTTATATATCTGCAAATATAAGTTGATCTGAAACTTCCTGGCAGATTAAAACTGTGTGCCGGACTGAGACTCGAACACGAGACCTTTGCCTTTTGCAGGCAAGCGCATTACCGTCTGAGATCAAGCATGACTCTTACCCTGCCCTCACAGCTTTAATTCTACCAGTACCTTGTCTCCTATCTTTCAAACCTCACAGAAGCTCTCCTGTGAAGGTTATACAAATTACTCATGAAAAATGATCAAAGGTAGATACATACATGAATCACTACGAAAAAGGTAAAATCACATTTGTAACGATCAACTTATAGAATGAGATTTTCACTCTGCTGCAGTGAGTGCACTGATATGAAACTTCATGTAGATTTACATAATTAATCTGGTTCTCCTGTGTGGCAAGTCATCGTAACCTATATGTCTTTCACATTTGTATATAGAAATTAATGTATTGTCTTTATGGACAGACAACATGGAATATTCTACTTTGTATAGGTGTTATGAATAGTCAAAAAAAAAAAATTATTTTATATGACTATTTTACCATCTATTGCTGGTTCTGTATTAAATTCATGTAAAATGAAAACCGTTACACCCAAGAGGAGGGCGGGGCGGAGGGAGAGGGGCTGTTAGGCTTGATTCTTCAGACATTCTTTTGTCATGAAACATGGTACATATCAGAACACACAGCATACATTTTCAGCTCATATGTTACAATTATACTTGCTTTTACATTTACATTAATGAGTATTGATACGTGCCTTGCTATTCCACATAATGTTCATCTTCACACACACTCAAACATAATTACACCTCATATTGGCGGGATCCTTACAGTTCCCAACACTGTCTTTGAACGTACCTTTATACATACAGCATTCAGGAGAACGATGGTTCAATCCCGCGTTCGGCCATCCTGATTTTTTCCGTGATTTCCCTAAATCGCTCCAGGCAAATGCTGGGATGGTTCCTTTGAAAGGGCATGGCCGACTTCCTTTCCCGTTCTTCCCTAATCTGATGAAACTAATGACCTCGCTGTCTGGTCTCCTCCCCCAAAAAACAACCCAACAACCCTTTATACATATACTCCTCTACTAATTGGAGTGTGCAATTTAGCACCAGACAGAATAATTAAATGTTTGACTACCTGTATGTTAGCCAGCATACCATTCATGCCTAAGCATGATATTTGTAGAGTAGTTTAGAATGCATTATTTCCCACTTGGGTGAAATGTTATTCTTCTGTCTTACACAGTCCACAAGTACTTAAATTATCACAAGTACTAAAATTAAACTTACCCTGATGAAGATCATACTACTGAGTATTAGCTCTCATGTTGTTAAGATAGCTTACACAACTCATTGCATTTGTCACCAGTAAAACTTACCTATCGAGAATTTTGCTCACTGAATTATACTGTAAGTACTTCATAATAGGACATGTGCAGTTATATCTCAAAATTGTTACTGATTCCACCCCACATCAATCTTTGCATTTAGCTATAGTGTTTTGAGTTATTGGAGTTACTCTGTATAGATACAAGGATACATATTTGTAAATAGTATGGGTTTAATTAGTTCACAGTATAGTGCAGTTCAGATTTTTGTACCTAATAGTTCACATTTCTCTTCTCAATTCATTTTCTTAAATCTAAACTTAAATTAATATTTACATTTTTACAGTTTTATCATTGTCTACATGTTCACTTTGTTTGCCCTCACTATTCCCATCTGTTGTTGTCGGAAGGTTTAGCGTGAACATCAATGTTTCCCGTCAGTGGTAAAGTAGCACCACTACTGTCCCCCCCTTCAACGATGTGCACCACATGTTGTCTACTGTGCCAATTAGTATCCTGATTACTGTGGAAATCTTGATCCCCTTTTCTGACACCTCTGTTTTGAATTTGACCAGCATTCATTGTCCTACAACCATTACATGTCTCTTCGTTTACTTGCCTATTGTACAGAGCACCTACCCAGTTGTTGTAACTATCCTGTTGCCATAATTTGGTGGGTTCTGGTATCTGAGTTTGTACCTAAGATCTCTTTTCTTTTGATAATAGTAATTTACTAGATTGCCTTGTGGTGGTGTGTAAGGGTGCCAACCATGGATGTTGTTGTTGACATTACTGGCTTGCATGGTCCCATTGCCCTGGAAATCTGATTGTGTGGTCCATGTTGCCTTCTTGATCTTGTCCTTCTTCATAAATTAGGTCTATGGAGTCCAACAGAGAAGAAATATTCCCAATCTGTTTCTGTTACTGTTACTAATTTTTCACCAATGTTCGGCGGCAACCTATCTTTCAAAATTTTGAACACATCTATATGAGACAGAGATTTGCTGCAGTATCTCATTTTATTTATATATTGCTTAAAATATCTTCGCAAAGCCCCCTTATTTACTGTTGCAGGTCAAACATTTCTCAATGTAATTTTTTCTGAACACCAGTAGACCAAAATTTATCTAGAAAGGATTGTTTGAACTAATCATATGTTTGACGATGTTCTACCTCATCAGCTGTCCGGCGCAATGCATCTCCTTGGGTGAATCTTATACATAGGGTATTTTTTGTAAACTGCACCTTTATGTTACAGAAATCTCTTATAAAAATTACTGGGAGAACCTTTTTTGACTTTGTAGAAAACACCTGAAACAGGCGATCTACCAATATTTGATGAAATGAAGTGTCCTGTTCCCAATGATTCTGGTATTGACATGTAGGGCAATTGGTGGGGGTAACTCATTTGATTCGTTATTGCCTTTGGCAATTGATTATACATGAAGAAATCTCTTTCAGTGGCATTGGAACTCTGTGGAGGAGAAAAGGTAGTTTCTCTTTTGTTTTCTAAGTTCTCTGGCAAGTTTCCTGTGTTAACAGTTGTATTTAGCTTGAATTAACTCTGCCAGTCACCAGTTCAGAAAGAATTCTTCGTAAAGTAGTTTTTACGTCCGCATCCACTTAAGTAACAATTTTGTTTTTCTTTTCGGACTTCAATTTTTCTACTTCGGCTACAGAAGTTAGGTGCTGCAACACATTTTTTTTTTCACAAGAGTGGCCTCACTGTTGAGTGCCCCACCTCTGTGCAGTTGTTCAGCTTTCTTAAGTCAGTTTCATCATGGTTTTGTTCCAGTTTCAAAAACCCAATCTCTTCTGACTGTTTTTTCACCTCGACAGGGAGTTCACTAAACATTGCATATAGTTCTGAAAAAGTGTGATCATTGTACCATCTTAGCTAACTTCTCATGTGCAGTTTGCAAATTGGTTTGCTTTTCGGTCAGCTCATATAACCTACTCATAGTTTGCTTTTGTTCTTCGAGTAACTGTGAAAATTTCTGATTTAAATAGTTCAACACATTTGTAAATTTTTGATCAAGTTTCTGATCAAAACATTCGACATATTTGTAAATATTAAAAAGTTGTATCATCTCATTCATGTTGTTTGGCTGTGATGAAGTAGCGTTTCTTGGTGTTTGTGATGATATTTCACGTGTAAACATCTTTTGTTATCAGAAGATAAATGAAGATCGAAACTTCATTTTCATTACAGTTCCCTTGACCTCTTCAGCAATATTACATCTTTACTTCCCTGTAAATTTTCATGTGATGTTAATTACTGATTGTCAATAA
Organism: Schistocerca americana; assembly: GCF_021461395.2. Classification (NCBI taxonomy): domain Eukaryota; kingdom Metazoa; phylum Arthropoda; class Insecta; order Orthoptera; family Acrididae; genus Schistocerca; species Schistocerca americana. Next base: position 604,595,128 of record NC_060120.1, read on the forward strand.
AAAATTTTTTCATCATCATTCCTTGTACCATTTGTCATTAAAAATATCTCATTTTCCCATATATATATTCTACATCACACTTGGCAATGTAAGAGACCCTGCAATCATGACATGAAATTTTGTATATCCCAGTCCTGGATCTATGATATTGCTGAACCAGGGAAAAACTTGATAGTGGCGCCACCCCCCCCCCCCCCACCCCCCCCCCCCCACCCCCCCCCACCCCCTCCCCTCGAGCATTTGAGACAGGTTGTCAAACTTTTTTTACAAAAATCTATTTTTATAAAATATGTTCATTCTGTAGCGTACGTCTTTTTGAAGAGTTTGATACATAAAACATATAATATGTTCCAGGAACTGTAAGATATATTCCAGAATGAGATTTTCACTCTGCAGCAGAGTGTGCGCTGATATGAAACTTCCTGGCAGATTGTAAGATATATTATTTGGTCTTAAGTGTGCTGCAATGCAGTGTTACGCTTCTTTACACAGCATTCTTCTATCGCACATAACTGTATCCCGCTCTGTGGAATCCAAACATGTATACTTTGTAACAGAAGCCACCAAACCTACATTCAGAACAGTGGAAATAAAAATGTCCTGAGGTGCCTATCCTGCTCCCAGTCAGCCAGTTTGATATCCTACCCACCTCTAAAAAAAAAAAACAAATTAACACTGGGTGAGATTATTTGTGACCTGGAGGATGAGAACTCTTTCAGAAAATTTATGTTCTTTATTGCCTGTTACCTAATAACTTTCTCTTCTGCATGACATAATATTAAATATAGGAAACATAAAACCATCAAAGACAAGAGACAAGCAAGCCATACATATTTCTTCAATCCTTAGGTTCCAGCATTGTTTTCTCTCTAATCTTACTACAGCCTAACACAGCATGCTTTCTTTTCTGCGAAAGAAGTTTGTCTCATAGGCAATTTTATTTTCAGTGGCTAGGATTGCGGAGCCAGATAATTAGATGTCCCTGAGATTGGTTGGTTGGTTTAAAAGAAGGGGAAAAGGGACCAAACTGCGAGGTCATCGGTCCCTTGTACCTGGTAAAATAATTACACAAAGGAAAGAAGAAAGGAGATGTACAGCACAATAACAGGAGAAAGGAAGAACCAGAACAACAGGACAACTAACACTGCTATGGATAAAACAGGAAAAGAAAACCTCAGAGAGAAGCAAGAAACAGGTAGAAGGGAAAAAAACAAGAGAGCAGATGACCATGGCTGGCTGGCCACAAGAATAAATAGGAAAAGCCAGCCACTCTGTGACACATTAAAACATCCAGCCTACAAGCATTAGAGTGGAGAACACAAAGGGACAAAGGACATGCGTTAAAACTTATATGGAATGATAAAACCCATCAACACGTAGAAAACATAAAACTAAATTAGCCAATAAGGCGTTGTCAGCTAAAATTAATGGCAACAAGTCCGATAACTGAAGAGTCCATCACAGGCAAAGAAGGACAGCTCACCAAGATATGGGCCACTGTCAGCTGGGTACCACACTGACACTGAGGTGGGTCATCAGGGCACAGGAGATAGCTGTGTGTCACCCAAGCATGGTCAATGCGGAGCTGACAGAGAACCACAGAGTCCCTGCGAGAGGATCGCGTGGAGGTCTTCCACACATTCAGCCTCCTTAGTGGCACGCAGTTTGTTGTGCACACTGTGGCTATGTCATTCCGTCTCCCAAAGCTGCAAAACGTTGCGGCTTGGTACTGAACACAGGTTAGTTGCAGAGAAGTCTATCTCTGTAAGAGGTTTCTGCATAGCCTGTTTGGCCAGCCTGTCGGCAAGTTCATTGACTGTGGTCCAGGCAAACACCACTGAACGACTAGACCCTTCCAGGGCATAGGTGGACTCCTGGATGGTCGCTACCGAAGGATGACAAGGATAGCTTTGCTCAATAGCATATAGGCTGCTCAAGGAGTCAGTACACAGAAGAAACGATTCCCCAGGGCATGAATGGATGTGCTCAAGAGCATGAGATATAGCCACCAGCTCTGCAGTGAAAACACTGCAGCCATCGGGCAAAGAATGCTGTTCACTATGTCATCCATGGAGATACATGAAGCCGAAGTCATCATCAGCCATCGAGTCATTGCTGTAAACCATTTCATGGCCTCAGTACATGTCAAGAATCAAGAGGAAGTGGCAGCGGAGAGCCGCAGGGTTAACTGAGTCCTTAGGGCCATTTGAAAGGTCCAGGCGAAGCCATGGCCTAGGTGTACACTATGACCCTGGAGGTGTATGTGAATGGACCTCAAGTATAGGTGGTAAAGGCAAGGACTCCAGTTCGGGGAGAAGGGATCAGACACTGCAAGTGGAAGCCCTGACCTGGGCTGCTGCTGCAGGAGATGAACCGCTATGGGTGGGAAAAGGAGATGGTAATTCGGATGCACAGGACGTGTAAAATGTAACTGGCCAGAATTTGTGCATACCTAACCTCCAATGGAAGGACTCCGACCTCCACCAGGACGCTGGTCACTGTACTCGTCCTAAAAGCTCCCGTTGCTAGGTGAATGCCACAGTGGTGTACTGGGTCGAATAAATGCAACACCTAAGGCGCTGTTGAACCATAAACAAGACTATTATAGTCAAGGCGGGATTGAACAAGTGCTCTGTAGAGCTGCAGCAGCGTAGAGCGATTTGCACCCCAGTTGGTGTTGCTCAGGCAGCAGAGGGCATTGAGATGCTGCCAGCACTTCCGCTTAAGCTGAAAAAGGTGAGGAAGCCACGTCAATCGGACATCAAAAACCAGTCCTAAGAATCGATATGTCTCCATTTTCATGAGTGGATCGTCATTAAGATAGAGTTCTGGTTCCGGATGAATGGTACGATGCTGACAGAAGTGCATAACACACTACTTTGCGGCCGAAAACTGGAAACTGTGGGATAGAGCCTTGTGGATGGCTCCCTGTAGGCGCTGCTCAGCAACACCAGTACTGGCAGAGCAGTGCGAAATGCAGAAGTCGTCTGCATACAGAGAAGGTGAGACAGGTGGCCCTACAGCTGCTGCTAGACCATTAATGGCCACTAAAAATAGAGATACACTCAATACAGAGCCCTGTGGGACCCCGTTCTCCTGGATATGGGGAGAACTATGGAACGCACCGACTTGTACACGGAAAGTACTAAGTGACAGGAAATTTTGGATAAAAATGGGGGAGTGGGCCTTGCTTGGAGGCCCCACTCATATAATGTGGCAAGGATATGATGTCGCCAGGTCGTGTTATACGCTATTCGTAAAATAAAAAAGACGGCAACCACGCGTTGGCGTCTGGAAAAGGCTGTTCGAATGGCAGACTGGAGGGACACAAGATTATCAGTGGTAGAGCGACTTTGGCGGAAGCCGCCCTGACATGTAGCCAGTAGGCAACGTGACTCCAGGACCCAACCCAACCACTGACACACCATACCTTCCAGGAGCTTACAAAGAACGTTGGTGAGGCTAATGGACTGATAGCTATTCACATTAAGCTGGATTTTACTGGGTTTGCACACTGGAATGATAGGGCTCTCCCGCCATTGCAATGGAAAGACGCCATCGCACCATATCCTGTTGAAGATGACGAGGAGGTGTCACTTGTAGTCAGGTGAGAGATGTTTAATCATCTGACTGTGGATCCAATCTGGCCCAGGAGCAGTGTTGGGGCAATGTGCAAGGGCACTGAGGAGCTCCCACTCTGTAGATGGAGCATTATACGATTTACTGTGCCGTGTAGTGAATGAAAGTACTTTCCCTTCCAGCCGCTGTTTGAGAATGCTGGAAGGTAATTCTCCGACACAGAGCCTCGAGCATAGTGCTCAGCAAAGCAATTGCGTTTGCATTGGTAGATAACACGCCATTTATATTAACACCAGGATCACTTGTTGGGGTCTGGTACCCGAAAACGTGTTTGATCCCTGCCCAGACTTTGGAAGGTGATGTATGGCACTCAATGTTCGAGATATATCTCTGCCAACGCTCCTGCTTCCGTCGTTTGATAAATTTGCGAACGAGGGCATGGAGCCGTTTAAAGGCTATGGGGTGTTCCAGGGAAGGGTGCCACTTATGCCGCTGTAGAACTTGGCGATGCTCCTTAATTGCTTCAGCGACTCCCGGTGATCACAAAGGGACTGCCTTTCGCCGGGGGTACCCTAAAGAGCGAGGGATCGTGTTTTCTGCCGCAGAAACGATTGTTGTCGTCAACTGCTCAACTATCACATCGATGTTACAATGTGGGGGCGATTCAATGATGACAGCAGAGGTGAAAGTTTTCCAGTCCACTTGCCATCTGGGCAGGCGTCCGTGGACCTGACGCTGGGGCACTGACAGGAAGATGGGAAAGAGGTCACTACCACACAGGTCATCATATGCTCTCCAGTGGATGGATGGGAGAAGTCCTGGGCTGCAAAATGATTAATCAATGGCCATGTAACTACCATGAGCCACACTGAAATGTGTGGCAGCCCCAGTATTTAAGAGGCAGAGGTCAAACTAAGACGTTAAAATTTTGACATCTCTGCCTCGGCCAGTAAGCATGGTGCCACCCCACAAGTGGTTATGGGTGTCAAAATCTCCCAAAAGTAGGAAAGGCTTAGGGAGTTGATCAATAAGTGCAACTAATACATTAAGGTATACTGCACCATCTGGAGGAAGATATACATTCCAGACAGTTATTTCCTACATTGTGGTTATTCTTACAGCCACATTTATAAGAGGGTTTTGAAGGGACACAGTTTCACTACAGAATGAAGTTAGAACATAAACGCAAACTCCACCTGACACTCGATTATAGGCACTACAATTTCTGTAGTATCCCTTATAGCCACAGAGGGCAGGGGTCCGCATTGCCGGGAATCAGGTTACCTGGAGGGCAATGCAGAAAGCAGGTGTAAAGCTTAACAGTTACCGCAGCTCAGCCAGGCGGTGGAAAAAACCACCGCAATTTCACTGGAGAATGATGTCATGGTAAGACTGGGAAGGCATGGAACATTCAATGAGGCAGTTTACCTCAGGGTCACCTACTGCCACTGACTTAGTTCCTACGAGTCTATATACATAATGTCTGAGGGTCTGGCAAGATCTAAGTCCTCAGTGGATACCGGAATCTCCACCCCATCCTCAGACGCAGAGCTTGTAGGTAGCAGTCGTGTGGGTGCCATCGCAATTTCCTTGTTCTTGGGGGTCTTATTTTTTAATTTCTCTCGCTGCTCTTAGGATTCTCTGGCTGGGAGGGCTTCTTTGATTTGGTCTCCGGGACTGAGGGAGATCGTGAAGCCCTACAACCAGCTGCTTTTGGACACTTCAGCCACTGGTGGGTGTCATCTTACCCACTAGTAGAAACCTGGGAAGGGAGGGACCCAAGAGACCCCATCCTAGCGAGAGGAGCCGAAGAAGACTTATGCTTCTCCAGCTGAGAAGTAGGGACTGATGTCCCGGATGGTTGGGGGCCAGTGCTTTCAAGGTGGGTGGTGCAGGAGAAACAGGGAGAGAAGCACCCCCCCCCCCCCCCACTATCGATGGGGCAGGTGTTGTTTTACGGCTCTCAGAGCCGACTAGAATTGACGGAACAGATGGGGCTAGAACTGTTCTTATAGCAGTGGCGTAAGATGTCAGAGGTACAGGATGTAGGCGGTCAGATTTCCTCTTGGCCTCAGTGTAGGTCAGTAGGTCCAGGGTCTTGTATTCCACGATTTTCCGTTCCTTCTGGAGAATCCTGCAGTCTGGTAAGCAAGGGGAACGGTGATCTCCACAGTTGACACAGATGTGAGGCGGGGCACATGGAGTACTGGGATGTAATGGGCATCCACAATCTCGACAGGTGACACTGGAAGTACAGCGGGAAGACTCATGCTGAACTTGCAGCAATTAAAGCACCGCATTGGGGGAGGGATATAGGGCTTTACATCACAGCGGTAGACCATCACCTTGACCTTCTTGGGTAATGTATCACCTTCGAAGGCCAAGATGGAAGCACTGGTGGCAACCTGATTATCCCTCGGACTCCAGTGGACACACCAAACGAAATGCACACATCGCTGCTCTAAATTGGCTCGCAGCTCATTGTCAGACTGCAAAAGAAGGTCCATGTGAAATATGATACCCTGGACCATGGGGCATAGTGGTTACAGAAACATACCCCAGCTTGTCACAAGTGAGTAATTCCCGTGACTGGGCAGAGGGTGCTTTTTTGATCAAGACTGACCCAGATATCATTTTGGACAATCCCTCCACCTCCTCAAACATGTCCTCTAAATGCCCAACAAAAAACTGAGGCTTCATCATCTGGAAAGATTCCCCATCAGCTCTCGAACATACGAGGCACTGGAGTGAGTAAGAGCTACTGCCATCCTTGGCCTGAAGTTCCTCCCATGGTGTAGCCAGGGAGGGGAATGATGTGGGGTCGTACTTCTGCACATTGAATTGAGCCTGTGAATGCTTAGAGACTGCTGTTGCTTGACCACCAGCAAGAAATGATGTACAACGCCTCATCGCATTTCATCCGGCATGGTGCCACCCACTCCGACCAGGGGCCCTCCCCATGGGCGCCACCCAGCCGCAGCAAAGGCCACCTTGGAGGATGGCCATTGCCGGGAGTCCCGATGCCCCAGGGTGACGGGCATCTACTCCTCGAGATACGTGTGGAGTTAATGGCGCAGGCATCAGCAGAGCAATCCCTGTGTGGTCTGGGGGCTACAACCAACACGGTACATGGCAGTCCCACCACAATGGACTGGCTACCATGCTGGATATCAGGCGCAACCAAGCGAAGAAATCCATTATCATTGTCAGTGTAGAAAACGATAAAGCATAGTTGGTGGAAAAATACGCAGTCAGGAGGGTGAGCTCGCCCGACAGTTGGAGAATGAGCAGGAGTGTAGATCCATGTCGGCACAGGATGCGATAGATCTCAGCATTTGATGGACACAATGCACCACGTAAGGCGCCCCTCCCGAGTTGGCTTGCTCTTCGGGAAAATTTTGAAAACTGACGGACAAACCCTACAGGAGACCATCACATAAAGGCCGAAACACATGATACTCCATTTCGTCGCCTCTTACAACAGGCAGGAATACCTCGGGCCTATTCTAATCCCCAGACCCAAAGGGGGAAGAGATTCCTGACTCATTGTTGAATGCAGATAACTTTTGTTATTTTCAGTTTGCTGAAACTTCGCTCATAGCTTGCAGATGTCATCAGTAATGTGCAGTACATCCTTGAAGTTGTACTAATAATAGGAAAGCTTCTTGCAGTTCATGATTGCACGGATGTTGTAGGAGGGCGAACGCATTTGATTTTTCATTAATTTTGGTTACTAACTTGTTGAATATGGCGAGTTCCTTGCAAAAATCATCTGCATTCAAGTCTTTCGAATATTTTAGTGCTAGAGTGGCACCATTTTCCTGTAGAGCCTCAGTCGACATATTTAAAAATTCCAGGCCAGTGAGGAAGGCCACTGAAGCAGATCTAGCGACTTCGATCCACTGCTCTATTGGTTTCTCTCTCATTTCTTGCAAGATATTAACAAGGCCTTGCGTTAGCACCACAGAGCGCGAAATGGGGTCTTCCTTCTGTATTTTGACGTTCTCTCTATTGATCTCTCAAAGAATACCAGCCCAAAATGTTAAGTTGAGCTTTGACAACTTCCGATACCAGTACTAGCCAAAGTTACTGAGTCCTCGATGCACTGCCAGGTACTGAATTACTTTGAGGAAAACAACTTATTCCAAAACACACAGCACGGATTCCGCAAAGTGAGACCAACAGTGGCAGCCACACTGGACTTATTCAAAACGATTTGACAGAGTTTTGAAGAGAGAGAGATTTTTGACTGCATCTCACTCACAACACTAATAGCCAAGTTAAGATGCTATGGTGTTGGAGGTGTTGTTCTATCAACACTCCAATCTTATTTGGAAAACCGAAAGTAGGTAGTATCAGTGCACGGAGCAACTTCTCTTGAACAAAAACTGGAACATGGAGTGCCCCAAGGATCAGTCTTAGGACCTCTCTTATTCCTCATACATGTCAATGATACGAGCTGTAATAGACAAATGTTGCAGTCTGCAGATGACACTACCCTTATTGCCAAATGACATACAGCCGCAGAAGCTCTTGGTGCATCAAATTTGATATCTGAAGAAATAAAATAATGGTTCATCATAAATAAAATGAAGATCAATGAAGAAAAAACCCAACATCTGATATACAATCTAAACAACATTGAAGAGCAAGAAAACATGGAGACTGTCAGACTACTGGGTTTCAAGATTGACAGCAAACTCTCCATGAATGATCACACTGCATATGTATGCACCAAACTTTCTCCTGTGATATACCTCCTGAGGAAGCTGAAGAGGGTAATAACTGACCAGTTTCTCACAATAGTCTACCATGCACTCTTCCACAACCACATTAGCTATGGACTGTTGTTGTGGGGACACTCCTCAGGCTGCAAAGACGTGTTCCTATTACAAAAAAAAAAAAAAAAAAGCCATCAGGATTATATCCTCTAGCAAAAGACTGGACCACTGTAAGCCTATTATCACCAGGCTAGGCATAATGGCTGTTTTTAGACAGTATGTGTTTTTCTGCCTCATTTACGTAGCAGAAAATCAAAGGGATTTTAGCATTAGACAAGAACTACATAAGCATGACACTCGCTGTAAGAGGAACATTGAAGTGCCAAGGTGTTGCCTATCAAGCACACAAGACAGCTTTTCAACAGTCGCCCTAAAAATGTACAATCAACTGCCTCCAGAAGTGAAATCCCTGCCACCTGAATTATTTCGGAAAAAAATTGCTCAGGACTTGAAACAACATCCACTATATTCCATGGAAGAGTTTTTCAACAGTGATTCTAGTGAATGGACAAAATAATAAATATTGTTATGTTTTATATATAATTTTGCCTAAATTTAATATTCTTTTTATGTTCTCAGTTAACTGCACATTTAATTTTGTGTTTTACTTAAAGTACAGGGTTATTACAAATGATTGAAGCGATTTTACAGCTTTACAATAACTTTATTATTTGAGATATTTTCACAATGCTTTGCACACACATACAAAAACTCAAAAAGTTTTTTTTAAGCATTCACAAATGTTCGATATGTGCCCCTTTAGTGATTCGGCAGACATCAAGCCGATAATCAAGTTCCTCCCACACTCGGCGCAGCATGTCCCCATCAATGAGTTCGAAAGCATCGTTGATGCGAGCTCACAGTTCTGGCACGTTTCTTGGTAGAGGAGGTTTAAACACTGAATCTTTCACATAACCCCGCAGAAATAAATCGCATGGGGTTAAGTCGGGAGAACGTGGAGGCCATGACATGAATTGCTGATCATGATCTCCACCACGACCGATCCATCGGTTTTCCAATCTCCTGTTTAAGAAACGCCGAACATCATGATGGATATGCGGTGGAGCACCATTCTGTTGAAAGATGAAGTCGGCGCTGTCGGTCTCCAGTTGTGGCATGAGCCAATTTTCCAGCATGTCCAGATACACGTGTCCTGTAACGTTTTTTTCGCAGAAGAAAAAGGGGCCGTAAACTTTAAACTGTGAGATTGCACAAAACACGTTAACTTTTGGTGAATTGCGAATTTGCTGCACGAATGCGTGAGGATTCTCTACCGCCCAGATTCGCACATTGTGTCTGTTCACTTCACCATTAAGAAAAAAATGTTGCGTTATCACTGAAGACAAGTTTCGCACTGAATGCATCCTCTTCCATGAGCTGTTGCAACCGCGCCGAGAATTCAAAGCGTTTGACTTTGTCATGGGGTGTCAGGGCTTGTAGCAATTGTAAACGGTAAGGCTTCTGCTTTAGCCTTTTCCGTAAGATTTTCCAAACCGTCGGCTGTGGTACGTTTAGCTCCCTGCTTGCTTTATTCGTTGACTTCCGCGGGCTACGCGTGAAACTTGCCCACACGCGTTCAACCGTTTCTTCGCTCACTGCAGGCCGACCCATTGCCCGCATCCAGAAGCTTTAAACTGCGCATACCATCGCCGAATGGAGTTAGCAGTTGGTGGATCTTTGTTAAACTTCGTCCTGAAGTGTCGTTGCACTGTTATGACTGACTGATGTGAGTGCATTTCAAGCACGACATACGCTTTCTCGGCTCCTGTCGCCATTTTGTCTCTCTGCGCTCTCGAGCGCTCTGGCGGCAGATACCTGAAGTGCAGCTTCAGCCGAGCAAAACTTTATGAGTTTTTATACGTATCTGTAGTATGTTGTGACCATATGTCAATGAATGGAGCTACAGTGAATTTATGAAATCGCTTCAATCATTTGTAATAGCCCTGTACATATTTTGCCAAAACGAAACTTTATGTGTGTGATCTACATGGTTTTGTAAACATTTTGCTTTATGGTATTTTCATTTGCTGCTCTGAAATTCTACTTTCCTGTTTAGTTATATTTCATTTTCTCTGTGTTCTATGTGTTTTTGTGCACTGCATAAATATTTTCTTTTATTTGTAATATAAATTTTGTATATGGTGTTGTATAAATGTTAGTTGACAAACATTGTATTTGTGACGCAGTCTGTCCAGCCATGGCTGGTAAACGACAAAGATATAGTAATATATAGTAATAATAATAAAGTAATATGTTATTTAATTGAGTTGTAACAGCTTGATGTTTAGCCGACCATCTTGTTTGACTGCTTGCTTTTGAGTTGCATTATTTTCCACTGCATGGTGGATCCAACAAAAAAGCAACAAAGTTTCTGTACAACTCCAAATAGACTAACTGCTTCTGGGCTTGATGACGCAGAATGCATGCCAACAAGATTTAGGGAGTGTGCTAGACACAGTACAAACTCTGCTAGCTCGTTCATTTCCATAATTCTGGGTTAGACTCCTTTATATATATCCATCATATTAGATTCGTTATTGTAAGATTGTCTATGACATTTCCGCACATCTAAACCACCAGCTTCTAGTTTTCTTCTTCTTCTTCTTGGTTGGCTCCACAATCCTTGAAGAACCTTGGCCTCCTGTGTCACCTGCCTCCATTCTTCTCTGTCCATTGCCTTCCTTCTCCAATTTCTTATTCCCACCGTCTTTAGATCTTCTTCCATATCGCCCAGACACCTTTTCCTGGGTCTTCCTCTTCTCCATCTTCTGTCAGGTTTTCCCATGAAAACTTTCTTGACACTCCGAGTACCTGGCTTCCTCTGTACATGTCCTGCCCATCTTATTCTTCCCTGCTTAATTTTAACAACAATACCCATCTTTCCAAAAAGTGTTTGTAGTTCTACATTTTTCCTTACTCTCCAGCCATCTTCCTCTCTCACTGCTCCAAAAATCCTTCTCAATATCTATCTTTCCCATCTCAATAACAAGTTCTCCTCCTTTAATGTCAATACCCAGCCTTCTGATCCATATATTACTATAGGCCTTAATATGGTCATGTATATTTTGATTTTTGTATTCCTACTAACATTCTTGGAATTAAATACATTCTGCAAGGCAAAATAGCAACAATTTCCACTCGCTATCCTTTCTTTAATTTCTACTGCCACTTTATTGTCCTCCAGTATTACAGAACCTAATAATTTAAATGTTTTTACTCTTTCATATTCTTTCCCATTCATTACTATTGAATTCTTTTGTCGGTGTATATTGGGCTCCCCCATCACCATATGCTTTGTTTTGCTTGTGTTTACTGTACTTCTAAACCTACTTCTCTTGCTGCTCCCTCTAATGTGTCGTAGTTCCCCTTTAGTGACCTTACATTTCTTGCCATTAATGCTACGTCATCCGCATATGCTACCACTTGAACTTGTCGATTAAGTATTGTTCCTTCTGGGTTAATCGGCATTTGCCGCATCACCTTTCCTAAAACTAAATTAAATAGCATTGTAGAGATCACATCTCCCTGTCATTGCCCCCTCTGTACTTGGAATTCTCCAGACAGTTCTTGCTCTATTCTTACTTTACACACTGTTGCTTTCATTGTCATTTCCGTTAAATTGACCAGTTTTAGTGGGATTCTAAATTCTTTCATGAACTGTATAATTTTCTTCCTGTGTAGGCTGTCATACGCTTGCTTAAAATCAATGTACAACTGAAGTAGTTGCTTGTCATACTAGTTTCTCTAGTATTCGCTATGTGATATATTCTCGTCTTTCCGTCAACTTCTATAAAAAGCAAAGCTTTCCTTTATTTCATACCCACTGTCTGTTATTTTTATGACGAATCACTTGCTCATTTGTTCTGTGTGAGATACATCTGGAGTGCAGTCAAACATGACTGCGAAATAGTTGGTCTCCTCGATCTCATTGACAATGGTATTTCGAACTTTGTTTGCCATTACATCGATGCTTTCATTCTGTATTATCTTCGACAAATAGGATACATATCCCTTTTTACGTGATCTACGTGGTACTTTTAAGGACTCATCTGCACACGAAAGTGATAATATAATTTTTTCGCACTGTCAGAGACATGACATGAAGCGCTACCGACAAACAATACGTACTTGCAAATGTTTTAACACTGTATTTCAGCTCTGACTCCTTTCGCGCTACTCAGAGTGGTGAAATAATCTGCTTCTGTACGGACACATTTTGTCATTGCTCTATAACTCTATACATTTTGTTACATACTGAACATAGGCAGATTTGAATAGGCGCATCGATGTACTCATTTATATTAATATACTGCCTAGCAATAATTATTATTTATATGTAAGTGTGTGTTCATAATTTATGTGCATTTGTGATTTCTTGAATATATTAATCTATGTCTTTTTTCTCATTTTAGTAGTTGTAACATTGATGTAGCCTAAGTGGCTGCGACATGGCAGAGGTTTGTGTGCAATCTGATGGAATATTATAAAGTCCTAACATAAAAGAACCATAAGTCAATCTTCATGGCAATTTTATTGCAAGAAGTCAAATATTTTGTTTTGGTAACTTGCAAGGCATACGGTAGTGCAAAAATACTTAGCAAATGCACAACCTCAGTCACCAATGCCATTGTCTGCACACCAATGTGTGAGGAAATAATATTGTTTAGTCTTAATACTTTGAAATATTATTAATTATATGATCTGTACGGTCATCCTCACATGCAGAAGCAAGAGTAGGATTGTATTTACCAAGCAGAGTTATCAAATTAAGAAAATTTTCTTGAAAACATTGAGGGAAATTTTCAGAACATTACTCAGTGTTTCTTTAGAACCTCTACAAGCAAGGCAGTTTGTAGTAAGATAAACGACAACGTCCATTACTACATGCAGAATATGTCTCCGTTTTTCTTTCTCAGAGTGAATTGTTATATCGATGTTTATGATTCAGTAATACAGCTTGTTTGCTGAAGACTGACATCTACATCTACATGATTACTCTGCTATTCACAATTAAGTGCCTGGTAGAGAGTTCAATAAATCGCCTTCAAGCGTGTCTCTACCATTCCACTCTCGAATGGCGCGTGGGAAAAACGATCACTTAAATTCTTCTGTGCACGTCCTGATTTCTCTTATTTTAGCGTGATGATCATTTCTCCCTACGTAGGTGGGTGCCAACAGAATGTTTTCGCAATCGGAGGAGAAAACTGGTGATTCAAATTTCATGAGCAGATCCCATCGCAACGGAAAACGCCTTTGTTTTAATGATTGCCACTCCAATTCACGTATCGTGTCTGTGGCACTATCTCCCCTATTTCGCAATAATACAAAACGAGCCGCCCTTCTTTGAACTTTTTCAATATCATCCATCAGTCCTACCTGATACGGATCCCACACGGCAAAGCAATACTCCAGAATAGGACGGAAAAGTATAGTGTAAGCAGTCTCTTTAGTAGATCTGTTGCACCTTCTAAGTGTTCTGCCAATTAATCGCAGTCACTGGTTTGCTCTACCCACAACATTACCTATGTGATGGTTCCAATTTAGGTTATTTGTAATTGTAATCCCTGAGTATTTAGTGGAATTTACAGCCTTCAGATTTGTGTGACTTATCGCGTAATCGAAATTTAGCGGAATTCACACTTTTCATTATTCAGGGTGAATTAGCAGCTTTTGCACCACACATATATTTGCAATTCGTTTTGGTCATCTGATGACTTTACAAGATGGTAAATGACAGTATCGTCTGCAAATAATCTACGAGGGCTACTCAGATTGTCTCCTACGTCGTTAACACATATCAGAAATAACAGAGGGCCCATAACACTTCCTTGGGGAACGCCGGATATTACTTCCGTTTTACCCGATGACTTTCTATTACAACGAACTGTGACCTTTCTGACAGGAAATCACGAATCAAGTCTGTCAAGGAGTTCCTTGAAAAATTAAGCTGATTCTCATTGTATTGCTGATAGCGTTTGCTTAAACTTATGGACTGATTTTCTTTCAGGTTCATGAACATTTATTTTTATCTGTTATTACTTTTATGTTGCAAGTTCATGTACTGACACGTTCCATAACCTTGGAGATTTGCTCCTCAATTTGGTCCTACGAAACTTGACATGTAAATAAATAAACTGAGGCAATATTCCATAGGCACACAGTTTTGTTAGAAGATGCTTGTGAGGAACGGTGATCCCCTGTCGATAGCACTCATTACTTCATGAGTATAAAGAGCTAGTTGTATTCCGCAAGAACAATATTTTCTGAATCTGTGCTATGTGTCAGTAAATCGTTTTCTTTGAGGTACTTCATAATGTTGGAATACAGTATATGTTCCGAAACCCTATTGCAAATCGACATTAGTGATATGGGCCTGTAATTCAGTGGATTACTCCTATTTCCCTTTTTGGGTATTGATGTGACTTGAGCAACTTTCCAGTCTTTACGTACGGAACTTTCTGAGAGCAAGCGGTTGTATATAATTGCTAAATATGGGGGAGTGTCTCCCGACAGTACGCACTTGGCTGTTTTGACGTTTACTGACCGAAAGTTGGTTTCACGTGACGAGGCATCCTGTTCGAAGACGCCATTCATGTTGATGTTTGCCTTGTGCTCCATTTAGCTGCTTTCGTTGTTTGTTGCTGCTTCTTGTTATTTCGTTGCTGCTGTTCCGTTTTGTTATTGTTTAGTTTGTTTTAGCAAACATGAGTGATTCCCAAGAAACGCTCTATAAGTGTGAGGAATGCAGTTCCGAGTTTAAAATGCGAAAGAACCTCTACGCCCATATGAGGAAAGTTCATGAACTTGATATCCATGTGTCTAAAAAAGGAAAAGGCAGTGAATTGTGTCCCCAGTGCGGAATTGCATTTATGAGATGCAGTTCATTAAAACGTCATCAAATAACTGTGCATGGCATGAAGTCGGAGGAAAATAGTCGGAAATGCCGCATTATTTGCCCACAGTGCTCTCTCTCGTTTCTCACCTATGACACACTGAGAACACATATTCAAGAGAACCATGACGTTAGTTTTGGGTGCCAGGAAATAGAATTTGGTTGTCTTGCAGTTTTGTTTTTTATATTTATTGTGTTTGTCACGTTTTAGTAAATTTTGTTGATCCCAAGTACATGACTTAAAAATACTGCCTTAACATTTTTTTCAGACTTTGAAGAGTGGAAAATTTCTTACGAAAAAGTAAACCATGTTCGTTATGTAATGAATTGTTCGGAGCAGGAGCGACTAGAAAAACGTGTTCGATATTACCACTGCCATCGCTCTTTCAATTTCAATTCTAAAGGAACAGGTGCCAGGTGTGTCAAAAGTATGGGCACGAATAAAATAGGCAGTACTTGTCCATCCAACATGCAAGTGACAATAACAGAGGACAAATGCTGCTTAAAATTTTTTCCAAAACATATGGGACACACCCAAGATGTTGGAAGAACATTTCTGCATGGGAACGAGAGGGCAGAGTTGGCAGGTAAAATGGATTATGTTACACTTATGTGCATGAAATTATCAAATTTATTTGTGTGAACAGACGTAGGGTCTATCAATGTGCTTCATTTTTATTTCCTTTTTTTTCTTTTTTCAGGACGGCTGTCACAGAGTGTTCCTGTTGGACGAGTCTTACAAGATGTCCGAAGTGCACCAATCGCTGCAAGTGTGGAGAGAATCCATCTCCTTGAGAAAAAAGATTTGCATAATATAAAAAGGGATTTTGATATTGGTTATGCAACGAAGAAGCATGAAAATGATGCAGTGAGTGTGAAATTGTGGGTTGAAGAAATGAAGAGAGAAAGTGACAACCCAGTACTGTATTTCAAGCAGCAAAAACAAGTGGATCCTAATTTTCAAGATGAAGACTTCATTTTTATTATAATGACAGACTTTCAGGCCGAACAACTTCTAAAGCATGGAGAAGATAAAATATGTGTGGATGGCACTCATGGCATGACTGCATACGATTTTCAACTTTTTACTATTGTCGTTGTTGATAGATATGGTGCTGGAATGCCAGTTGCATTTTGTTTTTCAAATAGGGGAGACATGTGCTTACTGTCTTTTTATCTCAAATGTGTGAGAGAAAGGGTGGGCACTGTAAAGACCAATGTGTTTATGTCTGACGATGCACCAGCATTTTATAATGCATGGTCAGCAGTAATGGGACCTGTGCCAAACCAGTTACTGCGTTCTTGTTATATACAACGGAACTGGTCTCAGAATTTAAGGAGAATTTCTGGGGGTAGTGAGAAAAAATCAGCAGTGTTTAGTTCACTAAAGCGACTTCAGACTGAACTGGATATAGATGTTTTTAGTTGTAGTCTGGAGAAAGTGGTGGAAGACTTATTGAATGATCCGGATACTGCAGAATTTGGCAGGTACTTTCTTAAGATGTACTGCCAGCGAGTGGAAAAGTGGCCGTATTGTTTTAGGCACCGATTGGGCATTAATACAAACAATTACTTGGAGTCCCTACATAAAGTCATTAAATACAGTTACCTAGAAGGGAAAAAGTGCAGAAGGCTGGATAAGTCATTAAATGCTTTGTTATGTTTAGTGAGAGACAAAGTATATGAGGGCTTAGTGAAGCTCTCAAAACGTAAACAGTGCTCTAGGGCGTCAAGAGTGAAAGCAAGCCACAACGATAGCTCAGCTATAACAAATGGGATGATTTTATGCAGGGGTGAAGGGTTGTGGGAAGTGCTTTCTTCCACTGGTTGTGAAGTGTATGTTGTAAAAAATTCAGAACTGATATGCGAAAGAAAATGTTCACTTAAGTGCAACACCTGCAACATATGTGTACATTCGTATAAATGCAGCTGTTTAGACAACATTTTAAATTTTAACATATGTAAGCGTATACATGCATGTGCCAAATCATTGTCTGGTGCTGTCCAGGAGAGTGAACAGTGTTCCTTGCCCTCTAGTGCAGACAATGAATATGTGTCAGCATTGCTTTCTGGCAATTCAGAAAAATCTGCTGACACATTTGAACAGGATGTGATGTCTCACTGTGAAACTATAGTTGCACTCAGCAAAGGAACACAGTGTGGACAGGAGACTAAGGCCAAAGTATTGAAGGATCTGAAGAAGATCATTGGTAATCTTAATAAAGATTTTTCTTTCTCAGAAGAAAACACAGTAAATGTGAATGCCAAGATTGAATCTCAGGCTAGATTTTTTTCCACAAAGCAGAGAAGGATTTTGTGAGGGGTGATTTAAGTGTTAAAAAAAAAAGTAAACTCCAGGTTGGAATATCAACAATATTAGGAAAAAAATAGTTTGCCACTCACTGCAAAGGTGACATGTTGAGTTGCAGACAGGCACAATGTAAAGAATGTTACACATTTAGTTTTTGGCCAAAGCCTTCTCCAGAAAACAAAACACAAACAGATTAACACTAGCAAGCACACATGACCAATATCTCCCACTGCAGATAGTGGAGGTGTGTGCAGGGAGTGTGCTTGCATGTGTAAATCTTTTTGTGTTTTCTTTTCTGAAGAAGTCTTTGGCCAAAAGCTAAATGTGTAACAGTCTTTACATTGTGCCTGTTTGCAACTCAACATGTCACTTTTACAGCGAATAGCAAACTATCCTTTTCCTAATATTGTTAATGCACATAAAGGTGGTCTTGTACATTATGTCAATTTGTGTGTGTGTGTGTGTGTGTGTGTGTGTGTGTGTGTGTGTGTGTGTGTGTGTGTGAGTGAGTGAGTGAGTGAGAGAGAGAGAGAGAGAGAGAGAGAGATTCCATGTAGTTGAAGGTGAATAAAAATTTAAATTTACTTGTTCATTTTTTGAGTTTTGTTAATCATGGTATACTAAAATAATGCTGTCCCACCATCTTGGCTCATTCATTCAAACTGTATTCTATAATTCAGTGATATCTAATTGTGTAAATAAAACTGAATTGCACAATGAAACATTATAATTGGTCTGTATCAGTGTTTGGTAAAGGATTTGAGTTAACAAAAGACAACAAGGAAAGTAATGGAATTTGACATGATTTTACTACTGTGTTTGAGCACAAAAATCAAGGATTTAGTGTCACGCTACAGCAAGTCTTAGTTTCTATGTAAAAGAAAACTGGCTAAAATTCTCAAAAGTGCTTAAATGTCATGTCTGTTATGACAAAATACTTTACCACCCACAGAGTTTGCCTGTGTTGCGACATTTTTTGGTCTTCTGTGGATAGCTATAATCAAATTTGGTTTTGATGGTCTGAAATAACTCTTTAAACGCATTAATTACAGCCATTTCTTGTAATCCCACCTGTGAGCTACTGCAGTTAGCGCTGTTTGAAAAGAGTTTAATGTTTCCTTGTTAATGATCCTTTTTGTGAATACATAATTAGAATGCTAGGAAACAGCTGGTTGATTATTCGTTCTCTTTGTATAAAGTCCCATGACTAGTGCTCTGTTGGCAGACGTCATTGGGTCAACTAAAGTCATCTCATAGTCCCATGTATTTAGATTTGGGATAACAGTGTCAGGGCAGGCATCACCTCTGGTTGGTAAATGACATGCTGCAAATAGTCCATAAATTGTTAACAGATTCATAAATTTTCCTCCTTAGAACTCTCCTTGCAAAAGCGTACATTGAAATGAACACCCAGTGCAATTTCTGATTTCAAGTGCATAAAATAGCACAGCCAAGATTCTATTTAGATGAGAAAATTTTAAAAGTTGCCATCTGGAGAATGGTATACTAGACAACAATTATTATAATAAGATTTAATAAGTCCGAAGCAGCCAACTCAAAATCTAGGTCCACACAGTAGCTTTTTAAATCAATTTCTTTAACACTAGATTTTCTGTTGGTATATTTAGATACATCACCGAAGGAAGCAGGTGTTCTGCACCATGCACTTTTTGAATTTAGGCATTCAATTCAGTTATACTACCCTGCTTCTTGTGCTGATAACCAATGTTTACATACACAGTAAAATTGGCTTCACTTCTATAAAAAGTGATAACACATTAAGTTTAGTTCTAAGATACAGGCATTATGGGAGTAACTTTCTGAGCACTATGTGACCCGTTTACACTTAATTCTTCTTTCTGTTTGTCACAGAAAAAATTATTTCACAGGAATATTGGCGACACTATGGAATAAGAAAAACGATACATAACAATATTTTTGGTCCATGTAGCATTATCCATTACATTATATCTAAGATCAGGGTAAACACTTTCAAGATTTTCACCCCTTTTTTTTTTGCTGGAAGCTAAAGACGTTTTCTAAAGTTGTACAAATTATGACTCTGTTCAGGTCTAGCCATGATCTTTTTTCACCATACAGCATTCCTTATGCAGGTTTTCAACAGGGCTGGAACTATACTATGGCTACTTAAAAGCCGCTTTTCGTCGTCCAAAATATTAAAAATACTTCATATTCCCCAGTTTGGTCCCCCTACATGTAAATGCTAAATAAACCGAGGTAGCAGACTTATGAGCAGTATAGCCTTGGGTTAACCTTTTAACCACATTTATTTCCCATATTTTACGCACATTTCGTTATAACAACTAAGATCCACAGAAAGAAAGGGGGAAAAAAACCTGACACTAATCGGCAGAATATTTCGGCGAATCTGTACGCACATATATCAATTACGTAAATTTCAGTATGGGCCTACTGCGGAAATTTTACACTATTCTGTTTATTGAACATGAAGGACTAAATCATAAGATGGAAATTACTTCGTGCTTAACTAATTCCTTCAGTATTCACGTGTGCAACTCGGTGATCTCCATACTGATGCAACTGCACTGCATGAAAACCGTCCTCGCAGCAAAGTGTTTACTGAAGGGACTGTCACGTGACTTCCGGCAGTCAAACGTCAAAACAGCCAAGTGCGTACTGTCGGGAGACACTCCCCTAAATATGGAGCTATTGCATCTGCATACTCTGAAAGGAACCTGACTGGTGTACCATCTGGACCGGAAGCCTTGTCTTTATTAAGTGATTTAAGCTGCTTTGCTACACTAAGGATATCTACTTCTATGTTTATCATCTTCGCAGTTGTTCTTGATTGGAATTCGGAAATATTTAATTCATCTTCTTTGGTGTTTAATAACTCTGCTTTGGTGGCACTGTCATCAGTGACTTCACCGTTGTTATCGCGCAGTGACGGTATGCTTTATATATGACCAGAATCTCTTTGGGTTTTCTGCCAGATTCCGAGACAGGCTTTCGTTGTGCAAATTATTAAAAACATCTCGCATTGAAGCACGCGCTATATTTCGAACTTCTGCAAAACTTGGCCAATTTTCAGGTTTATGCGTTCATTTAAATTTTGCATGCTTTTTTTCGTTGCTTCTGCAACAGCGATCAGACCCGTTTTGTGTACTATGGGGGATCAGTACCATCACTTATTAATTTATGTGGTATATATCTCTCAATTGCCGTCGATACTATCTCTTTGAAGTCATTCCATATCTTTCCTACACTTACGTGATCAGAACGGAAGGAGTGAGGACTGTCTCTTAAAAAGGCGTTAAGAGCATTTTTATCAGCTTTTTTTAAATATATATCCTTTGCGTTTCTTTTTGATGGTTGTAAGAGTTACGGTATTCAGCCTAGCTGCTACTGCCTTGTGGTCGCTAATCCCTGTATTCGTCACGATACTCCCTATTTGTCCAGGATTATTTGTTGCTAAGAGGTCAAGTATGCTTTCGCAACCATTTACGCATCGAGTAGGCTCATGAACTAATTGTTCAAAATTATTTTCTGAGAAAGCATTCGGTACAATTTCGGATGACGTTTTATGCCTGCCGCCAGCTTTAAACGTACAGTTTTTCCAGATTATCGAGGGTAGATTGAAGTCGCCACCGACTATAATTGTATGATTGGGGTACCTATTTGAAATCAGACTCAAATTTTCTTTCAACTGTTCAGCAACTATATCTTCTGAGTCGGGGGGTTCGTAAAACGATCCAATTAATAGTTTAGTCCGATTGTCAAGTATAACCTCCACCTATACTATTTCGCAGGAACTACCTACTTCAATTTCACTACAAGGCAAACTACTTCTGACAGCAATAAAACTCCACCACCAAATGTATTTAATCTATCCTTTCTGGACACTGTTACATCGTTTGAAAAAATTTCGGCTGAACTTATTTCTGGCTTTCTATACCTATAACTATTTGAGCTTCAGTGTTTTCTATTAGGGCTTCGAGCTCTGGTTCTTTCCCAACACAGCTACAATGATTTAGAACTACAATACCGATCGTTTCTACAACTACCGTATTGTGTTTTACCTACCCCCTTTCAGACGGACACCCTTTCTGTGGTTTCCTGAGACACTCTAATCTAAACAAAACCACCCAATCCCTTCCACACAGCCCCTACTACCCGTGTAGCCGCTTCCTGTATGTAGAGGACTCCTGACCTATTAATCGGAACCCAGAAACCCACCAGCCGATGGCACAAGTCAAGGAATCTGCAGCCTACACGGTCACAGAACTGCCTGAGCCTCAGATTCAGACCCTCCACTCGGCTCTGCACCAAAGGATCATAGTCGGTTCTGTCGATGGTGCTGCAGATGGTGAGCTCCGCCTCGATCTTGGAAACGTGACTGGCAGTCATTACCATTTCTGCTAGCCACCCGAAACCAGAGAGAATCTCCTCCAATCCAAAGCGACACGTCATTGGTACAGACATGGGCCACCACCAACAGTTGGCTGCACCCTGTACTCTTCATGGCATCCAGAAGCACCCTTTCCACAGCCAGAATGACTCCTCCCGGTATGCACATGGAGTGCACACTGGCTTCCTTCCCCTCCTTGGCAGCCATGTTCCTAAGGGGCCCCATTACGCGCCCAACGTTGGAGCCCCCAACTACCACCCTCTGTGAATGCCCAGACCTTGCAGGCTGAGACCTTTGTTGATCTGTGATTTTTTTGTGGTCTGGCCATATACCTGGGTCAATTAGATCTATAATTTTGTGTTTGCTACCTGTCCGCAATAAGTCAGCAACTGCTGTCTCAACGTCATCTTCCTGCTGAAGTAACACCATCGACGAAGGCTGTTAACAATCATCTGAAACTTGAACCATCAACTGTTCAATCGAATTATCTTGAGCATTCAAATTACAAGAATTGTTCGAAATACCTGAATCAGAGTATCAGAAGTATCAGTGGAGCTTAATGATGCATCTGTTTCATGAAGCCATCTTCTCATCCTGGAAGCCGATTTATTTATTTCTTCAATTTTATCCTTAGCTCTTTTTCTGTTTTGAGCCCCAGAAAGCTTCTTTCTTGGTGCACTCATCATTTGCTCTTTACTACCTAAAATATAAATAAATATATTTTAACACTGATGTAACGTTCTTACATACAAAATCATGACAATATTGATATCAAACACGCAAGTTTTATTTTAGCCTCTTTAGGGCCAGTTATACAACCTTGTGATAATTCTAGGGATAGGCTAACCACTGTATAAATAGGGACCATTCTATTCTCTGGTTAGTTATTCCTGGAATAGCATACCCGTCCAGTTAGATTGACAATACCAGCCGAGCACGCTGCATAATTTCACGTATGTCATTCGTATTTAAAACCCCTTTTACACGGTATACTATGGAATACAAAACTGAAGCAGTTCGCCTAGCATACACGTCTGGAACTGGAGACCCGTTCACGTCTACCGATTACACAATACACGTGGGATATTCATCGTGTGAATCCGCACATGGGCACTAGATGGAATAACTTGCAAAACTAGAAGGGGAATGAATGATTTCTTATAAAGCCGTAATGACGGCCACAGAAATAATTTAGTTGTGGTTACATGATGCATTTCGCATGAATAGCCTGCTGAAATGAGTTCACTTTCTAGTAAAGTAAGATGCCTCAAGCAAAGCAAGACGGTTGTTCCACTGTCTCGTTCCCCTTACCTCACACCCTGCTGCGTCCACAGGTTCACCAGCACAGCCACGGATACTTACTGGTTTTATAACCCTTATCTACAGATATCCATGAAAAGGACACGGAAATCCTCTTGGAAACCGCAGTTCCGCTTTTGAAACCCTTAAACATGGGTAGAGAAGAAAAAAGAAAGAAAAGATGCCCTTTATTGCTACAAACTGTTATCTACACATGAGACCTACAGTGGTCGTAAAGCAGATCCACTGCATGGTGCTGTGACCTGAATTGTGTGACATTCTTGTCATTATTTCTTTCCGTTCACATCGTTTCGGTATCAGACGCAAGAAGTGGGAGACGGCATCCACAGAAGAGTGCTGTGCGAGAGGAGTCTGTCTGCAGTGAGGGCATTGCATTGGGAGGGCACGCTCGTGAATATTGCAATAATGCCTGGGAATACTTTAAACGAGAAAAAGACGATGTTGGACTCTTGCTACCTCTCACTAAAATCACTGACAAAACCATAGTGGCATTAAAAATTCACAAAAACATTGTTTTGAGAATATGGAAGGAAAAGTGCGGAGCAAAAGAAAGTGAAGCTGGACCATCTCACCTTAGCACACTAGGAAAAAAGAAGCAATTCGAGATGTGTGTGACGAATATCGACAATTTTGAGGGAGATTCTGTTCGGTGTCATATTTACAGTAAATATTCAGCAAAGGAACACTCGACCCTTGATAAACTGAAGGTTTTCTTAGAAGAAGAGGAGCTTTTCAGAGGTAGCAAATCGTCTCTGTGAAATGTGGTGCACGGCTTGGGCTTCAAATATTTAAAAAATTAATGGAAGAACGGTCATAATGGAAATAGGTGACACT
Organism: Schistocerca americana; assembly: GCF_021461395.2. Taxonomy (NCBI): domain Eukaryota; kingdom Metazoa; phylum Arthropoda; class Insecta; order Orthoptera; family Acrididae; genus Schistocerca; species Schistocerca americana. The sequence continues at coordinate 604,619,235 of NC_060120.1, forward strand.
GTAGCATGGCAATGTCAATTTTTGATGATGATATCAAAGGAAAATTTTAATGATGTTTGGCTACATGGAGACGTGTAAATGCAAGCCATTCAATGATTACAATCTGGACAGACGATTCAGTGTCTGATATCATGCCATAACTTACTGGAAAAGGTAGCAGACTGATTCTTCTCCACGCAGGTACATCTGCAGTATTTACAGAACAATGTATGGTGTTACTTGATTTTATTCATACTGGATCAGAGGTCGTGGTTGTCAATTTCAATGCCAAAAAATATATCGGGTCAACCACTTGTTTATAGTGTAAAACACTAAGATTGACATGTTTCGGAAGTCAAGCTTCCATCATCAGAATAATAAAAAGTAAAAGAACCTGTTAAAACTCGCTAAAATGGAACATGCACCAGGCACAATAAAATTGATAATAAAATTAAAACATTTTATTATCAATTTTATTGTGCCTGGTGCATGTTCCATTTTAGCGAGTTTTAACAGGTTCTTTTACTTTTTATTATTCTGATGATGGAAGCTTGACTTCCAAAACGCGTCAATCTTAGTGTTTTACACTATAAACAAGTGGTTGAGCCGATATATTTTTTAACAATGCATGGTGTTATTTAGATCGAAAAACACCGTCGAGTATCACGAAGGAATGAATAGACACATTTCAGCAATGGTTTACGGACTCGCTCCTATAAAACTTGAGCAAGCCCTCAGTAATAGTTACAGACAATGTCGCATATCATTCACCTAGCCTTGATAAGGCACCTACAGTTGCTTCCAAGGAGCAAAACATTATCGACAGGGTACAACGAACAAACACTCCCATACCAGACGACTGTAGAAATGGTAAATTGTTGGACCTCGTGGCTCAGAGTAAACCACCTTTGCGTCTGTATGTTGTCAATGAACTGGAAAAAGAATATGGCCATAGGGTCCCCAGATTGGCACCATACCATTGCCACTTTAGTTCAGTTCAACTCGTATGGACTCAAGTAAAAGGTTATGTGACACATTATTTCATTGAACTCTGACAGCATTTCGTGTGACACTGAAGAAAGTGAGAGTGATTCAGAAGTAAGTGGTGTGCATCCATCAGTGATAGTGTTGTATTCACCATTCAAAAATTTCTCTGCCTTTTCGATTTATTTGTTACTTTGCGATACACGTGTGACTGAACGCTGTTCCGTCTTGTTACTGTTATTTGTCTATAAAGCGTTATTATGGTATCTTACTGCATCAACTTCACTATAGCAGCATCCCTTCACAGCCCCATTACGTACAAGGACAGAATAATAGTCTGTAAGTAGACGACTTGTTTCTTTTTCGGCGCACAGACTGTAACTTTGAAGATATTTTGGGGCTGATGGATATTGTAAACAAGCTCCAGAGCGTAGGCCTAGTGGAAAGTATGAAAACCGATACAGCTTCACACAATGAAAATGTTAGTGTAAGACTTTTACCTAGGAGTGTGTGGTAAATGTATGTAAACGGTAGCAGTCTATCTTGAAATTAGTAAAAAATCAGGTATCTGTTGATAGATGAGTAAGAGATCGTTCTATTTTTTTAAAATAATGGATGGGAAAGCATATGCAATAGTTTAGTTTATGAACGACTTCATGCAGATTGATAGAGCAGCTACAAATAGGCCTACAATCCTTTAAAGAAAGCAACACCTAAGTATTTTACCCAGAAAACGGATACAGACTGACAATGGCCCATACATGGAACATAAGTTCTAAGATCTGTACACTAAAATATACGATTTGATAAAAGTTATCAACATAAGGGTGCCACAGTATGATCGATTCAGAGGCAACAACATTTCATCAAACGTAGCTGTGTGGTAACAGGCGCCTAATACACAACCTCTGACAATAAAGTTCGGTGAATAGTCCTGTAACATTAACGTAGGTAAACTATGAACTACAGTTACCTTACTGTACTTCGAAATAGTCCCCTCTCATAACTACGCACCGCTGAGTTCTGTGATACATGAACTGGAAACTGCACGAAGTCTTCCTTTGGGATGGTCTTCAAAAGCGGCGTCACGTGTCGTTGGATGACAGGAATATCGTCAAATCTCTTTCCTTTCACAGCAAGTTTGAGTCGAGGGAATGAGGATTGAGATCCGGCGAATATGGTGGATATTCAAGTTGCACTACCCCCTTTCTTGCCAGGAACTCTTTGACGATATTGGCTGTGTGGACGAGCGCTTTTGTGAAAAAAATACCAGGAACTTTTTTTGTGCCTATTGGGGTCATACCCAGCGTAGACGTTGCATGAAACAGGTCAAAATTCCAGCGTACCGTGCAACGTTCGAAGTTGTGTCCTCAGGTAGAAATTCCTTATGGATAGCGTCTTGACTATCGAAAAAGGTGATGAGCATAATTTTGATGTGTGGTTTTTCGGCTCAGACCTTTTCCCGACGAGGTGGTGTTGTAGAACGCCATTCCATGCTTTGTCGTTTCGTTACAGGGTCGTACCGGAGACACCAGGTTTCATCCACCGTGACAATACTGTTCAAGAAATTGGATGTCGCATCCACCGTTTCGACAAAATCCTATGATGCCTCTAAACGCGCCTGCTTCTGATCGTCAGTTAAGTGATGTGGCACAAGACGACAACACGTTTTCCTGTTCCCTAATTGCTGGGTAAGGATTTGTCACATGGATTCACGATTCACCTGCAGTTCATCTGCTATCAAGCGCACAGGTAATCGACAGTCGTTCGTGACTAATGTCCTCACTTTCTTCAGTTTCAGTTTATTGAGCACCCGTTTTATCATGTACAATGATATGGGATTTGTCATATGTTACATACAGAAAAAATATGAATAACAACATATTATGTAAAAACTATCAGTGAATAATCTGAATTAAATATATGGGCAAAACAATTATTGCTTACATGATATAAATTTGTAACAATATAGGAAACAAATAAGTTACATATATTCTGTGTATAATGGACAGCAACAAGAAACAATGATTATAACGCTCTATATTGACAGATTAATTAATTTTTGTGTGTACATAAAAGAGTCTACCCCACGACACATGTTTGTATATGAGTAACTTATAAGATAGGTGAAGGCACGCTATATTTCTGAAGAATTCATATATTCACTAACACTGTAAAAACTATTACTGATTAACATTCTTTTGAGTTCACTTTTAAAACTGCTCAGCTGCTGAATCCTTTTTATTTTTAAGGGAAGAGCACTATAGAGAATTTTTGGGTGGTATATTGCACTCTTGTTGTATTGGGCTTTCTTATGCACTTCTCTGTGAAATTCATTACTCTGTCTTGTTGTATAGTCATGGAACTCACTGTTTAAAGAAGAAAACTGGGGGTGAGACTTCAGAAAGCATATACTTTCATAGATGTAAATGGATGGAAGAGTCATGATTTTATATTCCTTGAAAATTTCCCTCCATGGATCTGTAGGTGCAGCTCCTTTTATGATTCTTATCGCTCGTTTTTGAATAATAAAGGAGCGTTTTGCCTGACTTGAATTGCCCCAAAATATGACACCATATCGCAAAAGACTATGCATAAATGCATAATATGTACACAATACTGTTTGATCACTGCAGCAATTTTTGAGCATTCTAAATACATAGCAACATTTACTTAACTTTTTACTGAGCACATCTATATGCTTGTCCCATTTTAGATGCTCATCTAACCAAATTCCTAAGAATTTTGTATTTGGCGTTTGTAGTATATTCTGTTGGCCTAGCTTCACAGTTATATTGGGCTTCATATTATTTGAAACATGTCTGTAATTCATCCATAATGTTTTCCCCTCATTCACAAATAAACTGTTGTCCCTGAACCATTTACTTGCTTCAACTGCTGTTGTTTCAATTTTGCTGTTAAGGTCAGTCTCATTCTGAGCTTTAATAAAGAGACTTGTATCATCAGCAAAAAGTACACAATCAGCTTGTGTTAAATAGTTTGGCAAGTCATTTATAAAGATCAAGAACAACAGGGGTCCCAACACCGATCCTTGGGGCACCCCATAACTAACTTCCTTATAACCAGAAAATTATGACTTTCCATCATGAACTATTTCTACTTTCTGGGATCTGCCAGATAAATATGACTTAAACCATGCATGAGCAGTACCACGGAGTCCATAGCAACTAAGTTTTTCGAGCAGTAGTTTATGATCAATAACGTCAAAAGCCTTTGATAAATCTAAAAAGACCCCACAATTTACTTCATTATTATCAATGGAATTTAGGACAAGTTTTAGAAAGTTGTATATAGCTGTTTCAGTTGATCTATTCTTTCGAAAGCCATTTTGTTCATCGACCAATATTCCACTTTTTTTTTTAGGAAAGTAGAGAGTCTTCCATACATTATTCTTTCTATAATTTTTGAAAAACAAGATAACATTGATAAAGGCCTGTAGTTTTTTACATCATAATGATCCCCATTTTTGTATAATGGTTTTATAATTGATTGTTTCAGCTTTCTAGGGAAAGTGCCAGACTGAAAGATGCATTAATTATATCTACAAGAAGAGGAGAAATTTATCTGCTGTGTTTAATGATTTTGTCTGGAATGCCATCGGTGCCACAGGATAATTTATTTTTTAGTTTGCTGATGGCATTCTCTACCTCATGTACTGTTAATGTTTTCACCGACGGCGGTCGCCGGTCGTCCGCTACGGGGATTGTGATTAACACTTTCTCAGCCTCCTCGAAAACAGGCGAACCCCCCCCCCCCCCACACACACACACTCTCTCTCTCTCTTCATGGACAGTGCTTCATCCCCACAAACACGTAGCAGCATTGCATGCATTTCTTTCGGTGTCTTTCCAAGCTTATAAGAAAACTTTAAATTGATCCTTTGCTCATTCATTGTCCTGTTCTCAGCTCAGAACCAACCCACTAAACAAGCACTTCGTCCAACAGGCCTAACACGGAACAAACACTATGCTCATCTGAATTACGGTGGGGGCAGGTTTACAAAACCGGCCGCTAGGCAGGTACAGCATTGCGAATCGCCAGTGTTGCCCAATCGACCGTTCTTTCTTCATTCACCACACTTTATTGTCAGAGGTTGTATCAGGAACTTTGAAGTGCGATCTGCTTCATGAAAAATGTGATTCTTTTCATAGTCTTAATGAAACTGTGAGAACAAAGATATCATAGGGATTGATTTATCTGACAATACTAAGGCCATTGGCTAGCTTGCTGTTGTATATATGTCTTATGGTTATAATGATTAATTCATTACAGTAACTGGTGTTCTACCAAAAGTACATTTGCTGAATTATTGATCACTATTTGTGCTTCCGATTTTGCAGTTCCTGAGCATGCAGAAAACCAATTTCTATGTTGTGTTGGTTATTAATTATTATATTAGTGACATATATAGAGAATAAGTTACCAACAGTTTCAATGAACAATCATAAATCTTTTTATTTTACTGGGGTAGACGTGCATCTATGCACATAACCAAACTGGATGCTGTTGTTACAGTTTGAGGAACAGTAACAGTTACTTTCCACAGCAACTGAAAATGGCAAAGTAATATTTATTTATTTAAATAAATAAATTAATAAATATACATAACTTTGGCTTGTGCAATCATCTCCAACTGCTATATGTAGTGTGGGAGGCAGGGTGAAGCAGATGGATACAAACACTTTCACTGTTCTCTTTTATTGTACAATCCTCTTAAAACAGACAATTTTATTTGCATAATAAAAATACTTGTTCTCACATGCGAAAGAACTAGCAGAGTTGTAGATGGTGCTGTTTCAAAAGTAACATGATGAGAACCAGAGAATGGCGGATCTGTTGGCATTGTGTTCAAAATAAGATTTATGTAAGAGCGATCAAAACAAAAGCTAAATTAATCCCTATGCATTTGTTTATTTTATTTTCCTTTAATTACAACAGACAGCTGAAATTATTAACAAACCTGCCTCTTGGGCACGTTGTACAACTGTCATGCACACGCTCACTGCTTAGTTACCAGTATCAATAAAGTCTCCAATGGAAATAAGTAAATCACCTGAGGAAAGGTATTTTGGCGTCAACAGTAGCGATTAATTGGTGGTACAGAGTTAGTTCTGACAGAAAGGAAAGAATTCTATGTGGCAATTCTCGATGTCAGAGGTAAACTATAATTGACATTTCACTAACTTTACAGGAGGGCACAAATAAGTTGTTACCTGTAAAGTAGCCAAAGACACAATTACGAACAGCTACATCTTTTGTATCCGTGACCACTTGCCATTGATTACCACATGGGTTCTGCTTGCACATGCGATACAATCACTCTGCTGAATTTCTTCTCTGTGAACCATATACATACAATAGTTTACCACTAAGAAGGTACGACTTAAACAAGCCACATGTGATAAACACCTCAAAATCGTCATTTTTGCTCTTAGTGATAGGTTACCTCTGACGTCCAGAGCTTGTGACAGTTCAAAAGAAATTTAAAAACACTGCTTGCCAGTCACCTCCTCTACATGTTACGATTATATATATTTAGTAACTAAACATTCCTGTTAGCTGAGTGCCAAATATCAGTGATCTTAAAGCAAAAAACGTTTATTTTGTGATAAATGTGGTTGTTCTTACGTGGATAATACCAATTATTAAGAAACACAACATCTATATTCCGTATCTGAGGAAGTACCTATCACTTGTTCTTTTTTGTAAATAAAAGAAATGATAAACTTCGCTTAATTAGGCACAAATAGTTAAGATGTTTATGGGAACAACGCTAAGTGAGAGACGATTCTGTTGCTCTGAAGCATTAATCGTCCTTGGAATAATTAACTTGGGTAGTAGAAGTGGCATTTTCTGGCACATAAAAGACGCAATAACTCACTACGTCAACAATTGTGGGTCCTAATATTCTCATTAAAAGACAGTAAGTTGTTCTGACACTGCTGTACTGTTTACAAATGGTTCATTCCGAATGGAAGATATACGGCAACATTATTTTCTGCAACTGACATAATGTGCCTGCGTTAAGTTGGGAAATTAATGTTCTGTCCAACGGTTTCTACATGAAAAATCAAAATGTCGTTGCCTAATACTAAAAAGTTGTTAATACGAATAGTACCCAAGACTGGTGTCGTTTCTCGATTTGATTACGTCTATCTGCTGGATAAAACGAAGTAGCTCTTTCCAATATTGCAGCAGTTGTAACACATGGCAAATTGAGTCTGTTTTGGCACAAATGGTAATTTTTATGTACCTCATTTACATAAATAACATGACAGAATATAATTCATTAAGTACCAATATTAGATGCCTATTAGGCCTACTACAAGCAAAAAGTTTAATGTTTGGAAACAGATTCACATTTGATTCATACGCTCCACTTTCTTAAGCATGAGATCGAAAAGTGGCAGAACGAAATTTTTATATACATTTGGAACAGTCATATTCTTTCACATAATTTGTGTGATGTCTGCTTTTTCTTCGTCCTCGTTCTAACAATCTTGTCATCACTAATTCTGTAACTATTCCTGCCATTGTCAAACATTCTCCAGTTAACTTCGCTTACCAGCCAGGATCATCGGTTCAGTTATTTCGCGTTCTCCGCGCTATTCCGAGAGTAGAACTTAAGCGGCTGCTAACCGATGACTGCACAACTGGCCCTCAGTAGTGTAGCGTTCTGGCTAAACATTTTCTGTCAATATTTCTTTTTCTTGGATACACCAAGCGGATAATACGTAATCTTCCTTACCTGTTAAGTCTTATTTCCACTCTGGTAGTCTGAATCTATGGATTCGCACACCCAGTCAACCATATAAACAACGACTAGCATTCACGTGTTCTGGTTTAGGCTAAATTTACACTGCCCGCGATGCGATGCCGAGCCGAGCGGAGCGATGAAGCGCTGAAATCGCGTGGCAATGGGCAGGCTTGGTTTAACAGTGGCAACAGAGCGGTGCCCGTTTAGACTGCAGGCTGGGCCGAGCGATGTGATGCGGTGCGATGCGATGACTCCGCTGTAGTCGCAACCGAGTTTGCGTTTCGTGCGAGTGTTTGGAGAGATTGCTTGTTTGCGCTTGCGTCTGAAGTAATTGCTTGCTTGCAATGGACATCGAAAGACTAATTAACAGTGTGCGTGAACGCCCTGTGTTGTGGGACCAGAAAAATAAATATTACTACAATAGGGATTTTGTTCGTCAAGAATGGAATGAAATAGCTGAAGATTGTGGAACAGACAGTAAGTACAAAAAAGTAAAATAAATAGCTACAAGACTCCAAGAAATAAGTAACACAAACAACTTCATTTATTATCTAATTTTAATTGTGTATAGATACTATTACAGTATTTTGATAATGAAATGACGTTCACAATAGTTACAGTATTTGATAATTTCGACATGAAATATATTTGCGTTAATGACTGTTGACATAGTTTTTGAAGGCCTCTCCGACACTCCTCGCTCTTCTTGAAGCACTACTGTTTGCTCTGTCATTTTGGAATTTCACGTCTATATTTTCAGGCGAGGAACTGAAGAATAAATGGAAGAGCCTACGTGACAATTTCCGCTCAGAACTCAAAAAAACTCGTGCTGAACGTTCAGGAGACGAAGGTGGCATGCCGCCTTTCCAATCCAGTTGGCCGTGGTTCGAGCTAATGACCTTCCTGACTGACGTAATGACGCCCCGGAAGACCAAGACTAATGTTCATCACAGTAAAAAAACAGCATCGCAACACGAGGACGCACACGACGACGTACCATTTTCACCAGCTCTTATAGAGAGAGAGTGTTTCACCTGATGGAACCAACCAAGCCAGCTCTTCAAGACTGTCTAAGTTCAGAGGGTAGCGTTTCGATGCCTCCTCCCTCACCCACCCTACACACAAACCAAAACAAGAGGTCCAAGAAATCGACAAACTGAGTTGCTAAATATAGAGAAGCAAAAGTTGAAGGTAATTGAGCAACAAATGTCGAAATCAGAAACGCAAGATGACAGCTATCATTTTGTAGTGACTTTGCGAAAACTATCACCAACAGCTCAGTTGAGAGCCAGGATAAAAATTCAGCAGGTTCTTTTGGAAGAATTGGAACAATCAACGACTTCCACTGCACATTCGTTGACGTCACCCTATGCACCTGAAAATCCAGTTGAAATCGTAATTGCTGGAAATCCGCAGAATGAAATAGTCATTTCTGAAATTCAACCTGATGACATTGTTATTTCAAGCCATCAAGATTCTGAAAACTTTGATACTTAAGTGAGTGAACTGTGATGTCTTTTACTTCTCATTGTCAACTATGTCAAAATTTATTAAAAGAAAGTTTGAATCTATCACAATTTTCAAATTTTTCATAATAAAATGATTGCTGTAAACTTACTATTGTACTTACCTGATGGTGATCATAACTTTCTCTTCAGGGGTAATAGCCATTCTGAAATTTGTGTTTTGCTTCTGTAATCTATTTGAAACAGACGACATATAATCAAGTGTCTCTGTACTCATTCTGAAATAACTCCAAAATTTATCCTCATCTTTTCTCAAGTCACTGTACAAATGATGAAATTCTCCTAAAGCCCTCCTCTCCTTGTTGATTTCATGCACCCATTCACGACTGCGTTGAATTCTCAGAGCACTGTTTTCTAATAAAAAAGAATTTACTGGGTCGAGGAAACACAGCATCGCGCCGAGACTGCTCAATTGCTGGCCAGATCGCGCGCGCGCTGTATCGTGTGCAATGTAAACGCATTGTATCGCTTTGGCCATTATGCCTCGCATCGCGTCGCGTCGCGCCGCATCGCATCGCAGGCAGTGTAAACGTACACTTATTCGGCTCAGCCCCCATAACACCGTCCCCTTTTGTTTGCGATAATTTTTTTTATTTTATTTCTAGATACGGCGGGAATCCCCCACGAGGTATCACGTGCACTGAGCACGCATTCAAAAAAATCAACTTCTGATTCGCTCAGAAATCAACTTAGTATGTGTTGAAAAATGTTCAGAAACCTACTGGGATGCGTTTAAAAAGCATATGAATAATCGATAAACCAAAGTGCGCTGGATGCTAGGCGTTTTGCTAAACATTTTTCCTTCTAGAAAATGAATTTGGCGCTCCGCCGAAATTGCCGCCGGTGGCATATACCCCCGTTTGCCGCCGCCGCCATTTACATATTTATTTGCACATTTATCATCGACTTTCCATATATAAGTGGGAGGATATTTATCCTAGTGAAGTTTATTGTTTACCTGTCATGTTATTCCCAAAACAGTGGACACTGAACAAATAATTGAAAGCAAAGTTAAAAAATCCTTTTGTGCTGATTCATAGATTTGTATAAAAATGCAGTTTTTTTTGTTTGTCACAAAATATTTCAAAACTGTGTCTACCTTTCACATCTCTAATGTATAAATTGAGGGAGCGTATGAAACCATTCTCTAATTCACAAGAAAATATTTTACTTTTGAAGGCCTTAAACTGATAACTATTTCCATAATATCCAATTTAACCAGTAACTGTGTCTCATCAACATGACTTCACACAAATTTTCCTAGGCTGAATTTTGGTAAATGTGTTTTCAAGACTTGCAGATATCCACTAAAAAACCATGGCATTGCCCATAATGAGTCCATCTTTTTTAAAATAAATTTAATTATTAAACTTGAAGTAATTTTACTTAAGATTAGTTACAAGATGTCAATGGATTCCTCACTCTCATTATGACAGTTAAAACTGATCATCTCTTGTCATACTTCAACTACAGTGACTTCAAGTGGAATATTATTTATTTTCCAGCACACCTTCAATTCTCACAAGTCTGTTTTTACTTGCCCAAACATGTCTTTGGATTTCTTGGAACCCTCTCTGAACTGAATTAAAAGTCACACCTATAAGAGTGCATGATGTCAATTATTTGTTTAATTCTGCATTTATAAATTTCATGTCCAACTACAGGGTGTTCCATTTATTTGACGACCGCCTGCCTGGGGTATTGCAGGCCGGCCACAGCAGCTGCACCTGACAGTCAAATGGACCTTGCGGGATGGTATTATGCCCCCTTTTCCGTTAGTTTTAGTCTGAAGGCCATACAGATATACTTGCCTTGTTTGGCAGCATCATTCGAGCAGACAAACAGGCCTCACGAGTAACACTGAAGTTTGCAAATGCAACAACGGCAAGAGATGATTCATATGTGCGTATAGTCTGCTTGTACTGTTCAGAGATCATGAACAGAAGTTTCCAGGTGCTCGAGTTCCAAGTCGCTATGGAGTTCACAAATTAGATAATAAATTTCGTGAAGTGGGGAGTGTTCAATGCAAGAAGTGCAAACAATGACATACAGTGCTCCCAGAAGCTGGTCTCAATGACATTACATACCGTCTGGAAAATTCCTCTAAGTAGTCTCTCAGATGTCTTTCTCAGCAAACACAAACATTTTGCACCTCTGTACGAAGAGGTGCTAAGCTGCTTGGGCCAAGGACCTTTAAAGTATCATCAGTACAAGAACTTCGACCTGGTGATCCTGTTCACAGGCTTCAGTTTTGCGAATAGGTTTTAAAACAAGTGCATAGCAGTGAAATGAATCTTTACTTCATTCTGCTTTCAGACAAAACTAGGTTCCATTTACACGTTTATGTTAATTCCCAAAACTGCTGACATTGGAGCGCAGAGAGACCTTGTGTGTTTCATGAGGAATCCCTTCATGATCAGAAAATAGGGGTGTGGTGTGCAGTTAGTGGTGAATGAATAATAGGCCCAATTTTTCTTAATTACACAGTTACAAGTGAAAGATATGTGCAAAACATTTTGAGACAATTTTTTAATGAACTGAGTGGAACAACGCAGCTTCACATTTTTTCAACAGGACTCGGCAAGGGCTCATAAGGCCATTATTTCTTTACACACAATTCACAATATGTTCAATGAAAGAGTTATTAGTAACAATATCTGCCCCGCTCGAAGTTCCGATTTAACTCTGTGCGATTTTTATTTGTGAGTTGCACTGAAGGACGAAGTGTAGTCAACAAATCCTCTCACACTAGAAGAACTCAAGTATAATATCCGTGAATCAATTAATTCAATATCTCAGAGATAATTAAATCATGTGATTGATAATATCTTGAGTAGATGTCAGAAAGGCATGAAAAATAATGGCAGGCAGTTCCAGCACCTCCTTGCGTGAGTGCAAGATTTGTTATATTTTATATGTAGCCATTTTGTACCACAATAGTAGATGGGAGACATGGCTGGGATCTGATCAGCAGGCAAAGGAGCACTTGCTGCCCGGCATGTAATGCGCCGCACATGCAGTCATCAGATAAATGGAACACCCTGTAGTTGGTTAATTCAGTTTCCCACTAGTGCTAACATGAAAACTTTCAATGTATTCCTGTGGGTCCATCGCAAAATTTTAAATGTTATTCGAAAAGACTACAGATTTTGTAAAAGTGGGCATGAATTTTTTTCCCCTTTGGTTTTTAAATTATATTTAGTTACACTTCTGCCATATTGTAAATACTATTGACCTTGCTCATAAAGAATTAAAACTAAAATACAACAAACATTCATGATCTTTGTCATTAATAAGCTAAGTTTTCTTTGCGTGCAAAATACTCAGCAATAATCTGGAATTGCAGCCAGCTGTAGTTTATTACGAAGCATAACATTTCATCCGTGTACCTGCCACACCTTCAGTTGACACACTTGGAATATCAGCTACAAATACTAAACAATTTAATAGTGTTCTACAATTTTACCACATCACATTCATAATAAGACTGACCTTACTTCCAATGGGACAGCATCCTCAGCTACAAAACAGCTAAACTTGATTGTATTGTGGGTTACTGTCTGGTGTGACATTAGGACTTATTTGGTTTCTATACTGCGTTCTCTCAGAGTAAATGGTGTTAGATGTAAGTAGTCCACACCATATGGGCAAAGTATTCTAGAAGATTTAAGCCTTCCACAATAGCAAATTTAAATTTAAGGAGTCATTAGAAACACACAAAAAAATCTGTACAGTTTGTCAGAACATTATCCTTCTCATCCAATGCTGGTTTTTTGCTTTACCTTATTGCGGTCTGTTAATCTATTGCATAGAACAGCCATTTTTCCTTAAACCTGTCTTTACGTGGGCAAACACACCTAATCAGAAACTCTGTGCTTTATTTACCAACACCTTCCTGTTAGTCGTGCCCCTTTACCATCCACCCATTTGCACAGCACATGAGGTGGTTTATCAATTTCTACCAGCAAACATTTTTGAAGTGCACAGAACTAGTGGAAAGTTAAGCACACTTGTGGTTTGTGACAGACGTGTAAATACAAACCCACACTAGCGTCCTTACAATAAATTGACCCAGAGAACCACCATCTTAAACGTAAACAAAACATTCAAGAATTACAATCAGCAAACTTTTTTCAGAGTCCCCAGTAAACTCGTGTTTAATGAGTAGGGCTCATATTCTGCAGAAACTACATTAATTTGTCTTCATCATGCAGCCACACTACAGAAGTGTCAACAACAAATATAACATTATTGGTTTGTAATTCAGGGCTCCATGAAGTTAGACAAACTTGAGAGGTGGGGGGACTAGAAATAATCGTAACAGTGTTTTAAACACATTTCAAGCAGTATTAGGACATCAGTTTGTACAACATGCTTTAAACAGAATTTTTTCTCATCCAGCTCTGTAATGTATTAATAAAGAAAGACCTTAACATATACATAACGCTACTTTTTAAAATGGTATGGAAGACTCTGGCACAATGTAGCTAATTTAGGAGTAACGTTAACCACTTAGCTTACAATGTCGTGAGAGAGACATAGCGTGCCGACTTGGCCAAACATCAACTATACGTATCGGAGACATGGTACATTTACTGTGCCGAACAAGCTTATGTCGCGTGAGAGATGTCGTCGGTCAGCCGTGCCAAATGTAAACAGAACGCCTCTGACATGTTGCGGAGCCAATCAAGTCAACACGTGTTCTTCGCCGCATTCGGACCTGCTGACATTACAAAAATACTTTCACAATATTCCCGACATGTAGCAAACATGTTCACGAGGAAAGGGAGACATGTGGTGGCATAGCCAACAATGATTTTGCAGGATATTTTGACAGTGGCAGTGACGTTTTACCTCCTGTAAGAAAACGGTGTAAGCGGCTGGTGACTGAAGATGATACTGACGAAGAAGAGCAAACCTACCAGCAACAATCAGAGTCATGGATGTGGCAAAAGGAAGACAATGAACCAACAATCTGTACATATACGGAAATTCCCAGAATAAAGGAAGCAGCTTTACAGCACATGAGTACAAGCATAAGAGAATTAGATGTTTTCTATGTAATATTTAATAGTACATTTTGGGAAAACATTGTAACTGAGACTAATAGATATGCACAAGACGTACTCAACAATGAACAGAAGAGACGAAAAATAGACCAAAAGTGGTCTACTATCAGCTGTAATGAAATAAAAATATACTTTGCACTATGTATAACCATGGCTAAAGTTAGGAAACCATCGATTCAGATGTATTGGTCCAGGAGGGCCGTTATAGAAACACCAATATTTAGGAACACAATGCCATTCAGGAGATTTCTTCACGCAAGTAGATTTCTGCATCTAGTGAATAACAGTTTAGCCAACAACACTGTTAAGCTGTACAAACTAAGGCCAATCGTAGATATGTTCAATCAAAAATTTAAGCAAGTGTACACAATGCAAGAGAATATTGCCACTGATGAATCATTAACGAAATTTAAGGGGCGCTTATCCTACAAACAATTTAAACCATCAAAAAGAGCGAGGTTTGGTATTAAAATTTATAAATTGTGTGAGTCAAGTTCAGGATACTGTTATGATTTTAAGATATACACGGGTAGTGACAAATGTGATGCTAGTGGTAGTGCATCTGAAAGTGTAGTTCTAGAACTATCACAGTCGGTATTACACAAAGGGCATACTCTATATTTAGATAACTGATTTTCTTCACTGAAACTTTTCAAAACTTTCCTCACCAATAAAACTAATGTGATGGGAACAGTGCGGTCAAACAGAAAAAATATGTCCGCAGATTTCCTGAAGGCAACATTAAAGAAGGGAGAATATACAGTGAGGAGTTGTAATGGAATATTGGCACTAAAACGAAAAGATAAATGAGACATTTACACACTTTCCACAAAACATTCAACAGCAGAAATGATTGCCACAGGCACACCTCTCCACAATGCGTTGTGGAAACCAAAATCTGTCTTAGAATACAATAGAGGTGTGATTGGAATTTATCACCAAGATCAGATGCTTGCATGCTTCTCTGTGATGAGAAAATGTATGAAAGGATACCACAACATATTCTTTTACCTACTTGATGTTGCTCTATTTAACACGTACATTTTGTATTACAAAATACATTGCGGCAAACGACAGAGCTATGTAGAATATAGGATTCACATTGCAGAATCATTGTTGAAAACTACACCTTTACTGGAATTTATTGGAAGGGAAGCATCTGGCGATATACCACAAAGACTGCACGTGCAACACTGGGCACATTTTCCCCAAACATATTGATCCAACACCATCAAAAGTAAATCCAGCGAGAGCTTGTGTAGTGTGCAGAAAGCATAAACGACGCAGCGAAACAACGTGGGAATGGAAAAGTGCAGGGTTGCTTTACATGTGCCAGATTGTTTTGAACGATATCATACAATCTAAAACTATTAAATTCGTGTACACGTCATTGTGAAGACGTGTTTGAAAATGTTTGCCAACGTACTAACGTAACAGGTCTCAGAATGTTTTGAACAAAATATTACACAGTCTTAGATCATTGCAGTGTTGTGAATATTATTATTAAGATGTATTTCATCAATGGATGTTTGGTTATAAAGGGAAATAAAACATCTGTGACTATATCGTTGCATTTGAGACAATGAATGTTTAGTTTCCATTGGGCAACTAATTGTAGTTATTTATGATACCTGTAGAAATGTCATGTTACTGGTATCTCACACATGTACCTCCAAATCCCGAGGGCGTCTGCACGACTTCAGACGACACCAGGGGTAGTGCACCGCAGCCTTAGCGTGTTTAAGTGCTGGGAATCTGGAGGTGCATCCGTACCTTGCAGCCACTTACAGCTCACACTAACGAAACTTAAATCGTATGGCAAAGGGTTAACAACTGGCAAGCCTGCCAACAACTACATATCTCTACTATTTGGTGAGCTGCTACCTTTACACTTAAATTAACTAGTTATTGCATAACAAAGTTTTTTTCTTATTTTAATACTTGTAAGAGAGAATTTAAAGGGCAAAAGTAAATTCACAAAAATTATACACAATGGCTGAAAAATTTTAATGCTGTAACTTACGAGTACATTTTCATATTTACAAACGCATATTACTTAAAATGTTTCAGTGTTAATTTCATGTATACTAAAATAAACCTTATAATTAAACAAATTTTTACCATAAACTCATTTCAGTTCGATGACAGTTTGTATCTTCGATGAAATTGCCCCCTCTGGAACAAACAGTGTTTTCTTCTTGTTGGTTGCAACTTTCGTGTTTTCCTCTAAGTACTTTATATTTCATTGAATTTAATAAGACCAAAATTAATTTTTCCTTCAAATTTTATTATAAATTAACTTCATGTAATTTTCAGCATGTAGCTTTCTTTCTTCAGGTAGTTTTCTTTTTTGCAGTGACTGATTGTAGCTCACATTTAAACTATTCACAAGTATGAATTATAGGTCATAAATTACTTCATGCTAATAATACTATGCAAGGCTTTAATCCTTGAACAATCTCAGAAAGTCAATACATGTGACCCACAACAGACTTCAGTTTCTGGAGATACGTTATCAGTCTCATCTGCCAGTAAGTAAATTTACTGAACAACGAATCAGTGTAAGATGGCAGCAGTATTCTTTCTTTCTTTCTTTCCCAGCAGCTTACAACTGCTACCTTGAATAAATTCATTGTGAATTTTATCTTGATTTATTTGCAGACAGACATCAATTTTCCAATCTTTAACAGTCCTCGTGTCTTTGATAAGGAAGAGTGATTCCTCAGTACCATCATAATTATAAATAATTTATCCATCCTGCTACAATTAGCCTAATGGATACAAAGCATAGACAAATTACAACCATAATTTGAAGTGTGATTCATGATCGGTATCAACCTACACACACACACACACACACACACACACACACACACACACACACACACACATTTTGTAAATGTGTTTTTAACCACAACTTATTATTACAAAGTCCTTGTTCACAATCAATATTTTACATATACAACAATATTAAAAGAATATATGGCCCTTTTCCAACATTTCCAATTCTTTCTCACACACACTGATACAAGCAAATAAATTTCATTGGTCCAGTTTCAGCCTGTTCTTTTTAAAGGGACATAAAAACCATCAATAAAGCTGAGCAGCATATGTCAACATTGTATAGACGAGTATTCAAATTATGAAACAAACGCCAGCCTGACAGGTACAGTTAAGTATTCTCTATTATGGCATTCATATTAAAAATTAACACTCCCTACTGTCAATGTTAGTCTTACATGGAAATAAGCTGCAAGTACACAGTTTTCAAACAGTCAACATACACACAGTAAGACTGCAAAAAATAGCGTTGTAAAAAAACCATAATTCAAGTGTGATAACATGTGGATGCTTATATAAAAACTCTGCTTCCTGTTACTTCCTAATACAGGAAGTTACCATCAGATGTGCCCACAGTTCCAGAGGATATAATTATGATGCTCCAGGTTCAAGTTCTGCTGCAGCTGCTTCAGGTTCTTCATCATTATAAATATTTTCAGCCATCTGCCACACCTACAGAAACAAGAATTAGTTACAATCAATTTATTATTAAGAATGCAATCAAAAATTTAGACAATAGATGAACTATATATACCTGCATAATGTTATCCTCAGAAACTGAGCAAATTACCCATGGCTCATTTGGGTTCCAAGAGAAATCTGATATCTTGGCAGTGTGTCCACCATGAATGAACTGACAAGAGAAAAAAAAATGAATGAATGACAGATAAAGACCAAACTATTTCTAAATAAATGAGATAAAGAGTTAAGGGCTGACTTAAGTAACCTGCTTCCGACATACAGTATTTTGTTATGACAATTCGGCAATTAATGCAATATTATGTCCAAATTTAGACACACAATGTGTCACCAAATATGTGATAAAGGTTTTTCACAAGACATTCACAAAAGAACACACAATGAAACATATAGGAGGGTGACAAAAGCTGTTTAAAAAACCTAGCGATAAAACTTAATGGTAGATTATAACTGTGTGCCAGACTGATTTTAACCTGGGACATCTGTCTTTTGTGGGCAAATACTTTACCCATTAAGCTGTCCAAGAGTGATTCACAACCCAACCTCAAGTTTTACTTCAAAGGTCCGAAGTTAGATTTTGGTATGGCACAGTTTTAATCAGCCAAGAAGGTTTGAATAAACAAGTGCACGAGCTGCTGTAGAGTGAACTTACTTTCTGTAGACTATTAATGTTGCTCCTGATATTTTGCTCACCATCTTCATACTGAATATTCTTATGGATACCTTTTGTTAGATCATATTTTGAACACACTGATCTGTGAAACACCTAATATCTACAAAATTAATTTCTTCAAACAGCTGTTTTGTTAACTTGAACTTTTGCATAACTTGTGCACTCATTAGCACTATGCATTTTAGGGGTAGGGAGGGTTGGATATGATCTGGTACAAGGGCATGCAAGAGTAATCCAAAATAGATGTGTCAGGATCACCAATACTGGCAACAACTGTCAGACAGTTCAGCTGCCATATCCAGAACTTGTGCGAAAAATGTACTGATCACACATCTGTGTATAATTTTTGATAATTGCATACGAATAATTATCTTACATTCAATTCAAAAGTGAATTGATAATGGATTACTTTTTAACGCAAGTCAAGTCAAAAACATATCTCCAACCAAAGACTGCATTAGGTAGACAGTTAACAATGAAAGGTGAAATTTTAACAATTCAAGTACAGAACGTGCGTAAAAACTTATTCGGTGTAGCAATGGACCAGAATTACAATGAAGTAGATACATCTTGCACCATATTCTTGCAATAATATTGTGATAACCTGGCAAGGAGAGAATACTGCCAGAGGAAACACTTGACAGATATACAGAAGGGTCACTGACACACACACTCCAACACTGTTGTAACAGTGTTCTTGGGTAAAAGGCACCCGGGTCTTCAACAACACAGCATTTTCACCAATTTACCACAAAGGCAGGTAAGACACCACTCATTAAACAGTGTTGGGAGGAACATGTATGCCTTTTTATTTCATATGATCCACATAGAAAATAACCATTATAACACTTTTCCTTTTCTACTGTCATTAGAGATGACAGAATGCAACTAACCAAAAGTTCTGGAGGTCCGTCTTCAGCGTCCTCACCACTCTGTTCCTCTCCAATCTTACTTAAGTCCCAAACGTGTAGTCTTCTATCTGTTCCACTTGAAGCCAGGATTGTCTCATTATGGGGAGACCACTGAACCTGTGACAATTTACTTTGTATTAATCAATAGTTAAAGACAACCAAACATTTTTTACTGATAAATGCACAACAAAGCAACAGCAAATGAGAACACAAACATTTCATGTAACAACAATGAATTACACCAACAAATTATGTGTGGGTAAAAAATTGAAGTTATAATGGTAGTCGTGATGAATTAAAAACATTAAGTAAGGGAAAGCAAACACGATTGTTTAGGGACCCCATTCTTTTAACTTAAAAGGTGAAAGAGAAAACAAATACACAAGAAAATGGTGATGGTACCAAATGGTACTTTCTACTGTCAGTAACAACAACCCTTATTCTTAATTCATGTATGAAGGTACATAGCTGAATGCTCTACTGCATATACAGTAAAACCCCAAATTTATGGAAATTTGGATTTTAAAAAACTTACTGGCTGCATCAGTGACTCTCTCCTAAGGAGTATGTTACTTCTCCCTATTTTAGTGAACTCCACTTCAAGAAAAAAGTGGACTTTTGAGTAATAAATGTGAAAATTTTGCAAACTGTAATGCAGTTTTCACGTAACTCATAACATGTCCACAGAGTTTCCCATTTCTTTCCATTTCACATGACATACCAGTCACGCTTCTCAAATTTATTCCATGTGACTGCAGTCACATTATCTGACGTCACTTTCACCAAGTTTACAAAGCGCAAAAAGTAGTTTATTGTTAACTGAATTTTTTAAGGTTAGCAATTAACTTTTATCGAGTTTGTGCAAATGTAGAAGGCTTACAGTTCAGCAAAAGCTACTGATCATCCTAAGCAGTGATGACAATATTAATTAAGAGAGATGTTTCCAACATGGCAAAGAAATACAATCTAGCATCGTCGACATGTGCGGCATTGTCAAAACTAAGGGAGCGTTCTTAAATGCCGAAGCTAACAATCTCTATGGATCCAAGAGAAACATTCGTATTCGTAGGTCTACGTTTAATGATGTCGGAATTGGTTAGAAATAAAGCAGATGGTTCACTGCAAGAAGTGTCGAGTCATTGATAGGCAAACAAACAAAAGCTACAGAGCATGGCTGGTTTTTGGAATGCACTTCCTTTTTCTAACTGTAGGAAAAAGATGCACACACCTTCTTTTAAAATACTTCACAGGCATGCGAAGTGGCAGCATTCTTATTAGCAGAAGCACGGCAGCAAAATTCTCATGAAATAGCATTGAAAATTTTAGTGCATCAAACACTGGTTAGATCATTAAAAAAATGATGTTTCAAAGTGACGCTATGGTCAGGGTAAGTGTAAACTATTAGGAATCATTACATTGCCCCGACTGATACAGTGTTATAAGCCCAGAGACATTTTCAAAACTGATGAAACAGGCATCTTTTAAAATTTACTTCATGCAAACTCTTATTACAGTAAGGGAGTGTGTGCAATGGAGATAAACGTAAAGGAAGGATGAACTATTGTGTGTAGAGGTGGGATTGATAAGCCGCCTCCACTAATAATACGAAAGTTTAAAATTCACAGGTTTTTTAGAAACCGTACTTCTGAGTACACCAGCAGTGTCTAAAGATGTCAGAAATCTTTTTAGGCATTTGGATGCCAAGAAGTGTGGAGCAGTAAGGAAAATATTTTATTGACCTGGCCCCTGTACAAATATTTTGTTCATTCCTCCAAAATGCACAACTCATCTTCAGCCTCTGGAGCTGGGATAGCACATGGTTAAAGCCAAATACAGTATAATCCTGCTTTTATGTTCCTGTCAAATTTCCTATGTCCACAGTGTTAATTTGCATCTGATTATTTGCGTCTGATTTTTGCATTAAGGGGAGTTGGAATGCCCTATCTCGCCAATGTTAAATTTGCTAACTTTGTGTACCTTTTTCTTTGGAACTATTATCTTCAGAACTTTGAAATTCTGGCAGAGGTTTTCAGCATATATTGTGAGCCCACTGAACTAGAACCAATGTTTTCTTTTTGTTGGTATAGTATTTATGAATTTTTTACCATTAAGCCATTTTTTATTGGAAAAAGTATAACATAAACTTCCCTAGTTCAGAGAATAAGCCAGTTCTTGTCATGATTCTAGTTCAGTGGCCTCTTTGAACTGTTTTGCAGCATTTCTGAAAATTTGAATGTTGTTGGTTGAGTGGTTTATGAGATAAAGGTACATGTAACACTAAAAATGTCAAATGCCAGAAAATGCGATTAAAGTAATTTATTATGAAAATTCACAAATACCTTTTATTCTATTATCAAAAGTGTCCAGCAGAGTAATCAGGGTCATCTTCTAGTTCTTCTTCTTCACCTAGAAGCTTTCTTCTCCTTGCTGCCCTTGCTTTTTTTGTATTAAATTCAGCTGCATACTGAGCCTTCCTTACTCGCACGCTGTCCAGAAGCTGAAGACCTCTGATGGTGTTGATACCAGGAGCAATGCCGAGCCTTGCCATGACCTTTAGCCTACCCATATGACCATCATTGAATGAAATAACAGCATCACTGACTCCCCATTTCAATGTTTTTATCCCAACAAATACATTCTTAGGTACACGAGTCCAAATGAGGTTGTTGAACGACTCGTTTTGATTCTGGGTACAACCATGAAGACATTTTCGCAGAAGATCAGGATGCCCCAAGTCTCTATATATTGGTTTAATTACTTCCATAACAGCCAATGGAATATAATTTTTATGGTGATAAGGATCCCCAGTAGCTTGAGATTTTCTATAATTGCACCATGACTGAGGACCATCTGGACAAGCAAAATGTTGAGGATTATCATCAGTTGATGATCGATGTAAATATGTGGCCCATACAGCTTGTCTCATTTCCTGCAAATTATTTGCATTATTTCTTATTGCCATACCATAGTATTGTTGTAATTCATTTATAATTTTATCTGACAGGCGACCTCTAATGGTTTTACCATCTGACAAAATTTTGTCCTTCAGATTCTGTTTCAGTTTCCTTAGACGAGTGCCCATTCGTTTCTGAACATGACCGACACATTCTAGTTTAGTTATTGTCTTATTGACATATGGCATGGATTCTGTAACACTTTTGTATGCCTTGGAGTCCCCATCTCCAAGGAATTTTGTGTAAAATACTCCCCGTTCTTTTTCTGATCTGCTAAACATTTTCACAGCAGCGGCAGCCTCCATGCCTCCACTCGTACCTTCATAATTCTTGCTACATATGTGAGCTGCTTCTATCTTACCAGATGCACAATGGTAACAATGTTTAGTGAGCACTTCATAGTCCAAAACTTTACCGCTGTCCACACTAGTAACAGTAGCAACAGCATTTTTGGATGTGTGACCCCTTTTCTGCCAGGTTCCATCAAAAGCAACAGGGATATCTGGGTTTCCTTCATTTATATATTTTGCTTCACTGGCAGCAGCTTTCATTGATAAATCTGCTACAGACTGAACAGTATCTCCTATCACTTCAGTGTAATTGTCAATTTTAGCAGGTGGAGGTGGAAGATTCATTATGGCACAAAATGTTTGAGCAGCAGTATGTCCTTTACCAATTGCTCTCATTGCATACATTAGCCTGATATTACTCTCAAACAAATTGCTACTGCATGTTTTAGAGCTCCAAAAACAGGTCTCATTTTCACAACTGGCACAAACTATAGCAATTTTGCAGGAAAGTCCTATAGATTTTGTTATGTTCATATCAAAAGAACCTCCACAAAGATTACAACACAAACATTTCTTCATAAACTCAGTAAAAACAGGAAAGTCGACTAAAACATATTGTTCATTAGAAGCTTCATCTGTAATTTCACTTGCACAGTTTGATAACTTCTTTTTTGATGCACTGGTGGGCGTGTCTCCTTCACACATCTCAGCTGTACAAACGTCAGAACTTTCACCAGCATCAACAGGTGCTGAAGCAGAATCACTTGAACAAACGTTATTTGTAAATCTATTACCGCGAAACTTTCGCTTTTTAAATAATGATGCACTCCTAGGCATCGTAGAAACTACGCACTCACCACTGAAAGTCAAAACAAGACAGATAACAAACTCCAAATGAGCGACAAACTAAACTCGAGGCTCAAAACAAACACTCACAGATCAAAAACTGAACAATAAACACAGCTAGTCGTAAAAACAATGGTACCTATGGAAGGATCAAAGATTCTACAACTGAAGAGTGAAATCCACAGCCTTCTATATGTAATGTTTTCGGAAATGCGAAGATTTAAATGTGTACAAATCACAAGATGGGTAACTTTGCTGGGCGCACATGTAATTTTGAAAAATTAAATAAAAATACTTCCAATTGGAATTTCTTAACAAATTTTGCACCATTTTAAGCAGAAAATTTCAAATTAAGTTATAAGGTTAAAAACTGAAAATGTGAATTTTTTCCATTTTCCGGCATTCCAACTCCCCTTAACATATTTATAACTTTATTGCAATTTACACTTTATGAAAAGAAGTTTGTGGGGAAAAGAACTGAAGTAATTGACATTAAATTACGATGGCATGGCACTGGCCATAAGTGTTAATAAACGTTACTCGGTTAATTTTTTATCACTACTGAACTGGTAAGGAGGTAAAGTCTAAACAATTCGTGACCTGCCACTACCAACTGCTACTCGGCTTGGTGGCTGATCCAAACTGTCTCTACTACACATGTACACCTGTGTAATTGTTGTGATAGTCTTGATTTGTGTTATTCAAATCATATTTAATGTGTTTCGTTGTCTGGTCACTTGTAGTGGTTGAAACAATTGCTAATTTTGCAGCAAATGCTTTTGGTTCAAACACAGCACTAGTTATATACTTTTTCATGCTTAGCAACACAAGTTCCAAAAATTTATTCTCACTGTCAAATACAAATATTTATGTAAGTATTTCTTGCAATATTTCACAAACAATGTGAGTGATAGTTCGTATGTGTGTAGTTCTCTATATAATTGAGGAGGCACAATACCTGATAACCTCAAAAAGAATTACAGTGCAAGATACGTGGAACAACACATATGCAAACACCACACAAAATACTAATTTAAATATTTGCACTTTATGACAAGAATAAATTCTCAAAACATGTTATGCTAAGAATGAAAAAATACACAACTGATGCAGTATTTCATTATTTATGTAATGAATGACAGTTGCAGGACTTCCAAGAACCATTAATTGTGATTATTATGATGGTGGTTTGAGAAGTTCTTTGAACTGAATAGAAAAAAGTACTTATATCACTGAAACTTTTTATTTTTCAATGTAGTGTCCTTGCAGAATAATGCACTTGGTCCAATGATGTTCCAGTGCCTTGATTCCATCTCGAAAATCTGTTTTCTCCAGGCCTTTAAAATAGTTGTCAACTCTGGCTATCAATTCTTTGTTTGAAGTGAATCTTCGTCCACCAAGAAAAAATTTCAGTTCTAGGAAGAGATGGAAGTCTGACGGAGCCATATCAGGTGAATAAGGTGGGTTTGGCAACAATTCATACCTCAGTTCATGTAATTTTGCTATGGTGCAGCACATGTGTGCGGGTGCACATTGTCTTGATGGAAGATGACTTTCTTCGTTGCTAAACCTTGCCTTTTTTGCGTATCTTCTGTTGCAATTTGTCCAGGAGGTTAGCATAGTATTCCCCAGTAACTGTTTGCTCAGGGGGGATACAAATCTACAGAGTCCCCTTACATCCCAGAACACTCATACCATGAATTTCCTGCTGAATAAATCATGTTTGCGCAGAGAATCAGCAAGTTTCCACTGCTGTTACTTTGTCTCTGGGGTATAGTAGTGCAGCGAAGTTTCATCTGTGGTCACAAATCAGTGCAAAAAATCTTTTTCGTTTCTCCTAAAATCGGCCAAATGTTCTGATATGCGTTTTTGATCCAGCATCAAAAGTCACAGCCCCCATCTTGCTGATAATTTTTTCGTTTGTAATTCTTCAGTTAAAATGTGATGTATCCTTTCATATGACATCTGGCATGCACGAGCAATTTGATGCATTTTGAATCGGCTATCCTCCATGACCATTTTATGCACTTTTGCAATGATTTCTGGGGTAGTGACATCTTGGACAACCACTACGCAAATCATCTAAGCTCTCCCGACCAAATTTAAATTCATTTGTCCACTAGGCAACAGCTGAATACAAAGGAGCAGAGTCCCCCAATGTATTCTGGAAATCGGCATGAATGTCCTTTGCTTTTATACTTTTCTTTATGAAGGACTTAGTCACTGCTTCAATCTCTCTTTTTCATCTTCGCAGATCACTATGCAGGAACAGAGCCACATCACCACCACAGCTCCCATCCAAGAGCACTGATGTGGCACGTGTTTACAAGAAACAGTCCAATGAATATCATGTGAACAACTCGTTGCGCTAGTGCTGACCTCTCGTGGTGTTTGAGAACTTTTCAAACCACCCTCGTAAATTAAGTCAAATGTGTCTACTTCCCAGAGAATTATCACTTCCAGTTACATCGGCGATTTTTATTAGATAAACTTATTAGATACAAGTCCCAGACAAATATTTTGATGCATATTATGTAGATATATCTTACAGAAAGTGCAAAAATGCAAATCGGGATTATATGTAACTTTTAATGCTTAAAACATTATTTCCCACATTTTACACCACTTTTTTCCAATCCCTTGAAAAGTTTCATTGTACATAGTAACAGTCACGGGGAAATCAATTTTATTTCTTGAGAGGAAGAAAATGAGATTCAGCATTCTACAGCCTAAGCATATGTTTGTTGTTCCCTGGAATTCAGTAACAACAGATGACAACAGCGGCAGCCACTGAACTAAGTTTCGCTGTAGCTGTCCAAGAGAATTCTTTTCCTTTTTTAATGTAGATGAATCAATTACAACTTACATAAACCAACTGGAGCAACAACTTTCACTGCAATAAGACTGAAGGGCAAAACCAACAAGGCTTCATCTTTTATTTTTTTAAAGGATATGTTCCAAGGAAAGTGTGATACTATGTATTTACTGAATTTAAATTTGCTCGCACAGGATATTTGTAATTTTGTAAATAAATATAGCATTTATATCACCTAAAAACATCCTTCAATTACAGTTCTTGACAACTCCTTACATGTTCTCTGACAAAGGTCCTCATTGAAGGGAAAAATTATTTGGATCCTTAAATTTGTTAAAAAGGGACTTTACTGTAAGCATAAACCCAGAGATTGCTGGAAAGTTGTATAACCTATTATGCTTTGCAAATGTAGAAAATTTTTAGGCCCTGCAGGCAATTTAACTGTTTTTGGAAGCATACTTTGTGCGAAACTTATATCAGTTCAATATTGTTCCGCATAGTCATCTGAGCAGTTGTGATTAATGGCATCTGAACTAAACAACCCAGTACACTGTATCCAATGAAAGATATCAATGGAGGTGCTGGCTGCTGTACTATATGGTAGTGTGACAGGGTTC
This sequence comes from Schistocerca americana, assembly GCF_021461395.2. Classification (NCBI taxonomy): domain Eukaryota; kingdom Metazoa; phylum Arthropoda; class Insecta; order Orthoptera; family Acrididae; genus Schistocerca; species Schistocerca americana. The sequence continues at coordinate 604,646,217 of NC_060120.1, forward strand.
TTCTTCCTTGAGTCTCAGTATTTAAGGTTTTTTGCAGCTGATGCAATTATTTAAACAAACAGCATGCCATTAAAATAATGAGTGCAAACTAAATGGTAAGACTTGATATTGCAACTAATACTAAGAAAATGTAATGCATCCATGAAAAATGTTGCATATGAAAGACTTGTTCGCGGATTTCTTTAGTTTGTCTAGCAAATGGTCTAGGTCTCTCACCATGCGAGATAAATGGGAAAGGGAGAAACAACAAAGCTGCCTACAGCTTTAAAGAAAACATTATCACACACATGAATGGAGATTAAGTACTTTTAAACAAACCTGGAATATTTCATCCTTGTGAGATTCAAATGAATGAAGCTTAAGTTTGAGATTTCGAAGATCCCACAAAGCCACAGTCTGAAACAAAAGGTACACAATAATCAGGTTAACTTTAGAAAATAAAATGTCTTTAAAGACATCTCAGAAACCAATAACAACTGTTCATATTCTAAACGGAACACTTCAAATCTTTGTTTACATACTACATTTTCCTACTGCAATGAAAAACTCACTATTTTATACTAAAATAGTCACTTACGATTCTTACAAATGAAACTTTAATAACTGCATATATAATTTTAATGCATTTCTGGGTAGTACAACACAAAAATCAATTTTCTTATATTTTCCTAATTAGTTTTGTGTATACCTTTTAATCACAAGCAGGATACGACAGTTGCTAGCAATTACTATTCATGATGAAAAAACTGGAAAAATCCTGGATGAGATGGGGAGGAGAAATGCACAGTTAATACACCAATACCACACAGATGCAATCCTTTCTTTTAACAACACGCTGCTATTAACAGAGGAGTAAGAACTTTAATAGTGGTGGGTCTTTCTGCAGTTTCTTCTATCTGAAGAAATACTTATGAAAGCTCTGCAAAAGGACATGTCATTTTGGTGACTACTTTATCCAGGTCACGATTCTCACTGATCTCCACATTTCCCTCCATGGAATACTTCTTTAAGAAAATCCAGTACAGAATTTACCACAGAACTCTGAATTTTGGGTAATCTCAATGTACTTTTGATAGAATGCTTGTCAATTATCAATTTTAAGTGTGACTTAAAAAATAATGTGCAACATAATAAACCTATTAACCCTTTCACTGACACATATGAGCTCTTTGCACTCCATGCTGAGGCTGCTTTTGTTACGGCTGTACTGCTCACCAAATGTTGATGCCTGTGCTGAGAGATAGCGTACCAGCTGATATGAAATAATTATTCTATTTTTCAAAAAATATCAGGTGTAAAACGAATTTATTTTTGCCCACCTTACAATCAGATATGTGCAATCAATAAAGACTTGAATTTCTTTGTTATCTGTCATACATACTGCGCTGCATCAAATTAAGAGGTGGAAATGCACTGCATGAACTGTGTATGGTTGATTTTAGCTTATAATTGCAGTGGATGAAATGTCGACATGGCATCAAAATTTGGTTTGAAATTGAGAGCAAAAGGATCTCACTTTTTTCTGGAGTTATTGGATTTTATATCTGAATGACTGTAGTGCACAAAGCCTCCAGTCACATACTTGCACACTAAGAATCATGTGGTCATTACAATTGCCATATCTCGTAAATGATTCAAGATATCTAAACAAGGTTTTCTGCAAATGATAGCACAATGAGGCACATAGGTTGTACGATAAATACTCAAAACTCCTTTATTCACCAAGATGAGGAAGTAATTCATCCACAGCAGTGAGGACAGCAGCTCAAGATGCATTCAAACTTCCACAGCAGGGTAGAAAAATCCAAGTGGCAGGTGTATACACATCCACAACACCTGGGGAATGGCATAACAGGATGTGCTTGCTTGTGTGCACGAATTTGTTTTCTGTTCCAAAGACGGCTTTGGTCAAAAGCTAAATTGTACCTGTCTTTTCACTGGGCCTGTCTGCAACTCAACGTGTCATCTTTATGGTGAGTAGCTACCTATACTTTCTTATATTGTAGATGTACAAGATTCTCCCACAAAATTAAATACTGATTTTTGGAGACAGAATTGCCACATTTCAGTACGTAGCCATCCAACCAACCTACAAACTGTTCATGAAAGTAGTCTTCTCATTGTCACTGATTACATCCGTTTGCAAGTAGAAGTACTTTTTTGTTAAACATCTGCAAAACAAGTTTTCAGACCATAGAGAAAAACTCTGCATGATCTGTTTTTACGAAAAGCGAAAAGAAACAAGATAAATGATATTTAGGACTAGCTCACCAGTGACATATTTTGATTACTGATATCTTGCTGAAAGTTCAAGCATTAAGTCTGCACTATAATAAAGAACATTTAACCCTCCTAGTACCACTAGAGTCAACATTGCCCCATAAGCACATTAAAAAATCATATCTCCCTAGTTTGCAAAGATATTTTTCCTTCAAAATCTCTCAGTCAATTGTACCAAACAATTTTTGTTCAGTTTTCTATTTACAACACTTTTTCAGTGTGTACCACTAGGGTCAATAAGACTCCAACCTAAAATTCTTTCTGTTTCTTGAATGCAATATTTATGAAAATAAAATCATTACTGTTTCACTGAACAACTAATGTATGTTTTGATTGATGTTAGTTCATTAAAATACTGCCAACACAATCTGTGTAAAATACTTGGGGGTCTATATAACCCCAGTGGTACTCAATGAGACATTCTGGTGGTAGCTCGGTTAACTGAGTGCACTGTTGAACAGAATACAGGGAAGTACTCAAGCACAAACTTACCAAAACATACCACCTGAAACATTGTCAGTTTTCTGTAATGACTGACAAAGGCTTAACTGGATATTAATATGTAGTAATCTCCACACATATAAATTTAAAGCACCTTGTTCACTTCTGTCTGCATATTTGGTCTAATCTGAGGAACCACTGTGGGAATTTTGATATGGTTTTACTAACAAGTACAATGATTTACAAGGAAAGTTTGCATATATAATTTACTAGCAAACCCAACAGTGCTTCATAATTGGTAAGCAGGTATGGATATTTATTGTGCATCCTCCCCCTCCCCTCTCCCTGATGTCTGCCCTATCTATAACTCATGAGGCACAGATACTTCAGTGCCTCAGGAAACTGTTTCTACCATAGGAATTTTGGTATTTTATTCAAGAGGATATAGAAGACTCACATGGTGCCACACAGTGCTTACACACCAACACAGAATGTGCAAGGTTTATACCTAAATATTAATATTGATTGCAAACAGATTGTAACACCTCCTATAAATGCAATGTAAGCCAATAGGTACATGAACTGATAACTGGGCTTCAATTAACTTTTGTTCTTCAGTACAGTAAATCACTTTTGTAAATGGTGATCTGTTTTCAATCCAGTCACTTGCACGCACAAATCAAAAAACTCCATTTCTGATGTAACTGACTTTATAATTCTATGATAACCCCATTCTGAAGGTTACATCACTGAACTTCACTCCATTGCATAATCCAGATCCAACAATACCTGCAAATATTGTTGAGTGACAATAAGGGGAATTAAGCACAGGTATACATGAATACATTAACAAGTACCTTGTCAGCACTGCCCGTAGCCAATATAAATTCTGAATATGGATTGAAAGACAGACAGTTCACTTCTGCTGTGTGAGCATCCACTGTATGCGAAGGTTTGCTTGTGTTGTTGCACCTAGTATCCCAAATCATCAATTTTTGGTCATCAGCTACAGATCCAAAAAGTGACTCGTGGAGTAAATGCCAAGCCACATCCTATAAAAATGAGAAGTGTTCAGTATGTCTCAAACCCAGAAAATTACTAAAAGCATTACAAAAATATTTGCAGTATGTAATTTGTACTTGCCTCTACTACAGCTGTGTGTCCAGTAAAAATTGTTTTGGCATCAATTATGCGGTTCTCTTTAGGAGTTGCATTTATATCCCACAGACATATTGTATGATCATCAGAAGCACTTAACAGATATCCATTGAGATTAGGATTCCATGACAGGCCATAACCTTCTTTCTGATGTCCACGAAGTCTAGCATTTTAGAAAATCAAATTATTTCCACATCTGGAAATATCATAATTTGAAGAAGTATCATAATTTGAAAAAGTACCATACCTCAAATCTGGATGACATTCGCCACTTGGGTCAGGTTTGGAAGGATGCTTCGTGTAATCAAATACCAGAACATCGCTTGATGGTGTTTTTGTTGCTATTACACATGGATTCTGGGGCATAAAACGAGCTCTGTTTACTTCTCCTTCATGGTTAATTTTTATTTCAATTTCTATTTTACCACTCACTGATCCAAAGCCTCCAAACTCTAAATAAATGACAAATATCATTAGGAAAAAAGCGACATTTTGAACTTTTAGAAGTGTCTACCTCTGCCTACAACTGTTTAAATTACAGATTTAAGGTTCCAAAATTTAACAAATTACAAAACTTGCTGAAAAAAAAAAGAAAACCAGTGTAGCATACAGTTCTAGTAACATACACACAAATTTTATATATTATGTAAATTGAAGGAGGGGGAGAAAGGAAAGGTCACGGAAGGTGGTATTTGTATCAGCTGCACAGGATTGTACGGCATCATCAGAGACAAGTAAGAATGTGAGCTGGACCAGGACTCTAAACCAGGGACATGTCCGAAAGAACAAATTCATATGATTTTATATATTCCAGTAATAAGAAACTTGACCTTGGATTGGAAAAGCTGTCTTACAGTTTTGAAAGATGAATGGCTATAAATTACACCAATTACAGACTATGTGGAACCAAACCAAAATATAGACTGGCAGAATTGCAGAAATTAACATGACACACAGAAGAACTGTGGAAGAAGTAAAAGTAAACTGATGGATAATGTTTGCCATGTAGACTACCAAATATTTAAGATACAAAATGCAGGACTATATTCAATACCTCTTTTCTAATGTAAGAACTCTTTCAGCACTGCCAAATCCTGCACTTCTCAATTTCATAATCCAATAGACAAGAAAGAACTAACCACAAGTCTAGAATGTGAGTAAATAAAACAGACAGCAGACTGTTTGTAGTAACATGAATTTGATTTGATATTAAGTCACCATAAGATACGCAGAATGTACAGATAACACAAGTAGACAGTTAACTTCCTTTCCTTAATCACAGCAGTACTTCAGAACAAATATCATTTAGTTAGGAAATTTGGTTTAGCAATCAACCAGTGTTGTTGTAAATGAGGTGTTAAGTTTCTAAAGTGTTATTAATTTACCGAGTAGTAAATAATGCAACCTTCCTGTGTTCATTAGCGAAATTAAATCAAGCCAAAACATTTCTCAGGCATTTCCCTGTCAGTTCCAAAATAGTACTACTTAGTAACTTTCATAGTGAGACCAAAAATAAAAATTAAAAACAATTTCAATGAGTTAGCACAAAAATATAAATTCCAACCAACAACACATTTAAATGAAAATTTAACACACAATGATTATGCTCACTGATATTACCTCCTTTCTCATTGTCGTAATGTGATGCATCAAACTGTGCATCTTCATTTGGCAACTGAACACTAGCAATGAGCAAATGATTCTGCTCATCAGATGTATGTGTGCCAAGAATCAGTCTATGTACAGAATAGTCTTTTCCTTCAGGTCTGTAAAGTAAGGTCAAATTTATATATATCAAGAAAGACAGAAATAACATGTATTGTCTCATTCAAAAAACAGCACTTAAGAGAAAATCACTTTTCCTACATGTTTACCATTAATGGAAACTATATTTTCTTCCAATAGCTTTATAAAGAGGATATTAAGAACACAGAATTACTTTGACATTAGCACCAGACATGACAAGGGTAAATCTAATGTATACCGTATTAAATGTAGTCTCTGCATATGATTAGTTCCAGCACTTTACTGCACAATGTCCATGTTTCATATACATATACACAAAGTGTATTTAATAACAGAAATACTGAATCACACTTCAAAATTTCTCCATTGTACAAATGGCAATAGTAGTCGTCATAAACATAAATAGAGGCAAATGGTAAAAATGTTGCCATTTACAAAGTTTTGGATAACTGTTCCTGATAAACAATATTATAAGTAGTTATCATCACACACACACACACACACACACACACACACACACACACACACACACACACACACACACAAGAACAATCACTATCTTTTGAATGGCGAAGCACAGTTACACTTGAGATAGTCCTTTTCCAATTTTTCCTTATCATGGCCTTTTATATACTACCAAATTACTTCCTCCACTTTCTGGTTGTTCCATGGATCACTGTTCACTTTTAGCAGATACTGACTCCAATAAATCCTTTAAGAGATTATAACACTGACTCAGTAATGCATTAAATTCACAAACATCATATTGCCAGCAACAAGATTATCAAAAATATTTATTCTGTCCTATTAACAAGACAGAGCAAAGATAAAAAAAACTTGTCACACAGTAAAAAACTGTTTGCTCTCAACAACCCCACAATTTCTCAAGATATTATGAATTACTTCTGGAGTCCCATAGCTCGGCAGCACAACTAATGCTTAATCTTTGTTAGTGCCTTCGCCAAAAAGGTCAGCTTGCTGCTTGTTAGTATTGTTAACATGACACTGAACTTCTCAGCAATAATTATCTTACAAATACAGAGGTCCCTTAATTCCATTTTGTTTCAGTGTGATGCACACCACTGTGGCTCAATGCAATTATCACAGAACACACTTTGTTTTTCACTGTGTTCGAAACAGAATTCACAGAGCAATTGTTGAAGGTGTACTGCTTTAGGTTGAAGAATGTTAGCTTCATCAATATCACCCTACAGGAATGCGGTTCAAACATCCATGTGTTCAATGGCTGTCCTTAAATTTCGTACCCGGTGGGTTTAGTAGCTGAATTTAATCCAAAGAACAAGTGGGAACATTACATCAAAATCCTCTCCTGGTATATGGGAGTAATATTTTGCAACAAAGCAAGCCTCAGTTTCACGATGTATTTCTTTGAGTTTTAATACTCATTTGGAACTGCCTTTATGTCTGGTCGTAAATCAAAAAATCCCAGTCTCATTTTAAAGTAATGACAATCATTTAAGACCTATTTTTCACAATCACGACTCAATGCTGCTTCAAATAAGCAAGACAAATATCATTAAAATGTTTGGGGTTCAGTTTTCTTTCATGTGATATTCTAATTTTTTATTGCACATTGTCCCTATCTCTGCTGCCATTTGCTGACTTTTATATCAATTCAGTTAACTTCGGTTCTATCCACAGTAGCAGATTTTCTTGGTTCCATTGCTTTTTCCAACACTATTACATACTGATGCTGGCTGAGCATTGTCTTTCCATTATCGTCAATCTGATTACTGTTGATGCTGTTCCCACAGTGGTAATTTGAATTTTCAATGAAGTGCACATCAGCAAGCATCACAATTGTGTTTGGTGACTTCAGATCAGTGCAGTGGTACACTTCAAACCTTCATTAATATCCAAACAGATAAGTTCTTTGGTAAAGATTCTTCAGATGAAATGCTGTGTTCACAGCTTCACCATCTGTCAAATCAACCGTGCCTTTTCAATTATCATTCCGTTCATGCATTCCACAACTCCATTTTGTTCTGCTGTGTGAGAAAAATTATGAGTGAAGATAATAATCATACATGTCATCTATTTGAGTTGCTATTGATGTTCCAGAGACAATTACATTTTTTTTAATAATATCAAACAATATGCGCAATTGACACATTGTCAGGTGACTAAGTCGTCTCCAAGTCCTAGAATATACGCAACAAATCATTATTATACACTTACTCTGTCACTGGAGGTAACTGAGATGAATGTTTCCGTAAGACAGCTGTTTTGCTACTGCAACTTTTGCAGTTGTTGTTGACTGGAAATTATTCAATGAGTTATTTGTTATGTGTCGCGTACATTCCAGAATCTACATACGAGCCATCACCATGCAGTTAGAGTTAGCAATGCATTTTCATTTTCAGCTTTCAGAGTTCACAGAATTGAAAATTTATTTGGTTTCTTCAGGCATTTCACTGATTCTTGAATTAATCACTAGTAATTTTGAAATCTGAAGCCTCAATCATTATTAATGGTCAGAAACCTATTGGAAGTCCACTTATCATTGTAGCAACTAAGAAATCAATTGTTTTCTTACCAATACTTCAAATTTGTTGAGTAAGTGACAATTTTTGACAAATATTGATACATATTTTTCCCAGATGCCAATTGTACATTCACAAGCATTGTAGCAGCCCAACATAATTGTAACATCTATCATTGAACGTAGATTGTAAATTTGGATCTTCATCAGTGTCAGCAATTGTTTCCCATCGTCCCTCACATTTTTGCTACATTTCTACCTTAGATTTCCTGTTGTAGCTAGGCATAACAGTCAGCTTATCAAAATTAAATAGTGATTGTGCACCCAAAACCACCTCTGATACATTCTAGTTCAGCAAACAAAGCTTGTATTTTCTAACACAAAAAAAAAAAAAAAAAAAAAAAAAAAAAAAAAAAAAAAAAAAAAAAAAAATTACAATCACACTGGAAACACACCACACTAGGTAACTCAAAACTAAGACCACTGACAATTTATGCCACACCAATACAGGCAATCTTGTTTTATCCTATCACATAATATAGGATTCTCCCACAGTACAACCAAAAATTCAGTAACACATAACTGATTCTGTTCTTAAGCTGCCTGGCTGCTTTAGTGTAAAGTGCTTGTGTTTCTGGTGCTTTCTGCAGACTTGTTTGCTGAGGTGAGGTTGACACTGAGGTTCAATGACAACAACTACTGAGTTGGTCTACATGGAGTCCAAGGTTTCATGTCTGTGCAGGGCATCTGGTGTCACTAAATACGCCAATTTGATCCATTCCAGTGATACCATCAGTGGCTTACTGTCGCTTATTATTTGCATCATATGTTCACTGTGTGTGAATAATTGAAAAGGTTCAGACTGGCAGTTGTGATGGGCACAATGCATCTGTCCTTGACATAAAATGTGAGCACATTAAGGTCCTTGTAGATTAATACTTTATGATCTCCATGGTGAGATGTTGGCGTGGGTATAGCTTTCACATTAGGATCTTAACTAGCTGCAGTAAAATGGGAGCTCTGGTTCAAGTAACAGCTGTTGAGCTGAAACAAATTTCGATTTCTCCAAATATGGTTTGAAAACCATGCCGAGGCCCAGTATGGCCAGTGGGAGTGCTGCTTTTACATTCTGATTAAAATTACTTTGTGACTGTGTGATTGATTGCAATGACCAAGAAGGGAGGTGGAGGGTGTTGCCACAATGTAGCAAATCATGACCCACAAGCCACTGAACATACCTACAAAAAAGGGAGCATGCAGAGCTCTACAAAAAACGATGACTGGATGATGGCTGACGTCTTCCGCTTGACGTGCTGGAACATCACTCATGAAGTAATTTTAATCCGAGTATAATGTCCTTTACCACACACTACCATTCTGTTGCTTGCAGGATTGCAGCTGGTTATATAGTGGTGTTGGAACCCACACAACAAAGGTTACAACAATTCGAGAAACAACCAACTCAAATTGTCACCCTTGATCTTAAGGGTCTGATCTCAACAGCCTGCATAGGAAATTCAATTCATTAGAAAGATTATTATTAGAGGCAAGTTTATATCAATAGCCACAAATCTATAGATAACCCTTCGATGGTGGACACTACCCCTCAAGAGTTGTGTGCTTGAGGGAGACACTCTCTGTTGCTTCTGGATGTCCTTCCATTGGCTTATTTACACACCTGTCAACATTGCATTGTTGACACGCTATACACATTCTCCACCATTGGCAACAGTCATTTCTAATGTTGGGCCCCACAAGTTCCTGTCAGTTTAATGGTGGCTTTAGTGCAGGGATGGAGTAGGTTATGAATGTGGTCAAATATTGGTTTACGTAGCATTTCAGGCACAAATAGTCTGGGCGAGAGTCAAGACATCACACACCAAATAAGGTCTTTGGTACCTATTAACTGTATTTCAGTTGGAGGGCAGCTGAACTGCTTTGTACTTATTCCTGCAGCTGTTTGTGGATTGCACTGCACTGTGCTGATTGTAATTTATTGTACAAGCAGTGACCCCAAGGGGGAGGGGGGGCAATCAGAGATTACATTTTCTGCCCGTATAGACATCAAATGGTCTGGTTTCGACATAAGGGCAGAAGTGCCACGCAGTTTAACAGGTGGCCATCAGATTTCTGTCCTATGCACTGCAGTTGGTTTGGAACCCTGCCAGTTTCTGGTAGGAAAAAATCAAAAGATTTTCAACATCCAAGAACTGCATGGAAGGCTGCACCAATAGCAGCTGGCTAGTGTCTCCCTCCACTGCTAATGCTGGATTACAGATCTGGAGAAACTTTTGTAAACTGGCTTGTCTTTTTAAAGGTGTGTTGCATTTCTGGTGTCCCTGACAGGATGTATCAAACTGTGGTATTACCTGTCCCCAGTGCTGCTGTCAGCGGAGTATCTGCTGCTGACTGCAGATGACAGCAGTATAGGTTAATAATACCCAGGAATCTATGTTTGCAGCTGAAAACCAGTTGGGCATTTTTAAAGATCTAATCTTCTTTGAGTGGGCAATTACCAGTCAAAGAAACCGTATTGGCGAGGAATGTTACTTTTTTGCACACAATGCTGTTTTATTGACACAAACCACATTTTCGTATCCTATCTAAAATATACGGATCTCATGTAATGGTGCTGTCTTGGGAAACAAAATATCGTCTAGATTGAACAGAACAGAAATTCAGTACCAATTGCACTTCATCCACAAAATATTACGATGAATGCACAGCTTATTTTAGAGCAAATAGCATGTGCAGATACTCCAAAAGCTCAGATGGTTTTATATGAATGTGGTTGTGTGGATGTCTGACCACAGGCATCTGCTTTATGCCTTTTCAATCTGCTTATAGGCCTTTTCACAGCCAATCACACTAAAATATGTAGTTCCAGCTAAAACATTCATGAAATCCCTCATGACAGGGACTGGATGGCAATCAGGGATGGTATCGCCAATCAAAATACAGTAATCTCCACAGGGACTCCGTGTGCCATATATCTTCTTCACTGGATTTAATGCCGACACCCACGGGCTATCAGACTTATGTATGATGCCTATTTGTTGGTTGGTTTGAAAGGGGGAAAGGGACCAAACTGCTTTGTCATCAGTCCCTTGTTCCTATTGTAACAATTTCACAAGGGAAAGAATAAAACAAACTTGACATACAGCACAATACCGAGAGGAAGGAAAAACCACAAGAACGACAGCAGAGCAATGAACACTACAAAGAACAAAATGTAACAAGAAAAACACAGAATGGCAAAAGAAATAGGTAGAAGAGAGTAAAACAGGAAAGCAGATTATCGTGGCTGGCTGACTACGAAAATAAAACAATAAGCCAGCCAGTCAGCAACACATTAAATCCTCCACTCTAAAAGCACTTAAGGTGGGGGACACTGAGGGACAGAGGACATGCCCTAAAACTTAGATCAAATTATAAAATCCACCCTCACATATAAAACGTGAAACCAAACCAGCCGATGAGGCATCGTCTGCTAAAATTAATGATAACGAGTCTAGTAACCGAAGATGATGTCTCAGGGCAGCCAAACTAGTACCGTGCAAAAGAATATGGGACAATGTCGAGTGGGCACCGCACCGACACTGACGTGAATCTTCACAGCGCAGGAGGTAGCCGTGGGTCACCCAAGTGCAGCCACTGCGGAGCCGGCAGAGAACCACGAAGACCCTGCGAGAGGCCCGCATGGAGGACTTGCACACATTCATAGTCTCCTTAATAGCACACAGTTTGTTGTGCATACTGAGACTATGCCATTCCATGTCCCAAAGCCGAAAAACCTTGCGCCGTAATAATGAATGCAGGTCAGTTATTGGAATGTCGATCTCCATAAGCACTTTCCGTGTAGCCTATTTGGCCAGTCTCTCAGCAAGTTCGTTGCCTGGGATTCCGAGATGACCTGATGTCCAGACAAACACCACTGAATGACTGGACCTTTCCAGGGCATAGATGGACTCCTAGATGGTCGCTACCGAAGGATGACAAGGGTTGCATTGGTCGATAGCTTGTAGGCTGCTCAAGGAGTCAGTACACAGAAGAAATAACTCTACAGGACATGAATGAATGTGCTCAAAAGCATGAGATATATCCACCAGCTATGCAGTTAAAACACTGCAGCCATCGGGCAAAGAATGCTGTTCAATATTTCCTGTGAATGTAGGTGAAGCCAATGTCACCATCAGCCATCGAGCCGTCAGTGTAAACCACTTCAGAGCTCCGGAACACGTCAAGAATTGAGAGGAAGCGGCAGCGGAGAGAAGCGGGAGTAACGGAGTCCTTAGGGCCACGTGAAAGGTCCGGCCAAAGCTTCAGCTGAGGTTTCAACCATGGAGGTGTACGTGAATGGTCCTCGACTAGAGATGGTAAAGGGAAGGACTCCATTTCACACAGAAGCTATCGGACGCAAACCACAATCTTAAGCCCTGACCTGGGCCACTGACAAGGGAGATGAACTGCAGTGGCTGGAAAAATGAGACAGTAATTCTGATGCTCAGGAGAGCTACAAATGCATGCAACATGGCGAGCAGTTGTGCTACAGGAAATTTTGGATAAAACTAGGGAGCGGGCCATGCAGACCCCACTCATACAATGAGGCAAGGATATGATGTCACCAGGTTGTGTCTTAAGCTTTTCTTAAATCAAAAAAGACGGTAACAAGTTGTTGGCATCTGGAAAAGGCTGTTCGGATGGCAGACTCAAGGGAACAAGATTATCGCTGGTAGAGCGACCCTGGCAGAAACAGCCCTGGTATGAAGTCAGTAGGCCACATTACTCCAGGACCCAACCCAACCACCGACACACCATCATTCCAGCAGCTTACAAACAACCTTGGTGAGGCTGATGGGCCGATAACTATCCACATCAAGCGGGTTTTTACCAGGTTTGAGCACTGGAATGATTGTGCTCTCCCGCCACTGTGATGGAAAGATGCCATCGCACCACATCCAATTTTAGATGACGAGGAGATATCGCTATTAGTTGGACGAGTGATATTTTCTCATCTGGCTGTGGGTCTGATCCAGCTGTGTCGGGGCAATGTGCAAGGGTGCTGAGTAGCTCCCACTCTGTAAATGGGACATTATAGGGTTTACTGTGGCGTCTAGTGAACGAGAGGACTTCCGTTTCCATTCGCAGATTGGAAGTGCAAAAGGCCAGGGGGTAATTCTCTGACACACAGGCTCGAGCATAGTGCTCAGCAAAGTGCTAGACAATCATGTCTGTGTCTGTAGATAACACACCATCGATGCTGATGCCAGGGGCACCTGTTGGAGTCAGGTACCCAAAAACACATCTGATCTTCGTCCAGACTTGGGAAGGTGACATATGGCACTCAATGGTCAAGACACACCTCTCCCAACTTCCCTGTTTCCCTCTTTTTATAAGCTACCAAACGAGGACACAGAGCCGTTTAAAAGCTATTAGGTGCTCTAGGGAAGGGTGCCACTTACGTTGCTGTAGAGCTCACAAATGCTCTTTAGTGGCCTCAACGATTTCCGGCGACCACCAAGGTACAGTCTTTTGCCGGGGGCACCCTAGGGAACAAGGGATAGCGTTTTCCGCAGCAGAAACCATCGTTCTAGTGGCCTGTTCAACCACCACACCAATGGTACCACATGGGGAAGATTCAACGGTGACAGCAGATATGAAAGCTTCAAAGTCTGCCTTCTTTAGAGCCCATACATGTAGGCATCTGTCAGCATAATGCCGTGGGAGTGACAGGAATATGGGGAAGTGGTCACTATCACACAAGTCATCTTGGACTCTCCAGTGGGCAGATGGGAGAAGTTCTGGGCTGCAAAGTGATAAATCAATGGCCAAATAAGTGCCATGAGCCACATTGAAATGTGTAGGAGCCCGAGTTTTTAGGAGGCAGAGATCGAGCTGAAACAGTACATTATCAATCTCTGTACCTCAGCCAGTAAGAATCTTGCCACCAACAAGGGGACATGGGGATTAAAATCTCCCAAAAGTAGGAAAGGTTTAGGGAGTTGATCAATCAGTGCAGCCAAGACATTCAGGGGTACCACACCATCTGGAGTAAGATACACGTTGCACACAGTTACTTCCAGCGTAGTCCTTATCCTGACAGCCACAGTTTCAAGAGGAATGTGAAGGGGCATAGGTTCACTACAGACTGAGTTCAGGACAGACACAAACTCCACCTGACACACTATTATATTCATTACGGTTCTTGTAATATCCCCTATAGCACTGGAGGGCAGGGGTCCGCATTGCCGGGAATCAGGTTTCCTGGAAGGCAATGCAGAAAGTAAGTGTAAAGCTTCACAGTTGCAGAAGGCATGAAACGTTCAATGAGGCAGCTTATTCATCAGGGTCACCTGCTGCCACTGACTTAGTTCCTAATAGTCTATATACATTGTGTCTGAGGGTCCAGCAAGATCTAGGTCCTAAGTGGACGTCGGAATCTCCATCCCATCCTCAGATGCAGAGCTTGTAGGTAGCGTGGTGTGGGTGCCAACACCATTTCCTTGTTCTTCTGGGTCTTCATTTCGAATTTCTCTTGCTGCTCCGTAGATTTCTCTGGGTGGGAGGGCTTCTTTGATTCAGTCTTAAGACTGAGGAGGATCGTGAAGCCCCGAGACCAGCTGCTTTTGGGCACTTCAGCCACTGGCAGGTGTCATCTTTCCCACTAGTAGAAACCTGGGAAGGAAGGGGCCCCTTCATAGTGAGAGGAGCCAAAGAAGACTTCCACTTCTCCAGCTGAGAACTGGGGACTGATGTCCCAGATGGGGGGGGGGGGGGGGGGGGGGCGGGGACACGACAGTGCTCCCTAGGTTGGTGGTGTAGGAGCAACAGGAAGACAGGGAGGGAAGTGCCCCCCACCATCGAGGGAGCAGGTGTACTCTTAAGGCTCAGAGCCAACTAGAATTGACTGAACAGATGGGGCTAGAACTGTTCTCATAGCGGCGACGGAAGATGTCAGAGGTACGGGATGTAGGCAGTCAAATTTGCTCTTAGCCTCAGTGTAGGTCAGTCTGTCCAGGGTCTTTTATTCCATGATTTTCCATTCCTTCTGGGGAATCCTGCAGTCTGGTGCGCAAGGGGAATGGTGCTCTCCGCAACTGACACAGATGGGAGGCAGAGCACATTAAGTATTGGAATGTGATGCACATCCACAGTTGCGACATATAACACTGGAAATACAGCGGAAAGACATATGCCCGAACTTCCAGCACTTAAATCATCGCATTGGGGAGGGATATATGGCTTGATATGACACCAGTATACCATAACCTTGACCTTCTCGGGTACTGCGTCACCCTTGAAGGTCAAGATGAAGGCACTAGTGGCTACTTGATTATCCTTCGGACCCCTATGCACGTGCCGGATGAAATGAACTCCTCGTCGCTCTATGTTGGCATGCAGCTCGTCAGACTTTAAAACAAGAGCCCTGTGAAATATAATACCCTGGACCATATTTACGGTCTTATGGGACTTGATGGAAACACAAACATCCCCCAGCTTGTCACAGGCAAGTAGTGCCCGTGACTGGGCAGAAGATGATGTTTTTATCAAGACTGACCTAGAGCACATTTTGGACAATCCCTCCATCTCCCCAAACTTGTCCTCTAAATGCTCCACAAAAAACTGAGACTTCGACATGACGGACACCCCATCAGCTCTCGTACATACGAGGTACCGGGAGGAGTAAGATTTGCTGCCTTCCTTAGCCTGGAGTTCCTCTCATGGTGTGGCCAGGGAAGGGAACAGTTTGGGGTTATACTTCTTCGCATTGTAGTTGGACCTCAACCGCTTAGAGACTGCTGGCGTTGGGTCACCAGCAAGAGATAAAGTAGTACGCTTTGTTGCGTGTCATCAACCCTGATGGCACCCACCCCAACCAGGGTACCTCACCACAGGCGCCACCCAGCCACCTGGCAGGACGGCCATTGCCGAGAGTCCCGATGCCCCAGGGTGATGGGCATCTGTTCCTTGGCATACCTGGGGAGTTAATGGCGGAGGCATCAGCAGAGCGATCCCTGTATACGCAGGGAATACAAACAATATGGTACATGGCGGCCTCACCACAACAGACTGGCTACCATGCTGGATATCAGGTACAAACTAGCAAAAGTCCATTATCAATGTCAGCAAAGAAAACGATACTGCACGGTGGATGGAGGAAAAAACACCCAGGAGGGTGACCTTGCCCAACAGCTGGAGAATGAGTGGAAGTGCAGATCTGCGTCAACGAAGGATGTGAGAGGTCTCGGCGCATGATGGACACGATGCACCATGTAAGGCGCACTTCCTCAATTGGCTTGCTCTACAGGAAAATTTAGAAGACTGGAGGTCAAACCCGACGGGGGACTGTCACATGAAGTCCAAAACATGTGAGACTCCTTTTAGTCGCCTCTTACGAGAGGCAGGAATAACTCAAGCCTATTACAACCCCAGACCCGTAGGGGATGCCCATTTGTAACATTTCCTCAAATTCTAATTCTTATGAGGAGAACTGGTCAGGTGCCCATTTATACAGTCACTGAAGAGACCAATTGGCCATGTCCCGTCTTCATATGGTGCTCTGCAACATACAGTCCTTTAAGCAGCCAATTAACTTCCTGTCTAGCTTCTAGTATAACAGAATTATGGTGGTGTGATGGTATTAGTAGCTCTTCTGTCTTTATTACATGTGACCACCTCATTGCAAATCTGTGCTGCACAGAGGTTTGTTTCCAGTTCTTGGTGGTGACTGGAATCTGCTCCCAACAGAGCAGCTCAATAAAGTTCGCTAGCACGAACCTCCACTTCAACCTCCAACAAACCGAGATCAACTATTACTTCTTTTCAACCATATTTTGTAATGGGCAAGTTGACTTAGTTATGAATGAAATTCACCTACCATACTGCCAGGAATACAGTTCATCAAAAATATTTATTCTGTGCTAATTACAAGACAGAAGACATGCACTGTGCATCACTAGCATTTTTGCTTAGCAAAGCTTTCCTTTTTGTCAAAGGCCACTGTAATATTTCTGTCCAAATAGAATATTTTCCACTTTTGTTGCTTTTTTTTTTTTTTTTTTAAAAAAAAAAACAAGCACTTCTCGATTCTGTTTTGTCGTAATGCTCAGTACTCTTTCCTTATCCTTAATCTGTGTGCTGTCCTTCCACTACCCCTTTACATTTCTTTCAGCAAGAAGGGCTCCATTCCATTAGCATCTGTTTTCAGCAAAACTTACTCCACTTCTGTTTTCTTTAATTTCTTGTACTCTCCATAATAAAATTTAACAATAAGTTCAACCAAGTGTTTCACAACCCTTTGCTCAAAGCTGTTTTACACCTTTTCCTGTAATTTTGTTGGTTTTAGTTTTTCTTTCTTTATATCCTGCAATCTCAGGGCACCTAACACATCTAGTACCTCTATGACCATAAATGTTGTGAAGGTGTCCTAATTTTTCTATATTGCTTCTCACATTAATAAGTGCACAGTCAGAAGAGCTTCCCTAGCACTTAACATTTTAGGAAACAAAAACACTGTGCAGTGCCTTTTCAAGTTTTTTTTTAATCATGCGTATCACTTGAGAGTTGAGAGCATTAGGCAACAATTGACAAGAACATGGGAAAGAAAATGGCTCTGTGCACTATGCGACTTAACTTCTGAGGTCATCAGTCGCCTAGAACTTCTAACTAATTAAACATAACTAACCTAAGGACATCACACACATCCATGCCCGAGGCAGGATTCGAACCTGCGACCGTAGTGGTCGCTCGGCTCCAGACTGTAGCGCCCAGAACCGCACGGCCACTCCGGCCGGCCTTGGGAAACAAATACAGTAGAAGAAGAATGGGTGCTTTGAGACATGAAATAGTGAAGGCAGCAGAGGATGAAGTAGGTAAAAAGATGAGGATGACCGAAGAGAAAAAAATGGCTCTGAGCACTATGGGACTTAACATCTACGGTCATCAGTCCCCTAGAACTTAGAACTATTTAAACCTAACTAACCTAAAGAAATCACACAACACCCAGTCATTACGAGGCATGACCTAAGAGAGATTGGATTTAATTTATGAATGAAGAAAATATGTAAGGACGTAGAAGCACGTAGGTTAAGATAGATGTCTACAGGAAAATTAAAGACACCTTTGGGGAAAAGAGAACCACCTGTATGAATATCAAGAGCTCAGGTAGAAAACCCGTCCTAAGCAAAGAAGTGAAGGTAGAAAGGTGGGAGAAGTATATAGAGGGGCAGTACAAGGGCGATTTACTCGAGGGCACTTTTATGGAAATGGAAGAGGATGTAGACAAATATTAAATTGGAGGTATGATACAGTATGAAGAATTTGAGACAGCACTGAAAGACCTAAGTCAAAACAAGGTCCCAGGAATCTACAACATTCCATTAGAACTACTGATAGCCTTGGGAGAGCCAGCCATAACAAAACTCTTACATCTGCAGAGCAAGATGTACAAGACATACAAAATACCCTCACAAGAAGAGGACACCTAGTCATCATCACCAAATTCATCCAAATTTATGGTACATGTAGGGCATGATGATAAAATGTCCCAAGTGGAAACTCCAGATGGCCAAGCATTTACGAAATAAAAGGAACTATGATACAGATCTATCACCATGAGCAGCTTAATTGTCCCTGTGACACTGCACTTAGGAAGCAGTGTCTGGCTCAGCAGTAAGAGATCGGATTTGCATCGAAAGGGTCACAGGTTTGACCCCACCCAGTGGCAAATGTTTTTGTGCTCCTTGGCAATGCGTACACTACTGACATGACCATTAACTGCAAAAATGTCAAAACTACACTTACCTCATCGAGAAAGAAGAAAAAATCACTTCTGGAGAAGTTTGCATCAAACTACATTTCGCTATACATCACCAACTACCCTCGCACTTATTCTGTGACATGCTGCATTACGCATGGTTCGCTGCTGGACTGTGTGATGAAAGAAGCTGTTTTCAAAATGTCAATCAAGTTTGTTTTTCTATGGAGACAAAAAAACCATGTCACTGCAAAAGGTAGCATTTACAACATGAGCAAGATGCAGTCAAAATTATTGCTCCCCCTGTTTCTTTGATGAATATCGCCTCAGTATCAATTGAAAAAGAATGGAAATATTGACTTACATGCACGACGTTCCTGTGTATGCGTTGACTACAATCCCTATTTAAATGTTTTCAGCCCCGCATTTCATCCTATGCCTATACTTTTTGTGCTTATATAAATTAATAAAATAACCTATACGATGTTGCGGTTAATTGTGATGTCAATAGTGTATGAATAGCTAAGGAGAACAAAATTCCTTTTATTTCCTAAACGCTTGGCCATTTGAAGCTCTCACTTGGGGCACTTTCATGTCTCACCACACCCTACATGTACTACGAATTTGGACAAATTCAGCGATGACAAGTAGGCGCCCTCTCCTTCTCAAACTTCAAGAAGAATATAATAATTCCAATTCCAAAGAAAGCAGGTGCTGTCAGGTGTGACTATTACGGGATGTATACGTGGACAAGGAAAAAAATTCCCGGATTTCCCAGTTAATAATACACTTTCTCCCGGGTGACAGTCTATTTTCCCTTATCAATTCTTTGAATGGTTATGGTTTTATACACAGGCATGCAATTTCCCGGCACTTTAGAAAACTGAACTCAGGAAAAAAGACATGCTTTGGAAATATCTTTGATGTGCAGCAACATGTACGCTGCGTATTTTTGTATTACAAAATCATACATTGGAATGCCAACAAACACCGCATGTTACTTTCCGAATCATCGAAATCGAGATTTAGATGCACTTTTGTAAGCCGCTCGTAGTTCATGTCACGTGAACTCGCTAGCTGATGACAACGGATATTCAGAGCATAGGACACATGATGATGTCAGCCAACAGCAACACACAAACAGGGAAAGCTTACAGTTTAAATTAATATACATAGTGTTGCTACAAGAAAAGCAAAGCTTTCACGTACAATACTGTTCTCAAGCTGCAAGAGAAGCTAAGCTTTCGCATATACTGTTGATCTTTTTTGCATGTGTTACATTTCAAGATATATCACACATATGTGCCAGTAAAATTTTTAATAATGACATAAATGTCTGATCTTCAGGGTTCTAAATTCTTCTAAATGGCTCGTCATCAAAGAGTTGATTTTTAAATGAGAGTCAACTGCTCTGTGATCTAATAAATTCATGGTACATTCTTGCACATAGTTCAACTTATGTAAATGGATATTTACTTTGAAAGTAACGCTTTTCAAACCAGTATTCGCAATATTTTCCCGCGCCCTGTTAGAAATGGGTTCGTTTCAGCAGTTGCCAGAGAGCGCAGATAACAGGAGACACCGTGCTTGGGTATGTATCATGACATAGGAAGCTCGTATGTACATACATGTAAAACATTGAAAGATCTTCCATTATGTCACAAAAGAAACAAGACATCAGAGGATACTGCAAGAGCATCCGTATTTCGTGAACCATATTAAAATGTGTGCATTTAAAGCGCATACTTAAAGGGAAGCTTTTCAGTGTGGTTTTCGGGATGTAAATTTTCTAGGAGCACCAGTACTGTTTTATATCACGTTTGGTTCTTTATTATGACATAATACGACTTATCTTAGAAGCTAGATTCAGGAAAGGCAAACCTATGTTCCTAGCATTTGTAGACTTAGAGAAAGCTTTTGACAATGTTGACTGGAATACTCTCTTTCCAATTCTGAAGGTGGCAGGGGTAAAATATAGGGAGCAAAAAGCTATTTACAATTTGTACAGAAACCAGATGGCAGTTATAAGAGTCGAGGGACATCAAAGGGAAGCAGTGGTTGGGAAGGGAGTGAGACAGGGTTGTAGCCTCTCCCTGATGTTATTCAATCACTATATTGAGCAAGCAGTGAAGGAAACAAAAGAAAAATTCGGAGTAGGTATTAAAATCCATGGAGAAGAAATAAAAACTTTGAGGTTCGCCGATGACATTGTAATTCTGTCAGAGACAGCAAAGGACTTGGAAGAGCAGTTGAATGGAATGGATAGCGTCTTGAGAGGAGGGTATAAGATGAACATCAACAAAAGTGAAACGAGGATAATGGAATGTAGTTGAATTAAGTTGGGTGATGCTGAGGGAATTAGATTAGGAAATAAGACTCTTAAAGTAGTAAAGGAGTTTTGCTATTTGGGGAGCAAAATAACTGATGATGGTCGAAGTAGAGAGGATATAAAATGGAGACTGGCAATGGCAAGGAAAGCATTTCTGAAGAAGAGAAATTTGTTAACATCGAGTATAGATTTAAGTGTCAGGAAGTCGTTTCTGAAAGTATTTGTATAGCCATGTATGGAAGTGAAACATGGACGATAAATAGTTTGGACAAGAAGACAATAGAAGCTTTCGAAATGTGGTGCTACAGAAGAATGCTGAAGATTAGATGGGTAGATCACATAACTAATGAGGAAGTACTGAATAGAATTGGGGAAAAGAAGTGTTGCACAACTTGACTAGAAGAAGGGATCGGTTGGTAGGACATGTTATGGGGCATCAAGGGATCACCAATTTAGCATTGGAGGGCAGCGTGGAGGGTAAAAATCATAGAGGGAGACCAAGAGATGAATACACTAAACAGATTCAGAAGGAAGTAGGTTGCAGTAGGTACTGGGAGATGAAGCTTGCACAGGATAGAGTAGCATGGAGGGCTGCATCAAACCAGTCTCAGGACTGAAAAGTCCAAAACAACAAACAATGCTATACATGCTAGGAGATTAAAACATGCACTTGAAATGCAGCGAACAGTTGAAACTAGCCAGTACTATGGAATTAAACATTTCGTTTCAAATAAATTGACTGCCTCTGCGGAAAAGGTTAACAAAAGTCAAATTTCTTTAGCAAACAGACAAAAATAACTTTATTGTTCTGCAAGGCGATTAATTATTGACTGTCAGAAAGGTGGAAATAAAATAAAATCTGAAACTAAAAACATATTTTAGCCTTCCGTAATTATGTGAATGTACTTTAATTCACTTTATAGCTCCCGGCCACAGATATCCGTTTTGTTTTCATTTGATGTGAGAGTAAACGAAGAGGAAACAGCAAAATCACTAAATGTAAACACGGGTCACGTGGAGACTACCACTAGAACTCAGACTGCTCTGTGCATCAGCCCTGGATCTATGACATTTGCGAATCGGGTCAGTACTAAAAAAAATCTAATTTTCAAAATATGTTCATCTTGAAGCGCACATCTTTCGAGGAAATGTAAGACATATTATTTGGTCTTAAGTATGCCAAAGTGCAGTGCCACGCCTCTTCATAAAGCATCCGAACTATATTCTGGAGAGTGGAAATTGAAATGTCCTGAAGTGCCTCTCCTGCTCCCAGTCGGCCGGTTTGACAGCCTGCCTCTCTTTAAAAAAATCTCACAATTAATAGCGGATGGGATTATCTGTAATTGAGAGAACAAGAACTCTTCAGAAAATCTGAACTCTCTATTTCCTATTAGTTAATAATTTGCTGTTTTGTGTGACATAAAATTAAATATAGCATATATAAAACCAATACTGACAAGAGATGAGCAAGAAATTACAAATTTCTTCAAACCTTAGCTCCTAGCATTTTTTTCTCTCTAATCTTGCTACAGCTTTACATGGCGTGCTTTCCTTTCTGCAAAAGAATCTATTACATCATCAAAGTTCGTCAAACATTTTGCTACATGAAAAATCGAAATGTCATTATCTAATGCTGAAAAGCTGTTAATACAAATAATACCCAAGACTGGTGTGGTTTCTCGATCTGATTACGTCTATTCTGTCACTGTCTGCTAGATAAAACAAAATAGACCTTTCTAAAATGGCAGAAATTTTGTAACACATGAAATAAACGAGACTGTTTTGGCACAAATGGCCATTTTTATAACACGACAGAATATAATCCACAAAGTACCAATATCAAATGCCTATTAGGCCTACTACAAGCAAAAAGCTTTATGTTATGAAATAGTTTCACATTTCGTTCATACGCACCAGCTTCTCAGGCACGAGATCGAAAAGTAGTATTACGAAATTTTTATATACATTTGGAATCGTCTTATTCTTCCATAATTTGTGTGATGTCCCCGTTTCTTCTCCTTCCTCGTTCTAACAAACAATCTTGTCATCACCAATTCTGTAGCTATTGCTGCCACTGTCAAAATGTGTTCGCTGATTAACTTCACTAACCCTGCCATAATCACAGGTTTAGTTATCCTGCGATTATTTTCCGGTTAGGCATTATTGCGTGTTTGAACAACACTTTTCCGCGTTACTTCCAGAGTAGAACTTACACGGTTGCTAGCCTGGGACCGTACTACTGGTCCTTACTAGTGTAGCGATCTGGCCAAAAATTTTCTGTCAAAATTTCGTTTTCTTGGATACACCGAGAGGATAATATGTGATCTTTCTCACCTGTTACTCCTGTCAGCCATTTATTTCCATTCTGGTACTCTGAATCTATGGATTTCGCTAGTAATTATAGCAATTCTGATAATTCGCAAACCCAATCAACCACATAATCAGACAGCAATTGGCATTCATCCGTTCGGCTTTACTTCCTCAGCTATAGCCCTGTCCCCTTTTGTCTGCGGAAAGTTTATTGTTAGATGTGACGAGGATTCTCCTGACAGAGGCAACACGTACACTATGCATGCATTCAAAAGTAAACTTATGAATCATTTAAAAATCAACTTAAAATGTGTTCAAAAACCAACAGGCAAGCTTTTCAAAATCATATGAATAATCGATAGGCAAACGTGCGCAGGATGCTAGGTGCTTTGTGAAACAAGTCCCCCCCCCCCTGGAGAACATGAATTTGGCGCCCCCTTTTCCCAGTAGCATCTAGCTGCTTGCTGCGACAGCTTGCACAGCCTACAGCCACATTCCTGTTGCCAGAAGCAGGAGAATCTACTACTCAAACGTGACTCAACTGCGCATGTGCATGAGCCTGCTAAAACAAATCGAATGTAAACAGTTGTGACTTCACGCTCATTGGAGACAATTTGTTGTTATGAAGCACTGCATAGTCTTCCTAAAGCCTTTCACATATTTTCAATTGGCAGACGCTTGCATGAGCACTGTGTGTCATTGTTGTATATGGCTCATTTCCTTAGCAATATATTTTCGTTTTTTTCTCTCGTTTATGTTTTCTTGTTGAAGTATTATTCTGGAGTAGAGGGATACAGTAATATCCTTTGCTAGAGTATCGGTTCTTACCAGTCAAAATTACAAAAATTTAACTGAAAACTAAAACAATGAAAAATTCCCAGAATTCTAAAAATATCCCAGGTTTTTCCTTGTTTTCTCTCGGATGAAAAAATTCCCGGGCTTTTCCCCGATCTCCCGGTTGTCCCGAGTCGTATACACCCTGTATTATAAACTACCAGTTACACAATTTATGGTTGCAAATTTCTAACATGAATTCTATATAGAAGAATGGAAAACTAATAGAAGCTGACCCCAGGGAGGAACATTTGGACTCCGTAAAAATATAGGAACATGTGAGGCAATACTGACCCTATGACTTATCTTAAGAAGATGGAATAAGGAAAGGCAAACCTACGTTTATAGCATTTGTAGTCTTAGAAAAACCTTTTGGCAATGTTGACTGGAATAATCTCTTTCAAATTCTTAAGGTGACAGGTAAATTACAGGGAGTGAAAGGCTATATACAACTTGTACAGGAAACAGTCAGTTTTACGAGTCAAGGGGCATGAATGGGAAGTAGTGGTTGAGAAGGAACTGAGACAGGGTTCTAGCCTATCCCTGTTATTCAATCTGTATATTGAGCAAGCAGTAAATGAAACAAAAGAAAGAAATTTGGAACAGGAATTAAAATACATGGGGAAGAAATAAATGTCGCTGACATTGTAATTCTGTCAGACACAGCAATGGACCTGGAAGAGCAGTTTAATGGAATGGACAGTGTCTTGAAAGGATATAAGACGACATCAAAAGAAAAACAAGGATAATGAAATGTGGTCTAATTAAATCAGGTGATGTGGGGGGTATTAAGATTAGTCTCTCCATTATTCTGTAAGTAAATCGTGCCATTATTTTGATACCAAGACACACTACACAACTCAGCTCCTCCTTCCTTTGAAACCCGAATTACTGTACTACATTCTTCCTGAAGTCTGGAGGTGCTTCTCCTGCATCATGTATCTTGCACACCAGGTGGATAGTTTTGCCACAGATAGCTCACCCAAGGATCTCAATTATCCTGAGGAAATGTCATCTACCTCAGCAGCCTCATTTTGAGCTAGGTTGTCAAGTCCTATTAAAATATTCTCAGAGTATCCTATTTCCCACCCCATCTTCACTTCATTCCTCTTCCCATTCCATACTATTTTCTGATACTTTTACCCTTGTACAGATCAACATGTTTTATTAATCTTTCAGCTTCCCCTTTTTTAGTACTGGCTTGCCACTTGAGTTCTCAATATTTATAACAATATTTATTTTTTGTTGTACTGCTGAGGTGGTTGTTTTACTTCATATTTATGTCTGTTACACCACTGCATTCACTGTGCTGTAGCTAGCAGCTCTCCTATGTTGTTATGAAAGCTGCTACTGCATTATCTGTATCTGATTTTCTGTTGATAAACCTGCACTCATTGGACCAGAAATTCTGTTGTTCTTGCCACCATGCATTAGTAACCTCTTTTCTCCCCCCCCCCCTCCCTCCACCACCAACCCGTACACAATTTCAGCCAATC
Source organism: Schistocerca americana (assembly GCF_021461395.2). Classification (NCBI taxonomy): domain Eukaryota; kingdom Metazoa; phylum Arthropoda; class Insecta; order Orthoptera; family Acrididae; genus Schistocerca; species Schistocerca americana. Next base: position 604,672,070 of record NC_060120.1, read on the forward strand.
CACTTCTCTTATTGAATTATCTAATCTACCTACCTGATAAGAAAAATCTAACATTTCACACTCCGAGTCTTAGAATCCAAGATTTGTTGTTTTCCCTGAAGACAACACCTTCCTTAGTAGTACGAGAAGGCATGATGTACCTTTGTGGTGTTAGTTCCCCTCATTCACTTTTAGCCATGACCTGAAGTCATACAAAATGGCTCCCGACACCCTGATGCCAGGAATAACATGCCCCTGTCCAAAACATTCGAAGAATAGGACCTCCCCACCAGTCATCCAAAGTACTGCAGAGCCACGATTCTGCTGAACAAACACTATTGATTAGCAGTCCATGTTTCGTGGTCACAGTTCCACTTCAAATTCATCCATTTGTATTATGTTATGGCAACCTACACATGTGGTGATAATTATCCTAGTCTGGCTGCCACCAGTGTAAGAATGGTGCAGGATGACAATGCTGAAGGGAGCCCATTACTTGTCCTTGGTTAGCATGCACAGAGTTGGAGGGGTTACTATGTGCCAGTAACACCTTCTCAACAGTTACGCAACATCTGTCCCCTTCACACTGATCGTTTAATTTTAACAATACAACTGCAACCTGGTGGTTGTTCAACCATCAGACTTGCAACTCTAATCATTTACATAGCAGTCAATTGTATGTAGTTACACAGACATACAATGCCTTCTAGACGCCTTTTCTTCTTCAGGCAGTGTATACATTCACATTTTCCAGCTTTAAGCTTTATTTGTTTTATTTAATTTGCTTGAAGTGAACAATGGTATGACTGCTTTGGGAAACAACATCCAGTCCTTGCTCAGTCCAAGCTCGTGCTCCACCTTGGAATCAGGAACAGCGTGCTAATTCTTCAACTCCCATTGTGCAAGCCTAAGTATTTCTGGTGTTTATCTGCTTTTATTCTGCAATTTAAGGTTTCCAGTCTACATCCTATTGTTCCTTTTTGTGGAGCATATAAAGGTTTCCTGACGTAATAAAAATGCTAACAAGCATTGGGCACTAATGGTAAAGCCAAGTCTGGAGGCTATTAAATGCAATGGATGTGTGATTACAATTATGGTTATAAACAAAGCAGTATCACAGGTGATGGCATTAGTAAGTCACAAGAAAATTTACTACTAGGGATGTAAGGTCATAGAAGAAAGGTGAAGCAGGAGACACTACATTTACTTATGTCCTCTGCAAGCTAACATACAGAGTGTGGCAGAGGTTGTACTATGTGTACCCATATCATTTTCCTCCCTCCCTGTTTCTAACTACAGATGGTATGCAAGAAGATCTTTCATTTCCCTTCATCCTCACAATATACCTTTCACTTCCCAAGGAATGTACAAATAGTTCCTACAGCTTGGATATATTGCCTATTTTTTGTGTGGCATCAGCTTTAATAAACATTTTGTCTTCTAAAAGTAAGTGAAGGCCAAAAATCATGTCTCAATGAACTTTCTTTTTGACAGACAAAACAGTTCATCAAACAGATAGAACCAAGAAGCTTTACACTATCATTTGAAGTTACCTTGTCACATCTGGCAACCACTGAGCAGTCAGCGATGGCCATTCTAAAGCATGAGTCATCACAAGATCATATAAAAAAGGTGTATTTTTCTTCCAGATCTTATATTCCTCATTAATAACTCTCTCCTCCACAGCATCATCAAAGGTTTCTGTCAACAAAGCAAAACACACAATACGATAAAAATTTAACATCATACAATAACAATTTATCTGTACAGCAAAACTAGTACATAACAAGAAATATCTTACAAAGGGGATAATTTAGAAACCAACATTAACTAATACTGCCTGCAATTCGTCTTCATGCCCCCCCCCCCTCCTCAACAGGAAGAACACCATGCATAGGATATTTGTAGTAATAATACTCAGTGTAAACTAGCAAACAGAGGTCTATTCTGTAAAATTACAAGAAAATTATGGTATTTATGATATGTGCACTTGACAGTAACACTAGTGCTCTCATTAAAATAAAGGGATAAATTTGGCTAAAAAGATTTTCAATTTTGTGCATGAAAAGCCAGCCATAAAAATTCAGTTCATTGACTGACAATTTACACACACACACACACACACACACACACACACACACACACACAGACAGAGAGCTCCTGCTACCTTCAGAATTACAAAGAGTATTCCAGTCAATATCGTCAAAAGCTTTCTCCAATTCCACAAACACTATATATCTGAGTCAATTTCTCCTTTTGAATATATGAATTTCCTACACAAATTAAAGTGAAGAAAATATTGACAACAGAACTGTGGTTGACTTACCACTTTTCTGTGTGTGTGTGTGTGTGTGTGTGTGTGTGTGTGTGTGTGTGTGTGTGAAAACAGTTTAGATGGTTAATTTGTCAAAATCTATAACTGACAAAATGTTATACTGAAATTAGTATGTCACAATTCTGTATATCAGCAGCGTCTTCTAGACTAAGGGAAACTCAAGCTAAATTTCTTCACATTGCACAAAGTCTGGTTAAAGTGACTGCATTCAAGAGACTTACCTACCCCCACAACAGCCACAAAAACCTGTTCACAAAGTGCAAGGGGACGGCAAATCACTACAATGAAATTTTACACCTAACTGGAATCAGCAAATTGTTTCCCTCAAATACAGACATTTATCTGCTGGGAACAAAGTCGTAAAGCTTAACAAGAAGTAGGGAAACCGAGTAGAAGGCATCTCATTATGCAATCTTAACACCTGCAACAGTGTTAGGACTGCATATGGTTCACCATCTGAAAATTATCTTCAGGACATTCACAAATTTATAACTAAGCAACTTTGTACTTCCCCATGCTCACATTCATCAGAATAGATCCTGAAATAACTGCTGTGCTCAATGGTAAAACTAAGTTGGAAAATTCATGCTGATTTGTGTCATTCATATAAACTAAATTTAGTCTTTGCCTCTGGGCAAAAAACAAATTAAGATTCACACATAATGCTCCATTTCCCGCCTGACAAATCCCAAACGGCCCTCGTTTTTATGAAAAATTTAAGAATATCAATTAAATGCTTTGCTGATTGTTGCAGTAAATATTAAATACTGACACGTCATGAGAAATCAGTGGCAGATGATCAATAGTTCACCAGCCTGACTGGGTGTTTGTGTAGTCTTTATCACCTCATGTCAGAGTATGAAGTCTGAGTAACACTCCACATCCATAGTCTATCAGCAATCACGGAACATCTTGCACGCCTCTCTAAGACCTACACTATTATTTATTTATTCTTGTATTTATTTGGACTTGAGCAGCTAACATTCATTGAGCCAGCTAAAAGGAACGTAACTGACATGCAGTGCAAAACAAATTGATGTAGCCCTAGTAAGAGCATAGTGATAGAAGTTTTTTTAAAAAAGAGGACTTTTGAGATATAAAGCATTTCATTTCAAATCACTGGTCTAGCTACAACATAGCAAGAAGTTTCTGAACAGGAAACAACAGTATAGTTTCTAAACTAAGAAACGTCTACCTCATTTACATGCAAAAACTGTTTGCAACATGGGCTCATCAAGGACACGAAAGACAATTCTTCCCAGTGCAACACTGGATTATAGGAAACAATAAGTGTTACTGTAGAACTGTAGAATTCTTATTGTTACAACATAATTATCTGTTTTTAATTATATATAACCACACCTTTCTAAAACAATTTGAGTAAATAGGGTCAGCTGGGATAATTTGGTATTGTGAGGTAATCAGAGTAAATGACAATTTTTTTCCTATACCCAATATAACCTTCCCACATACTCAAATTTAATATTTATTCTGCATTTCCCGTTAGCTGCAATATGGTGTTAATAATGTGTTGGGCACAGTAATAATGCCATTTTTAAATACGTGTTTGTTTTTCATAACAATGCAATGAAGACATACAACTGTAGTTGAAGAGGTGCTGTTGAGAAAACAGCTGTGATATCTTACTCAAATTCAAATGTGTACACTTTACATATGTTTCTAACATAATTTTAATAACATCTGTAATATATCACTAATAATATGGTAGTAAATTACAATTAATGTGAGGTAATCTGGGTATAATTGCAGTGCATGGTGAACAATGGCCTCAGTTTTCGTTTCTAGATCATGCCACGAGCATATATTATGGAATGGACATCCACATAAGATTGAAATCATCTAGAAAAGGCCAGAGAAGTAGTAAAAAAAAATAAAGTCTAAGTATCCTGCTGCTAAAATATTCAATATTACATACAAAATACCAAGGCAGTCTTTCCTGGACCTAAAGACGGAAATGAAGGAACTGAAGACGAAGAAGAAATCTCTGGTTATCATACAAGAATTAACTCAAATTCAGAAATAAGAGGATCATGGGTTGCACTGCATTACCAAAACATGTTTGGTGACTGAAGGATTACAGGAACAGCACAAGATCCACACAAGCTAACATAATAACTAATCTTCCACGAAGTTCTTATCCAGGTGCAAGAGGGATGGTTATCATTCCATTTTCCTGAAGAGATTGATTGATTTACAAAAAATGTTTGAAGCATTGAGTGAACCCAATTGTAATGGAGATATTTCAAATTCACTTTAACACTATGAAGTAGAATTATCCGTTTGTCTTTTGACTCATTGCTGATTCTTCAAACTTTTGGGAAAATTATTTCTACTACGTCGTGGGTTCATGCTCCTATTCTTACCTATGTCTGGGGTAACTGTGGCATAACAGGACAATGAAGTATATTTACTTGAATACACATTATACCAAAATTTCTCCCATCCATGGGTTATTATTAATGGAAAGGATCATCATGCTTGAAAATGCAATAGAATCATTCAAGAAAGTCACACGGCTAACATACAAGGAACTGACAGCAAAATTGTGTCTCGGGAGTAAGTTACAAACCATTAAACTCAAAGAGTTCTGTTTCGTTATGCCCAAATTATTCCAAACAACCCCTACAATGCTGTGTGTGCACATGCATTATATTTACAGCTGCCAGATATGTGCCATTACCAGTAACCATTATTAATGCAATCATCTTAAATTTGGAGATTTCAGGTTATTACAGCATTTGTACCTTGCATGGGTGTTAAAAGGGTTAAATTTTTCAATAACATGTCTCCATTCTGACCTGCCCTACAATCCTCATCCACTGAAACTTACACAATTTTAGTACTCCACCACATTAGCTATCCATCACTTTCAATGTCGTCTTCTCCAAATTGGCCAACAGTACAGAACCCTTTTCATTGTCCAGTCAGTCATTATTGGAAACGTCCCAGCATGTTATTCTTCTACTATTCATTATGCCCATGCCAGCTGTGCTAAATCATATTCTCCATATGCAGTCACTCTGAACATGTTTTTGCAAGATTCATGTAAAATATTTATAGCTGTTGTCCATCAGCACTGGTTACTGCCACATGGTTCACATGAACAAGCAGTCACAGCCCTGGCAAGAATTTTCAATATGTTCATTTATAGATGCTGGTTTAATAGCTAGGAAGGATTCCTCCTCCTCCTCCTACCACCACCACCACCACCACCACCACCTGCTTGGTAGTATATGCTGGTATTAGATGTAGGGACCTTTACTTCACTGCAGACTTTCTTTTGTTGAAGTGTGGGCTTAAATATTTTTAACTAGGCGCCTACATGCTTATTACAAGCCAAAACCTAATCCTAATATTATCAAGGTTACTTGCCCTCCTTGTGAAATGAGCATATTCAATTCTCGATTTGTTAATCTCAAACTGTCAATTGCGCTAGAACTTCCCATTCACTCTCCAGATATATGATGTTTATGGTTGGCTTCATCTAAAGTCGAATTGAAAAGCATTGTGGACAAGGTATCTCTTAACTAGACATCACCACAGAAAAAGATGTCATTAATTTTCAGTATATTTTTTTTAAATTATGGCAAGTTTGAAGAAAACCAAAACCAGTACTAATAGATAAAAAAGAACTTTTGTAATGTAGACCACAAAAGGTGACAAACGAATCAAATCCAAAGAAACTAATAGGACCTACACAGCTTTTTACTAGAAAAAAATAAATCTCTAGTTATGGATGCCGCATGACCTCACAGTGACAAATTAGGCTTCCTCAAATGACTAAAAATATCGAAGAACTTCCAAACGAGTGCTCTTCTGTCACTGTCAACCATATGAGTCATGAGTAACAAGTACTAGTTTTTGCTACCTTCAAACTTGTATATTGTATGCGTAAGAAAAGTCAACAGACAAAATATAAAAAATATCATGATACCAGACAGTCATATTAGCTGCGCTGGATTAATAAGGTTACAAGGAAATAATGAAGCAATGATTGCTCTCCACATCACGCCAGTAAACAGCAATGTGAATGCCGGTAGATACGCTAACTTAAATTATAATCAAAAAGCAAAAGCAAGCTTATCAACGGTCTAGCTATAGAAACAAAAACTAGCACACGTATTCGAAAGCACTTTTCCTCACCTCCATCCTTATCACCCATTGCCGCTATATTTACCAAACCAAACAACAAAGTGTTCTCCGTACCGCGCCAAATGTACGTAGGGCGCGTTCACAATCAAGCTGCACTAGTATCTTTGCGGGCGTGTTTCATTCTACCAACGTTTAGTACACAAAGCCAAAGCTGTCTTCCCCTAGCAGTAGATGACACGATAAAATCGTACCGTACAGAGAGGCTACTGTGTCCTAGGGAGGTAATTTTGCTCCAACTCTGAAAAAAGATTCAATTCTGCATAGTACCTACTGCAATAAAAATTTCGGAACAGTTTTGATTCTGCCCAATAGTTAATGGTCTACTAGCTCATACGTTTGAGTTATTCTGCCACTCGCTATCTTGAATATTTTCTGCCAAACACATTTGTGCTACTGAATTTTGAAGCAATTTTTGTCAGAGAAAAAGTGGTATTTTGTTACCAGAAAAATAGGTAAACAGAAGGCAAATGACCTTCATTTCTGTATAGAAATTAGTCATTTTCTAAATCACAGCCACAAATTTGTAACCAACACGCTATTTATCACTATATGATCTAAAACAGCCTTGGAGGTTATTTTATGGGGAAATGGAGAACTTTGTACCATGAATAAAGCGGATCAAAGCAGCTCCACAGTAGTTTCATTGCTTCGTTTTAGACTTGATACAACTTGGAATGAATCTTATTATTTGAAAATGAATACTGTTAAGATATTAACATTGTTATAATATGGTACGAATGCAAATGAGAGCTAGGTCCTTGCCAATATACAATTTTCAGCAATGAAAATCTGAAAGAATGCGTGTGATTCATAAGAAATGGAACACTTGCTTGAAATGTTACAACGTGTTTCTAAACTAATGTCAAGAACTAGTAAATAACTTTTTAAAGGAAAAATCCATACAGTGCTTGATTATACTAGTGATAAAGACTTATTATAAAAACAAATTCTTGACGAAATTTCAGACAAAGACTGGGAATCGAACAGAAGGAATCAAAGCACGAAAAAATTATATAATAGTAACTTTAAAAATAGAATCTAATACTAAAATGAAAGGCATTTGGAAAGTTGTAAAAAATGAAACTAACAACAAGCAACACACTAAAAACAAAACTTTAAAACTAAATCTAAATGATGAGTTCACATCAGAACTAAAACAGATAGTAACTGCTTTTAATTACTATCTCCGGAATATAGCTGGAAACCTGATAAAGAAGAACTGCCATAGAATCAGTCCTCAACACACAACACATGTGACAGCCATGAAAGCATGTATGTTGCTCCACAATGACTAGAAGACTGAAGTGCTCACGGTGATATAAAGACTAAAAAAATAAATACTCCAGTGGCAGTGACAACATACCAGATATAAATAAAAATAAAAGTTGGTAATATATTTTTGAACCACTAAGTCATATAATTAATGCATATTTTAGTAATGGAGTTTTCCATGACCTCCAGAAAGTTGCTGAAGTTACCCCACTCCATAAAAGGGACCTGAAAATGATGTAGCTGATTACAAGCCAATTGCACAACTCAGCACACTTTCAAAAATATCTCAGAAATTGTTTTAAACTGGATTGGAAAGTACTATTAACAAATTGTCTTTAGTACAGGACCATCACTAGGGATTTAAAATGCAAAAACAATAATCACAGTAGCGTATGATTATCCCAACACTACCTTAAAATCATTAGATAATAAAGAAATTACTACTGGTATTGTTTTATACCTGTCTACAGCTTTTGATGTTCTTGACCGCACCACACTTCTTAGACAGGTAGTTAGTAAACAGGAACTCCAAACGAATAGTTAGAAACATATCTGTGAAACAGAGTACAAAAAGTTGAAATGCACTATGAATAGTGCTAATGTTTATCAGTGTACTGTGCACTCCACTAAGATAATGTGTGTTGATATGGTGTACCACAAAGCTCAATTCTGGGGCCCATACTGTTTCTGCTCTATACTGATGACATATATGCAAAGCTTACTTCAGGGCATATTACGCTAATTACTGATAACACAAAGATTCTGGTAACAGATACAGACAAAGTTTTCCATGACCGAAAGATTAAGCCACATATCTCATCACTGAGTGAATGGTTCAATGAGAACCATCTAATTACAAAGATATAAAAGACAACTAACATTAGTTTCAGCCTCTCAGAAATAACGAGAAATAACTGACATGCTCCTAAACAACCAAGTACTATACAATGTGAGATCAGTAAAGTGTTTTGGTATATGTCTTGAAGAAAATCTTAAATGGAACACTCATGTCAATTATATCTCAAATAAGCTGTGAGCTGTGTGTTATATTCTAAGGGGAGTCAGCAAACCAGACGCCAAATTAGTTATTATATAAGTATACTAGTCTGACTTTTACTCCATACTACAATATGGGATCTTATACTGGGAGAACTTGCTCTGCAGCATAGCCTTCTTCAAAATGCAAAAAAACGGCAATATATATAGTATACAATCTGAGGTATAATAAATATTGTAGGCAACATTTCGAGAGATTTGGAATTATTACACCGCCACCCATTTCCATTTATAGTTTTATACCATTCGTTAAGATGTATCTACTAAACAAAGACAGTTCATTAATATTAAATGGAAACAATCATTGCTATGAAACAAGACAGCATACCATGTAGTCTGGAATGTCTGGTTACCAGAAAAGTGTTCTACATGTTGGGATATGGAGGTATAATAATACAACGAATAAAATTAATAGAACAGAAATCCCAAGAGCTTTCATACATAATTTTAAAAAAAGTCTTTTGGAGCAAAACTTTTACATAGCAAATGATTTGTTTCCAAAATGTTGTGCACGTAAACTAATTTCTTAGTAAAAGTTTCCTTATAGTATATAATTTACTGGTCTCTATTTATTCCCTTTAGCTCCCACCATGGTCCATTGTGTTACATCAAACTGCAAAAATAAGTTACAATCTACCTAATAATTAAAAGCACAACGTGATTTTCTGTTACCATCTTGTGATATTACACAGGCTTTCATTAACAAATTCAAATTGTAACAAATAAAATGTAAAATTTTTTTTGCAATAATGAATACTTGACTTCCCCAAGGTCAATGAAATACAATACAAATCAATGTTTTAGCCTTTGACACTACCACACAATTGCAGTTAAAAAAGGAAACCAAATTTGTTTCTGCTCTGTAGTACACATGCTATTTCTTTTTAATTGAAAGCTATCCATGGAAAAGAAGATGTTTATATGTTTACACTCTACTGTACTAGCTGTGAACGCTGTATGTTACTGGAGGAATGAGGAGAGGTATTTATGTCTGGAAGCTGAACACTATTCTGAGTCACCAGCAGTAGTGGTGGTCATTCTTCCTTTTAATGTTGTAGCTGTGTACAAAACTACCCTTTTGAGATTCTAGCTGCAGAGTGTGTAGATCACTCAGTGACAACCATATGAAAGTAATACACTTATATATATCGAACTAAAAGCAATTAATTCTTGAAAAACACTGACAGTTCCTCAATTATACATGTAAAACGCAAAGCAGATGTTTTGGCACTGTTTGGAATATCATAAATACCATATCTGAGATTAATGCAGTTACTTACTTGTATCAAGCCCTTACTACTCCACAATACATTATTAAGGGTTTATGTTTCTTCTTTATACACATTTAAGAATTCTGCATCTTCATTACAATTCTTATTGAATTTCAGATATTATCTGGGTGTTGGGCAGTTTTTATATTTAATTAAATTATGCATAAAAATCTTTTAACACAATTAATATTAACATCTTCCGATGTGATGTTTCATCATTTGCCTTTTTGAAAACTCGATTAGTCCTGTAGTTAAAATAAAAATTTCGTTGTCAGATGCTTGCAGGACTATGTTTCTGTCGCCAAGGTAGCTATGTATTTGTATATTTTGTAATTACTGTGGGCTACTTTGCTCCAGTTCTGGATAGTTTTGAAACAAAATCGCATAGCGCATAGTAGTTTTGTAAAATAACTTATGATGTTAGTCTGTTGTAAAATATTTTAAAACCATCCATTAACATACAACGATATGTTATAATGTTTTAAAAATTGGAGCATAGTAGCCCATATTGTGGCTTACATAATATAAACATTATTTTAAGACAGGACAACAGCCTGGGGCAATGCTATCCTCTTTAAAATTTATTTTATAATCTTATAGAACCACTACGAAACAACATTTATGCATTTTTTCACTATTAAAAGGACAAAAATAATAAAAACTCTGGGTAGCACAACTATTTTTTTAATGTGAGATGTAAAAAAGTAAAAAGCAAGAATAAAATTTAGCTTTGTTTTGTTATCAAAGAAATGGACAATGTTTCATTAGATATGCTGGGGTGTCAAAATATCAGTGACTAAAGTAGGAAATATTTGTTACAAACTCATCACCTTCGACCAACTCTGGCACTGAAAACAATGCCTCTTTCCCTTCACTAGTTTGAGGGGTTTATACGTTCAGTTATATCATCCCATTTTACAGGTCATTTCCAATTATGAAGAGAGGGTGTCAAGATATTTACAGCTGCACCATCATTGATAAGACTTTCAATAACACCAGGGTAATATTTATCTTTGTAGTGTCTAACAATCTGTTTGCTGATTGTTTTCAGTTTTTCTGTGGTTCTGATAGGCTCTCTTCAGTCTCAGTAGATTTTTTGCTTGTTGTTTGCCTGCCTTGTAGACAGCACAGTAAGACTTAACAGTATGTTCTAAACTAATCATCAACTTCATGTTCTTTCATGTAGCTCTTCACATAGAGCTTGGTTTGGCTACAAATGTTTATCCATTTTGTCACCTATGAATTTGCATTTCTTTCAATTCTCTTCGACTTCAATGGATTGCACTATTTAACTAGTGACGAAATTTTTCAGGAAACGAATTAAACATACTGTTAATGTCATTTTCTTCATATACTTTTGTCCAGTCATTAAAAGATAATTAAAAGGCGTTATACGTTCATCATTAAACAGCCTTTGCATTGCAGTGTTTATGGGACATTGTTTTATATAGGACAGTTAAATTCACTGTTAGCATCTGGTCCTCATGGTCACTGTAAGCCATATTAAAGATTTCAGTTGAGTAGTATTGTATATCTGCATTTATGACATCCTGATCAAGAGCTGATTTAGCAACTGATCTTATTTTTTTCCCAGGTTTAAGAAAGTCAATATTAAAATCTCCATATATTAGCAAAATTTTATTGAGTACACAGAGTTCAGGTAGTAGTGCTTCTGGGAAGTGACTGAAAGTCCTGAGATTTCCACAGGAAGGTCTTCTATACATGTTCAGTATCAGTATGTCAGAGTCAGTCAAGACAGTTAAAGAAAGTTCAAAATCTTTTTCTATTAGCACATAATTATGGTTTGTGAGGCATTTTTAGTTCACACTTTTTTAACATAGATCGGTGTACCTCCTCCCTTATTTTCACTTCGACAAGAACAACTAGGTATATTATATTCTCCAACTGGTGTTTTTTCATGTTTCCCTTTTGTTAGCTAGTGCTCAGTGATACAGACAACATCTACCTGTAAATTAATATTCAGGAATAGCTCTGCTTCTAATAATTTATTGAATTTAAGGGCTTATAGGTTACATTTAATAATTATTAAAAATCTGCATGTACTGAAATAAACAAATACAAACTCAGTGATTCCAGTTCCTTTCAATAGAAGTCGTGAAATTTAAATGAGGAAGAAAGTAATTCTGAAATTTTTGAAGATAAGCTTAGCTTGGAAATTGCACCATAGATCATATGCAATTAATTTGATTATTGAGTGGAAACTAATGTGTTATATTGTGAAGTCAAGCCAAGTAACATACGTTTCAGGGCCTCTATGGTAACATGTTGGTCATTAATACAGTTTCATGTCAGCCTCTTTATTCATTGACTGTGATAAAAACTCTCATATATATGTGTTTAACACTGCTAAAGAAGAAATGTAACAATATTAGCACTATTTGTTAAGAGATTTTTGCAAGCATAAAAAGTATTCTCAAGGCAACAATAGCTTTAATCTGTTTTTAAAACTGTATTAACTAATAAAAGATCCCAAATGCTGTCCACTAGTAACTGCAGCAGCCTCACAGCTGTTAACTCATGCATCCTACACACCCACTCAGATCTGCATAAATCATAGACCCTGATTCATAGTGCCAACTACTGCCTTTTCATACTCCATTATCTCATTTGTCAGTTTCCATGACAGGCATTTATTAATCAATAGTACCTGTTCCAAGCTCATCAGTTATGTGGTATGCCAGTGTACCACTGCCTTACTGTCTTTCACCATTGCCTTCGATTCAATAGAAGTCGCCCTAAAGAGTACTCTAGAAGATGTGTGAAAACACTACAGAACAAACCAGCTTAAACTAAACCCATGTGTTTTCCTTCTGAGAAATTGGGAAACCACCTGCAATTTGAAGATAGAATGGTTAGGGACTGTGACACTCCAAAATATCTAGAAATAACACTTGACAGATGTCTAACGTTTAAAAAACACTAGGTGATTTCCAGATCAAAAGTCTCCATCAGGAACAACCTACTGAGAAAACTGTTCGGATCACAGTGGGACAGCCAAGCTGAAACCATCTGAACTTCTGCAATGGCACTATGCCACTCTGCTGCAGAGTACGCATGTCCAGTTCGTTATAAGTAAAAACATGCTAAACAGGTGGATATCGCCCTAAATGACACATGCAGAATTATAACAGGCTGATTGAAGTCGACTCCAGTCGAATATCTCTACCACCTTGCAGGAATTGCACCATCTCCAGTTCTCAGAGAAGTAGCAGCAAACAGGGAAAGAACTAGCAGGAATTGCACCACCTCCTGTTCTAAGAGAAATAGCACCAAACAGAGAAAGAACGAAACTGGATCAGGAAAAAACACGTCCCATGCATGGACACAACCCTACCGAAACGACAAAGGTCGACGAAAAGTTTACTCAGAACATCAGAGAACCTAACAACCACTGATGAAGAAGCCAGGCTGCACTTATGGAGGGCTGATTCATCTCACCCTCCTGGTGAGAACAGATTCTAAGAATCTGTACCCCATGGTCATGATGAGAATTGGCCAATCTGGAAGTCCTTTAATAGGCTGAAGTCAGGAGTAGGCAGATCAAGGGCTAACCTGGCGAAATGGGAATACATTGAAGAAAACAAAACCCAATATGACTGTGGGGAAGAACAGACTGTTCAACACATGCTTCAGTGTCGACTGTGTCCAGCCACCTGAATAAAAGACGACCTTCACCAGGCAGCGGAAAATGCACTGGAAGTGGCCAAATTTTGATCATAGATTATATAAACTGGTTTGATCTGTCAGTAATTGTGTAAACTGTGTCGTATGTGTGTTTCTGACATTAGAATAATAATAATAATAAGTATTGCCTTGACCCTTTCTTTGGTCCTGTTTAGCTCCCTGACGTCATTGTCGTCTGCAGTCAAGATTCTCTCCCACTTTTGCCCTGTCGCAAAGCATTGAGGACCACATACACTGAAAAGCCAGAGAAACTCGTACATCTGCCTAATATCATGCAGGGACCCCACGAGCATGCAGAAGTGCCGCAGTTCGACGTGGCACGGACTCGACTAACATCTGAAGTACTGCTGGAGGGGACTGACAACATGTCTCCTGCAGGGCTGTTTATAAATCCGTAAGAGTGCAATGGGGAGGAGATCTCTTCTGAACAGCACGTTGCAAGGCATCCCAGATATTCTCAATTATGTTCATGTCTGGAATGTCTGGTGGCCAGCGGAAGAATTTAAAATCGGAAGAGTGTTCCTGGAGCCACTCTGCAACAATTCTGGCCGTGTGGCGTGTTGCACTATCCTACTGGAATTGCCCAAGTCCGTCGCAATGCACAATGGACATGAATCGATGCGAGTGATCAGACAGGATGCTTACGTACGTGCCACCTGTCAGAGTCGTCTCTAGATGTATAAGGGGCCCCATATCACTCCAGCTGCACACGTCCTACAACATAACAGAGCCGCCACCATCTTGAACACCCCCCTGCTCACACGCAGGGTGCATGGGTTCATAAGGTTGTCTCCATACCCGTCGTACACGACCGTCTGCTCGATACAATTTTAAACGAGACCCGTCCAACCAGGTAACATGTTTCCAGTCATCAGCGGTCCAATGTCGGTGTCGATGGGTCCAGGCGAGGCGTAAAGCTTTGTGACATGCAGTCACCAAGGGTACACGAGTGGGCCTTCGACTCTGAAAGCCCATATCGATGATATTTCGTTGAACGGTTCGCATGCTGACACTGGTTGATGGCCAGCACTGAAAGTTGCAGCAGTTTGAGGAAGGGTTGCACTTCTGTCACGATGACCGATTCTCTTCAGTCGTCATTGGTCCCGTTCTTGCAGGATCTTTTCCTGGCCGCAGCGATATCGCAGACTTTATGTTTTACCGGATTCCTCATATTTATGGCACACTCATGACATCCCATCGCCCATGTGCCAAGTATTACACAACGTTCAAAGTCACTTAAATCTTGATAACTGGCCATTGGAGAAGCAGTAACCGATACTTTTCCTGGCCGCAGCGATATCGCAGATTTTATGTTTTACTGGATTCCTCATATTTATGGCACACTCATGACATCCCATCGCCCATGTGCCAAGTATTACACAACGTTCAAAGTCACTTAAATCTTGATAACTGGCCATTGGAGAAGCAGTAACCAATCTGACATCTGCGCCAGACAGCTGCCTTACATCGGCGTTGCCGACCGCAGCACCATATTATGCCTGTTTACATATCTCTTTATTTGAATATACATGCCTATACCAGTTTCTGTGGTGCTTTAGTGTACAAATGGCCTGCAGAATTTGCTCCCATAAATTTCGTATGACTTATGCAATTTGCCATACTCCACTAACTCTTCTCTGAGTATACCTTTGCTCTTTGCTTCTCATTGTCGTCCAGAAAATACTTTCTCCAATATTCTCACTTCATTCTTCATCCCCCATGAGTTAAAAACTGATCTGAGCATCTATTGACGGCTGTGATCACATCTCCTTGTCTGGTAAAAAGCACCCTACTCCTGCACTCTTCAAGTGCTGATCCAGCAGCACCCCCCCCCCCCCCCACCCCGCCCTCAGTGAGGAGGTGAAGCACTGCCGCAACTAGAATCCACTTCATCCTCATCCTAATATACAGTAACCTGAGAACAGGGATTATGACCACATTCTCTCCCCTCCCTCTTCTTCAGAAAAGTATGTTGTCACCAGTTATCTCTCTCACACAAGCATTGATAGTAAAACCCTAACGCAAATATTACACTACTGCAGCATACAAAACTTATTTGCTACACCATCTCATAACAAAATATTACCTTTCAAGAACTACATATAGTACCCCTAAGTCTCCGAACACTGTGGCTACACTACCACGTGTAAAGAGGTACACTTACCCCCTGACTTCAGTCCATACTGTACCTCTTGTATGGGTCATGCTACATCCTCATGATCGCTCTTCCAATTACTTCTTCTTGCCTTCTTCTCAGGGTTGGATTCTGATACCCTTGGAAATGAACTGGAGACTCTTGAAATGGATGTTGACGTCCAGAATTATTGGTTTCGTTGGCAACTGGAGCTTGAGGTTGACTGGTGATGTAGTCCCCTATCACTTGGTACAATCGCTGGTACCTTCTAACAAACTTTTTCGTCTTACACTTTGGGGTATATGGGCTCGACAACATTACACACAGCTGTCCCTTATAATGTGGTAATTTCCTCGTTCATTTTATTATTGCCGTTCCAGGGACTTCTAATTTGTTTTCTACACATGCCTCCCTACCCCATGTAATGTTTTCACGATATTACAAACTGGCTCTTTATCCGTGCCAATTTTTGATCCAGTCACATTAAATGGTGATGGTATCTTCTTTCTGTTAACCAACTCGTACAGGGATAGCCCAGTACTAGTGCGAACCTTCGAGTTGTAAGCTGCCACAACAAATGACAGGTGCATATCCTAGTCATTATGGTGAGAGTTCACATAGCAACTCAGCACTCTAAGCATAGAACAGTGCACCTACTCTGTTATATCGTTGGTCTGTGGGTGCAGCAGACTAACCTTAAATTTTCGAAACTCTAGCAAATGTCACAGATGTTTCATCAAGTCCAAAATGAAATTTGTCCCACTGTCCATGATCAGTGTTCCAGACACAACAAAATTGAGCAACCAGTTGTGAATCATGGCTTCTGCAATAACAGTGGCTTGCTGATTTGGGATGGTGATCATTTCCACATATAGTGAGAAGTGGTCAATAATCGTCAAAACAAAATGGTTTCTGGGAGGAGGCATAAAATACCCATTCGTATCATTTCAAATTGTTTTTTGCTTCTCATAACCTTTGTAATGGTACTTGCCTATGACTCATGTTTACTCATTGCACATAATGCACACAGTTCCTTACATATTGGTCTATGTCTTCTTTCTTCCCCTTACACCACTACATCCCTGCTACCCTTTTTGTTCATTACCCTATAACACTCATAGCTGTGTAGCATATATCATGTGCTTCTTACTGCACTTCCCCCTTGAGCTTAGCTGAGACTACAAAGTGTGATCCCACCCCAGTTAAGATACATAACAGGCCGCCACACATGCTGAATTGCAGCAGTATCATATATAGCTTGTGGTCAACATCAATGGCTTGTGCTGCTTGCCACTCAGCTAGGCCATTACCCAGTGCCTGTACTGCTCTGCCCACCTGCTCAAACCATCTGCACTTCCACATTTCTTTCCTGTCTTACGTACCACTTCATATTCCAACTCATGCAGTATCAATGCACACCTTGTCAGCCTGCTAGAACGATCCTTCAACAGTGATAAATATTTCAGAGATGGATGGTCGGTTACTACCTTCAATTTTTTCTCATACAAGCAGCACCAAAAATGCATAATTCCATATATCAAACTGAGAATTTCCTTCTTTATTGTGGAATAATTCTTCTCCATCTCAATGAGTTGTCACAAACCAAACGCTGTGGGATGTTCTGCACCATTCAATACCTGACTCAAAACACACCCTAATACCTGACAGCTCCTTCTGATAGCCTGAAAAAAAACCAAAACCAGACTCAACATCAAAGCTTTCTTCAGTCCCTCAAATGCAGCTTGACACTGTTCTGTTCACTGGAATTTCATACCCTTTCTTAATAGTTGCATGAGCAGTAGTGTGATATCTGTGAACCCCTTTAGAAATTTCCTATAATATTTTGACAGCCCTAAAAATGACTAGTTCCTTATTCATCTTAGGAATTGGGAAATCTTGTACCGTTTGTATCAGTCTTGGGTCTGTCTTTACCCCTTACTTTCTAACTATATGTTCAAAATAACCAACTTCCTCAAAGGCAAATGGCAGTTCTCCATGTGCAGCATAAGATACGTGGCCCTCAACCTATTAATACCTTACTCAACTGTTGTATCTGTCTCTCCATATCCCTCGAAAACACAGTTGTATCATGAGGTATGCCAAATAACACTGAGGTTTTAACTCCCTAAGTACTCCATCTTTTTAACAGGTGCTGAAATGTTGCTTGTGCATTCTTTAATCCAAATGGCACCCTTCCATACTGATAATGACCCCAGTGAACTGAAGGTGCTGTCTTTGGTCAGTCCTCTGGAATCACATCTAAACGGTGGTACCCACTAGTTGAATCCATAGCAGAGAAATACTGGCACTGTTCCAAGTTATAGATGGTCTCTGTGATATTGGGTATGGTGCAAGTCTCGGATGTCATCTTACTATCAAGATGAACCTATGTTTCTTGGAGCCATTTATCGACATTTTGGGCATGACCACAATCGTGGACCCCCATAGACTAGTGTTCTCCTCTGTTATTCTACCAACTAACTGTTGGTGAATGAAATCCTCCTTAAACTGATGTAAATGACAAGGTATGTTACATGGTTCTAGTACATCGATTCTTCATTTTCTGTTGGAATTAAATGTTGGGTTATGAGGATAAAACGAGATCTTGAACTGCAGTCACCCCCTCTTAACGCTCTACCTTTTTACGTAATGCAGTTTTAGCGGCAGCGTGTGGCTGACAATGATCATACTCGATGTACCCCTGTCACCCTCCTCAAGGATATCGTAATTTGTTCCAAAAAACCTTTTGTTAGCCTTGCTTCATCAGTGCCAAAATTATTTAAATTAATGGATACCAATTTACCATCATCTCTCTCCATAATGTGAATAATGTTTCTATTAACAAAAGGACTAGATGTGCCCAGTTTGTTGTTCTCCTCTGATGGCTCTATTATACACATAATATCAACAGGCAGCTCTGGTTCTACATTCATCGAAAGCAATGTCCTGGTTTGTTCTGGCACAGTACGACACGAGCTATGTTTCATGTTTTTTATGCAGTTCAAGTGGTTTGTTCTTTAAAACAGACAAAAATTGATTCAGTACTTCAGTGGCGATAGCTTCCCTTAGCTGGGATGTTGCCAGTAAATTCCACTTCCTGTTCTCTAAGGATAATTCTGACATGATTTTCGTACAAAAATTCTAATCGAAGGTTCATACAATACAGTAAACATCGCTTGCATGAGGCACTATTTCCACACATTGTTCATACTGAACCACCACGCCCTGAAAATTTAATCTCACTGACCTGAATAACCTCACATCACTGTCTGCCATCCTACACAACCTGTAGTGTGACTGCAGTTCCTGCCTCTCACAATCACTACCACATCTGCATACGTATTCACTGCATCAAAACTTAATGAGAATATGGCAAGGTGGACTTGAGCTTCCCTCTTATGTTTAACACTTGTCCACTTCCCCATTGGTTTCTATTACTACTTCCATTGTTCTTTTGCTGTTATCGATCCTTTTTACCACTCTGAGGCTGCCGACATTGCCTTTGGACATGCCCCATTCATCTACACCCACAGCATTTCACAGCAGTGGAGAACACACCATGTTTATCCTGTACCCCACTACCCTTTGAATCTCTTCAAATTCTGTTGCCAACCTGATAGCTGAGTACAGAGCTTTTGGGGTACCTGCCTGAAATGCTCTCGACTTATCAGGTGATAGACCTCTCAGGAAGGCATCAGGTGCCTTCCTAAAGTAAAATCTTATTTGCTCTGTCACTCTCCCCTAATTCATACATTTGCACATTAATTTAACGTATTCCACTGCAAAACTTTCCACTATTTCACTGTGCCTTTTTGTGACTCCACTTAGTCGCTCATGAATACATCTAGTTATGACTGATTTCTACTAAAGCGATTATCTATTCTAGTAAGATACAGGAATCATTACATTTCAAATAGATTAATACTCATATATATTTCAAAGAGCCATGCAAATAATAGTTATTCAGAAGCAGGAATCTTCTTAATCAGAGCATCGATTTTAACATCAGCAAACTCTATTTCATATGTCGTGGTTACGGGTCTCTCAGATGCTTACTTACTGATTTTGCCCAGCATTCCGCCTGCTAGCACATTATCATCCCAATGTAGGAGAAATGGTTTCCAGGCTTGACACTGTCTCTCACAGATATGAACTTGAAGAATTTACCAAGTAGATAGCTGTTAAAGGTACCAAACATACACTCCTGGAAATTGAAATAAGAACACCGTGAATTCATTGTCCCAGGAAGGGGAAACTTTATTGACACATTCCTGGGGTCAGATACATCACATGATCACACTGACAGAACCACAGGCACATAGACACAGGCAACAGAGCATGCACAATGTCGGCACTAGTACAGTGTATATCCACCTTTCGCAGCAATGGAGGCTGCTATTCTCCCATGGATACGATCGTAGAGATGCTGGATGTAGTCCTGTGGAACGGCTTGCCATGCCATTTCCACCTGGCGCCTCAGTTGGACCAGCGTTCGTGCTGGACGTGCAGACCGCGTGAGACGACGCTTCATCCAGTCCCAAACATGCTCAATGGGGGACAGATCCGGAGATCTTGCTGGCCAGGGTAGTTGACTTACACCTTCTAGAGCACGTTGGGTGGCACGGGATACATGCGGACGTGCATTGTCCTGTTGGAACAGCAAGTTCCCTTGCCGGTCTAGGAATGGTAGAACGATGGGTTCGATGACGGTTTGGATGTACCGTGCACTATTCAGTGTCCCCTCGACGATCACCAGTGGTGTACGGCCAGTGTAGGAGATCGCTCCCCACACCATGATGCCGGGTGTTGGCCCTGTGTGCCTCGGTCGTATGCAGTCCTGATTGTGGCGCTCACCTGCACGGCGCCAAACACGCATACGACCATCATTGGCACCAAGGCAGAAGCGACTCTCATCGCTGAAGACGACACGTCTCCATTCGTCCCTCCATTCACGCCTGTCGCGACACCACTGGAGGCGGGCTGCACGATGTTGGGGCGTGAGCGGAAGACGGCCTAACTGTGTGCGGGACCGTAGCCCAGCTTCATGGAGACGGTTGCGAATGGTCCTCGCCGATACCCCAGGAGCAACAGTGTCCCTAATTTGCTGGGAAGTGGCGGTGCGGTCCCCTACGGCACTGCGTAGGATCCTACGGTCTTGGCGTGCATCCGTGCGTCGCTGCGGTCCGGTCCCAGGTCGACGGGCACGTGCACCTTCCGTCGACCACTGGCGACAACATCGATGTACTGTGGAGACCTCACGCCCCACGTGTTGAGCAATTCGGCGGTACGTCCACCCAGCCTCCCGCATGCCCACTATACGCCCTCGCTCAAAGTCCGTCAACTGCACATACGGTTCACGTCCACGCTGTCGCGGCATGCTACCAGTGTTAAAGACTGCGATGGAGCTCCGTATGCCACGGCAAACTGGCTGACACTGACGGCGGCGGTGCACAAATGCTGCGCAGGTAGCGCCATTCGACGGCCAACACCGCGGTTCCTGGTGTGTCCGCTGTGCCGTGCGTGTGATCATTGCTTGTACAGCCCTTTCGCAGTGTCCGGAGCAAGTATGGTGGGTCTGACCCACCAGTGTCAATGTGTTCTTTTTTCCATTTCCAGGAGTGTATTTCAAAGTGCTCATGAGGTGGACACCTCGTCCTACCAATAAGTTGAAGGTTGTTAGACTCTTGAGAGCAGAACACACATGCATGATGTATCATAATCATGCATGATTGGAATCATAAGTATCGAAGAGATTGGAATTAACAGTGCAAACAGGCGAATGATACGTGGTATTTGTGTTAGTGTCACCCTTAAATTCAGCTTTAGTAGGGCCTACAGCGCAGTAGCCGGGTGGCAGAATATGAGCTGTTCTCGAATGCGGTTTCGGATGAGGTAGCACAGAACATTAGCCGAGCGGTTTGGTATGGCGCTGAACTCAAACGCGATCTCGGACGCAGTAGAACAGCGCATTAGCCAGACTGTATAGTATGGCGCTGTAACCAAACACTATAGCGGTATTATGTGGTCCGGGGTTCAGTAATACTCGCAAGGGGCAAGCTCCCTCCCTACCAAAAACACCTTGTGTGGTTCACCTGTTCATATTTTAATATCAGTCTGTCAGATGCATGTAGTGTGATTCACCATACATGTTAGTTCTGTTCTAAAAGTGTCTGACTGCTTTCAACTTCTTATTAGGACGCTGAGGCCAGCTGACGAGCGCTTCGAAATGTGTGTGGTACCTCTAACAACTACGTACGTGGTAAATTTCTTCAAGTTCAGTTTATCTGGATTCCAAAGTTCGTGTTGTTGCCAAGTAGTCAGTCGACAGTAAAGAGAGAGAGACAAGCTTGTCGGGTATGCTTGGAAGCAGATGTCTCTACTGGCATGGAGGTCTCATTTCGCGATACTTTTACTGTAACCTGGAATTTATTAAAAAGGTTATATCCAGCCACGTGCACTAGTTTTGTAGAAAGTGGGGTATTGCGTTTATGGGACGTTTTCAGTTTTGCTTTGCAAACATGCGTACCGTGCATTGCTTGACTATTTGATACTGTTGTTTCAATATCTCACATATGCATATAGTCAGGAAAGGAATATATCACTCTTCACCCCTTTTCATTTTTAAATACTGAACGTAAATTTTGTATAAAGAATTAATTCTACGAATATTTGAAGTTTTGCCTAAAGAATTAATTTGGTGTTTAAGTTATAATTGCAATGATCAGTAATGCAGCCTTGTTCTCGTCCCTTAATTTCGATTATTAAAATACAAAATGGAAGTGAAATTTGCTTTCAAATTATTCGACATTATGTTTCCACATCCCACTTGCTATTCAAAAGTTTTAAAAGAAAAGTATTGTGGACTCACATTGTAGATCGGGAGATCCGTCTGCTACGGATATATTATGCTTGCATGTAACATTTTGCGTTGCATGTCGTTTTGGAAACACACTAGATAAATCTAAGATTAACGTTTTAATGAATGTCACCCTGTACTCGTTTTCCGAGTTTAATTTCATTAGTTGAAGTTACATCGCACAAATGGTAACTGGTCATAACATCCGGCAGATCAGTGGACAATGATGGTAGTCGTAGTTTACTGATCGGTTCTAACTGTATTATTTACTTGTTAATCGTAATTTTATTGTGTTACAGAATGGCTTCAACAATTGTAAGGGAGCTAACGCACGAGTTGCGGTATCGAGGTGCAGAGACACAAGGAAATGTCAGTGACTTAGGGCAAAGGTTACGCCAAAATATGGACCTACCAATTACTGTCATCCCAAAGGATGTAGAACAGATGATTTTGGCTGTCACTGCTGTTAACGTTGCGGTCGCAGAAGTCAGTCAAGCTAGGGAGTTATATACTCATTCGAGACCAACATACTCACAAGTTCGTAAGTTAGAAGCTAAAGTAGAGCGTTATTCACAGAGAGTGTACTATGTGGTAGAATTGACTGCTGTACAGGGAGAGGCATTTCCAAAGCCAATTTATGAATTGCGGGACTGATTAATATGTCAGCACTGGCAGAGTGGGTGAGTGCTGCTGTGGAAACAAATCGGTTGCAAATACAGGGTGAGTCAAAAAGGATTTTACAACTTTGGAATGATACAGAAATTTATTAAGATAACTTACAGAATCGGTAATGCGTCATTTTGTAGCAAACAACCTCAAGTTTGATTCACGACTGGGCTGGCCAGGGTGGCCGAGGGGCTCTAGGCGCTATAGTCTAGAACAGCGCGACCGCTACTGTTAGGTTAGGTTTAAGTAGTTCTAAGTTCTAGGGGACTGATGACCTCAGAAGTTAAGTCCCATTGTGCTCAGACCCATTTGATCCATTTGATTCACGACTCAACAACGGTAAATAAGTGGTCTATTTACTGTTGTTGAACAGGCCATAGTACTGCTCTGATCGTCACTGCAGGGGCGGTTTTTGTACATAGGCTTTCGCCTCTATTGTCACACCTACGATATGAATGGTTTGAAAGTGGGTATAATTGTGCATAACAAATCACCATCAAGAAATAAAAAAGAAGATACTACTTAATGCAACGTATGACGGAGCTACAACCATTTACTTCAACTATAAAACAGGTTGCGGACCTATTTTCACCTGCAGCATGCTGCAAGTTTCTAAAGTTTGAATATGTATACTATTAACTAGACAATCGTATCATTTACAGTGCGACTTTTGAGGAACATGTATAGTATTAGAAACACCTTTTTACAAGGTTGAGGAGAGCCAGATTAACTATAAATTCCAACAAATTAAAGCTCGCATGCAGTAACAGGAAGCTCTTGGGGCATGGTGTGTCTGCTAATGGCATATCTATCGATCCCCAGCGGCTGCAACCGATACTGGAATTCCCGAAAACCACTAACGAAAGGGTCATTGCTCGCTTCGTCGGCATGGAGAATATTTTTCGAAAATTTATTGGCATCTTCGTTCAAAACGCCGCTTCGCTAAATAATGTGAGGTACAAGCTTTTAAATGTAAGTGTGTGTGTGTGTGGGGGGGGGGGGGGGAATGGGGGAGACCACAGCAGCAGGCTTTCAAAAGTACCAAGCAGGCTCTGAGTACAGCTCCAGTTAGGCAACTACCAAATTTTATTAGCCAATATATTCTTCAGATTGATGCAACCATGCAAGGACTGGGTGCGGTTTTGCTCCAGGAAAATACCGAAGAGAGGCGACCCATAGTTTATGCATCGAGGGCGCTGAATGAATTGGAAGAAAAAAAAACATATTCCGTTTATGGAGTTGAAGTTCTGGCAGTACTGTATGGAGTAGAAAAGATCATGTACTAAATAGAACACTCTTACTTTAAACTGGAGACGGACAAACAATGGGCAGTAATGATCCTTGCACTTTCTTTTGATGTAGTAAATATAAAAGGAAATGACAAACATTATTTCCGATACCTTACATAAAATGTTTGATTCGCAGAACACACAAGAGGAGCTGTAGTTAGTTAATTTGATTTTAAATGATACACCACAGCTATTTAAGTATGTTAGGGAATATCAGACACAGGATTAGGAATTGTTGGAAAGCATAAATAAGCTTAAGAATGGAGAAACTCAGAAGCCATACATCATGAGCAAGGGAGTGTTATGCTGTTATGCTCACAGTGGTGAGAAGCCTACGGTAGTAGTCCCTCAACCTCTGGCAGTCCCTCAAGCTCTGGTTCTGTATGTTTTTAAATAATTCCATGAGACACCAGTGGAGATGGGCACATGTGAGTATATAAAGCTCATAGTAAAACCCAGGAAAAAATTGTCCAGAACAATATGGGTACTGAAATAAGAAACTGTTTTGCAACCTGCCAGATTTTCATGGATAGTAAGCAGGTTAAGAACACGCAGTGGGGTTGTCTTGCATCCAGGCTGGTGGACAGGATATTCCAAAAGATGTTCGTCGACTTCGACGGATTACTTCCGAGAACGAAGGAAGGGAATAATTACATCTTAATTTGCACTGAGGTATTTTCAAGATGTGTATGGTTTATCCAGACGAAAGAGGCAAATTCGCGTACAGTTATTCATCTGCGACTTGAAGGACATTTTTTCAGTGTTTGGTCCGGTCGATACACTGGTTACTGATAACACCTCGTCATTTACTTTTCACGGTTTTTTTAAAATGGGAATCAAGCTTATTACCACTACACCTTATCATACTAAGCCTTTTATGCAGAATGTACAATTCGGATCCTTAGCTCTGCCCTAATTGCGTACCTCAGGAAAGACCAGGGCTGGTGGGATTCCTTGTTGTCTTGGCTGATGTTGGCATTTAATACCACTAAGAGTGAGGTGCATGGAATACTCCCATGGAATTAAAATTCAAGGTGTCGACTCTATTGTGCAATCTGTGTTCATTAGATGATTTGTTGCTGGAGAAGATATTGGGTAGACAATTCGCTGCACAATGGAAGAACGCCAAACAGATTATCCAGCGAGCGCATACAATTGAAACTAAAAGATATGATCAGGGCCAACAGCCAAACCCGTATAAGGTAGGGGGAATGGGTCACGGTGAAAGACTGCACCACAGTAAGTAAAGCTGGCGATAAAATATCAAAATAACTCTCGCCCTGTTTCAAGGGACCGCTTGAGTACGTAGATCTGTTAGATCTTGTCAGTTTGTAATTATTTGATGCAAACAAGGGCAGGAACATATGTGGTCATCTTTCTCAGGTGAAGAAAGAAACCCCTGAGAAGCCCAAAACTCTGGTACTATAGTATTTTTGTGTAGTCCTTCGGAAGCATGGAGGAGAGGGTGTGGGGGAATAGAAGGGTAGAGTATAGCAGGTATGATAGACAACCAACCAGTTGCAGTAAATGGTGGTTTCAAAAAACCTTTACCATGGTTTCTATAGATTTAAACCTTTCTTCCACAGAAGGACAAAAAAACTTCACATCAGCAATCAGTCAGCAAAGCTGACTCCACATGACATATATCAGCTATGGTCTGTATGTCCACATGTAAGAACTAAGGCCCCTAGAATCAAGGGCATATCATATCAGTAAAATCAGTCTCTTAAAATAACAGACCATATTAGTATCTAGCTGCTAAAATGGTCTGTTATTCTAAGAGACTGGTTTTACTGATGTGCCAAGTGCTTTATTCTGGGGGCCTCAGTTTGTCATGAGTCAGCATGCAGCTACTAACATGGTCTGTCATTTTATGACACTAGTTTTATTGATGTGCCAAGTCCTTGATTCTAAGGGTCTTAATTTTTACATATGGACATACAAACCATTACTGATACATGTCATGTGGATACAGCTTTACTGAATGATTGCTAATGTGCAAGAAAGCAGCACTTCGACACATGCTCCATAGAGTCAACACAGTACCACTCACCAAAGAAAGCTACCAAAAAGAACTGGACATAATAACGCACATACTACAAAATAATGGTTACAGTAATAACACAGTCACAAAGCGAAACAACAAAATTAAAAGTAAAATAAAAGTAGAAAGCTCCAAACCACAGACAACAACACAACAGAACCAAACACAAACATGCAGTCCCATAACAATTACACAGCAGTCCTCCATATAACAACAGTCCCAGCTGCAGATGCCATCCTGCCAGCGATGCATGACACACAGCCCTTTGACCGCCATACCCTACCGATAAGCAAGGATGTGCCAACTAGCCCATACTCCATTCTCAATATTTTGAACATGGCTGCACTACAGCAACGGTTATAGTACAGCAGGTATAATAGACAGCATCCAATTGGAATAAATGGTGGTTTTCCAATAACCTTCACCATGGTTTCGACGAATTTAAACCTATCTTCCTTAGGCGCACAAACAAACTTCACATTAAATACTTGTTTTGCAAATAAAACTGCCTTTTCCTGCTGCTAGTTACTTCATTTATCCCATATGCGTTTCGCCTTCTCCTACTCTAAGGCATCATCAGTGGGATCTATAACGATACAGTTTTGTTAGTTTTAGATTATTAAACAGTTCACTTCGCGATTTTTTTGTAAAAAAAGTAATTACCTACTTTTTCTAATCTGCGTTTCCTCACATCTGGTCTGGAGGTCGCACTACCATTTTTATCACTGCCATATAATCACATCTTTGTGTTCACGCCTTCTACACACTGTTCACCATGTTTCTCACTCTTTTTTGTGATGCGCTGTTGTTCTTTGGTCACTCGATAGAACTATTTCTTCGTATACTGTTTTTCACAACATAAATATTGCGACTCTATTATGTGTTTCATCTTCTTTGGTATGTTAACCTAATTTTTTTGCCAACCTAACGAAGTATATGTTCGAGATTAACTTCTATTTATGATGTTTATACCGTGTGTGTGTGTGTGTGTGTGTGTGTGTGTGTATGAATGAGAGAGAGAAGAGAGAGAGGGTGATAGAGCTGACGAGTTTTTTTTTGAGGGGGGGGGGGGGAGGGGGATGTACTAGCTGTTAGCAAGTGGTTGAAAACTTTGGTGACATCTGATTTGACTTTTAGTTTCAATTTTCTGTGGAGGGGTTCATGGACGAGCGAGTGAAACATGTTGGGTTCTATTATTATTATATTGGACAGTATTATTATATTAATACCTTTTGTGAACGTTATTCTATTATTTTATCTGTTAGTGTAAATAATGAATTGCTTGGCTGTATGATGGCTGTATGTCAGGCAAGACGTAACGGAATGTGTGTGTAACAAGTGGGACTATGGCAGTCAGTGTTCTGTAAATGATGAAGACGCTTGCAATAATTACTGTGGCTAAGTTTGTGGAGAATTCGAGTCACTGCACATAATGCACATACCACAAAATAATGGTTACAATAATAACACAGTCACAAAGCGAAACAACAAAATTAAAAGTAAAATAAAAGTAGACAGCTCCAAACCACGGACAGCAGCACAACAGAACCAAATTTGAGCCACTGCCTTCAGAGAGGAACGAGGCACATATAGCATGAACGTGATGGTATGTTGCTTTTGATGGGACATGGTAGACAGGAGGAGCTTCCTGTACTGCAGTATAGATATGCTGAAGCAATGGACTGTTTTGTGGTAGGCCTTCTGAATAATTCCGTACTGAAGGGAATTTGCTGCACTGAACTGACATTGCTCATCGCTTGTTGTCACTGTGTTTTGCCGCAAACTCATGGTTGGTACAGTTGGTCCTTGCCTTGTGGTTTCCTAAGCATTATAGAACTAACGTAACGAAACAAACGTTATTGGTGATTGTTTGTCCATCAGGTTGGTGCATATACTGTGATGTGAGAATAAAGTGCAAAGTACGGTGCCGTGGGGATTGGGTTATAGTGTATTTTGGTATTAAATCATTTTCACCTAACTGCGGAGTGCTATCCATGTCTTCTAACCTCACATGGATTTTTCTGTATCTTGCTGGGCGGCAGGAGTTGTATCATGCGGTATTTCTGTTTCAAATGTGCGTTATGTAGGGTAACTACCAGTTATCTGTGTGGACAGTAAACAGAAAGGTCCAAACAAGTAACGGTGGTTAGATAAGTGGAAATCTACCATTGGGGTTGACAAAAGCTGCAATTGCATGAGCCACTTCACCGATATTCGCAAGCTACATAAATGTTTGATTTGCATATTTAAGTCCGAAATTAACGTGCTTTTAAATTTATTAATGAATGAATTACACACACAAAAAAACTGCTGCATCACCCTGGTTCCAAGAACTCCTGAAGATAGACATTGACTGTGGATATTGTATCACAGACACAGTCCCTTTGGCTGTTCAGAGATGTCACTAAACCCTCCCAAAGATATAAACAACCATGCACGAGCAGCGCCTATTAGACAGAGGGGGTCCGACAGCCTATCAGTTTCAGTCATTCCACCAGGAAGAAGGTACACGGTTTGTGTTGTCTGTGGTTCAACCATGCCCAGACGGACAATACCGCGGTTCGATCGCGTCTGTATTGTTACTTTGTGCCAGGAAGGGCTCTCAACAAGGGAAATGTCCAGGCGTCTTGGAGTGAATCAAAGCGATGTTGTTCGGTTATGGAGGAGATACAGAGAGACAGGAGCTGTCGATGACATGCCTCGCTCAAGCCGCCCAAGGGCTACTACTGCAGTGGATGACCGCTACCTACGGATTATGGCTCGGAGGAACCCTGAAAGAAACGTCACCATGTTGAATAACGTTTTTGGTGCAGCCACAGGGCGCGTGTTACGACTCAAACTGTGCGCAATAGGCTGCATGATGCGCAACTTCAGACTTCCATGGCAAGGTCCATCTTTGCAACCACGACACCATGCAGCGCGATACAGATGGGCCCAACAACACGCAGAATGGACCGCTCAGGATTGGCATCACGTTCTCTTCACCGATGAGTGTCGCATATGTCTTCAACTAGACAATCGTCGGAGACGTGTTTGGAGGCAACCAAGTCAGGCTGAACGCCTTAGACACACTATCCAGCGACTGCAGCAAGGTTCCCTGCTGTTTTGGGGTGGCATTATGTGGGGCGCGGACGTACGCCGCTGGTGGTCATAGAAGGCAATGTAACGGCGTTACGATACGTGAATGCCATCCTCCGACCGATAGTGCAACCATGTCAGCAGCATATTGGCGAGGCATTCGTCTTCATGGACGACAATTCGCACTCCCATTGTGCACATCTTGTGAATGACTTCCATCAGGATAACGACATCGCTCGAGTAGAGTGGGCAGCGTGTTCTCCAGTCATGAACCCTATCGAACATGCATGGGGTTGATTTAAAAGGGCTGTTTATGGGCGACATGACCCACCAACCACCCTGAAGAACCTACGCCGAATCGCCGTTGAGGAGTGGGAAAATCTGGACCAACAGTGCCTTGATGAATTTGTGGATAGTATGCCACGACGAATACAGGCATGCATCAGTGTAAGAGGACGTGCTACGGGGGTATTATAGGTACTTGTGTGTACAGCAATCTGGACCACCACCTCTGAAGGTGTCACTGTATTGTGGTACAACGTGCAATGTGTGATTTTCGTGAGCAATAAAAAGGACAGAAATGATGGTTATGTTGATCTCTATTCCAATTTTCTGTGCAGGTTCCGGAACTCTCGGAACCACGGTGATGCAAAACTTTTAATGATATGTGTAGATTGAGTTTTTGGTTTTTAGTAATGCTGCTGTTGGTTTCAGATTTTAGTAATGCTATTACTGGTATTAAGTGAAAATTTTCAAATGAGAGTGCAGAGGGCCATCTGTAGAAGATAAAGGTGTGGGGGCATAGAATGACTGGGAATTCCTGGAAGGTTCACACTAAAATCTGTGATGGATTAATTTTGAGCTGGACTCGTTTTGGAGCCATATATAGTGACGGAAAAAATCGGAACACCAAAAAATAATTAATGTAAAGAAATTTCAGGAGTACATTGGTCTAGGTAACATATTTAAGTTACTAACATTGCAAGGTCAGAGGTCAACATAAGCACGACATAAGCCATTGAATACGTGAAATACTGGTGCGTTAATAGCCGGTGTAACCGCCAGAATACTGAATACAAGCATGAAAACGTGCATGAATTGTGTTGTACAGGTGCTGGATGTCAGTTTATTGGTTGGAGTTCCATGCCTGTAGCATTTTGACGTTAGATACAGGGACAGTTAATTCTGTTTGTGGATGATGCTGAAATTGTTGATTGATGATGTTCAATATGTGTTCAATTGGAGACACTTCTGGTGATCGAGCAGGCCGAGTTAACATGTCGACACTCCGTAGAGCAAGATGGGTGGCAACAGTGGTATGTGGGCGAGCGTTATCCTGCTGGAAAACATCCCCTGGAATGCTGTTCATGAATGGTAGCGCAGCAGGTCGAATCACCAGACTTATGTACTATTTTGCTGTCAGAATGCATGGGATAGCCACGAGAGTGCTCCTGCTTTCATACAAAATCGCACCCCAGACCGTAACTCCAGGTGTGGGTCCAGTGCATCTAACACAGAGACAAGTTGGTTGCAAGCCCTCAACTGGTCTGCTTATTACCAACGCATGGCCAGCACTGGCAACGGGGCAGAACCAGCTTTCATCAGAAAACAAAACGAACCTCCACACTGCCCTCCAATACGCTTGACACCTCTGAAGTCGCAAGTGGCGGTGGTTTGGGTTCAGTGGAACGCACACCTTGAAATAACCGACCTGTAACAGTAGTTTGTGTAGCTGTGGTGCCAACAGCTGTTCAAGTTTCAGCCGCAGATGCAGTATGATGCGCCAGAGCCATACGCTGAACAAGATGGTCTTTCCTCTCAGTAATGCCACACGGCCGTCCGGATCCTATTCTTCTTGCCACTGAACATTCCCAGGATGTATAGTGGTAATAGTACTGCCAAGCCTTTCTACACAATCATAGAAGGAACATCCAACTTCTCGTAGCGCTATTACATGATATCGCTCAAACCCAGTGAGATGTTGGTAATGGTGTCTTTGTCGCCTTAAAGGCATTCTTTACTAACATCAACTCACGACGTCCAATCTCAAAGGTAACTAACACTCATGAGCGTTACAGCGTGCATTTAAATCAAACCTAATTTGCATCCTGATACTGGTGCAAGTAGCGCCATTCTTATGTGCGACTGACGCGAAATTTGAATAGACATCATCTATCAGATGTTGAAACACACGCCTACCAATTTTCGTTTATGTTGCACAGCTCCTCCTTTCCGTCAAAATATCACCTGTTAATATTACTGCATTATTATTATCGGTATGAAATGTGGGCTAGCATATATGTCTGGAAATGCGTGTAAGAGAACCCCCATGGCGTTGTTTTCGAATTTAAGTGGACTTGGAAGCATCATGAACTCTAATGTTTTTCTGTGATGCCTTGTTGGCTATAAACTGTTGCTGTTTCGGGACCTAAACAGACTATGTTTTCTATGAAGGGTTTGTTAATACGGTTTTGTAACAAACTAGATAAATGTAACATAAATGTTTTAATAAATAATATCATTCTGTACTTATTTTCCGAGTTTAGCTTGAGAGCTGAGGATCCACAGCGTAACATACTGAATATTAGTCTCAGCATAAATCTGACAGTATACTTGCAAAACGTTGAGGAATTTCTCCTAGTCCACACGTGTGATCATTTCAGATCTCATCTCATGACATTCGCTAACGTGGCCAGGAAAAAGATATTCTGCTCAAGCGTCCTTGTTGAAGGAATCATAACAACATTCATCAGAAAATTATTTAGAAAGCCTGCAAAAGTGCATAAGATTGTTAATAGAAGTCCCACTACCACGCCAGTTGATTACGAACATGTTTCCACGTGTCATTCTCTTCTTCAGATTCATCAGCTGTTCATTAATACGCTGGAAATTTTAGATGTCTTATGTATATCGTTAAAATATTTACAGTTTATGTGATGAATCACCTAAATATCACTTTAAAATGCAATGCTGGTACTTACCATGCAATCGGAAATTATACTCTGAAGCTCAACTGTAACCATCTGTTGGATGACACTGAGGGAAGCTGCACCAGAAAATCTATATGAATTGCAAGGAATGTCCAGCTGTGAAACGCTGCATCGAACTTCTAAAAGAATCTTCATGTGGTATGCTTGGCAAAATTGACCAGCAAAAGAATTACAACGCAAGTGTGTTGTTGAAGGGAACACTCCTGCATTCATCAAAAAGCCTGTGAACATTATACAATGTATATGCCTGACAATTAAATCTCTGCACATTTCTGCGACACTTCTGAATAGCTGTACTGCGCTACCACCTATCTCCTATCGAGAAACTGCGACACTTATAATCAAACTTCGATCTTAGAAATACTGAGTGACTGAAAACACAGACATTACATCTCCATCTCAATTGTTCCATTGTCAAAGCACGACAGTACCACATATCTACTTTCGTGAGATCCATCCATAAAGTAAAAATCTTCGTATTCCTTATGATGACATTGAGCTCCAGGGCTCACAGGACCACATGATGTTAAACCACAGAGATGCTGGATGTCCCACACACAACGCAAAATACTTTTAATTTTTGTGAGGAATCGCTTAAAATCGCCTGAATACTATATCTGTTCTGTTTATATGAGGTATGACTGAAGTTTTGTGGTCCTGTTGAGCAGTGAAATACAGCTCTATTGATTTTTCTTTAACATATAGACCTACGGACTGTTGGATGGCATTAAATCACCATCAGCGCTTTCGCATTGTGTGCGTATTTCGGATTCAGTAGGGAGTGTTTTCATCTGAATATATTTCACTCAAGAAAGGCGAAAAACTGTCTCCAGTTCAAAATTGCATATTTCACTCCCTTTCAACCTATCAAGGGCTTGTTCATTCCGCGTATCATAGATTCATGACGATGTATTTGGAGTGAAGAAAGGTGGACCAATACGATAGTAGATAGGCATTTCCATTTTTCAAGAATGCACGCAACTTCGACCAACTGAGGCGTTTTGTCTCCACTAGTTCTGACTTCAAAATATGAATCCAAGGAGTGCTTGATGGCGTTAAGTCATTACCAAGGTCACACTGTGAATTCTAAGACATGTTCAGTGTGGCTATCAAAAACCAGGAAACACTTTTCACTGACAACCCATTATCCAACTTTTCAAAGATGCTGTGCAAACCATCATTGAGTTAATGCACATTACCGTTAGTGCCAGTCACCTGCGCAAAATTTGAAGACGTTTTATACTCTTTCTGCAGACAGAATATAAACATGCATTCCACAAACATTGATTGTGTGGCACTCGTCTCGCTCTGTTCATCTACAACACTCAGAAGGCGGTATGTACCATGTCCCTGACTTCTGGTCAGTGTTCAGTACAGTTCCGACAAGTCACCACATGAACAAAATATGGAATATCACGCCGGATTTATGACTGAATTGAAGTTTTCCTAGCAAACAGCATGTTGTTCTTAACAGTGGGGAAACTAGCTCTGTTCGTTCACGACGCTGGATGGCGTTAGATACTTGTGTCTTTATTGATACTGTGTTCAATACTGTTCCACGCTGTCGTCATTTGAATGGAATACAGTGTATCAAACTATATTTATGATTGGGTAGGAAAGTTACTAGCAAATAGCCGATTTTACTTTAAAATATGCATCCAGGGACTGTAGGACTGTGTTAAATGATCATCACAACAGTAAACTTCCACATTAATGTTTTGCAAAACTTGCAAATGGAGTAAGGGATGAAGGTCTGCTTTCATACAATTTTTTATGCCCCAGAACACCACAGAAAGACATCTTGACAGTAGAGTATCGGGTGAATGCGAGCGGAGGGTAAAAATCGTAGAGGGAGACCAAGAGATGAATACAGTAAACAGATTCAGAAGGATGTAGGTTACAGTAGGTACTGGGAGATGAAGAAGCTTGCACAGGATAGAGTAGCATGGAGAGCTGCATCAAACCAGTCTCGGGACTGAAGACCACAACAACAACAACAACTTATTCTGATCAACACTAAACAGACACACAATATTTTTAGCGCAACGCAATCTGACTTCCAAAAATCCCTACAAAAGAATGACCCTGACTAACAATAACCTATACGTTTCATGAATCACTTACCTCACAAAAATCTTCGTTACTCGAACTACTGCAATACAGCAAGCGCCACTACTGCCAGCTAAATAAAAGATTCTAACTACTGAAGGCGCCGGCCGCGGTGGTCTAGCGGTTCTAGGCGCTCAGTCCGGAGCCGCGCGACTGCTACGGTCGCACGCTCGAATCCTGCCTCGGGCATGGATGTGTGTGATGTCCTTAGGTTAGTTAGGTTTAAGTAGTTCTAAGTTCTAGGGGACTGATGATCATAGATGTTAAGTCCCATAGCGCTCAGAGCCATTTTCTACTGAAGGCACTATCTACTGATAGGCATAGTTAGCAAATGAAAGATTTTGATAAAGAACGAACAATGTATTTACCTTAATAGTGTTCAAAAGTCATAATATATAGCAGTTCAAGACATCCAGTCTTACAAATTTACTGTCTCTGATCGGACAGTCCGTGATATCCAATATTACAAATTTACTCTTTCTGATGGACACACGTCCACATCGTCCGCTCTCAAAATTCCGCCTTTTCTCTCCCCACATCCACCACTGCTGGCGGCTCACCTCCTACTGCGCAACGCTAAGCGCTGTTAACAGCCAACTGCCCAACACTACAATAGCGACTATTCCGACAATGCCACGCAGCCACAGACTGCACACAGCACAGTCAGTGATTTTCACACAGAACGCTACATGGCGTTACCAACATAAAAACCTAAACAGCCTACTTGCAATAGGAGCCGTGGAGTGCGAAACAGCATGGCGCAGTCTCGCCCTGCACAGATAAGGTGGTTGTCGAAGTTCAAAAATGGCTCTGAGTACAATGGGACTCAACTGCTGAGGTCATTAGTCCCCTAGAACTAGTTAAACCTAACTAACCTAAGGACATCACAAACATCCATGCCTGAGGCAGGATTCGAACCTGCGACCGTAGCGGTCTTGCGGTTCCAGACTGCAGCGCCTTTAACCGCACGGCCACTTCGGCCGGCGGTTGTCGAAGTGGTGGTGGTGAGACTTGCAGTAGCGGCAAGGAAACTCCCCCAACTCGATGGAACTATGGAAGAACTGCCCAGTACTATCCAGCATGGTAAAGAACCTCCCCCTCCCCCTTGATATGGTATCTGCGTAAATAAAGACGCAAGTGCCGCCCTTTCCTATTCCTGTCCTATCATATACGACTGTTACGAGTGTTTGCCAACCATACAGACTGTACCAGTGAACTATACACTTTTAAAGTTAGGAAACGTGGTCTGTTTTTGTCAACCAGATCGTTTCCCATCATTTTAAACATAGAATAAGTGAATTTCTCAACATTTTAAATTTAAGATGAATTTCCCACTTTTTTTAAATATCTTATCCCAGCAGTGCTGGCAGTTGTTCAAACATAGTGGAAATCGATGTAAGCTGAGGACAAGCCAGATGCAAAGTTAGAGTGACAACTGTTTAAATTGGGGGCATGGGGAGGGGAACTGTTTAAGCACAACATAAGTAGACTTGGGGGAAAAATAGGCTCCCAATGTTACTCACGGAAATTGGAGTTAGAGAAGCAGTATGTATGTGCGTGTGATGCCAATAGCCATCTTGAATTTTGGAAGTGACTTGACTGCTATAAATATGGCCCTGCAGGTCCAGTGAATAATAGCTTGGGAAAACATATTAAGTGGTTTTCATGTCGCTGAAAAGGTTACTACCTGTATGATAAAAAACGTCTCCAGGCTCAGACTGGCATACTTGTATAACAAACATTTTTGGAGCTGCAGGGGAAACAAGGACATTTTGTCCTAGAACTGGCGCAGGGGGAGGGTGGGAGTAGGGGTGACCATGTCCTTTGTTCCACAACTACAGGCTTGGATCTTTAGGGAAACAAACATCCTTTGTCTCATACATTGGAACCCAGGAAATCTGGCAACAATGGAGGCTGCAGTCAAATTCCAGGTCCGCCATCTTGGATTCTGATGTCATGGAACTGCACCAGTACTCCAGGTACTTAGCATACTTGAATTACTTCCACCAGTATGACAATGCGCCATCTTGTATTTTTGAAATTCCCATCAAGAAACCCTTCTTCCGCAATGAAGTCATAGGAGTGGGGAAAAACCCAGTAGTACAACTGGTCTTTTTTTTTAAGTTCTCGAAAAGTTTTGAATTTACTGGTATAATTTGAACTCCCCACCTTTTTATGCACTGGGCAGTCGGCCTTTGTCAAAAGTCTAGCAGTACCACGTGACATCATAGTGGGAGGTGAGAAGCGGAGGGGAAAATGCAATGTGCGCCCAAACACCTACTACCTACCTACTTTAAGTACACTGCCTTCTGAAAATCAGTTCCCACATAATGTACTGCACACATGGAACATTTGAAGACGTTGCACAGCTACCATTCATGGTCACAGAACACACTGACTTGGCTAGCAAGATAGGGAACAAAGAAAGAGAATGGAGGAGAAAGAAAGGAGACTCTGTTGAAATAATGTAAAAGGATGAGCTACAAGAGAAAATGCTAGAATCATATCGTACAGGCATTTGAGGAGAAAGGCTGACTTGCCAGGAATAAATGGAGAAAGAATACAGGAGTTCCAGATGAGATATAGGTTTTGAAGAGAAGACATCTTTTTGAATGTCAGTGAAGCACGTTGATGGAAGGAAGAAATCCAATGAATAACCAAGAGAGAACATTGATGTTAAAAGAGCAACTCGACCATTCTGGCCGGCCGAAGTGGCCGAGCGGTTCTAGGCGCTACAGTCTGGAACCGCGCGACTGCTACGGTCGCTGGTTCGAATCCTGCCTCGGACATGGATGTGTGATGTCCTTAGGTTAGTTAGGTTTAGGTAGTTCTAAGTTCTAGGGGACTGATGACCACAGTAGTTAAGTCCCATAGTGCTCAGAGCCATTTGAACCATTTTTTTTCCCGACCATTCTGAGCAACCTAACGACCTCTGGGAAGGAATAGTTTGTGTCAAGGGTTCAATGAATATGA
The DNA here is from genome assembly GCF_021461395.2 of Schistocerca americana. Taxonomy (NCBI): domain Eukaryota; kingdom Metazoa; phylum Arthropoda; class Insecta; order Orthoptera; family Acrididae; genus Schistocerca; species Schistocerca americana. Next base: position 604,710,000 of record NC_060120.1, read on the forward strand.
CATGAAGTCATAATGGTAATGAGGTCAGTTACAGACCAAACAGGAAGGACGCTCACTACTCCAGTTAACACCAGATATGTAGTCATAGTCAACAACGAAGTTGACATTGCGTAAAGAACATGCAGTAGTCGCACTCTTCAAATCAGTACGTCCACAGCGAGAGATGGGGAATAGCTTAAGAGTCTTCTACTGCTTTTCCAACATAGGCATTGAGTAATTATGCCACACAGTAGAAAACCAATCCTGCAGCAGTTGTGGTAGTCAGACAACTGAATGATGAGCTGACAGCCTCTATGCCTACCTGACACCATATTTCGAATCACAAAACAAAGGAGGATTAGTGTTATTCAGTATCTGCACAGGCTGTCACAACGCCACTACATTACACTGCCATGGGCCAACAGTGTTCGACGATAACCATGGAACAGAACTCTGTTCAGATGGTTCAAATGGCTCTGAACACTATGTGACTTAACTTCTGAGGTCATCAGTCGCCTAGAACTTAGAACTAATTAAACCTCACTAACCTAAGGACATCACACACATCCATGCCCGAGGCAGGATTCGAACCTGCGACCATAGCGGTCGCTCGGCTCCCGACTGTAGCGCCCAGAACCGCACGGCCACACCGGCCGGCCAGAACTCTGTAAGTGGAAACAAAAATCCGCTTTATGAGTCAGTCTATTGGAAAGCAGGAAGTCCAAAACCACACAGAGACATGCACGCAAATAAACTTAGTACATGGCTGCAGCAGGTGGCTGCTGACTGAGCACTCAACAACAACACTGAACACGAAGCAGTGTGAGTTTTCTAATGGTTGAACTCAGAATTAGCCTAGCCTGTCCCGCTTGCTGCAGCCTGCCATGGCAGATTTCCGCACTATTCCACTGGACTACCCACGCCAGGTCATCTGCCTTCATCACGATGTTTGTTTGCAGTCATAGTACATACCTCCTCCTCCTGGAACGGCCATGTAGGTCCGAAAATGTCCAGGCTTGCACCGCGACCTCCAGTCCAGAACTGGAGATGGTGCCAGAGAACCCAGCAGGAGACCAACTACCAAAGGAGGCAACGCCAACACTGCCGCCTTCCCCAGTAGGACTGCATGGTGGTTAAGGCAACAGTGTGTCCACTGGCTGCAGTGGAGACGAAAAACAACCTACGCTGGCAGTGGAGGTTGAGGAGGTAGTGGGGGAGGAGTTGGGTCAAACTCCATGGTCTCCACACCAGAAGATCCAGGGGCCTCACTGGGGCGCAAGGCTGCAGGTGACAGGATGCTGCCAGAGAGCTTCGAGTGGGCAGCAAGAGAGTGGCATACCGCGACAAGTGGGAATCCACCCCTGGAATAATGTTGGGATCAACACTGCCGATATTTGTGGCCCACCATGACACCCAGCTGCCAACCCTGCCACTGGCTGGACGCACTCCAGCCAACCCATATGGACAGCCAAAACGATTTTCTGGAAAAACAGGTCAGTGGCTGTGGCAGTTGCGAACTTTCACCCTGCCAAAAGAAAATCCAACAGCTCCTGCAGAAAATATGATTCAACACAAGCACAAGAGTCTCCCATTGGTCAAACACTGCATCAGACTCAACTGGTGGTCACGATAGCACATCAGCATAGGCATTGTGAGAGATGGAGCAGTAACGAATGTCATAGCAATAGTAGCTACAGCGAAAGATGGGCCACCTCTGCATTTGGCAGGCAATCCAGGCCAAATACAGAAACCAGCGGCTTGTTCTCAGTGACGAGGCTGAACCTTGCCCCATAGCAGAAAACGTCAAACTTTTGAACTTTAAAGATAATAGATAGTGCCTCGTTTTACACATATGAATAATTATGCTGCATAAGCGATGGCCTGTTCGGTGCCACTGGATTCCAATGAGATATTACCGCACCACTGCCACATTGGAATATATCTAGGTCCAGGGTTAAAGGTATGCCTGGTGTAAAAGAAGTCGGAGAGAGACCACAAACACGGCTTAAGAGTATTAAAAGCCCATTGACAATCCACAGACCAGAGAAACTTAACACTCTTCTGGCGAAGCTGGTTAATGTGATGGCAAATGTGTCCAATCCAGGGAATGAGCTGAGCATAATATGAAACCTTACCGAAAAATTATTGGAGTTCCTCCAGTTTCTTGGGCGCTGGCGGATTGATGGTGGCTTTGACGTGGCCGTCCATAAGGACAAAGCCATCTTTGCTAACAACATATTACAAAAAAATCACCTTTTTGGAGAAAAAACTGCACTTTTCCAGTTTACAATAAAGGCTACTCTCCAGGACTAATTGGAAAGCCGACTGAAAGATTCGTAAATGCTCCTCACGTCTAGGGCACACTACCCAGATGTCACCAGGGTAACAGACGCTACAGGAAAGGTCTGAATCAACTGCTTAAATACTATTGATAAATTTCTGGTGCAGATGAGATTCCACAAAGGCAAGTGATTAAATTGGTAAAGCTCAAAGGGGATGTGAGAACCAAGAAAGTCTGAGAAACTGCGTCCAACGGCAACAGCAGATAAGCATCGTTCAAGTCAATGTGTGAAAAATGCAGGCCATCTCGCAACTTCGCCAAAAGCTCAGCGGCTGTGGAACTGGATAAGAATCCACGACACATTGGGGGTTGACCGTTTGAGATCGCCGTCGGGCGTGTGAATCACCGCCAAAGGGGTGTCCCACTGACTCGACGAAATTGGAGAAAGGACACCTTTATCCCGCCAACGCTGGAACTCGGCCTTTACCTTGTCGCACACGGATAATGGGACGGGCGACAACATTTAGATGCCGCCGACGGCTCGAGAGAAACACGTGCCTCGAGATTTTCTGCCCGGCCCAACGGTGCAAGTCATTCCAGAGACTGAAAATTCCGCCCACAAAAGAATGCACTGTTTACTGTAACACACAGCCTGACGTAAAGGCCGTTGCATCTCTGCGTACCCAAAAACCTGGAGTTTGTAAATTAACGAGGCCGACAGTCGCTCCCACGTCTACTTGAAAATCAGCTGGTCGCCCATCCACAAACAACGTCTGCAAAATACGCCGGGGCAAAGGTGTGGGGGCACAGGCGATGGTCGCAGGGTCTAGTGAAAACATAGGGGCGTCCGACAAGAACTCACAGGTCGCCAACTGTCACAAGTAGTTGCCAAATGACCTATCTCGCAGCATACCCCGCAAATGGCCTCCTTTTGCAACAAACGACAATTGGGACAGGATCGCTGGCTCGCCCAATGAACAAAAGGAGAAAGACGTTGACGACGCGAAAACCGTTGTGAGCGGGAATTATGATGCTGCGACAGACGCGAACCTGCCTAGCATGTGCGGACGAAGACTGGCAGCGTCACGATGCCGCTGCACTGGGATCGTTAACGCGTAAACATCCGGTGACTCGGTGGTAGGCGACGCCACCTGGGGTACTCTGCGCTGGGGGCTGTTTACGATGAACACCTAATTGAGTCATATGCCAATTATCAGAAAGGACATCCCTTGCCACTGCGATCTGCTAAGGTGATGCCGCAGTCTGGGCAACGTTGACTAAGAAGTGTCAGGATGAACGCTGGGATCAGGTACTAACCAAACAATAACATTCGGAATTAGCGAGTGCGAATAAGAGGGAGCACATTAGGGACACACAAAACGACACTTGCTCGAGAGACCCTGCAAATCGGCGATCCAGGGCGCATACTACTGCCCAGGGCCCTTGTAGTGCTGGTAAGACTGCAACTGTACCCTCACATGCTGAGTCTGATGTCCAAAATACTACGTCAGCAATCGATAAGTATCATCAAAGGGAAGCTTGTAGATTTCAGTGGAGGGCTTCACATTACGAACAACTTCATTCAAACCCGCACTGCTGGACAACAAGCAAGAGGTCTAATCAGGATCGACCATACACGTTACTTGGCAGGGGAGGTGATCCTTCCACCTTTCTGCAGACTCACCGAAGCCGACAAACGCTGTCGAGAGTGACGGGGGCGGGGAAGAAAAACTGCACATCGGGCGAGAGTCCGCCGCTGACGGGCCGGGGTGTAAAGCAAGACCGCATTCTGGTTTATCAGCGCCTGTACCTGCTTCTTCTTCGTCTCCTGCTGCTGCTCTTGCTTCTGTAGGCGCAACCGTTCCTGCTAGCACTGCAGACACGCCGGGTCCAGGGTGTCCCACAATTAACACCAGGAAAAGGGGACAAAAAATAGGGGTGTCACACACATAAGAATTTCCTTCGTCACCACTTTAGTATATGCACAGGCGTGACAACACAGCTGCATTACACCGTCGGTGCGGGTACTTCATGGGCCGTGGTGGCTCGAAAACAACCGGGGAAGAGAACCCCATAACAGGAAACGAAAACTCGCTGTGAAGTGGGTCTATGGGCGACCAGAAAGTCTGAAACGACATAGAGACGTGCATGGGGATAAACTCAGCATACAGCTGTGAGGCTCAGCTGAAAACCGAACACTCAACAACAACACTCAGCATGAGGCACAAGGCGAGATTCGTGGTGGTTGAACTCAGCGTCATCCTTGACCCACCCGGTTTGCTGCCTCCCACAGGTAAATGTTGTGGACTGGCAAGACAGCCAATCCACAATGACGGGTAGCCGAAAGGCACGTGTTTAGCTCACGCAGGCTGGCGTGAGGTCTGGAACAGGTCAAGGTCTTATAGTAGCAAAAATAGTACGTAGCTTCTGGAATACTTAACTTTAATCCATAATTGGTGAACATCGGTCTGACGGTACATGCATCACAAGATAAATAGCAAATGATAATGGCGCCTTGCTAGGTCGTAGCAAATGACGTAGCTGATGGCTATGCTAACTATCGTCTCGGCAAATGAGAGCGTAATTTGTCAGTGAACCATCGCTAGCAAAGTCGGCTGTACAACTGGGGCGAGTGCCAGGAAGTCTCTCTAGACCTGCCGTGTGGCGGCGCTCGGTCTGCAATCACTGACAGTGGCGACACGCGGGTCCGACGTATACTAGCGGACCGCGGCCGATTTAAAGGCTACCACCTAGCAAGTGTGGTGTCTGGCGGTGACACCACAGTAAACACTTCCATCAGCAGGTATACCCATAATACGCGTCGTGTGCACACTCTGTGGCAGGTTTCTGCACTGATCCGCTGTGCCACTAGGTCAGGTCATCTGCCTCCACAGCGATATCCGCTGAGGGGGATACTAAATGTTATTTCTCTTCCGATTAATCTCTTTAACAATACCAAAGATACAATTCATATTTTCATCTAACATAAGGAGTAAGGTTCATTTCTTATATCTGAGAATAAAGGTTAGCGTAAAGTTCCAGCAACCAATATGTATGACTATAAGTTGTCATGAAAACTGATGAACCTAAAGTGTTCCATGTTTTGTGTTTGTACTTTCTAAAAGTAGTATTAAGGCTTGTCTGAGTCGCTGTAAATACACTATGTGATCAAAAGTATCCAGACATCTGGCTGAATATGACTTAGAAGTTCGTGGCGCCTCCATCGGTAATACAGGAATTCAACATGCTGTTGGCCCACCCTTAGCCTTGATCACAGCTTCCATTCTCACAGGCTTACGTTCAGTCACGTGCGGGAAGATTCCTTGGAGAATGGCAGCTCATTCTTCACAGAGTGCTGCACTGAGGAGAGGTATCATATAGGTTGGTGAGGTCTGGCACAAAGTCGACGCTCCAAAACATCAAAAAGATGTTCTGTAGGATTCTGATCAGGACTACTGCAGGCCATCCCATTACAGGGATGTAATTGTCGTGTAACCACTCTGCCACAGGCAGTGCATTATGGACAGGTGCTCAGTCGTGTTGAAAGGTGCAATCGCCATCCCCGTATTGCTCTTCAACAGTGGGAAGCTATAAAGTGCTTAAAACATCAATGCTTGCCTGTGCCGTGATAGTGCCACGCAAAACAACAAGGGGTGCAAGCCCCCTCCACGAGAAACACGACCACACCATAATACCACCGCCTCCGAATTTTACTGTTGACACTACACACGTTGGCAGATGACGTTCACCGGGCATTTACCATACGCACACTCTTCCATCAGATCGCCACATTGTGTACCGTGAATCGTCACACCACACAACGTTTTTCCACTGTTCTGTCGGCCAATGTTAAGGCTCCTTACACCAAGCGAGGCGTCGTTTGGCGTTTACCGGCGTGATGTGTGGCTTACGAACAGCCGCTCGACCATGATATCTAAGTTATCCCACCTCCCGCCTAACTGTCATAGTACCTGCAGTGGATCCTGATGCAGTTTGGAATTCCTGTGTGATGGTCAGGATAGATGTCTACCTATTACACATTACGACCCTCTTCAAATGTCGGCGGTCTCTGTCAGTCAACAGACGAGGTCGGGCCTGTACGCTTTTGTGCTGTAAATGTCTCTTCAAGTTTCCACTTCACTATCACGTTAGAAACAGTGGACCTAGGGATGTTTAGGAGTGTGGAAATCTCCCGTACAGACGTATGACACCCAATCACCTGACCACGTTCGAAGTCCGTGAGTACGGGGGAACGTCCCATTCTGCTTTCTCACGATGTCTAATGCCTTCTGTGGTCGCTGATATGGACTACCTGATAGTGGGCGGCAGCACAATGCCCCTAATATGAAAAACGTATGTTTTCGGGGGTGTCTGGATACTTTTAGCCGGCCGGTGTGGCCGTGCGGTTAAAGGCGCTTCAGTTTGGAACCGCGTCACCGCTACGGTCGCAGGTTCGAATCCTGCCTCGGGCATGGATGTGTGTGATGTCCTTAGGTTAGTTAGGTTTAATTAGTTCTAAGTTCTAGGCGACTGATGACCTCAGAAGTTAAGTCGCATAGTGCTCAGAGCCACTTGAACCATTTGATACTTTTAATCACCTAGTGTATTGAACAGTAATTTCTTATTCTTCTGCAAATTAACTGGAGTAGTATAAAGCAGTGTAAGAGCCTTTCTGAATGAAGAGGCGTAATTTGTTCGCAAATTATGTTTCGCTTTTTCTCGCATTTAATTAATACCCAGATTCTCGTAATTTATGATTCTAATTAGTACCCTGTTTTGTGTTTCCGATTTTTTGGTCCAATTAATTCCAAACTTTCTGTTTTTTGTTTAATTAACGCCCAGATTTTTCGAATTATTAGTGTATAAAGTGTGCACAGAACACGTAAAATTTGTAGTGTTATACAGTATGTTAATTTTTTTTTTTTTTTTTTTTTTTTTTTTTTTTTTTTTTTTTTTTTTTTTTTTTTTTTTTTTTTTTTGGAAAGCGAGTGTTCGCAGGCTTAAAAATTATTGAATAAGCCTTGTTTGTCCAAGATGGATGCAATATTGATACCACAAAACCAAATAACTGAGTATTGGTGCATTGTCCTGCTGAAATTTTTTAATGAACCTGGAAAATGGTAGTGGACACATTCCCTTAGATTATTCTTTATAATAACGGGAAGGATAGTGGTGACATTTGTAACGGTCTTGATATACTGGTATAATATTTTTTCTCACAGTTATCTAACGAGATTCAATATGGCATTCAAGGAACGAAGACGGACGCCTTTGTGTCTTTTACGCAGCAACTACAGGCAAGACGGGCGAGCGTCCGTAAGCTCGGGCTAAAAGATTGCCATTGCTAGAAACCATGAGAAACAGATTCAAACAGCGCCTCTTTATGTTACTTTATAAACTCTATAATTGTCTGATCTATAATCTAATGAGCGGGTAATGTTCTACGTAATCACAGAAAGTACGTATCAAGTCGCTGATGTGTTCTGAATATGCAAAGTCCTATAAATATTCAGTAAATAGACCGAAAACCAACCAACGAGAGCGATTCTTGATATGTGCAGGCGTGGTGGAAGCAGTGCTAGAGCCCAGAGAAGCAAGTGGAAGTTTGTCGGACATGAAAACATGACAGTGTGTGCGAGAGAACTTTCCAACAGCCGCTACAGCCAGCGGCGGTTTCTCGACGCGGGCTACAGCTGCACCTCATGCTGCCACTGCAATTGTTTCAGTTGCCATTGTGGAGATTCCAACTGGAATTACTGGCTACCGGCTGCTAGTGTCTAGGCTGCATCCGAAGGATGACTGCCATTCACAGTGCCATATAGAGGAAAAGACGGCCACCAACATGTGGAATGACTTGGAAGTTCATTGACTTGCTGAAGAACCTATTCGTAATTGAGAGTAATTCTGTAGAGACGGTCCAGATTTGTTTGTTTACACTTGCCGGGAATATATTAGCCAAAAATTTTTGTTTTTTGAATCATTCACTTTTCGTCTCCCAAAGCACGTCTACCTCCATAGCTGCGGGGGCAGCGCGGCAGATTGCTACCCAAAGGGGCACGGGTTCGATTCCCAGCACCCTCTGAGACTTTTCTCCGTTTTGACATTCGTATAGTTATCAAAGACAAGAAAACTGGCTCATGCACATGGTGGTATCGTATTTGGCTCTGAGCACTATAGGACTTAACATCTGAGGTCATCAGTCCCCTAGAACTTAGAACTACTTAAACCTAACTAACCTAAGGACATCACGCACAACCATGCCCGAGGCAGGATTCGAACCTGCGACCGTAGCGGTCGCGCGGTTCCAGACTGAAGCGCCTAGAACCGCTCGGCCACATTGACCGGCGGTATCGTATTTCCTTTACTGAGATGGCTGCATGGGTGTGTACCGAAAGCCAATAAACTGAAATTGAAAAAAAAAAAAAAAACGAAAGAAACTACCAAAGCTCTGAAAATTGCTGACGATGCATTCTAAACTTTTTCCATGAAGTTGAGAGTTGTCTTTCACCGCTGTTGTCCTGCAAATGGCGCTCAGAGCTCAGGTTCATCTGGAGTAGTGGTTTTAATACCGAAATTTTTACCTCGAGAGTGATCCACTGCGAATGAATGGCCAGCAGGGAGGAGGGGATTGGCTACAGAGAGTAAACATGGGCAAAGGTGGTATCTCGGACAGTCGCCAGAAGCGGTAACTTTTGTGAATGGGTTTATGGTTCCATGTGCAGCGGGGACATAGAACTGCCAGGTGGCTCTGTCACCTGTGCTTTTCTGTTGTCTATAGCTTTTGCTTTGAACACACAGATACTGGAATAATAAATCTAACGAAGTCCAATGCCATAAAATTCTCGCGACCTGTAGAAAAAGAGAAGGCAGTTTCATAACAGCCAGTGCTTGGTGCGTTATAGGTTACGGAATAACATATCCCATGTGCCAAGAAGCATTACACGTTGACATGTTGATACTGCCAGTGTATGCTAATTTGTTCCTTCTGGTACTTCTTGTTTTCGAAGTTCTCTCACTGTTGCATTGATACATTTCGGGGTCACTCTTGGTGAAGCATGTGGAACTAGTAATCTGAATGGTGATGTCAAGGGTGTACCCTGCCTAGGACAGGGAAGAACGGTTGTAGAAAGCGATTTCGCATCATGTCGCACAGACAGACTGCGGTATCTGTGTAGAGAGATAGAACTTGTTATGGCTACTGACTATTGGTAACTGTAGCCAGAGTCATTTTCACGGGATCTCAAAACTATTTCCTCTTTTACCGCACAATTAAGATATGTTGCCTTTCCTTACTCACGTCCTGCGCACAAGAGGGCCTATGTCGCACAGTAAGTCGCTGTGTTGTTACGGCACCAATTGTTGCTTCAGCCGCCGGCTTTCTAATTCGGTATGTTCAAAAGGATCTTTTGTTTCCTGCAGGTTATTATTTCCTCTGCGCCGACAAGTGTTGTCGGTCAGGCTGCTGCACGTTCCCGCTTATATTCATCAGGTGACCTGCAGTGACTGTATAATCTTGCAGTAATCCCCTCAGCTTGTAACAAGGAGCTACGCGGCCAGCTGTGACGCATGACGTTTATTCTGCTGCTTGGGCTAGCGCACTTACTCGCAATCGGTTTGCCGCCAAACAGTCGTGTGTGTCAGGCGTGTTCCCTACCTGGCTTGCAATAAAGAGTTGAAAAACTAGCTTAAGCTACCGTAGACTACGATATTTACCTAATAGTTTTGCTTAAGATTGTAGCCGCGTTACCTGTACGTTACGCGTACTGTATATCTATCGGAAGCTACCTCATTGCAATCGCTTTGTCTATGTATGCGATCACAAGATTCCCCCACAAACCCTGAACCGTCTAGAAACTGAATGTGGATATATAAATGACCGCGCAACCTACATAACATTGTTCTTCACAGTTATCCCCCTGTGTTACTTCAAAATAAACAGCGTTTATAGCAAAATTGAAACTTTCATTGTTTAATCTAGATTTTAATAGAGAATTGTTGCTTTGGAACGTGAAGCAGGGGGATACTGCAGTAAAAATATAGAAGATACACAGATTGTGCATATATTGCTAGAAAACGCAGCTTTCTCAGAAACGTAAAATTTAAAAAATGTGAAACAAAAACCTATCAAACGTAGCTGCAGTATTTCCTTGGGCATATATGAAACAACTTTCGCACTTATTACTTAAAACAGGGAATTCTCGCCTTTGATCATGATGAAGAAAGTTCTGTTGAGTACAAATAACAACAATAATTGTACAGATTTTTTTATCTTCGTGCATGTAAACTGTACATACATCAAAAGTAAACGTTTGGGCACACAAAAGCGCATGAGTTATAATAGCATGTAGAATATATTTACATATTTTTCACCGCCGATCATCTTGCGTGTGAATAAAGAAATTTTGTGCAAAATCTGTATCTGGAATTTATTTCGCGTTAGACGGCTAGTTTTGTAATTACAGCTGCACAGCGGAAGAGTTGAGGAGTATTTGCAGTGAAGGTACACCTCCAGAATGAAGATCTACAAATTATGTAAATTTCACGAACATTTTTGGTAACAATATTTCTTCTCTAAATTAATGAACAGTTCCGCATTTTTCCTGTTAGACACTTCGTTGTATAACTGCATCGCAGCTGGTAGAGGCACATTTTTTTTTTTTAATTTTTGCGGTTCATGTTGTTACTGTGGCTGCGAAAATTGGGAAACTTTTGTGTCTGCAAAATATTTTACTTATCGGCAATCCGTATTACACATATCCCGCACCACACTGAATTCTTCGCTGTCCAGCAGTTCCATTTTAACTCTTTGGTCCGAAATCATTACACAACATTTTGCACAAAAAATAATTTTTTAGAAAGGACTATTACAACTTTCCCTAACAATATTGGAAATAAACGTTTGAAAAGTCCTGTCAGGGAAAAGTATTTTACAGTAGAGTGATTAGTGTGAGCAGGAAATGGCCAGTGGAACTTCCTGCATGCAGTTACCGGCCAAAGGTCTGAATGTCAGGTAATTTGGTGGAGCGGTTTGTGGCTCACGAGATCGAGACGTCTTCCAGATGGGAAGTTGCTGGCGGTACAGGACCAACTTGGTGTCTCATAGTGTTTCACCGAATTCTGTAGTCTGTAATCCTTTGTGATCAACTAAATCACTCATCGCAGTTCGAAAATACTATAGTTAATATGGTTGCACACAATATATATAAAAGACAGCTGTAAAACTTACAATCTATAAAATCAAATGGACGTTCTCACTATGAAAAAGAGTGTCAACAGATCACAAGAAGCATTTCCTCCGTAATGGATAATTATAGGCACATATCAATTTAAGTAAGAGGATCTTTAAAATACATATATGTATATAAATAAATAACAAATATTTTTAGAAAAAGGAAGGAAAGAAAGAATGCTATGGTCACCCACCAAGGAAGCATAAACTCCAGGATTCCCGAGGCATGCACATACTACTGTGGGCAATGTAGAAAAGTGTAGCAATAATAGGTTAGGAAGTTGGTATAGTTGTAATTAGTCAGAAAACCTCCAGTTATTCCAAAGCTGCCAGTAATGTATCTAGTAACATAAGCTGGTAGTTATTCGCTTAGAACTTGACTTAATTCCTTTTATCTTATGTTTCTTTCAAATTGATTCTTTTTTCTCAATTTTCTGTTTTATTTTTATATTAATATTACAAATGGTCACTATTAACATAATTTATTTCTATATGCAAAATATAAATCATTGCATTCACCATTATTATAGAGTTGACCATTGGTAACAAATTACTTCTCTGCTGTACCCAAATTGCTGATATTTATATGATTTATAACAATCATTGACAACCAGAATTTACAAATTTTAAGAAATGACAATTAAAAGTGTGTAACAAAATTGATTCACATTAATAGAAAAATAACAAAAGTAATGCTCTACAATTCTGTGTGGACACAGACATAATTTCATTAAGAATTCCAAAGTAATTTACAAGTTTCTAGAAAACAACAGTACATAGTACATTTTAATTAATTATACTTGAAAGAAAGAACAAAAAGTATTCCTACCCCATGGATGAATTCCAATCAGCTACCTGATTTGCCGAAAATAAATTTGTAAGCTGAAATATACCCTTTCTTTATGTAGGTCATTACGGTTTTTTAGAAATATTAATTAACAGACTCACCAGTGTAGCAAATTTACATCATTTACTCAGTAATTATTGAAAACAAAATATTCCTAACATGTCGACAAACTTGTTATTGAGTGCAGAATAGTAGAGAAAACTCAGATTTTAAACAAATTTGCTCAAACAGGCTAATTACTGGTATAGTTGCATTGCAGCATTGTACATTAAACAATGAATTAAACATGAAATAAATGTAGTCTCTTCAGTGTATGGCAAAGGTAGCCCAAGGGGCTATTTTATTACAACACCCCCTGAAGAGTCCTGGCTAGTTGAGAGAGCCAAGGCTCTTCCAAACTGTTTTAAACAAACATGAATACAAGGACTAAAAAATACATGAAAATGTAAATTGGAATAATCTTATGGACTAACTGGTTAACATACTAACACATTAGGCACATAAAACAAAGAAATATAAAATGTACAAACGACTACAGTAAAAGTCTTACATAACAAGCTCATTACATATTTATAGCACAAAGTGTGTTCTCTTATATATATACATATATATATATATATATATATATATATATATATATATATATATATATATATGTGTGTGTGTGTGTGTGTGTGTGAGTGTGTGTGTGTGTGTGTGTGTGTGTGTGTGTGTGTGTGTGTGTGTGTGTGTCAGTGGGAGGATGGGCACCAGACAGTATACCAGACACCCAGTTAAGTTTATTGGTCAATGTCAACTGCAAAATAAGCAATAGACTTGGTGTAAAATACTCAATCTCAAAGTAATCATTGGTTACAATATCTTTATCTTTCGTGTGACCTCCTATATAAGTGTAAGATCAGCGACAGGCAGAAGTATTATCTAATCAATTCTTTATACAACATTTTCATAAGGAAAGAGAAAATTACACTCTTATGCTAGATATGAAAGAATGATTTTACAGTACATAAAATAATTACGATACTTTGTTGATTTGGGGAGATGCAAGTCATTCAGAGTTTTGTTGATTGAAGAAGATGTTGGGGCGGCCGAGCAGTTCTAGGTGCTACACTCTGGAACCGCACCCGCTACGGTCACAGATTCGAATCCTGCCTCGGGCATGGATGTGTGTGATGTCCTTAGGTTGGTTAGGTTTAAGTGATTCTAAGTTATAGGTGATTGATGACCTCAGAAGTGAAGTCCCATAGTACTCAGAGTCATTTGAACCACTTTTTGAAAAAGAGGTTGTGAATGTGCTCTCAGAAAATACGTGCCTCTTGTACTTCAGTTCGCGATTGTGATACTATCTTACAACTCACAGGACATAAGGGAACACGTTTTCGAGAACAACAGCACTTCCCTAACTTAGGATCATGCTACAAATGCACTTGCACGTGTTCTCACTTGCCTCTATGCATGTAACTCAAATTTCACTGAATAAATGGCTTTGGGTAACTACACACTGTTCTGTTTAGTTTTACCATTCAGAAAAGCTGTAGCTCATGAGACCACTGGCTAAGTTTTAGTAGTTTATGCCCACATTCGTTATTTGCTCCTGTATCCTCCTTCAAAACTTTATCTGTGTGCACACTGCTCAAAATATTACATTACACAAGTTGGTAGTTGAATGTGCTCTCTGAAAATGCATGTCTCTAGTACTACAGTTTGCGATCATGATACTATCTTTCGTCTCACAGGGCATAAGAGAACACGTTTTCGAGAACAACAGCTCTCCCCTAACTTAGGATCGTGGTATAAATGCACTTATACATCGAAACGACTATATAAGAAATGAATGCACCATAAGTGGTTATAGAAATTGTTTTCAAATGAAGCAAAATCTATGCATTAACTACCCGCGAGTTACTGTGCTGGTAAATGTAAATGTCGTGTGACTAGGGTCTCCCGTCGGGTACACCATTCGCAGGGTGCAAGTCTTTTGATTTGACGCCACTTCGGCGACTTGCGCGTCGATGGGGATGAAATGATAATGATTAGGACAACACCACACCTGGTTCCTGAAAATCTCCGACCCAGATGGGAATCGAACCCGGGCCCTTAGGACTGACAAGCTGTCGCGCTGACCACTCAGTTACTGGGGGCGGACACTGTGGGGGTGAATTTCATGTTTACACTACCCAACATTGTAACAATACATGGTACAGACATAAAACACAATTAGAATGAAATAAAAGCACATAAATAAACAAATCACTATACCTAAAATTCACACATAAATAGAAAATTACAATGCCAGGTAATATGAACAACAGATTGGTAATGAAGATTGGCTGCTGTACACTATGCCGCTTCCTAAGTCTGTGTCTGTGTTTGTACATGTTTTCATGTTCGTGTGTTCATCATTGTACCATGGTATTGCACAATTTTTATTGAACGTGGCCTTAGTTACTCCTTACTTTACTTCTTCCACAAAATATCTTCAACTCACAGTGGATAAAATATTGTAAACATAAGAGAAAATCAGTGTGTGTGTTCTTCTAAAGTCAGCATGCAGTAGATTCTTAGTACTTTCATGTCAAAGAAAAGACAAATTATTAAAAATCTCTGGTGCTACTGAGCGTCAAGTAGTGTACTTCTCAGTGATCATGGTTATATTTTATAATGTCGACCGTAAGACATAGCGACATTAGTGTAACTTATTTGCTTCTCATCGCCGGTTGAAGACTCTTAGGATCTCGATGAATGCCACCTGTAAAGAATTATGTTTTTCCCGCATTACCTAATTTCTCTGCCAAACAATTTCCTGTAATTTACTTCATACATATTTCTTTTTATTATTATTAGAGACTGTGTTAAGTTTGACTCAGATAACATTTACAAATCATACGACAACTGTGTATTTGGTATGTATAAAGTTGAAAAATTATTTATATTTCAGTAAGATCAGACTAGTTTTTATTCATTGGTTATATCTTCAGATGCACTTTACTTGGATTGTTGTGTCATGCGTGTGGTATATACCATGCTAAACGTTCATTAGCAGCCAGAAATTACTTCATCATCACAGCATACAAAAAATTAATACCGTTTTGTTCGATGTACTCATAGGTAATGCCTAGTGGTGCGGATACGTCAGGAAAAAAAATTATCGCTGCAACATATACTTTTGCAGTATCTTAGGGAGTCTAATATTTTCTGTAACTTACTCTGTACCTAGCAATCTTGATGCAGAAGTGGCATAAAAAAACTTACAGCTTGTACTTGTATGAGGTCTGTGCTAATTGTTCACTCCAGAATCCTTCGTACATAAACTGAAAACTAAAATACCACTGTGATCATAGACTATTCAGTCAAACGTTCCAAGTACACCCTGTGCTAACATTGCTAGTCATCAATTGATGTGTATGACCTAGCTTGCTTGTGTACTGTGTCCACAGTCACTGAAAAATGCAAACGAAGGTAGTGAAATCCTGTGATTCACGTAGCTGCATAAAATATACTTACTTTTTCCTAATCGTATTCCTTCGTTTTACTGTAGGTTACTTATTTCGCTCTTGTGAATAGATAGATGTGAAGTGTGATACTTAAACATGGTAGAATTTCCTCAAGTGTCTGTGTGCATAGAGTCCCTTGATTTTACCGTTGGGAGGATACGCAATTAAATAACATCCGTCCTGCGGAATATGTACAGTAATGTAAGGACCAGTATGTCTTATTTGCCACTTAGGGTTTATCTTGGCTAAAAGAAAAAAATTCACATGTCTCTTATGTAATAATTTTTCTCCAACCACAAATCTGGTAACACCATGTAGCTGTTTGTCAAAGTGTTTCTTACAGTGTTGATCTTGTTCTGTAATAGAGATCAATACCTGTCTTACCCTTTCATGTAAACCTACAGTTTGTCTTGGAACAGATGGGATGCTTCATCTTGATACCTTAGCAAATTACTACCATGGTAGAATGGATCGCCCCCACAGCTATCCATAGCCGACATTGGGGAGCATAATGAGGCCACATTTAGTTTAACGAACCATTATTACTGTTTGTAGGTGTTCCGTTTGTCACTTCTATAATATTCATTCTCGACATGTTGTTCCTCTGTTGTGCATTCCAATCATGATTCTGCCCTGAGTTTATAGGTGTAATGTTACTTTGTGCTTGGGACTGATAGAGGTACTGCCACTGCACATTTCGTGGATCAGCCGTGTTGTTGTTGCTAAAATGAGACTGAAGGTTACTGTAAGCGTTAGCCCACTCATTCCCGTTATCGTTTCTATTCAAATTTCGTTTCCGCTTACTGGAGTAGCCAGAGTAGTTTCTGTCACCATTTATTCTTTTCCTTTTATACTCTGGGTTAAAATTTTGGTTACAGTTATTACTTAAATTGCCTCCCGAACTCGGGTCTGCCGTATGCGCTACTGACGCGGGATCGTCAAAAGCTGGTCGTGACGCAGCCCTGCACGATGCATTGTTGACGCCGTACTGCGGTTGGCGCTAAGGAGGCTGGCTGCCACCACTACTACGGAAATTACTTTGGTTGGTGTGGCTCTGTGTTGCATCTTCATTAATTAAGCCAATAGAGTCCAAGACAGATAGAAAGTACTCCCAATAGCTTTCAGGTACTTGTACTAGCTTTTCCCGAATATTAAGCGGTAGTTTAGCAATCAGACTGGGCAGGGCGCCAGCGTGTGTCACTAGCTCGTCCCAGAACCTCGTCTAATTTAAATATTTCTCAGAATACTTTTGCAATGATCCAGATTTTGGATTATATTGTTCTGGGTTGAATAGGGCTTTGCTTAATGTCTCTTGAACCCCATGTGACCAGTACTTTGAAAGAAATGCGTTTTCAAAATGTTCTAATGTCTGACAAGTTTCTGACGTTTCCATCACCCATAACGCTCCATCACCTTGGATGTAACACATAACATATTGTATCTTTTGCTGTTCCGATCACGTTTTAGATAATACATTTTTGAATGATTTTATAAAATATTACCGGATGCACAAACTTCTTTTCAGGTGTAAATACTTGAAACTGTAGGTGTTTAATACTCTCTTCTAACAAAACTGATGACAAAATGAGTTCAGCTATCTGCTGTTTCTTTCTTTCATCACGGTGTCGTTGGTTACTGTGCTTCTCATAATTTGGCGAAACACATGTACAGTCAGGGTAGGATAGTCACTAATTGCACTTTCGCTATTGCCTGTGGGTATGTTGTCAATGTCTTCTTCTGCGTCTTGATTGCTCGACGATTTGATTCTGCCAGCCTGTAACTCCTGTGTCAAAGATTTTCTGTATCTGGCCTATGTCAGTTTGCAGTTTAACTATAAATGTGTTTTGTGTAGTGTGTACTTGTCCCATTGTTTTACTTTTTGCTTTTCGTAACTCTGTTTTTAGAGTATGGTTTATGATTGTCTTTTTCTTCTAGAAAGTCTTCAGACTACTGTTTTGTCTTGTCCTGAACTAGATTTACAGCTTCCTGCATTTTTGTATTGAGCTCGGTTTGCTGTACACTAATGCCATTGAAATTTTCAGTTAACTTATGTATCTGATCTGGCACATCCTTAACTGTGGTTTTCAAATTGTCAATATCCTGATTCATGGAATTTAAATCTTCACGTACCATTTATATCACCTGATCGACTACCTACCTTTTTAGTTGTGTTGTCAGGTTATTGTGCATATTGGTAAGGTTTTTTACATTACTGTCTAGCTTGTTCATTTGAGTGGTTACACTCCAATCTGTGTTGTGACGTTGTCTGCCTTTGTAGTGAGGTTGCTTATCTGAGTTGTTACATTCCCTATCTATGTTGTGACATTGTCTACCTGTGTAGTGACATTGCTTATCTGCGTTGTGACATTTCCTGTCTGTATTTTCATTCGGGCTCTTACATTCCCTACCTGTGTTGTGACATTTCCTATCTGTGTATTCATTTGGGCTGTTATCTGAGTTACAAATTGTGACATCAAATCCGTCTGCATTACTCTAAACATCTGCATACTCTCTGGCGCTACTGGACCGTGTACATTTTGCGGAATCTGGAATAGTTTCCAAAGTTGACATCATCTGTCGCTTGAGAGTGAGTACCACTAGTCACTGCGACTGCGTTATCAGTATTGCAATGTTTTCTACCACTGTGTTATGCATACGTTGAGCAAATGATTCCTCATCAGATGAATTATCCATCGTTTTGGTTTGTGATCTTAATTTCACCAGAGCTGTACATACAGTGTGCAGCCGATCTTCACTTCTATTGAGGCTCATACTACACGTAAACAAATCACAGGTGATGTCGCGCTCGTTCGTGAAATTCAACATAGTAAAATATGTCTCTGGTGAAACAGAAGACTGGTAAGTGCATTTTACGAGCACAATCAATGAAAATCATCCGCCATCTTGTGATACATTCACGTATATTATATTTACAACAATCTACAAAACTATCTAAAAATGAAATTTTGAAAAAAAATACAGGCTATGCAGTGGGGTTGCAAAAATCCAATTCTGTCCCACATTTACATTAACCGGAAGCATAGCAGTGCTGTTGCTCTTATACATTTTATTTTGATGGTCCATTTCCTTGTTAGCAGGTTTAACTTTTAATGTTCCAAAACTTCCCTCTTTTACAAATTTGTAAGATAAATATTTGTAAATATTATGAGTTCGGTAATAATTTTTTTGTCTGGTACACAATTTGCGTAACAAGTAACAGAAACAATTACTTATAGTTACAATAATGTATGAAAAAATTATTTAAATACGTCAACTTAAAATTTGTACAATTTGCATTTGTTCACCTGAGAAAGAAAATAATCGGACTTCGTAATTAAATGAAAAGGAGGATTGCTGGTTCTGAATGTCACGGCAAAATGACCTAAATATTGAAATTGACATTGGCGGTCATGAAGGAAAAGTAATGAACACATTCATGTATCTCCATTGTTGAGCAGTGCCATCGTCAAGATCGTTGATTCACCTAAACTGTCTATCCAAAAGTAAAATAATAACAATCTTCCAGAGTTACAGGAGCTGGAATCCATGGTATCATATATAAGAAAATCGTATTGTTTCAGAAGTTGCTTTCATTATTTAGCACAATTTCACTTGAAGCTGAAGAACACTTAGATTATAGATCGTATCACCAGGACATGAGTACAACGAAAAGATAACTATTACCAAAACTAATAAACGAAGAGCATAAAGCTTCTTTTGTGATTCAGTGTTAATTACTTTTCAAATGAATCTTTGGTATGAGAGTCGAATAATTACCTATACATTTATAAATAAGAAAAAAATTATTAAGTTGCTTTATATTCCTCAATGTTTTACAACGGCTAAATACATGGACACACATAGGTGTCATTTCTGGTACAGTGCAAGGAGAGAAAGATTGGGGACCCTGTCTGGATAAGTCAAATACAAGCATATCCTGAGTTAGAAACACTGAGCAATTAACTAGCGGATTTAATCGAATGGCTGAATAGTGTCATATGAGAGAGGGGACAAAATAATAGTAACTGATCAATAATTGCTGAGTGAATAATTAAAAAAAGATTGGAAGGAATAATTGAAAGAAACTGGAGGGTAATTTGCAAATCCTGGGTCAAACTTAAACTGGTACCAACATCAACAGCCCTTCGGTGCCAATATATTTAAGATCAATACTCAGATTTTTGAGTTACGTTCTGCTTCATACCAGTTTCACTGTGCATAGTGCTGATTTGTTGCAGTTGTTGTGGTCTTCAGTCCTGAGACTGGTTTGATGCAGCTCTCCATGCTACTCTATCCTGTGCAAGCTTCTTCATCTCCCAGTACCTACTGCAACCTACATCCTTCTGTATCTATTTAGTGTATTGATTTCTTCGTCTCCATCTACGATTTTTACCCTCTATGCTGCCCTCCAACAACAAATTGGTGATACCTTGAGGCCTCAGAACATGTCCTACCAACCGATCCCTTCTTCTAGTCAAGTTGTGCTCCACAAACTTCTCTTCTCCCCAATCCTATCCAATACCTCCTCATTAGTTATATGATCTACCCATCTAATCTTCAGCATTCTTCTGTAGCACCACATTTCGAAAGCTTCTATTCTCTTCTAGTCCAAACTATTTATCGTCCATGTTTCACTTCCATACATGGCTATACTCCATACAAATACTTTCAGAAATGACTTCCTGACACTTAAATCAATACTCGATGTTAACAAATTTCTCTTCTTCAGAAACGCTTTCCTTGCCATTGCCAGTCTACATTTTATATCCTCTCTAATTCGACCATCATGAGTTATTTTGCTCCCCAAATAGCAAAACTCTTTTACTACTGTAAGAGTCCATTTCCTAATCTAATTCCCTCAGCATCACCCAACTTAATTCGACTACATTCCATTATCCTTGTTTTGCTTTTGTTGATGTTCATCTTATATCCTTCTTTCAAGACACTATCCATTTCGTTCAACTGCTCTTCTAAGTCCTTTGCTGTCTCTGACAGAATTACAATGTCATCGGTGAACCTCAAAGTTTTTATTTCTTCTCCATGGATTTTAATACCTACTCCGAATTTTTGTTTTGTTTCCTTCACTGCTTGCTCAATATACAGATTGAATAACATCGGGGAGAGGCTACAACCCTGTCTCACTCCCATCCCAACCACTGCTTCCCTTTCATGCCCCTCAACTCTTATAACTGCCATCTGGTTTCTGTACAAATTGTAAATAGCTTTTCGCTCCCTGTATTTTACCCCTGCCACCTTTAGAATTTGAAAGAGAGTATTCCACTCAACATTGTCAAAAGCTTTCTCTAAGTCTACAAATGCTAGAAACGTAGGTTTGCCTTTCCTTAATCTTCCTTCTAAGATAAGTTGTAGGGTCAGTATTGCCTCACGTGTTCCAATATTTCTACGGAATCCAAACTGATCTTCCCCAAGGTCGGCTTCTACCAGTTTTTCCATTCGTCTGTAAAGAATTCGCGTTAGTATTTTGCATCCGTGATTTATTAAACTGATAGTTCGGTAATTTTCGCATCTGTCAGCACCTGCTTTCTTTGGGACTGGAATTATTATATTCTTCTTGAAGTCTGAGGGTATTACGCCTGTCTCACATCTTGCTCACCAGATGGTAGAGTTATGTCAGGACTGGCTCTCCTAAGGCCGTCAGTAGTTCTGATAGAATGTTGTCTACTCCGGGGGCCTTGTTTTGACTCAGGTCTTTCAGTGCTCTATCAAACTCTTCACGAAATATCGTATCTCTCGTTACATCTTCATCTACATCCTCTTCCATTTCCATTATATTGTCCTCAAGTACATCGCCCTTATATAGCGCCTCTATATACTCCTTCCACCTTTCTGCTTTCCTTTCTTTGCTTAGAACTGGGTTTCCATCTGAGCTCTTGATATTCATACATGTGGTTCTCTTTTCTCCAAAGGTCTCTTTAATTTTCCTGTAGGCAGTATCTATATATTACCCCTAGTGAGAGAAGCCTCTACATCCTTACATTTGTCCTCTAGCCATCCCTGCTTAGCCATTTTGCACTTCCTGTTGATATTATTTTTGAGACGTTTGTATTCCTTTTTGCCTGCTTCTTTTCCCGTATTTTTATATTTTCTCCTTTCATCAATTAAATTCAGTTTTTGTTCTGTCACCCAAGGATTTCTACTAGCCCTCGTCTTTTTACCTACTTGATCCTCTGCTGCCTTCACTGCTTCATCCTTCAAAGCTACCCATTCTTCTTCTACTGTATTTCTTTCCCCATTCCTGTCAATTGTTCCCTTATGCTCTCCCTGAAACTCTGTACAACCTTTGGTTCTTTCAGTTTATCCAGGTGCCATCTCCTTGAATTCCCACCTTTTTGCAGTTTCTTCAGTTTTAATCTACAGTTCATAACCAATAGATTGTGGTCAGAGTCCACATCTACCCCTGGAAATGTCTTACAGTTTAAAACCTGGTTCTGAAATCTCTGTCTTACCATTATATAATCTATCTGAAACCTGTCAGTATCTCCAGGCTTCTTCCATGTATACAACCTTCTGTTATGATTCTTGAACCAAGTGTTAGCTGTGATTAAGTTGTGCTCTGTGCAAAATTCTACCAGACGGCTTCCTCTTTCATTTCTTAGCCCCAATCCATATTCACTTACTACGTTTCCTTCTCTCCCATTTCCTACTGCCGAATTCCAGTCACCCATGACTATTAAATTTTCGTCTCCCTTCACTATCTGAATAATTCTTTTATTTCATCACACGTTTCTTCAATTTCTTCATCATCTGCAGAGCTAGTTGGCATATAAACTTGTACTATTGTAGTAGTTGTAGTAGGTATGGGCTTCGTGTCTTTGTTCTGATTATGACAATGCAAATACTGAATCGTCCTTCCGGTGCTCACGCAGATTCCTCTTGTGTGCTTCGAACCTCCTGATGCAGGATTCGCGGCGAGGGGTAAATGATGATCAGATGGGTATCACTGATGTAAATATATGAATAAACTTGGCCTTCCTAATAACTCTGATAACACTTTTTAATATTCGGTTTCATTTTAGTACATTTTGTTAAATTACAGTTTCATTACATTTTTCGATTCCATGTACGTGAGTACACTTTTTACTCTCATTTGGTTGTACATTCTTTATATAATATTCATACAATAAAAGATACTGTTTTCCTTTATGGCATAAATTGATATATTCTTCAGGTTGCCCTCCATGGGGTGGGTGCACTCAGCAACTGTGGTGATATTGGGTTAGATAGAGCAGCAATTAGTCGTGGAATCAAGTTGTTTCAATATGACATTTATAGTCACAACACAGATCAGATTTCGACCTGTGGTGGGTCATTATCAATGCAGTGCGGAATTGTAGCAGTTGTTTGTGCTGAAGTGAATGCTTACACAGTTCAACCATAAGGGGCAACTGCTATACACCAGACCATACATGTATCCCCTACCCAGGAGCATACAGATTGGTACACGCAAACACGGGTAGAGGCAAGGGCCTTTACTCGCACAATGACTTGAGAACATTTATGTATTGAAGAAGGGCAGTATACCATCTAATCACATTCCACAATTTATGTTGTTAGTTGATAAGGAAAATTTTTGTTTGTGATTCTTCTTGTATGTCGAAAGTGAGAACAATAAGATGAGTGGATGTAGAATTTTAGTTTTATGTGTCTACAGATGACGATACTCTAAATACAACGCATTGCCTTGTGCATGGTCCAGTTGTAAACAAATGAACAAACTTGTGAAATGCATGGTAGCACTGCTTGCAATAAACAACTTGCAACGACAAAGTGGTATCTTGTTGGAGCATATCTATCAATTCCAAAGAATAAAAGAAGTAAACAATGGTCGCTACAATAGATACTACGCGCCGCTTAGATAATTATGCACGGCCTCGCCTCCTCTATTATTCAGCATTCTCCATGGAGGATCTACAAGTTACAAGGTTGAGGAAATTCCACGTAAAAGCATTTATGTGCTCAGTTACGTCTCGTTACTAGACTGGACAGTGATCCCAAGGACAATATAGTTTGTTGTTTGTAAACACACGTCAAATCTTATTATACCCATCATATCAAATACTTATTCAGTTTTTAAAAGTGAAGCTCAGTATTTACTCGTCATGTTCATTGTATAAAGGTCAACCATTTCATACGCTGAGGCACACAGAGTTGTATCACCAATAAAACATGCTACGTACAATGAGTGTAAAACAGTGTTTACATAAGTAATAAACATGCATAAAAATTTCAGTTTAAATCAGATGTTTGAAGCTTTCATGGGTAGTTGATACTCACAGTAGTTGGGTTTCGTACCCTTAATTCTTTGGTAGTGCTCAACCTTAGTTCAGCGTGTGATATGTGACGTACTGTAACTGTTTTTTTTCTCCACATACTTTCGCACTATCACATTCATAAACTTGTAACTATATTTATCTTGTAGTGCAGTCCTTTCTTATTTGTATATGGTACCTAACACTACAAGTATTTATCTTTCTTCACTTTGGGATGTGTCGATGCATCATTTCCTGGAAGAAAAACTTAATACTGACTTAAAACTAAATCTTCATAGATAAGCGTATAGTGGCTCAATGGCTATTTCATATATTCAGCCATGTATTCATTCACTTCAGTGTGCAGTCGTGCTATCACAAAACTTATTTAATGTCATGTGTGCATCTCTACTTACCTTATAAATTTGAAATATAGAGTGTATTATAGGTGTGGTGCAACCTGTTATTCAGTTTACCACTTATACCCTACTCGCTTATTTACCTGCATCAAGGCTTTTCTGGTCCCTCAAATATAATTAGTACATGTACTTTCAATACTTAAATTTGTAAATATTGTACACATACGTGTATAGTGGCACAACTTAAGTAAATATCTCATAGTTTAGGGTCCCTTTCTGTGTATATAATCCCTTAGCTCATCTATGTATGTGTGTATTGTGTAGATAGTCATATTGTAGTATAGACTCTCCCTTAATTTTCTTTGCCCCTATTTATACAATAAGCTCCACAAATGTTAGTGCAGGCTGTAGCTCGTAGAGTTTGTTTGTTTTGGGTGCTCCAACACTTCCAGCTGTATCTGTCTGGTGAGCACACGCTTTCTGTTTTGGTGACTAGCTTGTTCCACAATGAATGCGCTGCATCGCTCTGATACCACTTTGTCCCAGCGAGTTGTTTATTGCAAGCAGTGCTACTGTGCATTTCACAAGTTTGTTCATTTGTTTACAACTGGACCATGCACAAGGCAAAGCGTTGTATTTGGAGTATTGTCATCTGTAGACACATAAAACTAAAATTCTACATCCACTCATCTTATTGTTTTACACTTTCGACATACAAGAAGAATCACAAACAAAAATTTTCCTTATCAACTAACAACATAAATTCTGGAATGTGATTAGATGATATATGGCCCTTCTTCAATACATAAATGTTCTCAAGTCATTGTGCGAGTAAAGGCCCTTGCCTCTACCTGTGTTTGCGTGTACCAATCTGTGTGCTCCTGGGTAGGGGATACATGTATGGTCTGGTGCATAGCAGTTGCCACTTATGGTTCAGTTTTCCAATTCTTATGGGTTTGGGATGTGTTCTAAGTAACACCTTTTATCCTATATAAAATTATGTTGTACATTTCAGCTTTCTGTCATACATTACTTTCCTATATTTAGCCCAGGTTTCAAGGTTGATTACTGCTTGTCATATTTTATCGTCCAATGATAATTCCGGTATCGGTATCTTGGGCAAAGGTTTCTCCACTCATCTACTTGTTTTCAATTGAACATCAGCTCATTTCGTGTAAATCCAGTTTTTGTGTGGGGTAGGTTGTTAATAACTTATAAGAAAGGAGTCCATATTCTATCCACTTGATATGTTTACAAGGTATATAGATCCTCACAAACCTGTTGAATTCTTTAAGCACCTTCTCTATGGGGGATGCTTTGGGATTAAATTTGGACAGTAAAATGTGTTTGATTTGACTGGAATCTACAAACTCTTTCCATTTACATCCAACAAAATATGAGGCATTATCTGTTAACATGATTTCTGGTTTCCGTACTCTTGCAAAATAATCCACTTTGATTAGTTTTACAGTTGAACTGGCTGTAGTGTTCTGTAAAGCATACAGTTTTAGGTACTTGGTGAAAATATCATACAGACCTACTACCTATTTTACTCCCTCCCTTAATTCTGGGATAGGGTCCAGGCACATCTAATGAAAACTTTTCTCAAGGTTTTTTAGCCACAATGGGATGTAGTTCTATCTTTTTGGAGTAATTACAATGTTTTGCTTTCTGGCAAACAATATACTTTCTTATCACCTGTAGTTCTCTTCGTCTAAGTTTGGGGAAATAACAATATTTACCTATTTTGTAAGTGCACTTTGCAGTGCCATAATGGCCCCAAGTATTGTGTGTGTATAAGTCAAAATCATCCACATATTTCTCTGGCAAACACACATGCCATTGTTCTTGTTCTGGATGGTTCCTATGAAACAGAACACCTTTGTGAATAGTGAAAAAGCTTTTTAACTTTTCATCACCGTTTTGCACACATTTCGCTCTTACCTTACTCCAGCGTGTTGAAAGTCTATCCCTTGTTTGTTAAGCTGATTAATCTTCATGTAAGAAGTATCTCCCTTTAATGTAAGCGGATGCAGTGCTCCATGGCTCCCATACCTACCGCTATGTGTCTAATGCTTTCAATTAGGCCCAATAAATTGAGATATGGGTAATGAAACCCGCTGGAGAAGATAGTTTTATAATTTAAAAATGAAGCAATGGATAACGCAACATCGGTGAATGGCCATGGAACAATACGTGCGCATTAGGGATGGTAAGACTTTCTTTTTATGATACTATGAATTCAGTTAGTCGCATGACGTGCATAATGCATACAATGGATATGCCTGGATTAAAAATTCATAGAATATAGTCATTATCTCAGTGCTGTGAATGAAGGATACTAAATAACGCTAAGAGATAATTTCAATTGTCATTCTGATTTATTTATCTGTGACAAAACATTTAAGGAAACTATTATTCCTTGTGACAAAACATACAAGAAATTTATTATATTTAAGAAAACTACCTCTCTCAGTGACAAAACCTACATGAAGCACTGACTATCTCTCGTATCTTGTCATACCGGAAACAAAGTCAACACTTTATCGCCAGTTACATCTACTAATGATTAAAATGGGTAAAAATAAATGTTACTGAATGGTGACCTCTTAACACCATTTAGTTATTGTCACACATATTTAACGCACGGTGTAGGGGAGGATATTACCTTTCACTCTCTCAAACATTATTTGTGATACTACACATGCAGTACCATGTGGATACGTTCATGTTGAAACTGCCTGTTATGCAACTGCAATGCAACGTGAGCAAACCAGCCCAGGTTTCATGACTCCACATTATTCATACTATGATTAACGAATGGGAAATCCAGTGACTACTGTTATGAATGCTGCAACATGTGGCCAAGTTCGACAACAAAGAAACGAGTACAATAAACCGTTGAGTCATGCAACAAATGAAACGTTAATGAACCTATCCGCTATTGACCTAAAAACAAGAACCGTTGGTTCATGCCCTCAATCACCTCGTGCCTAAGTCCGCTAGTTGAAACACATTAATCTGAAAAATTTCTACAAATAAAATATCGCTGAACGTTTCCCGGTATTAATTCACACACGAACATGCTTCATAAGCAATGTTACCCCAAGAAACCTACATTATGAATACTTTTCTCACCATCAACGACGAGTGCCGCACCCCTGCGTCGGTCTCGTTCAATCTACAGCCCCAGAGTGTCCCAACATGGTGCGTTCCATGACCAACCGCCAACCGTTCAAAAAAACTGGTGGTGTGGGTAGGACCTTAGTGAGAACCAACCTCACAAACTCTGCCCTGCTCATCCCCACTATCTTTGGAATCACGAACTCTCTGCCGAATCTGCTCATGTTGTTATGTTGGTGCTAAACTACCCTATTGCTACCATCTTTGACTAACCCAGATTATTATATATTCCATGCATAGTTACGTTTATCCATCCACATAGATCATGGGATCAAAGGATGAGAAAGGAGGTGTGACACCAACAGAAGAAAAAATATACACGGAAGCATTCTTGAATCCAGAGGTTAATTAGCTAGACGAAACATTGAAAGGACGCTCTCAGAATGAAATGAATTGTTAAACATGTAGAAATTAATCAGTCAGTTAAATGAAGTGTAAATCTGTGACGTTTCAGTGTGTCTTCCTGCTGTAATTGCTCGGCGTGTTTACACATATGGACATATTATGGTCGGAGTGTTTTGTCCTCCATCACAATAGCTCTTATTTCACTTTCCTAGTTTAAAAGATAGTTGAATTCCTGTAACAAGACTTATGGTAATCTAGAAATAGCATCAGCTATTATGGCTTTGTTTCCTTTTATGTAAACTATTTCAATATCTAATTGTTGAAGATACTTACACCACCTGACTATCTGTCGATTTAGTAATTTACAATTTAACAAAAACGATAGGGACTGATGGTCACAGTATACTTTTGTGTGTTTACCCCAGAGGAAATACTCGTACTTTTAAAGAACCAAATTACAATCAAACCTTCCAACTATAGTAACTGAATATGGACGTTCAGCTTCGGATAAGGTACAGCTGGTGAAGCTAATTACTTTACAGATGACATTTCCCTCTTCTTCTACCGTTTGAAAAAGACATGCATCCAGACCTTGAGAAGACATGTTGGTACAGAAACTAAAATTCTTCATGTCTGGTTGAGATAAAATATTGGAATTTAATAAGGCTTGCTTAAGGTCCTCGAAACCAGTTTGACATTGCTTGTCCCATAGCCAAGGTTTATTTTCCCAGAGAAGGTTGAGTAAAGTATCACTTTTCATAAGTTGGTTAGGAATGAACTTTCTGTGACACTAGGCCTAGTTATGCCTTTAATTGTCTCTTGGTTTGAAGAAAAGGGCAGCTCCTATTGGCATCAAGTTTTTTTAAGGATCTGGGAATATGCCTTCCAAAGAGATCAAGTGTCCTACAAATTTTATCTTTTCTTCCCTGAAATCAGATTTCTTGAGATATTCTGTTACACCATATTCAGAAAAGCATCACAATACTTGTTCAATTAATCTGAAGAGATCTACCCAAGTGGGTGTAGCGACTGAAAGGTCGTCCATGTATAGTGTTGTCTGGGCTCTGGCACTCTGCCCAGTGCAGAGATAAGTACGCCTACACTTACGTTCAATCCAAATGGTAATACTTGAAATTCAAAGCTCCTGTCCCCACATACCAAGGCAGTATACTACCGCCTTACTTCATGTAGTTTTATTTGCCAATATGAAGCCGGACGTCAATTACAGTAAGAAATTTAGCTTCATGGAATTTCATAAGTTGTTCCTCAAAGTTGTCTGGACATGTTCGGATTGGTACAATAATCTGATTAATGTTGTGTGCGTCGAGGACCAATCTCTTTTCTTACTGCTTCCCTTTTTGCCCATGGTATAGGGTATGAAGTACAACAAAAAGTTTCGTGAGGATATACTTCCATTTTGTACACAAAATCCTTAATGACACTTAGTCTTTTTTCAAATACATGTGTATAAGCAAGTATCAGCTCCCTAAGTTCTGCTTGCTGTTTTTGAGACAAGCACTTTGATTCATTTCCCTTTGTGCTTATTGAGTCGACGTTTACTTCTTCTGCTGCCGACTGTTCGTTATTGTATGTGTTGACAAACATAACTATGGGATTTATCAACTGAACTTCAAAGTCTTGAGTAACGTCAGTTTTACGTCTATTAGTACTTCCCCTGATTAGGTCAATTACAAATAATTGGTTATTTACAGTGAAATAACGTTGGCATTTTCCTACATCAATTTGTACGAGGGTCACTCCGAAAGAAATCCATCTTTTATTCTACATGTTTGAAAGTTTTACAGTGTGTAGATACATCCTTCAGGAACAATATTTTCGTTTCTCCACATAATTTCCATCCCTCTCAACTGCCTTATGCCATCTTGGAACCAGCGCCTGTATACCCCCACGGTAAAATTCTGGACCAACATGTTGGAGCCACTGTTTGGCAGTGTGCTCAAGGGAGTCATCATCTTCAAACCTTGTTCCACAAAGAGAGTCTTTCAGTTTCCCAAAGAGATGATAGTCACATGGAGCCAGGTCAGGACTGTATGGCGGGTGTTTCAGTGTTGTCCGTCCGAGTTTTGTGATCGCTTCCATGGTTTTTTGACTGACATGTGGCCGTGCATTGTTGTGCAAAACATCCTGCTTTTGCCGATGTGGTCGAACACGACTCAGTCGAGCTTGAAGTTTCTTCAGTGTCGTCACATATGCATCAGAATTTATGGTGGTTCTACTTGGCATGATCTCCACAAGCAAGAGTCCATCAGAATCGAAAAACACTGTAGCTATAACTTTTCCAGCAGAAGGTGTGGTTTTGTGTTTTTTTTTTCTTGTGTGAAATTTCATGATGCCACTCCATTGGTTGCCTCTTTGTCTCTAGTGAAAAATGATGGAGCCATGTTTCATCACCTGTCACAATTCTTCCAAGAAATTCATCTCCACCATTCCCGTACTGTTCCAAAAGTTCGCTGCAAACCGTTATTCTTGTTTCTTTGTAAGCCACTGTCAATATCCTGGGAACCCATCTGGCACAAACCTTTTTTATTGCCAACACTTTCAGTATTCTGCAAACACTTCCTTCCCCTATCCCAACATAGCGTGACAATTCGTTAACTGTGATGTGTCTGTCAGCAGTCACCAATTCGTTAACTCTCTGCACGTTGTCTGGAGTGTGTGCTGTACGAAGCCTGCCGCTGCGAGGACAATCCTCAATATTGCCGTGCCCGCTTTCATCACATAATCTGCTTGCCCACCGACTAAAGTGCGCGTCATATATCTTGGCGGCCGAGTTTAGGTTCGTTCTGTGCATCTGACGTCACAAAACACAGTCAGCCAATGAACAGAGAACGACGTTGCCAGATCTCGCTGCAGTGCAGAGCACGGACGAGTGTCTTCAGTTTTAGAAACGTTCAGTCATAAATAAAGTAATAGAACAAAAGCTATGTCTTGATAGCAGACTTTCTTTTATAGAAAGTTTGGAAAAAGTGTTCTTTATACCAATTGCTTCATATTATATTAATTAATTAAACCAAACAAGCAATAAGACTCCTAATTCAGGCGATGACAAGGGAAGGTGTTTGTATCAATCTCACGAACCGCTTTTTCGCAATAAAGAACAGCGGTAATTGTTTATTTCCTATTGTACTTCGACGAAGCATGAGTAATTCACAGTCGTACCAATAGCGTTTGTCAGTATTTTGCTTGACATATTAGAATCCTTATGGAGTGTTACTACCACACGAGCTGCGTTAGCGTAACGGTTGAAGTGCTGAGCTGCTAAGCGGAAAGTTGTGAGATCAAACCTTGTGTGGTGCATAAATTTTTCTTTATCAATATCGAAGTGTCTTACTTCAAGAATTTTATTCGTTTGAATGGAGGTTTTTGAAATTTCTAGTGCTTTGTCTCTTCATTAACCCTTTGGCTGCTGCAGACACGTGTTCCCCGCATTCCGCACTGTGCGCGATTTTGTCATCACTGCACTGCTTGCCTGCGTAGACACACGGTGTTCCGACTGCTTTGACACACTTTATCATTCGATTTCACAAAAACTATTTGGCCCAAAAATTTGATTTTTACACATCATCTTGACTGATGCCTTCCCCCCATAAATGACTAAATTTTGTTTCGATGTTCAACGCAGTTACTGTGCAGCATTAAATGTAGCAAACCATTGCACGGAATTTTGAAGAGTTTGCAGAGGTAAAAGTCCATAGCGTATACTTTCCGTATGGTCGATTTTAGTTGCCACAATGTTGAGAATGAAATGTGGACAAGATACCTAAATTTCATATAAAATTTACTGTATAACAATATCTCATTTAATTTAAGTACCACATAGGTGTAGTATGTAATATTGAGAAATATTCCATCTTTTGCGACTGTAATAAAAGTTTTATTTACACCAGGCGCTTTTGGCTTTATTTTAAAGCACTTCAATCAATGAAAGCTATGGTACATACACAATGGTACTCATGTTCTCTTTCTTGTTTTTGTTCCACAGTCGCAGTTTTACCTATGGTATTGAAATATATTCCTCTTCTGCAACTGTAATAAGCGACTTATTTAGACCAGACACGTTTCTCTCTTTTGAAGCATCTTCAGTGGATTTTTTTTGTCTCCTCCATTGCCAAGCCACCTTTCGTAGTTTTGTGCTGCGGTAACACAATATTCAACGTTTGTGTCGGCTGATCAGTGTTTTAGCAAATAAATGCTGTTTGTGTGTGCCACACACAAAATTATATTTGACATAGCTCTGAGCACTTCACTGACAGACGGTATATTCAAGTCCTAATGTTTTTGTAAGTCCGCAGTTTTGTTTAATGTATTTTGTCTACTTCCTTTTGATTGATTGAAGTGCTTTAGAATAAAGCCAAACGTGCCCAGTGTAAGTAAAACTTTTGTTACAGTCGCGAAAGGTGGAATATTTCTCAATATTACATACGACACTTATGTGGTACTTAAATTAAATGAAATATATAGGTATCTTGTCCACATTTCATTCTCAACATTGTGGCAACTAAAATCGACCATACGGAAAGTATACTCTACGGACTTTACCTCTGCAAACTCTTCAAAATTTCGTGCAATGGTTTACTATATTTAATGCTGCATAATAACTGCGTTGAACATCGAAACAAAATTAAGTCATTTATGGGGGGAAGGTATCAGTCAAGAAGATAGGTAAAAATCTAATTTTTGAGCCAAATAGTTTTTGTGGAATCGAATGATAAAGAGTGTCAAAGCAGTCGGAACACCGTGTGTCTGCACAGGCAAGCAGTGCAGTGACAAAATCGCCCACAGCGCGGAATCCGGGGTGCACGTCTCTGTAGCAGCGAAAGGGTTAATGCGGCCGTGGTGGCTTTACTTCATGAACTGCGCGCTCCCCCCTAAACGTAAGCTTGCGAACTATGCTATACTATGGCGCTGCTTCTATTGGCGCGTGCGTCGTGTGCAACTGGCAACGCAGCAATCTCCCGCGTCTGGGCGGGCATGCGCGAGCCGCCAAGATAAAAGAATTGAACTATAGCTGTACTCCGATCGACAGCAGCATCTCCGTACAGCTTTTTCTACCTCTTGTGGATGTTTCCCACTGTGTCGTTTTCACAGCACAGGAATTCTATGACAGCACGTTGCTTCTGACAAACGTTGGGTCTAGCAGCCATCTTGAAGACATGCTGTGACAGCGCCACTCACGTGAACAGGTTGAACTAAGTTTGAAAACAAGTGGGAAGGATGTATCTACACACTGTAAAACTTTCACACATGCAGAATGAAAACTGTATTTTTACAGAAATAGTCTGTATTTCTTTTGGAGTGACCCTCGTACTTCGAAAGTTCTAAATGTATCCACACTGATTAAACAATCAATCATTAATTTCTCTACTATCAAACAATTGCATTGTACAGAAAACTGTCCTAACTGTACGGAGATTAAAGCTTGTATTTTGACTCCTTTCGATTTCTGACTGGTGGCAGTTTGTACCTTGAATTTTACACTCGCAGTGTGGGTATATGCCCACGTTTCTTCAGTTCTTGAAAGAATCCCTGTGATATCAAATTAGTCGTAGCACCTCTATCAAGCGCCATGGGTACATCAAGGTCAAATATTTTGGCTTTAATAGCACCTTGTACCTTGCTCTCTGTCAAATTTTCCTGTATAACCTTATTACTTTGATGCAGGCCATCCTTTACATCACTACCATGATCGTATCTCATAAAGCAAATGTCGATCAAGCTCATGCCCCCACTCTCCTCCAAGATAACAGAACAGGGGCCTACCGTGACCGGTTCAAGTTTTGCGGATACACAGTTGCCTCAATCTCTGGGTAAGGCGTAACTTCTACTATAAAAAATAGGAAATGTCGTGTGGCTAGGGCCTCCCGTCGGGTAGACCGTTCGCCTGGTGCAGGTCTTTCGATTTGACGCCACTTCGGCGACCTGCGCGTCGATGGGGATGAAATGATGATGATTAGGACAACACAACACCCAGTCCTGAGCGGAGAAGATTTCCGACCCAGCCGGGAATCGAACCCGGGCCCTTAGGATTGACAGTCTGTCACGCTGACCACTCAGCTACCGGGGCGGACACTTCTACTATATGGACTGCTGATGTTTGTTTACGCCAATGAGTATCCTGTGAGGTTCTCGACGGAAATTCTCTTTGTCTTTGCGCATTATTAGGTATATGTGCGTTACTTTGCTGGGCGAATTCCGCAGTCTGTGGATTATTCGGCTCTCTGGTATTGTTTTGCGTTTGCCAAACGATCGGTTGATTATTGCCAGTAGCTTGTGTCTGTACATATTGTATAAGCTGGCCATATGCTACTTGCCCATTGTAGTTGTTGTTGCTAAATTTTTGCCTATTTCTTTCATATAAGCCCTTGAATTTACAGTTTTGTCAATTGCCATTGTGCCGGCTGGAGTGGCCGAGAGGTTCTAGGCACTACAGTCTGGTACCGCGCGACCGCTACAGTCGCAGGTTCGGATCCTGCCTCGGGCATGGATGTGTGTGATGTCCTTAGGTTAGTTAGGTTTAAGAAGTTCTAAGTTCTAGGGGACTGATGACCTCAGAAGTTAAGTCCCATAGTGCTCAGAGCCATTTGAACCAATTTGAATTGCCGTTGTGATTACCGTTACCGATACCATAGGATCTGTGTGGAGTAAGGTTGCCATCCATGTTGTACTACAGATCCGTTGTTCACATGTTGGTCCGCAGATATCTGTGGCACTATCTGTGTATTACCAGGCTTGGGTTACACTGGCCTCTCTTCGTATATCAAATCTATTGAGTCCAGTGCAGACAGAAAGTATTCGGCGTCGTGTTCCAGAATGGTAATGAGTTTTTCACTAACGTGGGCAGAAGGACGGCTCTTTAAAATTTCAGCACATCTACTTGAGATACCGGGTTCGTCCAGTATCTGGTTATATTCAAATATTTTTCAAAATAGCCCCTTAAGCTTCCTTGTTTGCTATTGAATGGAGCTGGGTTGAATACTTCACGTCTGATCCTTTCTTGTACGGCGTCAGACCAATATCTCTCAAAAAAGGCTCTGTCAAACTGTTCATAGTATTGGCAACGTGCGGCCATGTCCGCAGCCCATAGCAGATCGTCACCATGTGTGTATCCAACAATAAATCCAATTTTCTGGGTTTAGGCACAGGTATGAGGTAAAACATTCCGAAATTCTCTGATAAAGAGCACGGGGTTTGTTCTTTCTTCTTCAGAGGTAAATATTGGAAATTATCGATCCATAAGTCATCTGCAAGTAATGTTGACAAACAGCTGCGCTGTCTGTGACAGGCGTGTTTGTGTTTGCTTGTGGTGTAGCGCATGGCAACTGCACTTGCTCGACAGGTACGGCTGCTGGCAAGTGTTGTTGTTTTCTGCAATCTTCCCTGTTTTCCTTCGACGGGCTAGCCCCGTATTGTGGGTAACCAGTGAAAGTATCTAACCTATCTAAAAGCATGGTTTGTTTCCTGTCAAACGTTGTTTTGGAATGTCGGTAGTTTTAGCAATACTGCCTCGTCACTTTTCCTCTGCTTCTTTTAAATCTGAATCTATTTTAGTCAGAAGTTGACTTTCTTCGTCCTTTACAGCTGCTTCTACAGTATCTACATAAATTTTGCGCTCTCAAACTAACTTTTCAGCAAGGGTGCAGCCCTTATCCAGCATCCCGGCTTCAGCTTTTTCAGTTATTTCCTTTACATCTGCACATATCTCATCTCTCTGTTTTTTGGCAAATTTTGATCTAAACTTAACTGATCTACTCTTAGACTTAACTTGTACTGCTGTAGGTTTAAATAATGCTGGTACGATAGAGCTAATCATAAATCTGCCCACTACCACTTACAGAAACAAACAGGTGAAGATTCTGGAATTAATCAATTAAAGAGCGAAGCTCTTCTCTATTTGTATCAAAACGTTATCTTTGCCGTACAATAATTTGTTATTTTACCGTTGTCTTATATATATATATATATATATATAAAAGACAAAGAGTAGACTAGTGAACAGATGGTATGTTGTAATATTTTATTAGTCTGAAGGTGCTGTTTAACCACATACGTTAAGTTTAGTCCTAAGATTTGACTAGGTACTTGCTGGCCTTAGTGTCAAGTCACATACCAGATGAGCAGAGCTCCAATAGGCGACTCACAGGTACCAGCATCTACTTCATCAGCTTCGGCTTTAACTTCAGCATTGGCTGCAACATCTCACCGAGCAGATCAAGAAAAAGGAGAAGGCAACACAAGGAGAACATTAAGTAAGAAAAGACCTTTTACGTTCTTACATGTGTCTGATATGGTGAGAGATCTTGTGGATTAGGTTCAAATTTCGTGACAATGTAGAAGGTAATCTGGGTATTGTTGAGAGTCATTTGATCGGTGTAATCGGAGCGGAAGAAGTATTTTGTAGGATATAAGAAGTAATTATAACAATTATCGATAGAAATTACTTGTAATATAGACAAAACCAGGACAATTTTCAAAACGTCAGAAGATGTTAAGGAATTTCTAGCTCAGTTCGCTTAAGATCTACAGAAAGAAATGAAAGATGGTCAGAAGGAGATGAAAAATGCTCAGAAAAAATTGGAAGATGGTTTAGACAAAGCACAGAGGGATTTAGAGGGTTTAAAGAAAGTATTAGACAAGAGAACTGAAGACGTTAAAGAAGAATTAAAAACAGTGGTAGCAGCTTAAAATCAGTGGTTCGAGGGAGTTAGTAATAGAATAGTAAAGAGATAGAACAGGTTAAAGAAGGGATGACCAAGCGATATAGTTGTTAGTTCAAAATGTTAACCATCAGATAACTGCATCTGTGGAAAGGTTTTACAAGTTAATTTAGAGGCCTGGAGGTAGTCATGGATAGTAAGTTAGGAAATCTGAAGAAGGGGATGAATAGAAAAGACGCAAAAATGGGTTGTGGAGAAGGTAAACGAAGCAGATATTCAACTGCCTGTCCTTAGTTTTTTCCCTCAATAGTGCTACTGTTGTAAATGGAGTCCACTCCAGAAGTGGATATCGAACTGCGTCGACGCCAAGTAAGCGAAAATATACTTATTGTTAGTTCTAGGGGTAACAGTCAGAGTGAGCCATCAGTGCACAGACAGTTAAATGACTCTAACGGTGAACATAGATTTAAGTGTAAACATGAGAAGGGTACAAGAACTCTTGTGGAACAGTTGAGGCCAGTAGTTAAAAGCAGTGGTTATCATTATACAGGTCATAAACGAAGGGTGTCAGTATTCCCTGTAATATTTCTAAAATCATTTCAAGGGGCTTCACCTTCATCATGGGACGACAATCGATGTATAGTCATTTAGAAGAATAAGATTCATGATTAGTCATTTAGAATAAGACGCTTCTCAGTGGGCGATGTTAAACTCAATTAACTTTCATATAGTTAAAGGTTTTACGAGTCCATTCAAAGCTAAGTAGTGCTCCTCTAACGCTCAAAGAACTTTACAATTTGGATTGTTCAGATGTAAAAGATATAGTGAAATATGAGGTGGACTTAGGAATTTTGTGGAATATCATCTTAACTGAGCCCTATATTTAGATGAACCTGTAAACAAAATACATCTTATTGAGATATCGATTACGTAATTGCCACACAGAGTTCGAGAGAGATTAGTGGGAGAAAGGTGGGTTTAGGCTCAACACGTTTTAAAAATATAATTCAAAGGATAAAGCGGACACGAGGATGTCCAGCTGTGTAGAAGTAAAAGATAATTACAGTGGTGAAAGAAATGGAAAGGGAAATTGCAGAAGGGATAACAGGAACAGTTCTAATTATGAATGTAACAATAACTACAAAGATAACAGTAATTTCCGACCGGTTGGTAGAGGTAGAAACCATAGGTGGGAACGAAACGAATCGAATAATAACAGAAATTATAATAATCAATATGTAAGTAGGCTGTTTAGTTTTTTATATTGGTAACGCCAGTAGCACACTGTATGAAAATCACAGTCTGTGCTGTGTGCAGTCTGTGGCTGGGTGGCATTGTTGTAATATTCGCTATTGTAGTGTTGGGCTGCTGGCTGTTAACTGCGCGTAGCGTTGTGCTGTTGGAGGTGAGCCGCCAACAGTGGTGGATGTGGGGAGAGAGATGGCGGAATTTTGAGAGCGGACGATCTGGACGTGTGTCCATCAGAAAGAGTAAATTTGTAATATTGGATATCATGGACTGATATATATATTATCACTTTTGAACACTATTGAGGTAAATACATTGTTTGTTCTCTATCAAAATCTTTCATTTGCTAACTATGCCTATCAGTAGTTAGTGCCTTCAGTACTCTGAATCTTTTATTTAGCTGGCAGTAGTGGCGCTCGCTGTATTGCAGTAGTTTGAGTAACGAAGATTTTTGTGAGGTAAGTGATTTGTGAAACGTATAGGTTAATGTTAGTCAGGGCCATTCTTTTGTAGGGATTTTTGAAAGTCAGATTGCGTTGCGCTAAAAATATTATGTGTCAGTTTAGTGTTGATCAGAATAAGTAAAGAGAGTAATGTCTGAGTACGTTCAGTTTTGCTCAGCTCTTTGAAACTCAAATAACATAAGATGTTTATCAGCACAGTCATTCACTAATTTTTCTAAGGGGACGTTTCAAATATAGGAATTTTAATAATGGTAACAGCCACATGAATGTTAATAATAGGAATTAAGATGTCCGTGGAGGTAGGAGAAAGTCTAATGGTAATAACAATCACAAGGTGAGCTACAACAGAGAGAATAATCATAACCAGTCAGGTAAGGTGACAGCATCAATGTCACATAGGGGAGTAATTATTGAGGTTGTAACGAACTGTCATCAAGCAGTTCCAATGGCTGGACTGTCAACTACTCATGAAGCTATTAGTAATGCATTCCATCGCTATACAGACCAGTAACTTTTAAACAAAGAGTAACTGTTAGAAATGGAAGTGAGTAAAGTACAGACAGAATCTAACCTCATAGTGCAAGGCTTAGTTAAAGATCAAATTGTAAATTTTGTGATTGACACAAGAAGCCAAGTAAGTTTTTTGCCTAAAGAAGTTTGGAAAAGAAACAGAAGGAGTTGGCAAGTCGTCGTTTTTCGGTGACTAACATTCATTTTATAGGGTTGACTGGAACAAAAGTTAGAAAAGTTGAAGAGGAACTACTGTTGCCATTTAATATTTCAGGAATAACATTTCACCAATCTATCCTTGTAGTAGCGGTTGTCGCTTTGCCTGTATTATCTGAGATGGATTGGTTAAAGGCAGATGGAGTAGTTTTACAAACGGAGGTAAGATCCATCAAGACTAACAATTAACAAAGAAGGGTAAGACTCAAAAACAATAATGAGGAAGACTGGGAAACACAAAGTCATAATAGTAGGAAAGTCCAAATAGATAAAAGTTCTGTGGTAAAGGAAGAAGATGCATATGAAGAAAACGAGATTAAAGAGGAAATAAACTTGGAAGAGCAGGTTAATGTAAAATGCTGAGAATCATTGGGGAACGTATGAGGAACGGAGTGATCTAAAATTGATATTAATGACAAATGAAGTAGCATTTAGAGAAAGTCCTGGAGTTGTTGAAGAGTATGAGTGTATGTTAAAAATTAAGAAACAGGTAATATTTTTAAAATCTAGATAGCATTAAGTGTGCATGAAGCTGTGAGAAATGAAATAAACAGGATTATCTGTTAGGATATTATTGAATGGTCTGACAGTCCATGTAACAATCCTATAGCTCCAGTTAAAAAAACCGTACAGGAATATTCAGTTGGTGTTGGCCACTCAGACAGTAAATAAAATACTTGATATCGAAAGCAATTGTCCAGTTCTGATGGAGGAAATATTGGTACGATTTTACAGGGCCAAATATTTAAGTTCTATCTACCTGGTGTTGAGGCACTGGCAGATCAAGCTGCCAAAGGAATCCAGAAAGAACACAGCCTTCGTATTCGACTGATGCTTTTATCAATGCAAAGTTTTACCCCTTGGATTCAATGTGTTGGCAGCAAAATTTATATGCATTTTTGATTTAGTACTAGAAGAGGAGCTGTTACAAAAGGTATTTGTCTATGTCGACAATATCTTAATGATTTCCAAAATCTGGGAAGAACATGTAAAGCTTGTAGAGGAGGAATTAAGGAGATTTGCTGCTAAAGGTGTAACAGTTCAATTCGCTAAGTCACATTTTCATTGTAGCGAGATAAAACTTCTTGGACACATTGTAAGCCCTGCTGGTGTACAATCAGATAAGAAGAAATTAGATGCTATTCAGAATTGCCCATCAGGTAGAAACAAGAATCAATTGAAATCTTTTCTTGAGTGAACAGGGTTTTATAGGCGGTATATTCCTAGTAGAATAATTAATTGCATAAACCTTGTTGCACTATTGAAATTGAAGGCCCAGTCGTTAAGGGTTGAAAAATACCAGAGTGAATGGGAAGCTATTAAGAAAGCGTTAGGTAATTCAAAGTTGTCGGGGCACCATGGTTTAATTGACGAATTTTGTTTAACTGTTGATGCATCAGGTTGTGGAATTGGTTGAGAAGTACTTCAGGAACGTGAAGAAGAAACTGGTTCGAGACCTCAGATGAGTTAGTGTTCTCTAGCAGGATGTTATCGCTGGAATTATTTTGCTACAGAAAAGGAGCCATTAGCTGTGATGTGGTCTGTGAAAAAGTTTAAATATCTATTATATGGTCAAAATGTGGTAGTTTATTCATACCATAAACTGTTAAAATTTCTGATAATGAGCAAGTTGTAGCATACACATTTAATAAGGTGGGTATTGATTCTTCAGGAGTACATTCATGATATAAGGTACATAAAAAGGTAATAGAATAAGGTACCAGATGCTCTATCTCAACTACCATTAGGTGCGGAAGATGACATGACATGTTTGGAAATTGGGAGTCGATTTTTCATGTATAAGATAACCAGTTGGCGTACGAGAAATAGCTAAAATGAATAATGCATAGAATAAATGCTTATCAACAAAATAAATAGAGTAATGACTAACTTGTCAGTGGTCGAGAATACATATAATTGGAAACAACAGTGGTCAGATCATAATGGCATGTTATTTAATAAAAGCAGGAAACAATTGAAACTATGGGGTGCATATATTTCTCAAGCAAATGTGAGATAGTTAATATGATATGTACATTATAGGTGTGGGTATATTGGAGTAAAGAAGTGTTTGGCTCATATCAAAAATTATTACTATTATAAGGAAATCACTAGGATAGTGTGAAAAAGAGTTAAAGACTTGTAAGGTATGTCAACAAGCGAAATACCCTAAGGAAAGATGTAAAATACCAGAGTGTCTGTGGGATCTCTCAGCAATGGACATATACGGGCTACTTCCTTGCGAATATGATGGTGTAGTATATGTATTATCGATACTTGAAGTATTGTCTAAGTTAGTAAAGCTATACCCTATAAAAGCGGCTACAAACAGAACCATGTCCAAAGTAGGAAAACGGAAAAGGTTGACTTACAACACTGGTGCACAGTTTGTGTTTCAAAAGTTTAAGGAATTTTTGCAGACTAAAGGTATAGAACATTTGTTGATAGCCCAGTACCCTCCGCAAGCCAATCCAAGTCAGAGGGTAAAGAGGGAATTAGTACATTTAGGATGTACCTATTGTGCTCATAGGCCTACTAAAGGCCCACATTTCTGAGTGAGTTTGAAAGTATATTAAATGAGCTGCCACATAATAGTATTGGAGTAGCTCCAAGAAAGATTGCAGAAGGAAAGATTGTGGGAGACCGGTTGTTAAGTATGAAAGATTACCCACCCAAGAAAGTGGGATGGGAAAATGCAATGACAGATTCTAAGTTATGACTTTCGGAAAAATGCAGAAATGAAATCGATACGATGGAATAAAAATGTGAGGATGGTTAATTTTAAGATTGGTCATCAGGTCTTTGCGAAATAACATTTAATAATTATTAAAATAAATAAGAATATGAAAAGGTTTGGCCATCTAAATGGCAGTCCATTTGGGATTCAAGAAGTGCCCCATCCTACAACACTAACAATGGGAGAAGTAGACTCAGATAAAGTACCACCTAAGTGAAGTAAAATGGTCTGTCTTTTCTTGTGTGAACAAATCTATTGATGACGAACAGGACGCCAATATAGATATTAAGAATGGTGAGGAGAATGATTTGAATGAAATACTTGCTGTATATCCATTTGAAACTGTAAGTGAAAACTCTTGAAGGTACATTGATTTAGAACCCAAAGAAGAGAGATAAATGTTGTTGTTAATTACTGATGAGTTACACATAAGTAGAATTAAGGATGCTATTAGAAAGTGTATGGCAAAATACCCTGAAAGAAGAGTGCTGGTGTGTAAAGGTAAGAAACATAAAGTTACTAAGAGATATGTTTAATACTGAAGTACATTTGTGCTTTCAGAAGATTGGCTTAACTGACTTTAACCTATAAAGCCAAGGAGTTTGAAATTGAGACGTTAAGGCCCCTAGCTTATAAGAAGAGAGAGATTTTTTGTAGTTCAGCGAGGTGAATTCAGTCATTGAAGCCACCTGGCACACTAATAAATATACTATGCCATATTTTACTTTAATTTCCTAATAGTACTTATATTGTTGATGATTTATATTTTAATATTAGTTAACAACATTATGTGTTGTGTTGTAGTGGAATCAGAGATATTTCGCATTTAAAGAGATCATAGCTACAAGATGCAAGATTATTGTTAAAAACTCTGAATGAATTACAGACTGCAGTAGGGTTGTGATCATTTTTTGTAGACATGTAGAAACTGGAAATAGGTGGTAATGCATATGGCTAACCAAAGCATTAAAACCATCATTTATTACTGATTACCTACAATAATGTTAAATAAAGTACTGATGAGCCTGGATTTAAAATGTCATATTGTTAGAAACTTCCTAATAGAGTGAACGAGAAGATGGTACTGTAATGTGTTGTCTCGCCATCTCCTTCTCCCACTTCAAAATCTCCTTGTGCATCTAGTCATTTGCTGAAAATTTAATTCACTCATGTGTGCCTTCAGGATGAAAACATGAAATCACAAAGTCGGCAGAATACGGGGGAGGGGGTTGTGTTCAAACATACCAACGAAATGAGTCCAAGAGCATCTTGGTGTCGTGCAACAAGCGCTCTCCTCTCATAACCGTCCCCTGTTCTTGTTTTGAATACCTCTTTTGAGGTTTTATAGGGTCTCACAGTATCGTGCATCGATGGGCACCCCCCGAGGCAAATATTCGATCAAAATGATGCCTTTTCGTTCATAAAACTGGGAACCATGATTTCTTTGCTAAGAATTGTGGTTTTCAATTTTTTGGCAGATGGAAAATTGGTATGACCCCAGTGTAATGACAGGCTTTTTGTCTCAGGTTTGTAATGAGCCGCCGACGTTTCATCTCCAGTCACAAGTAGAGCTCAGAAAATCCTCACCTTCCAAGTCAAGTCGTTCACTTGACCCGATTATTTTGTTACTGCTCTATCAGCTGTTTTGGGACCCATTTCGTG
Source organism: Schistocerca americana (assembly GCF_021461395.2). Classification (NCBI taxonomy): domain Eukaryota; kingdom Metazoa; phylum Arthropoda; class Insecta; order Orthoptera; family Acrididae; genus Schistocerca; species Schistocerca americana. Next base: position 604,753,499 of record NC_060120.1, read on the forward strand.
CACAGTTTCTGGTTTCCCAGTACTTCTGTGACATTCTCGTATAAGACAGTTCTGCAGAATTGTGTAAACATCGTAAGGAATTTTATCCAGTGTGAATCAACGGTCTTTACGAACAAGTTAGTCGATTTTTTGTACCAACTCTGAGAGGTTCCGTGCCTTCCTATGTATGTCACCTCTCATTTTCATCAATTTTGTTAATGTTTTATATCATTTCACGATGGAAACGGGCCAAATAAAGTTATTCTGGTCAGAGTATTTGTAGTGAGAGCTCAAATTACTTTTCACTTGACTGCTGTGCATGTTGGGAACTATATGCGGCCTTGCTTTTAGTTTTCTCTGTTACTTCCGTGGGTGGCTTGCTGTAAGGCGAGCTCTGAAGGATGAGACACACTGCTTTTTCGTGGGAGGCCTGCATTTCCGTGAATATGGTGACGGTCGTACAGCAATGGACTTGAGCACCCGGTGGGGCGACTGACCTTGCTCGAGTTTCGCCTGTTGTATCGAGGGCTAGACGACCTGCGAGCCCTCTGAGTATCGTCATAGTTTGTGTGTTTACCGTTTCGGTGTGTCTAGAATGAAGACTGCTGGCACCAACTGACTGTAGTGTCTTCATGTTTCTGAGAATTCTTATGAATCCTGCCGGTCAAACGGAAAGTTCTGTGCCCCCAGGTAAATTGCAGAGGCATGATTCGTCAACTTCAACTGAGGCCAGTTGACATCATAAAGACCTGCTCGAAATTGGACGGTCGCTATAGGCGCGAATGATGTTCTGAGATGGTGTGGGGGAATTGTGGAATCAGCACTTAAAGCTGATTCGCAGATTTTCGAGGGTAGTGAGGAGTTGAGTAACATTGACTTCGCTCTTGCGTTGCGCGGGTGCATGGCATTCGGGACCTGATCTTCGTCGGAATCTGACAGTCTTGCGACTTACTCGCACTTTTTCGGAATCGTTGTGGTGTATGATTTCGGTCATACTCCAGTTTCATTTTGCAACTTAAGACCCAGATTCTTACTCTGAGTTTTTGCACCAGTACTGACAGGGCGAGTTTAGGCGGTTTTGCTGTGTCTCTTCCTGGAGATACTTCCTCGTACATCCAGGAGTTCCTCTGCTTTGGCCACGAGAGCAGAAATTAGATTTCTTGGACAACATTTGAGACCGTGGGTTGAAACAGAGTTGTTGCACAACAGAAGTTGGCGCCTACCTCATCAGAATGGTGCCTACGACGACGTACTGCAGGTTTCAAGACTGGTACGGTATTTTGTAGGTCCGACATTGTAAGACCTATCACGTTTATGCTGCAGTCCTCAGCAGCACGCGCGCTCGCTTTGCTACAAGTCCATCTTGTTTGTTTCTCCTTGTGTTCCCATTTGAGCTCTCATTACTAATCGAGATAGTCGGTGGAGTAATATTTGATCCTTTAGGACCTCCAGTCATTATGGTCAATCTATTGCATCACAGAGATTAGGAGCCCCTTAATTTCGAGCTAACTCTTATATGGTTCAATATATCCTTTCATTCAGCCTACTGTTTCTATCGACAATCAAGTACTTATGTGTTATAATTTATAATAAATCTCACTGTAATATTTAACGATCATATCATTTCGTAGATAGAGCACAATCCCATATCCTGTCGTTTGTTAGGATAAAATTCCTTTTTTTAGTAGATTACGATTTTTATTAAATTATTGTGAGTGTACACTCCTTACATTACCAAGTAGCAGGTGCCCTGGCACCTCGCAAATCGCTAGTCAAAATGGGAGGTTCTCCACTCCCAAAACATTTGTTCTGCTTCCACTAAGGTCCCTGCACCACTTAAACACACTCGTTCTGTTTCGCGATCGTTCGGTTCACAACACGCGAGGCGAACATGACGCCCGAAACAACAATATTCATCTCAAGTAGATAGAAGCGGAAGTTATATTTTTCCTTTACTGCAGGGTACGCTGACCCCGAAGCTACATACTTTATAAATGTGTCAGTTTCTGCATTCATGTGGAATGAGATGTGTATAAGAGAGAGATTAACGTGTTGGGAAGAATTAACTCCGAAATTTACAGGAAAAGTACAGATTATTTTGCCTAATATACCTTCATCAACTCCGAAGGTGCGACGACTTACAGGCAACACCGAATGCAGTAACGCGTATATTCAAGTGTTCATTAACGAGTCTCAATTAAAGAAGTTTATTTTTAGAAACTCTGAAAACTAGTTTCAGGAGCTGGTCTGCAGTTAATAATGGCTGGGCAGCCATTCCAGCAGACGAAATAAAGCAGCAGCTCATTTATATTTTGTCCAATGAATAAATGCTGTTTCAAAACACCAACACATTGAGGATCTCTCGAAAACGCTTCGCTATTGGGAAAATTTTTTGCAATGAAATGACGAAAAGCCTGGCAATAGTGGTTAAAGAAGTACTTTAATTAAAGACTTTTGTTTGGAAAGTTACCTTTTAATTCTATTGCAAATGTGTCGGTCTTCTGTATGCTTTTTATTTTGAATGGTAATTTGCTTCACCAGATGATCAACATGTGATTTTTTTTTACGTTTGAGTGCTTCAGGTCTAATTTGTAAACTATTGACAATGACAACTTAAACCTGAGAAAGAGAGATAGAGAGGGGGAGGGGGAGAGGGGGGTACTCATAATTCCACACCTGTAGCCCCTACGTTACCAGAACTAGTGGAGCATCAGCTTTTTTACTGTATCTTTGACGCAATGAAGCCTATCCCTGATGTTCTTCAATCAGTATATTGAGCAAGCAGTAAAGGAAAGGGAAGGAAAATTTTGTGTAGGAATTAAAGTTTAGGGAGAAGAAATAAAAACTTTGAGGTCTGCCAGTGACATTGTAATTTTGTCAGAGACAACAAAGGACTTGGAAGAGGAGTTGAATGGACTGGGCAGTGTCTTGAAAAGAAAATGTAAGGTGAACATCAATGAAAGCAAATTGAGGATAATTGATGGAGTCGAATTGAATTAGGTGATGTCGACGGAATTAGATTATTAAACGGGACGATTAATGTAACAGACTAGCTTTGCTATTTGGGCTACAAAATAACTAATGATGGTCGAAGTAGAGAGGATATAAAATGTAGACTGACAATGGCAAGAAAAGCGTTTCTGAAGAAGCAAAATTTGTGAACATCGAGCGTAGATTGAAGTATCTGGAAATCTTTTCTGAAAGTATTTGTATGGAGTGTAGCCATTTATGGAAGTGAAACAGTCTGAGACATCAAGCCATCACCAGTTTAGTACTGGAGGGGCTTGTGGGGAATGAAAATCGTAGAGGGAGACCAAGGAATTAATACAGTAAGAGAATACAGAAGAATGTAAGTTGCGGTAGTTACTTGGAGATGAAGAAGCTTGCACAGGATAGAGTAGCATGGAGAGCTGCATCAAACCTGTCTTCGGACTGTAGACCACAACAACTAAGAATGGTATTTTTTTATATAAATCTTCAGTGTGTCATTGCCTTAAGATGGCATAGTTTTAATTCATAATACGCGAGATACATTCAGAAACGCAAGGTTAACAGTACTTTCCAAATATCTGTTTAACAGAGTTCTTTGCATGCAGAGAATCAATCAAGGGTGAATATGTCATCTCGAATATTATGACATCATTCCAAAGAAGCAGAAAGAATGTAATAACAGTTACAGTTCACAGCTTTTTGCCTGATCAAAGTACTGCAGATAATGTTATAAATCTAGGGGATATTGATTACCATTCGAGAAGTGATATAGCATGGAGAGACAATCTTGTCCGTTCATCAAGACATGAAAAAAATGTTATCATTATCAGCATATTTCATTCAAACATAGAAACTGACAACATTCCAAACCGTATTCCACAAATTATAGAATAAAATAAGAAAACGAAATATCGAGTGGATATACCGAACCAGAAGTCTGGAAAATATCAGTGAACGATAGTTAAGGAAAAGCTATAAGCAGTTTCAGCAACACCTTATGAAGAGCTAAGATATAAGTACATGATAAATATGTACAGCAATGTATTCCCTGTATTCAGCAATGCATTAAATAATAAAGACAAAGCGGTGAGTAAAAAACATAGATTGCAGAGCAGAGTGTCAAAACACAAGATCAAAATGCGTAAAATATGTGCCACTTCGAAGAAGTGGCTCATAGAAATTGCAATTTTACTTTAAGAGGCATATTCAGAAAGTAGGTGTACTGTTACTACAACAGATTGTGGTTTATGTTTTTTGAGGGTTGGCAACACTGAGTGGTAGAGGTGGATCCCATAACTAGAGAGAGCATCACAGGAACATGGCAGTATGTAAACTCACGTTGTAAGGTAACCTATAGTTGACGAGACTTTGTTTAAGCGTGACGCGATTTTCGCGTCACACGCAGCTATTGAAGAAAGTAAGAACTGATGTCGACTTGTTAGCGTCTGATGTGGGGTGCTTGGAGACACTGTATTAGATTTCGTGTCGTAACTTGCATGTTATGAAATAAAACTATGCCATCTCAAGGTAATTGCACATTGAAAATTTATAAAAAAATCATTCTTCGTTGCATAATGATTATAAAGACTCTGCCTCGATTGCAAATAGAAACCGGATGTTGACCTAGTTTTCAGCCGAGATAACCACGCCTCCTTCGGAACACACAAAAACTGCAAACTGCCTAAAGAGGCATGGTCCAACATTAATACAGAACGCCCAAGAGGGCAAAAGACTCGCATAAAAAGTAAAATAAATGGTATGTGTGTACCATGTCAATAGCTGTACTTAGCTCAAACGTCAGAAGCATGCTTCCTCACTCCAGCCAACATTTGGTGGGCCGCGGGCTCTCAGGTAAACTGAGTTGGCGCCGGCAGCTATTATTTAGGCAGTTTGTAGTTTTAGTGTGTTCTGAAGAAGGCGTGGTTATCTGTGCCGAAACCTAGGTCAACATCCAGTTTATATTTGCAATCGAGGCGGATTGTTTATAATCATTAAATTATTCACGATTGCTGACGCACTGCAATGTCACAAGTTCTCAAATTCTATGTTGCTGTTCTCGTGAACTTAAGCCTGAAGACAGGTTTGATGCAGCTCTCCATGCTACTCTATCCTTTGCAAGACTGTTCATCTCCGAGTAACTACCGCTATGTACATGCTTCTAAATCCGCTTACTGTTTTCATCCCTTGGTCTCCCTCTACGAATTTTATTCCACACCTGCCCCTTCAATACTAAATTGGTGTTCCCTTGATGTCTCAGAATGCGTCCTACCAACTGATCCCTTCTTCTATTCAGTTTGTACCACAGATTTCTTTCCTCCCCAATTCTAATCAGTACCTCATTATTATTTATGTGATCTACCCACGTAATCTTCAGCATTCTTCTGTAGTACCATATTTAAATAGCTTCCTCTCTAAACTGTTCATCTTCCATGTTTCACTTCCATACATCGTTACACTCCATACAAATACTTTCAGAAATGACTTCCTGATAGTTCAGTATAGACTCGATGTTAACAAATTTGTCATCTTGAGAAACGCTTTTTTTGCCATTGTCAGTGTACTTCAACCATCATCAGTTATTTTGTTGCTCAAATAGCGAAACTCATCTGCAACTGTCTCTGCAAGTGTCTCATTTCCTGATCTAATTCCTTCAGCATCACCTGATTTTATTTGACTACATTACATTACCCTTGTTTTGCTTTTGTTGATGTTCATCTTACATCCTTCTTTCAAGACGCTGTCCATTTCGTTCAATTACTCTTCCAAGTAGTTTGCTGTCTCTGGCAGAATTACAATGTCATTGGCAAACATCAAAGTTTTTATTTCTTCTCCCTGAACTTTAATACCTACTATAGATTTTTCTTTGGTTTCCTTTACTGCTTGTTCGGTGTACAGACTGAATAAATTCAGGGATAGGCTACAACGCTATCTATCTCTCCCATCTCAATCACTGATTCACTTTCATGCCCTTTGACTTTTATACCTTTCATGTGGTTTTGGACAAGTTATAAATAGCATATTCCACTAGGGGTAAGGTAGATACTGCCTACAGGAAAATTAATGAGACTTTTGGCTAAAAGAGAACCACTTGTATGAATATCAAGAGCTCAGATTGGAACACAGTTCTAAGCAAAGGAGAGAAAGCAGAAAGGTGGAAGGAGTATGTAGAGGGTCTGTACAAGGGTGATGTACTTGAGGACAATATTATGGAAATGGAAGAGGATGTAGATGAAGATGAAATGGGAGATATGATACTGCGTGAAGAATTTGACAAAGCACTGAAAGAGCTAAGTCGAAACAAGGCCCTGGGAGTAGTCAACATTCCATTAGAACCACTGATAGCCTTGGCAGAGCCAGTCATCTGATGAGCAAGATGTATGGGACAGGTGAAATACACGCAGACTTCAAGAAGAATATAATAATACCAATCCAAAAGAAAGCAGGTGCTGACAGATGTGAAAATTACCGAACTATCAGTTTAATAAGTCACGGAAGCAAAATACTAACATGAATTCTTTACAGACGAATGGAAAAACTGGTAGAAGCCGACCTTGGGGAAGATCAGTTTGGATTACATAGAAATATTGGAACATGTGAGGCAATACTGACCCTACGACTTATCTTAGAAAACAGATTAAGGAAAGGCAAACCTACATTTCTAGCATTTGTAGACATAGAGAAAGCTTTTGACAATGTTGACTGGAATACTCTCTTTCAAATTCTGAAAGTAGCAGGGGTAAAACACAGGGAGCGAAAGGCTATTTACAATTTGTACAGAAACCAGATGGCAGTTATAAGAGTCGAGGGGCATGAAAGGGAAGCAATGGTTGGGATGGGAGTGAGACAGGGTTGTAGCCTATCCCCGATGTTATTCAACCTGTATATTGAGCAAGCAGTAAAGGAAACAAAGGAAAAATTCACAGTAGGAATTAAAATCCATGGAGAAGTAATAAAAACTTTGAGGTTCGCCAATGACATTCTAAGTCTGTCAGAGACAGCAAAGGACCTGGAAGAGCAGTTGAACGGAATGGACAGTGTCTTGAAAGGAGGATATAAGATGAACGTCGACAAAAGCAAAACGAGGATAATGGAATGTAGTCGAATTAAATCGGGTGACGCTGAGGGAATTAGATTATGAAATGAGACACTTATGGTAGTAAAGGAGTTTTGCTATTTGGGGAGCAAAATAACTGATGATGGTCGAATTAGAGAGGATATAAAATGTAGACTGGCTATGCCAAGGAAAGCGTTTCTGAAGAAGAGAAATTTGTTAACATCAAATATACATTTAAGTGTCAGGAAGTCGTTTCTGAAAGTATTTGTATGGAGTGTAGCCATGTATGGACGTGAAACATGGACGATAAAAAGTGTGGACAAGAAGAGAATAGAAGCTTTTGAAATGTGGTGCTACAGAAGAATGCTGAAGATTAGATGGGTGGATCACACAACGAATGAGGAGGTATTGAATAGAATTGGGGAGAAGAGGAATCTGTGGCAAAACTTGACTAGAAGAAGGGATCGATTGGTAGGACATGTTCTGAGGCATCAAGGGATCACCAATTTAGTACTGGAAGGCAGTGTGGAGGGTAAAAATCGTAGAGGGAGACCAAGAGATAAATAAACTAAACAGATTCAGAAGGATGTAGGTTGCAGTAAGTACTGGGAGATGAAGAAGCTTGCACAGGATAGAGTAGCATGGAGAGCTGCATCAAACCAGTCTCTGGACTGAAGACCATAACAACAACATAAATAACAGTTCGATCCCTGTATTTTTCCCCTACATTCTTGGTGCAATTTGTTATAATTTAATGTCACATAATGACTTATCAGCTGTTAAAGCCTTCATTACATCAAAGATATAGTATAAAAGTTGACATTCCAGTAGTTCATGGTAGCATAGTGGTTACAGCCGTTGAATTATCACAAGAAAGGTGTCCATGGAGGAGTTTTGCGTCCCCCCATATCAAAACATTTTTTTTGGCCTTCGTGTTTCTAAACAATTTTTGGACTCCTTTATTAAATTAACAGAAGTAATATTCGATGTTGTGTGCATATAGAAGTGCACTCTCTCTCTCTCTCTCTCTCTCTCTCTCTCTCTCTTTCTCTCCCTCTATCTCTCTCTCTCTCTCAGGTTTGAAATGTCATTGTCAATAGTTTACAAATTAAGCGTGAAACAAGCAAATGTGAACAAATATTCACACATTCATCATCTGGTAAACAAACTTTCATCAAAATAAAAAGCATTATAAAGACTGGCATTTTTTCAATAGAATTAAAAGGTAACTTATTTTCAGCCATCTATAAAACGTATGAAAGACTATTTATGAGTTAATTCTTTTAGGTCACTTCTTTTCTAAACAAATGTTTTCAACTAAAGTACTTCTTTAACCATCATTACCAGGTGTTACGTCATTTTATTGTAACAAATTTTACCGTTGTCGAGAGATCCTCAATGTGTTGGTGTTTTGAAACAGCATTTATTCATTGGTCGAAAGATAAATGAGCTGCTGCTTTATTTCGTCTGCTGGAATAGCTCCCCACCCATTATTAACTGGAGACCAGCTCCTGAAACTAGTTTTCAGAGTTTCTAAAAATAAACTTCTTTAACTGAGACTTGTTAATGAACACTTGAATATACACGTTACTGCATTCGGTGTTGCCTGTAAGTCGTCGCACCTTCGGAGTTGATGAAGATATATTAGGCAAAATAATTTGCATTTTTTCAGTAAGTTTCGGGGTTAATTCTTCTCAACACTTTAATCCCTCTCTTATCCACACCCCATTTCACATGAATGCAGAACCTGACACATTTATATAGTATGTAGCTTCGGGGTCAGCGTACCCTGCAGTAAAGGAAAAATAAAACATCCGCTTCTATCTACTTGAGATGAATGTTGTTGTTTCGAGGGTCATGTTCGCCTCGCCTGTTGTGAACCGAACGATCGCGAAACTCGATAGACAACACTTTTCGTCTTCGGTGCAGCATGTGACGTCAAAATAATGTCACGTTTGCACTAAGTCTTGTGATCTGTATGTTATCCCGTGTTGTAGTGTGCAGCTGCATAAAAGACGTTGGTAAGAAATCCTGCCAAGAGCGAGCCCCGTGCTGGATCTGCTACTTACTCTTAGAAGGAATAACACCTATCGAAGGCGAAGGTGTTTTGAACAGGACGAGTGTGTTTGAGTGGTGTAGGGACCTAAGCAGAAGCAGGACAAATATTCTGGGAGTGGAAGACGTTCCATTTTGACTGATGATTTGCTGCAAAAAATAGAGGAATCTGTTCCTGAAGACTACTGATTGACAGTGAATGAAATTCCTGCGATGTTTCCACAATTCTACAGAACTGTCTTATACGAGAATGTCACAGAAGTACTGGGAAACCAGAAACTGTGCACGAAATGGGTCCCAAAACAGCTGACAGAGCAGTAAAAAAATAATCGGGTCAATTGAACGACTTGACTTGGAAGGTGAGGATTTTCTGACCTCTACTTGTGGCTGGAGATGAAACGTCGACAGCTCATTACAAACCTGAGACAAAAAGCCTGTCGTAACAGTGGCGTCATACCAATTCTTCATCTGCCAAAAAATTGAAAACCACAATTTTTGGTGAAGAAATCATGGTTCCCAGTTTTATGAACGAAAAGGCATCATTTTGATCGAATATTTGCCTCAGGATGAGCCCATCGATGCACGATACTGTGAGACACTATAAAACCTCAAAAGGAGCATTCAAAACAAAAGCAGGGGACGCTTATGAGAGGAGAGTGCCTGTTGCATGAATCCGAGGTGCCCTTGGACTCATTTGGTTGGGATGTTTTGAACCCCCCCCCCCCACCCCTCTCGTATTCCACCGACTTTGGGACTTCATACTTTCATCTACTCACCTGCCTGAAGGCACACATGAGTGAATTAAATTTTGAGCAAATGAACAGTTTCACCAAGAGGTTCTGAAGTGAGGAAAGGAGATGATAAGATGACACGTTACACAGCCACCTCTTCTCTTCAGTATAACAGGAAGTGGCTAACAATATGGCATTAAACTCTATTTTTAATCCAGGTTCATCAATAAACCATTTAACATTATTTTAGCTAATTAGTAACAAACAATCGTTCTAATGCTTTGGTAAGCCATTGACCTCATCGCATCTTCCCAGTTTTTACATGTCTAGAAAATCTACTGCAGTCCTTAACTCGTTCAAAGTTTTTAATGATCTATACTACCCATCCCTGCAACAATAATCTTGCATCTTGCAGCTATGATCTCTTCAAACATTAAATATCTCTGATTCTACTACGATATAACACATAACGCCATTAACTAATATTAAAACATAAACCAACAGCAATTTAAGTACTATTAGGAAATTAATGTAAAATATGGCACAGTATCTTTATTAGTGTGCCGGGTGAGTTTATTGAGTAAATTCACCTCACTAAACTACATACGTTCACTTTCTTCTTATAAGCTCAGGGCCTTATCGCCTCAATTTCAAACTCCTTGACTCCGTAGGATAGAAGTTGGTTAAGACAATCTTCAGAAACCACAAATGTACTTCAGAATTAAACATATGTCTTAATAACTTTATGTTTCTTACCTTTACATATCAGCACTCTTCTTTTAGGGTATTTTGCCATACACTTTCTAATAGCATCCTTAATTCTACTTACGTGTAACTTATCAGTAATAAATGACAGTATTTCTCTCTCTTCTTTGGTTTCTGAATCAATGTACCTTTAAGATTTTTCATTTATAGTTTCAAACGGATATACAGTACATATTTCATTCAAATCATTCTCAGCAACATTCTTAATATCTAATTGGTGTCCTCTTCCTCATCAATAGATTTATTCACACAGAAAAAGACAGACCATTTTACTTCAATTATATGGTATTTTCCCATAACTTATCTGAATCTACTTCTCTCACTGTTACTGTCGTGTGGTGGGGCATTACATAAATCTCAAATCCACCACCATACATACGATGAAAATTTTTAAACTCTTATTTATTTTACTGATTTTTAAATGTGATTTCACTAAGACTTGATAACCAATCTTAAAATTAACCATCCTCACGCTTTTATTCCATCGTTTCAATCTCATTTCTGAGTTTTTCCGCAAGTCATTATTTACAAAATCTGTCATTGGGTTCCCCATTCCATTTACGTGGGTGGATAATCTACCACATTTGCTGGGCGGGGTCGCCATGCTGTCAGGGGCGCCTTGTCAAGGATTGCACTGTTCCCCCCATCGGAGGTTCGAGTCTTCCCTGAGGCTTGGATGTGTGTTGTTCTTAGCATAAGTTGGTTTGAGTTCGGTCAAGTAGCATGTAAGCCTAGGGATCAATGAACTCAGCAGTTTGGTCCCATAGGAATTTACCACAAATCTCCAGATTGTTTTTTCCTACCATATTTGATAACCAGTCTCCCATAATCTTTCCTTCTGCTCTCTCCCTTGGAGCTACTCCAGTACTATTATGTGGCAGTTCATTTAATATTCTTTCAAATTCACTCATAAATGTGGGCCATTTAGTATGTCTATGAGTACAATAGGTGCAGCCTAAATGTACTAATTCCCTCGTTTTTCTCTGACTTGGGTTGGCTTGGGGAGGGTACTGGGCTGTCAACAAATGTTTTATACCTTTATTCTGAAATAATTCCTTAAATTTTTGTGACAGAAACTGTGCGCCATTGTCGTAAAACAGCCTTTTTCGCTTTCCTACTTTGGATAGATATTCCTGCTCTAATATGTATGTGGTGGTTGTGCTTGCAACAGCTTTGATAGGGTATAGCTTTAGCAACTTGGACCATACTTCAAGCATCACTAATACATTTATACATTTACTACACTACCACATCCATGGGGAAGTGACCCATAAACGTCCTTCGCCGAGAGATCCCACAGACACTCTGGTATTATGGGATATGACCTTATTTTACATCTTTCCTTAGGATATTTCGCTTGTTGACATACCTTACAAGTCTTTAACTCTTTTGACACTATCCTAGTGATATAAAAGTAATAGTTTTAGATTTGAGCAAAATGCTTCATTACTCCAAAATACCCATACCTTGTTGTTGTCGTTGTTGTGGTCTTCAGTCCAGAGATTGGTTTGATGCATCTCTCCATGCTTCTCTATCCTGTGCAAGGTTCTTCATCTCCCAGTACCTACTGCAACTTACATCCTTCTGAATCTGTTTAGTGTATTCATCTCTTGGTCTCCCTCTGCGATTTTCATTTAACCCATACCTATAATGTACATATCATACGAGGTGCATTCAAGTTCTAAGGCCTCCTATTTTTTTTCTCCGGACTGGAAAGAGATAGAAACATGCACATTGTTTTAAAATTAGGCCGCGTTCACTGTCAATGCGTCCCAGAGATGGCAGCACCGTACAGCAGATGGAATTTTACCGCCAGCTGCGAGAATGAGAACTGTTTTAAATACTTACAATGGCGACGTTTTCCCTACTTGAATAGCGTGCAATCATTCGTTTTCTGAATTTGCGTGGTGTGAAACCAATTGACATTCATCGACAGTTGAAGGAGACATGTGGTGATGGAATTATGGATGTGTCGAAAGTGCGTTCGTGGGTGCGACAGTTTAATGAAGGCAGAACATCATGTGACAACAAACCGAAACAACCTCGGGCTCGCACAAGTTGGTCTGACGACATGATCGAGAAAGTGGAGAGAATTGTTTTGTGGGATCGCCGAATGACTGTTGAACAGATCGCCTCCAGAGTTGGCATTTCTGTGGGTTCTGTGCACACAATCCTGCATGACGACCTGAAAATGCGAAAAGTGTCATCCAGGTGGGTGCCATGAATGCTGACGGACGACCACATGCCTGCTCGTGTGGCATGTTGCGAAGCAATGTTGACGCGCGATGACAGCATGAATGGACTTTCTTTTCGTCTGTTGTGACAATGGATGAGACATGGATGCCATTTTTCAATCCAGAAACAAAGCGCCAGTCAGCTCAATGGAAGCACACAGATCCACCGCCACCAAAAAAATTTCGGGTAACCGCCAGTGCTGAAAAAATGATGGTGTCCATGTTCTGGGACAGCGAGGGCGTAATCCTTACCCATTGCGTTCCATAGGGCACTACGGTAACAGGTGCATCCTACGAAAATGTTTTGAAGAACAAATTCCTTCCTGCACTGCAACAAAAACGTCCGGGAAGGGCTGCGCGTGTGCTGTTTCACCAAGGCAACGCACCCGCACATCGAGCTAACGTTACGCAACAGTTTCTTCGTGATAACAACTTTAAAGTGATTCCTCATGCTCTCTACTCACCTGACCTGGCTCCTAGTGACTTTTGGCAATGAAAGACACTTTCCGTGGCCACACATTCACCAGCCGTGCTGCTATTGCCTCAGCGATTTTCCAGTGGTCAAAACAGACTCCTAAAGAAGCCTTCGCCGCTGCCGTGGAATCATGGCGTCAGCGTTGTGAAAAATGTGTACGTCTGCAGGGCGATTACGTCGAGAAGTAACGCCAGTTTCATCGATTCCGGGTGAGTAGTTAATTAGAAAAAAAAATCGGAGGCCTTAGAACTTGAATGCACCTCGTTTTAACTATCTCACATATGCTTCAGAAATATATACGCCCCATCGTTTCAGTTGTTTCCTGTTTTTAGTAAAGAACATACCATTATGATGTAACCACTGTTGTTTCCAATTTTGTGTATTCTTGATCACTGACAACTTACTCTTTTCACTATTTAATCAGCCATCCCTTTGTTGATAATCCTTTATTCTATGCATTACTCCTTTTAGCTATTTCTCATACTCCAATAGCTTGACTTTATAGACGGTAAATTGATTCCCAATTTCTGAACAAGGGCTGTCATCTTCCACTCCTAATGGTAATCGAGACAGGGTATCTGGTACCTTGTTTTCTTCCCCTTTTATGTACCTTATATCTAGATCATGCTCTTGAAAAAACAATACCCACCTTATTGAACGCGTATCCCAAGATCTCCTAACAATATACAACACCTAAATCGTTTGGTGTAGCAACAAACCACAGGTCAAGTACAAAACAAAATTACGAGGAGCTACTTAAAAAAAATCCTCAAACAGTTCCACTGTTAGTGCCGTAGTATCGCTACTGCATTATCTAATCTTGCATTTCAAAATCTTAATCCAGTCATCACAAGCTTCCAAAACATTAAAAAAAAAAATTCCATGCAAAATCTCCAACTGTCGTGATAATCGATACCGAATTCTCTTAGAAAAGTATCGATAGCGACACACGTAAATGTGTCTCAACCCATACGCACTCGCAGTAATACGACAGTCGTCTTACCAACACAAGCTCACATACTCTTTGGCTCCTTGATAGTGACTAACTGCTGTGTCCATAAAGCCATAGATGAACCATAAATCTGGACAAACGTAGGGCGCTACCTTTATTCTTTAACAATCAATATATAATTTCTTTCGGCCATCGTTTCGTTGTATAGCGGCCAGCTCGCTCAGGATGATCTCTGGTATGCATTACTGCTATCAGCCACCACCGCGTAGATGGTCTTGGCTGCTTCTGGGTAAACATTTATACAGCTAGCTGAAACAATGGTTTTTCTAGAACATATTCACGAAAAACTTACTTTCATTATAAGAAATAAAGCATTTTTACACATTTTATCTGCTTTACGACATTTTGCTGCTGTCATAATAGATTGAAACGACCACAAACTGCTCAAAATTAAATTTGACGCAAGACAGGGAGAGTTCTTCAAGGAGGACACAAAGAAGCTTGTGCTACATGGACTGAATGGAAGTGTGGTTTTGTGGAAAAATAGTCATAAAGAGATAATTTTTTCAGTTACACTTTTTCAAAATGACACAAAAATCTAGTACACTTAGTTTCTGAAGATGCCTCATACAAATAGAAATAATCTACAGCTTCAGTTTGAATATTCTATCCGTAAACGAAGCTTTTTTTCAAATAACAGTGTGCTAAAATAGTGGTCAGTTTCAATACTACTGGTTTTAAGTATGTAAAAATTCCCGCAATTCTAGCGTTAAAGAATATTTATGAAATTTGGTTATTTTAGGGGGAGAAAGGTAGGATTCAGACCCGGTAAGTATGGACATTTAAATATAATTTAACTCCAGTACTAAGACACCATCTAAATCTACATTTACATCTACATATAGGATGTCTCATGAAAGAGGCCAGGGAGGGGCCCAAGGGTCGCATGGAGCGTTTTCCTGGTATTGCCACTGCATCTGCTGGGTTTTGCTATGCGTATTTCCCGAACACCAATACCTTCCATGTGCCCCTACTCTGTGTGACTGAATGTACTGGTGTTTTTTTTTTAGTTTTTTGTCGAGTTTAATCGCTTCAAACATTGCTGCTAGACGTCATTATTGCAAATGCGTCGGCTCCAGGGCTTTCTCTGCCCTTATGTCACTTGGCTTGGTCTTCAAACATTAACACCATATGCATGTCTTCTATACTGTGCGCCTGAGTGTTCGAGTTTCCCGTCAATTCCCATTCAGTATGATGTATATGAAGGGTCAGCGAGGGTTTCAGGTGTTGAACTATGCAAGAACAGAATTGTACGCAGAATTTCAACTTGAGCTCACCTGAAAATATCCTGGTGTCCATGTTCCCAATGATTGTACAATATGCAGATTAGTGAAAAAATTTCAAGAGACTGGATCTGTGTTGCACAAACGAAGGCCTAGAGAACATGGTGTTCTAACCAAAAATAAATTAGACGAGATAGAGGAGGCCTTGGAAAGAAGTCCGAGAAAATCTCTCCGCCAGTTGGCATTTCAGACTGGTGTGTCAAGAGCATCCGCTCACAGGGCTGTGCACAAACTGAAATTGAAACCATACAAAAGAATGGTAGTGCATCAATCGAGTCTCAGATAATGTTGCTCGACATAGTTATTGTAGCAGGTTGTTATAGTGTGCAAATATATATATATAAAATACAGATTAATTATAATCATACCAAATTTGATTTTTGTACGTGAATGAATTGAATCGAATGAATTATCTTTCTGTCTTAATGTACAACTCTTGCAAACTGTATAAGTCAGTAGTAGTGTGAACTTACGTCGATTTTTGCGTTCTCTGTGCTGTTGAAATTTCTGTAAATTAGTAGTGTATATATTTCTTCTTCCGCCATAAGTACTTTCCATTTCTGACCATGAATACAATGCTGATTTTTATCACACATCCTCTGCAGATGCAGGCAGCTGCAGTGACATGACATTAGCATAAAGCGCGGAAGGAAGTGAAAACTTTCGTGGTTTTGCACTGATAAGAATCCTCACACTTCATATTTTCATAAAAATTATTATTCAGATAACACAATGTCTACTACACACTTCTCACGAGAATATGTCTTCTCCCTACGAGAACTAAAGACAGAGTCTATTAAATAAATGACAAAAAAATTGAATGAAATTTCCATCATCTGTCATTCACCTTCCGGCGTAGCAAAATAGATCTTTTCTGACACTTACAGTGGTCGCGCTAGTGTTTATTATCATTGGTTTTTAACTTTTGTCATAGTGTGTTGGAGTTTTTCCATATGTATCTATACAACTGCCCCCACACTGTGTGGTGACATGCAATGAAGGGGCAAAGTGTTTTGCGTACATTCATGCAGTTTAAATTTAAACTTTGCCAAAAGGGGTACAATGACCTTTTATTTTTCGGCTTATTTTCCTTTCTATTTTTGGTTGGAGATGTCAGCTTGTCTTGCTTACATCTTATTTTACAGGAAATACACAACTTACATACGGAATGATAATTCATTAAGTATGTACATGAGAGGACTGCAAGAGCAGCCACTTGTCCTTTTGGTAACATTGCCAGTCTCTATGCGCATGTGCACATAATATATTTGTTGTCTGTGCAAGAGCTGTTAATGCTCCACACATTATTGTGTATGGTCGTTCGTGCTTCCAATCGCGCTATTAACGCTATTTTCATACTGAGTGTCGTATTGTCCGTCAAATAATTTTGCTGTGGCGTTGTTTTCCATTGTGAGTGCGGTGCATGTGCGTTTGTTCTTCAAGAACGGATGCTGTGGCAGATAATTGACCTTTGATACGGCCTGGGAAGAAACCTTCTCTGTCGTATCCCCATTTTCAGTGGAGTGAATACTGCACATCACCAACCAATGTCAAAGTAAGTGATGCTTGCACAATTGCAGTTGGCTGATTAATGTATCAGACATCGTGTAGCATAACATTATCAAAATTGTTTTGTTGCACTATTGCACATGTGTTTGGATACCACTATATATTTCGTTGTTCACTTTGTCGTGAGAATCTTTTTAGTCTTCGAGGTTTTGTTAGTTTTTCAAGTTCATCTTTTCCAGATGGCTCGATATACACTTAAAATTCACGTAAACATTTTAACATACTAATGCATATTACAATAGCCTCTATCTAAGGCAAACATTCCACGCATTATTAGTATTAAATGTAGAAATTTTTTAAATACTAAAACATTGCAAAACCCCTTTTTCAATTGCAGTTACTAGTTGATATAGTTTGTTAACTAAAAAAATTCCTTAGTGCATAAATACATATAACTTATTTATATTTCATTACATTGTGTTACAATATATGGATTTAGTGCATCCACATTTGATTTTGCAGTCATGCATATAACAGTTATGAGAGTTTAATATTTTTGAAACGCCCTGCTAAACCTGCAGGACAGGACAGGTATTTGTAATAATGGAAAGGGGCCAAAATGAGCGGCTGTCAGTTATGCTTGAACACATATAACTTTATTATTTGAGTAAACATTACAGTACAAATTTTTGAACTTAGTTATCTGCTAAATAGGCCACACTATCTTATGCCTTAAGGGCACAACCACTTAAATTTAAAAATGGCTTTTAGCCATTAACTTAAGATTCAGACCCAAAACAGAATATTTAGAAGGCAGAAGGCCTCATGTAAGTAAGTTCTATACTTGGCTGAAGGCCCAACAAATCTAACACTTGAAAAGCAAACAAGTTTAATTTAAAGACGGCTGAAAGCGCCATGACTAAAAACTCAATGTAAAATAAATTTAAACAACAAACCTTATCTTCAATTAGGCTGAAGGCCCCAAGTAATCTAAGACTTGACAAGCAAGAAACTTTAATTTCAAAATGGTTCAAGGCCCATGACTTAAAACACATCTAAAATAAACTTTAAAGACAGAAGTCCCAAGGCTTTATCCTTAAACAATATTTTTCACAGGCTGAAGGCCCAAACAATCTAGCACTTGACAAGTAAGGAAATTTAATTTTAAAGCGGCTGAAGGCCTATGACTTAAAACACATCTAAAAACAAATCAAGTTTAATTCAAAACATCGGCTATGAGCCATACAAATACACACAAAAGAAAATAAGAAAGGCAGTGCAGCTAATGGCGCTCAGAAGTTTCGGGGGAGGGGGGGGGGGTCAGCATTTGAAATACTAACATTCAGTTAGGTGAGACAATCAGTCGGCCCAACCATGCTCAATCTGACTGCAACCCAAACGACAGACTGTCAACACACCAATGCTCCACACTTGCACCAAGGTTCTGCTCCGCACTTGCACCAAAATTCCAACGATGCTGACAACAGAGACTGTGAAACGCAACAAGAACGGATCCCAGACAACCCCCACAAGGGGTGGACGACCTGAAAGCAAACGTCATTTAATCAAACAACCGACTAGCTCAGAGGCAGTATGCCGGCAACACTTAAATAAACTTATGAGTGAAAATGACATAAACTACTTGCAGCCCCAAGAACATCTGCAAGAGGACTAGATGATGCTCACATCAGTGACAGTGCAATAACGAGGATGAACGACGAGTCGGCGCACACAGCAAACCCATAAGCAATCGCCGGCCAGACACACATTGTCTAACAAGATAACCGACCGATAGTCAACCAAAGTCGTCCCCACTGAAAACATGTGTGCCGGCAATCGTCGGGCAAGTGATGGCTATCAGCACCTTCCTGACACTGCATGCCCCACCGGTGCTACATCGCGACTGCGCCAACCGACCAACTGCTACACATAAGCACGGAAACAGCACTAAAATAATTGGGCAGTCAAAATTATAAGCTACACACAATATCACAAACACTTGGACGTAGTACGCGACCAATGGCAAAAGCAGTGACTATGCAGTGACGAGGACGAGCCACGAGTTGACACACACACATAACCAACCCATAAACCAGGGGTGGGCAATTGTTTCAGCTTGGGGGCCACATTATAGACACAGAGGTTAGCAGAGGGCCATACGTTATAAACCTTTCACTTCTAATGCCATATATATACTGACGGCATATATATATTCCAAAAATTTTATGAAAATGCAAGTTTTCTTTATTTCTAATCACATATCACACACAGAGTTGCAATTTCGGGTGTAGCAGTGAAAGTGTTAAAATACATTGATTAGTTAGCTTCACATTTCATAAAAGTTATCATAAAAATCATTAGATGTAAATGAAAGAGTCAGAAGCAAAGGGGTATAAGTATACTTCTTATAGTTTGGTAAGACTAAAGTCACTTGTGCCTCTTTCATTCTGACATCCTCAAATAAGATAGTTGTGTTCAATTTCATTTATTTTGCTAATTTAATACCATCTCCAACTACATTAAATTTTAAAACAAGTTTAATGGGACAATTGCATCCTATCACAATTTTGCACATTTTTTTTAAATCAGGAGTCAGACTGCTAGTTGATATTCTCATGACAGCCTGCAAATTACTGTCTGTTAAACAGTTTTGGTATTTGCTCTTGTTGATATTTAAGCAAGAAAAACTTTGTTCACAAATATACGTTGATCCAAATATGGAGAACATTTTGCCTGCAAATTTCTTGATACATGGAAATTTTTCAGCTGACAAAGATTTATAAAAGTCAACAAAAGTTACAGCACTAAATATTTCTTTCAGTGTGTGAACTGCCTGCATGTCAATCAGTTCAAGTTGCAGCTCCTGTAGTGCAGTGTCAATATCAGCAGTGATGGGATACAATAAAACATTAAATTGAGGCTCAATTTTCTTAAAATCCTGAAATCTTGTAGTAAACTCAGCCTCTAAACTCTGCAAATAATCCCTAATTTTAGCTGAAACACTTCCAGGTACTTTCTGCTTCCCTAGTAAAGGGAAATGACAAAATTTGCCATCA
Organism: Schistocerca americana; assembly: GCF_021461395.2. NCBI lineage: Eukaryota > Metazoa > Arthropoda > Insecta > Orthoptera > Acrididae > Schistocerca > Schistocerca americana. The sequence goes on from NC_060120.1 coordinate 604,773,643, forward strand.
TTTGCTTGCCTTGCAAACAGACCTAGTTTTGTTTTAAATGCTTTGATATGTGTCCACATTTCATGAGGAAACATCCCTTTTCCCTGCAATGTCACATTCAGCTCATTCAGTTTTTCAAAAATATCAGCTGCAAACATCATCTCATATCTCCACTCTTCACATTCTATTTTTGCAACAAAATCATGAGATATCTCCTTAGTGTCCAGAAATAAAATAATTTCATCCTCTAATGCCCAGACTCTTTTTAATACTTTGCCCAAGCTCAACCACCTCACACTGTTACGGTAAATTACACTACTGGCCATTAAAATTGCTACACCAAGAAGAAATGCACATGATAAACTGGTATTCGTTGGACAAATATATTGTACTAGAACTGACATGTGATTACATTTTCACGCAATTTGGGTGCATAGATCCTGAGAAATTAGTACCCAGAACAACCATCTCTGGCCGTAATAACGGCCTTGATATGCCTGGGCATTGAGTCAAACAGAGCTTGGATGGGGTGTTCAGGTACAGCTGCCCATGCAGCTTCAACACGATACCACAGTTCGTCAAGAGTTGTGACTGGCGTATTGTGACGAGCCAGTTGCTCAGCCACCATTGACCAGACGTTTTCAATTGCTGACAGATCTGGAGAATGTGCTCGCCAGAGCAGCAGTCGAACATTTTCTGTATCCAGAAAGGCCCGTACAGGTCCTGCAACATGCGGTCGTGCATTATCCTGCTGAAATGCAGGGTTTCGCAGGGATTGAATGAAGGGTAGAGCCACGGGTCCTAACACGTCTGAAATGTAACGTCCACTGTTCAAAGTGCCGTCAGTGCGAACAAGAGGTGACCGAGACGTGTAACCAATGGCACCCCATACCATCACGCCGGGTGATACTCCAGTACGGCGATGACGAATACACGCTTCCAATGTGCGTTCACCGCGATGTTGCCAAACATGGATGCGACCATCATGATACTGTAAACAGAACCTGGATTCATCCGAAAAAAATCACGTTTTGCCATTCGTGCACCCAGATTCGTCGTTGAGTACACCATCGCAGGTGCTCCTGTCTGTGATGCAGCGTCAAGGGTAACCGCAGCCATGGTCTCCGAGCTGAGAGTCCATGCTGCTTCAAACGTCGTCGAACTGTTCGTGCAGATGGTTGTTGTCTTGCAAACGTCCCCATCTGTTGACTCAGGGATCGAGACGTGGCTGCACGATCCGTTACAGCCATTCGGATAAGATGCCTGTCATCTCGACTGCTAGTGATACGAGGCCCTTGGGATCCAGCAAGGCGTTCCGTATTACCCTCCTGAACCCACCGATTCCATATTCTGCTAACAGTCATTGGATCTCGACCAACGCGACCAGCAATGTCGCGATACGATAAACCGCATGGGCTACAATCCGACCTTAATCAAAGTCGGAAACGTGATGGTACACATTTCTCCTTCTTACACGAGGGATCACAACAACGTTTCACCAGGCAACGCCGACCAACCGCTGTTTGTGTATGAGAAATCGGGTGGAAACTATGCTCGTGTCAGCACGTTGTAGGTGTCGCCACCGGCGCCAACCTTGTGTGAATGCTCTGAAAAGCTAATCATTTGCGTATCACAGCATCTTCTTCCTATCGGTTAAATTTCGCGGCTGTAGCACGTCATCTTCGTGGTGTAGCAATTTTAATGGCCAGTAGTGTACATCTTCATGTTCTGCCCCCACCTCCTCAAGAAGAGATCTGAATTGTCTGTGATGGAGTGCCCTTGCTCAGTTGTGTTCACAACACCAACAACAGGATCTACCACTTGCTTTAGTTCTAGTGCAGTCTTGCAGAGGTTTTCCTGGTGTAAAATACAATGAAAATCCAAAATATCACTGTGTGTCTTCAGCTTATAACTTGTTTTTTAAAAGTTTCACCATACCTATATGTTTCCCACAGAAAGCTCTGGCCCTATCCGTTGTAATGCTACCATTTCGTTCCAGGATAAGCCACTTGTTTCCACACAATTAACAATACATTCTAACAAGTCCTGACCAGTGGTTCTATATTTCATGGATACTATACCAATTAATTCCTCGGTGATGATGCTCTCAAATTTGGTTTTAACCTCAGGACACAATACACTTGCACACTCTACCATGCACTGTTTAATAAACTCGCCATCCGAAATACGTTTGTTTCGTTTAGCAAGGTTATAGGCGACCATGAAACTTGCTTCTGTAGCACTATTTTGCAGCGGTGTTTGCTTCGTAAATAACGCATGTTGCTTCTTCAAGCGTTTCACGAACTCCGCTGCTTTTATTTTTCGTTCTTCACCTGAAAGTTTGCAGCCAAAGTCACTGTGTTTTGTTTCGTGATGTCGTTTCAGATTGTACTCCTTGAAAACGGTAACTGTATCATGGCATAGTAAGCATGCGGCTTTATTTCCTGCATCAGTAAAGAAATATCTGGTCGTCCAGTCGCACTTATCACCGACTTTACGCTTCTTCTTAGGAGTCATGATTACACTGAAGTAAAAAAAAATTACACATATTACTTTGTACTGCTGCACAGACAAAACACAAGTAAACCACTCGAAACAGAATAACATTGCTCTGAACGTCGTACTCTTCACTCGGCGAGGGAGAAAGGGGTACAGCGCTCCCATCAGCCACTGCGTGGAGCATAAATTTGCGCCGATAGCAGGATGCACAGTCCTTTTTTCTGTGCCCGTGGTGGCTGGTGGTAGTGTTCCCATAATCCACCGCACTCACATGCAGCTAGGTTGGTTGCGCGACTGTAGAGACATCTGTCGGTAGCACGCACTATCAAGTAGCGCAGACGCTCGCGGATTTCTTAAGTCGCGCGGGGAAGGGAAATTTTGTTTTTCCTATGATTTTTGTAAATGTCTTGATGGGCCATGTGGCCCGCAGGCCAATATTTGCCCACCTCTGCCATAAACGATCAGCGAGCAGTCACATCGTCCAGTCAGACGACCAACCTGCGCTCAACCAAGACTGTCCCTATTGAAACCATGTGTGCCGGCAATGGTCATGCGAGTCATGGCTATCTGAACCTCACTGACGCTCCAATCCGACCGACTCCTGCCGTGTCCCGACCGTCCTACTGCCAGGTCCAAACTCTACTGCTGGCATGTTGCAACTCACTGGCAGATATGAACTCCCTGAACACATGACAACCACGAAGTAACAGCAGCCAGCAAAGACAATACGCCAGGGCTTATACCGATAAGGGCCGCTGCTGCCGCTCACGGACAGGCAAGGTGGCAACTCAGTGACACCAGTAATTGAAATTAACACAATGACGTGGTAGTACAGTAAAAACAGGCTGTCAGATAAGATATGACACGATCACAAGCCACGCATGGTTCAATTTTCCTAGGGAGAAATAGAGAAAATCATTTACATCAGGATTCTACATTACGCTTTGCTGACTTAACTACACTTTGTCTCCGCCTCCTGCGTTGGGGAGGGAATAACGATTACTATTCTATGGGTTTATGGATTACTAAGGAAATGCTGCTTTTCCTTTCTTAAATCACTTATGATCGAACTCCTTTTTCATGGAACCGAAATGTATTAACGACTTGTATACTATATATCACTGCGTTGCTTATATTTGTTTACATGTACTCATGTGTTCGTAATGCAGAAGTTTTTGCATTACCTTATGCTTACCTCTTTACAATTACATGGAAATGCTGTCGTTTATATTCTCATGAGACGCTATAGGAATTGATTAGATTCATTTGATGTCGCATGCCTCCATGTTCATGTGTGCTTCATAGTTAGTAGTTACGGGTAAATGTTTTGTAGTCGCACTGCGAAGATGTATATTCATATTCTTCCTTTCCTTGATGACCGAGATATACACATAGACATACTAATAACTAAATCATTTCTTTGAGGTGCAGCCCGTTTTTTCATTTGGTACCTATAACACCCATCGTAAATCTCTTCTTCTGCGCCATGTAGCTGGACTGGTCGCTGCAATATATAAAAGAAAAAATTATAACTAACTTAAAACCTAATTGTGTTTTGTAGCTCATAAGCCATTCATATACTCGGTCGTCACATTCATTCACAGACGTTTTTCATATTTCATTCTTATTTGTTAATATATTTATTCACATGCCTTTTTATTCTTTTTAGTCATTTACCCTGCAAAGAAAATTACTTTGACATCTCCTACAGTATCTTATCTTTTGTTAGCTAACACGTCCTGTATATTTAGTTGTAATGATTTCTTTTAATTCTAATTACAATGTATATATCTTGGTATTGGCGCAACTTCGCATGTCGATATAATGTTATATTCTTTCATTCCCTGATAGTAAATATAGTTGTTACGTGTTATTATTTATTTTGAAATTGAGTTTTATACTTATGCAGCTTCACATTTTTATTTGGTTGCGCCGTGCAATGTCTCTTCCCTAGTACTGACATAAGCATCCATTGTTGAGCATGCACATCTGACTCTTACGCTGCTCCAGTTTGCATTTCGCTTCACTTGAAGCTGTGTTTTTACACTTCCTTCTAGTCAAATGTTTGTCTTGGCTTGCAAAACAAGAAAACTACCTAAGTCTATACATATTCCATTCAAAAATACACATACTTACCTGATTACTGCTTGCACTTGTTTCGCTAGTGTAGTTTTCGACGATTATAGTTCATGTTGGTATAGATTGTCTTTTATGTCTCCTTGCTCATCGAATCGTACGAAACATGTTTGAAAATCTGATTTGCACCCATCGCTTGTAATGTCTATAGTATGGGGCTCAGCTACGAACAATTCGGGTTTTCCTGCAGTGTAGTCTGATCTACTTCTGTGCACGGAACAATTTCTGTCAGTTGTACTGTGTGATTGTTTCTCCAGTTTGTATCATTACCAGCTCGTGACATACTTTCTCGAGTGTTCATATGGCTGTTGTGGAATGTTGCCATATTGTGACTTTGTTGGGCAAAGGTTGGCTGCGGTCCAGCATGTAGCATGTTATTGTTGTTGCCGCGCGCCAGCCATTGGTGTGGCTGACTGTTTTTATTTGCACGCGGTGCATAGTTTTGAGAGGAGGGATTGAAATTACCTTGCAGATGGTAACCGTTCCTTTGTACAGTAAGTTTTGTTTAAATCTTTTGTTCTTGCATTTCCATTCCTGTATCCATTACAGGAGTTAATGTATCCTTGTGGATGCGCGTACCAACTTTGCTGTATGTTCGCATCTGGCTTTTTGTATTGACTATTCGAGTTATGTTGTGGTGTTTGGCTGTCTGACACTCTATTTGTTATTACTCTGTTCTCATATATTACATCGATTGAGTCTAAAATGGATAGAAAATATTCTATGTCGTACTCAGGTGTAGTAACTAATTTTTCACGAATATCTAATAGCAAACGACTTTTTAAAATTTTTAAAACATCAACATGAGAAATAGGATTCGTCCAATAACGTGTTTTATTGAGATACTTCTCAAAATACCCTCGCAAGCTACCATATTTGCTATTAAAAGGGGTAGCGTTAAAAACCTCTCGCCTAAGTCTCTCCTGTATGGCTTCTGACCAGTATTTGTCAAGGAATGCCCATTCAAATTGTAAATATGTTGTTCAACGCTCGGCTACCTCGGTTGCCCACTAAAGTACATTGCCTTGCGTGTACCCAACAACAAATTGATATTTGGTGCTTCCGTCCAATTTCTAAGAAACACATGTCGAAAACGACTAATAAATACAGCAGGGTTCATCCTCTTACCTTCACTTTTAAACGTTGGAAATTGACGGTGTCTTAATAGACCTTCGTCAGCAAATATAGTGGACAAGCTGTTTGCATTTTGTGCTGTGTTTACATAGCTGTCATAATTATTTACATTTCTCATAGGTACTGGTTCTGGTGTTATGCCATGTAAACTCACACTCTGTGGTCTGTCATTACTACGGGCATTGTTTGTGAGGTTTGCAATGATCTGTGTACATACATTACTTTGGTTTGCTGTGGCTGGCTCTTTGTTTATGTGTACAACTTGTATATCTGTAACACTTCACCTAAGTAGCTGTGTATTCTGCGCTCCATATCTTGCAAATTGGTGTTCACTTTGTCGATAATGTCATTTTCCTTTTGCTGAATAACTTTTTCAAGTACATCATTGATTAATCTACATTCATTCACTACTTTTTCCGCTGTGGTACTGTTTTGTTTGTCAAATTATCTGCTTCAGATTGTGAAATTACATCCGATAAATTTTCACTAATGTTGTCTCTTTCCTTTTTGGCACAGACTGATTCGATTTCAAGTGATGCTACTTTTAAAGTGAGTTCGTCAATAGCTATCGGTATATTTTCGTAATCGTTATGCAGTTTGTTCACTTCGGTAGCAATGTTCTTTACTGTGGAAGTTAATTGTGTTTGTGTAGATTCCACGTTTGTGTGTGTGTCTTTACTCGCTTTTATTTGCTGCTCTACTGTATCGTTTAGCTCTTTAAGCGTGTGTAATTACTGTTTTCTTTCCGTAATGTCATTGTTTACTTTGAAAAGTACATCTTGCTTTAGCTGTTTTTTCATGTCTTTAAATTTTAAATTCATTTCTTCGTGAAAATTCTTTGTCAAATCACTGGTATGTTGTGTGACTGCATTCTAAAAATCTTTTGAAACTTGTTTCTGCTTTTGTTTTATGTTGTTTATGTCTTGTGTTACTATAGTATTGTTTTGTGACAAACTGTCAAATTTTGTATTTATGTCCATACACAAATTAGTGATTATATTTTTTATGTCTGTACGCAAATTGGTGTTCATACTATCGAGTTTTTGAAGTACCAGGGCAAGTGTGTCATTTTGGTTGCCATCCAATGTACTTTGGTTGTTAACAACTGTGCTTTGTAAATCATCATTTGGATTTCGTATGATGGGTGACGGTAAAGTGACGTCAAAAATCATGTTATCTTCGCTTTCCATGTTTTCCTGTGCGAGCAGAATGTTGCTCATGGAGATATGTGATGTAGTTTCATCTATTGTCATTCACGTAACATCAAAGTTAGAACTCTGTGACAGCTCACGAACACTTGTCACTTCGGTTATGTTCATCTCTGATCTACTCAATACGTCCAAGTTTGGAAGACATGGCACTGGTGCTTCAGGTGTTCTGTCTTGCAATTGCACGCCATCTTGGCTCATTGCGTTTTCGCAATTGTCAACAAAAAAGGAAACTGATTTTTGCCCCATTTTGATTCAATATTAAAATTAAAATTTTGAAAAATAGAATATTGAAATATACTGTTTTTGGAAATTTGAACATACGATTTACGTGTCGTCAAGCGTTAATTGGCTACTTTTATGATGCGCGAAATGTTGTGACACAAAAACTTCAAACTTTCCTCTCGCTAATCATTATGTAAAATTTCTGAAAAATTCAGTACAATACATTCAGGAAGGGAAATTAAGGAAAGGGATGTCTAATTACTACGCAGGAGAGGCTACCAAGTATAGCTCAGCAAGCGGTTGACCAGCGGACCTACCTTTGCTGCGATGAAACAAACAATGTATTTCCAAAATTTTCTGTAAATTCCAGTTTCACTTTTGATTCACTTTTGAATTGGTTACTTTATCCACAAGAATTTTTGGTTCTGGTTATTTTGCTCCCAGTCGTGATGTTGCACATGAAAAATTAAAAATAATTAGTACATGTAAAAAATTTCATACAATGTTGTAAATAATTTTGAACGATTTATACACAACTGGTTTCATGGCTTCCTCAGTGTCATGTCACCAGGTCGCCAAATGTGCAAATATATATAAAAAATAATACAAATTAATTACAATCGTACAAAATTTGATTTTTATAAGTTTTGAAGTGAATGAATTGAATCAAATGGATTATCTTTTGGTCTTAATTTACAACTCTTGTAAACTGTAAGTCAGTAGCAGCGTGAACTTACGTCGATTTTTGCGTTCTCTACGCCGTTGAGATTTCCGTAAATTAGTAATGTACATATTTCTTCTTCCGCCATAAGTAGTTTACATTTTTGACCATGAATACAATGCTGATTTTTATTGGACTTCCTCTTCAGATGCAGGCAGCTACAGTGACACAACGTAAGCATAATGTGTGGAAGGAAATGAAAACTTTCGTAGTTTTACACTAATAAGAATCCTCACACTACATGTTTTCATAAAAATTACTATTCAGATACTACAATGTCTACTACAGACTTCTCACAAGAATATGTCTTCTCCCTATGAAAACTAAAGACAGAGTCTATTAAATAATTGACAAAAAGAAATTGAATGAAATTTCCATCATTTGTCATTCGCCTTCTGGCACAGCAAAATAGTTCTTTTCTGACCTTACAGCAGTCGCACTAGTGTTTATTATCATTGGTTTTTAATTTTTGTCGTAGTGTGTTGGGGCTTTTCCTTATGTATCTACACAATGGTCTGTGCACGATGGGGAAGTTGATGTTGAGATGCTTTTTTACTTATGAAGCATGACTATATTTGTCAGAGCATGTAAATTCTCAGAACAATTGATAATGGAGTTCCGAAAATCCTCATGAATTACATCAACAACTTCTGCATGATGTCAAAAAAGGAGTGTGGTGTGCAGTCAGCGCAAGATGAGTTACTGGATCAATCTTTTTCTACAAAACAATACATTCTGACGTGTATCCGAAAAACATACTGCATCCTTTTTTCTAGAACTAACACCTAACCAAATGTTGTATGGATATTTCATGGAGGACAGCGCAAGACCACACATCGCCAACGCTTCTTCTTGTATGATAGCAATACCAAATGTTTTTGATGATGGGATAGTTGACTGGCCTCCTTGTTCTCCAGATCTAAATCCATGTGATTTTTATCTTTGGGGAATGTTAAAAGACAAGATGTATGTATCCAGTTCTCACATGCTCAAAGAGTTGAAAAACAGTGTTTGGCTAGTCATTTCCCAGATTTCGGCAGCCGAAATTCGTCTGTGTTCAGGAGATGTCCAGCTACTCTTACCACAGAGGGACATCATTTTGAGCACCTGCTGCAAATAAAAGTAAGCTTAAGTTAATCAGATGGCAACGTTGTCTATGCTTAACTCAGGGGATGCGCGCGCGCAGCCGACTAGTGACAGATTAGTGCCTGAAAGCTGGGTGCGGCGGCGGCTGCCAGCTGCAGTGGCAGCAGATGGTGGCCAAGTCGCGTGACCTCCAGACCGCTCCTGGTCACCTTTCGTGAGACACCCTGTACATACTCCTCAAGCTGAGGTATGGTGCATGGCAGAGACTACCCCTGTGCCACTGTTAGTCACGCTATTCCTGTTCCACACGCAAATGGAGCAAAGGAAAACTATCTATACTTTACCATATGAGCCTCGATTTCACTTATCTAATCTTCACAGTACTTGTGTAAAATGTATGTTGGACTTTCTGAATAGTATTTCGTGGAGAGAATGGCTTTATCCGACACATATTTGAATTCACAGAGCATTTCCACAACACTTACATGCTGAGTGAACCTACTGGTTACAAATCATTGACTCATTGAGACTCAATAAATTACCCACTACAAATGTTTTAGAAAAGCAAGAGAGTCTATCTGACAAACAAATATTGGTTGACCCTAGTCTCAGGGGACTAACAGACTAGAAGGGTGGCACTAGGCAATTTAGGGGAAGAACATTTACAGCATTGGAAATAAAATGTTAAATACTGCTAGATAGTTCTAATTGCATTAATCAAGTTAACAAACAATTAATTTGTGAAAACAGAATAGTAACAAGATGAAGTCATTCAGCGAAATTATTACAAGTAAAGTGAGCAATAAAAAGTTAGACATGATTACCAGAATGGAATTTTCACTCTACAGTGGAGAGTGCACTGATATGAAAGTTCCTGGGAGATTAAAACTGTGTGCTGCACTGAGACTCGAACACGGGACATTTGCCCTCCATGGGCAGGTGCTCTGCTGACTGAGCAACCCAATTACTACTCACGACCCGTCCTCACAGCTTTACTTCCGCCAGTACCTCGTCTCCTACTTTCCGAACACCACATTAGTTCTCCTGGTCAACTTGCAAGACTAGCACTACTGGAAAAAAGGATATTGCAGAGACATGGCTTAGCCACGGCCTGGGGAATGTTTCCAGAATCAAATGTTTACTCTGCAGCAGAGAGTGCGCAGGAATGAAAGTTCCTGGCAGATTGAAACTATGTAACGGACTGGAACTCGGGACATTTGTCTTTTGTGGGCAAGTGTTTTACTGAATGAGCTACCCAAGCACGTCGCACGACACGTTCTCGTAGCTTTACTTCCGCCAATAACTTGTCATCTACCTTTCCCCAGGTTGCGGCTAAGCCATGTCTCCGCAGCATACTTTCTTTACGAAAATCATATTCGTGTTAATGGTCTTGCTCCATATTATATATCTGGCCAATGTACAACATTCCACATTGACCTGGAATCTGATCTTAAGACTAAGATTGTCTTTGACAGGTCTCAGCACATTCCTCAGTCTTGTAAATAAAATGCATTTGTAGTAACCACATGCCCAAACAGCTCCAAAGTGCCCTCCACTGATCTGCAACCAATGAGCTCCAAAGACACAAGCAACATAAATGTCGTAAATACACTATATGGAAAGTAAGAGATTCGATGGCTGTAGTGATCAGGTGATCTTTGTTCTAGATGATGACACAAAATTGACTAACAAACAATTTCTTGTTCCACTGCTACTTACATTGTGAGCGAAAGTGGGACTCTATCCTTGTTGATATTTGGTGGGCTGTAGTGTCTTGGATGAACAGAAGCCTACTGCCATAAACTCCTGAGGAGAGTGAGCGTTTCACTGTAATCATCAATGATGAACCACCTAGGAGAAATGAAGACTGTTCGTCGTATTTGGAACTTAATAACGGAGTAGTAGTGCTGTATTTGGTCATTTGTTGTTCTCTACTTGACTTTACAAGCGTCTTAACTCACTACTTGCCAGTATAGTCCGTTATTGTACAGCTTGATGTCCTGAGGAAATATTTTAGTCCTTCTTCTCTTCACTGGCCTTATCCCATGTCTTGTCCTCATCCATAGTTGCATGATCAGTGTAGATACCTGCCATGAGGAGCAGCTCAACTGAGAAGTAGCAGGTCCATGGTCTGCATAATGGAGGATGGCGTGGTCAGCAGTTGACATACACGAGCTCCCTATCCCTTGGATAGAGACCTCATGCATCCCGTGTCTTCACTGGGTCAGCATATTAATCTGGATTTGGTGAAAGTAGTGTTAGGGTGTGGCAAGATGCGCTTCATGACACATTCCCTCCCCTTCCCACTCCCATACAGGATCAGAACAAAGAAACTGGAACATTGAATTTCAGTCCCTAATACTAGCTGTAGCATACAGCACAAGTTGTAAAAACAGTCAACGAAAATCTAAACTTGGCAGTTAATGGTTCATTGCGTTTTTGAATTGTCACCTGTACAACTGAAACTTGTAAAGTGTATTTATGTCATATATGTTTCCCTTCTTAACCTCCCAAAAAATCGTCAGAAGCAGTTCTTTATGTTCCTACATTTTTACTGATATGCATCTTTCGTCTTTCTGAGTGTAAATGACAAATGTATTTGACAGATGAAGGACTAGACTCCAGCCCTGGATACTTTGGTTCAATCATAGGGAGGGGCATGGACTTTTCCTCTTTCAGATCTATTCAGAACGTCCCCAGGTCCACTCAGTTGGTTGTCAAATGTATACTGTGAAATTTTTCATGGGGTGAAAGATGCTCTGAGCAACTGGCCTGCCACTCTCCTCTTCATAGTGCTGTGACCAACATAGGTTGTACACTAGTGGCAGTCATGCCAATAGCCCATTCACTGGCTTGCACCACATACTTTAGTATTACAAGTGATAATAATAAAATTCGTTACCTAGAGATTTCCTGAGCGAGGTGCTAATTAACCACTGAAATATATTACAGTTAAGGAACTGTCAATAATGACATCTCATGTATCTTTGCAAAATTAGCTAATGTGTCAAAGTGCTGGTTTGATCTCTCTCCCCTAATCTACAGTTACAGCTGCTGACAAAGTACTTTTCCTAAAATATTACACAATTAATATTAGTGATTGTTGAAAGGGAAGACAAGGATGTAATCTATAGTTAGTCATTCGTTTATGGAAGGTTATTAGCATCTTTTACCTCTTTGTAGTAAAACAGTTACAGAAAGCATAATAATACCATCACTAAAATGGCATATCTCCAGAGGAGGCCTTATTTTTACTACCTTGTCATTTATTAATAGAGGCAAACAAATACATTGTTTTATATTTGAACTATCATTATCTCTGTTGTTAATATCAATAGTAATTTTTATTTGCATGTAAGGTGTATCTTTTTGACTGGTTAACTGAACAGGCTTCTGTTCATTCACAACAGCTGATATCATGTCTAGCGACAATTTACTTAAAATGTGTGGTTGTACAATAAGCCTATAGTTTAGCTCTGTATTTTACATGATGAACTTGTACATTCTATTTACATTCTTTTACGACGAGGAATAAGAAAAGAAAAGACAAAATACTGATACTTTCATAAGTTGTACATACAATGAGGTGACAAAAGTCGTGAGATACCTCCTAATATTGTGCTGGACATCCTTTTGCCTGGCATAGCGCAGCAACTCGACGTGGCATGGACTCAACAAGTTCCCAGCAGAAATATTGAGCCATGCTGTCTTTGGTGCGAAAGTGTTATCAGTGACGGATTTTGTGCGCAAAATGACCTTTCAATTACGTCCCATAAATCTTCAATGGGGTTCATGGCAGGCGACCTGGATGACCATATCATTTGCTCGAATTGTCCTGAATATTTTTCAAACCAATGGGGAACAGTTGAGGCCTCGTGACATCTAGCACAGTCATCCACAAAAATTCCATCGTTTTTTGGGAACATGAAGTCCATGAATGACTGCAAATGATCTCCCAGTAGACTAACTTAATCATTTCCAGTCAATGATTGGTTCAGTTGTAACAGAGGACCCAGCCCCTATGATGTAAACACTGTCCACACTATTGTGGAGCCAACATCAGCTTGCATAGTGCCTTATTGACAGGTTTGGTCCATGGCTTCAAGTGGTCTGCGCGACTCGCTAATCCTACCATCAGCTCTTACCAACTGGAGTCGGGACTCATCTAACCAGGCCATGGTTTTTCAGTAATCAGGGGCCTAATTGATATGGTCAATAGCTCAGGAGAGGTGCTACAGGAGATGTCATGCTGTTACTCTCGTCAGTTGTCTGCTGCCATAGCCCATTAACGCAAAATTCCTGCACTGCCCTAATGTTTACATTTGTTGTACGTACCACACTGATTTCTGCGGTTATTCCACACAATGTTTCTTGTTTGTTCACACTGACAATGCTGTGCAAATGCAGCTGCTCTCAGTCGTTAAGCGAAGGTCGTCTGCCACTATATTGTCCCTGTCGAGAGGCAATGCGTGAAGGTTGGTATTCTCGGTACACTCTTGACATTGTGCAACTCGAAATATTGAATTCTCTAACGATTTGCAAAATGAAATGTTCCATGCATGCTGTTCCAACTACCATTCTACTTACAGACTCTGTCAGTTCTCGTCGTGCTACCATAACGACATCGGATACCTTTTCACAAGAGTCACCTAGGTAGTACACGTAACAGCTCCGTCAATGCACTACGACCATTTTATACCTTGTGTACGCGGTGCTACCGCCATCTGTATATTTGGATATCGCAATCACATGGCGTACGTTAGTATATTCTACTACAGAATAACGAAAAAGGGACTATTGTTTAAAAAACTGCAAATAAGGAGAATCAGAGACGCTCATTATTGTGTTGGTACTATATGAATTGAAAATAAAAGGAACCAACTTGTGCCTTACATATATTTCGTGTAATTTTATGTTGGCAGTAGACGACAGGGACGCATTTGGTGCTATAAATCTCAGAAACTCTGCTTGTTATAGTTGCCTGCAGAAAATGAAAAACAATTATCAAGTACGCTGTTTGTTACTATTTCTATTTGGATTCGTTCGAACGCAGGGGCCAGCGATCAAACTGAGTCCATTTCAGCTAAGAAACTATGAGATTGTTATTATCACAGATTCATAAGTACTGCTACTTTCGCACTTGCAGAATTATTACTGAACTCCACTGTCGGAATAATACAACTACGCTGACACAACTGTAATATTCGTGACGTTTCATTCATTGAGAATACTAATATCTTAGAATCGATGATGCAGCTGGGTTGCTATTAGTTATCTGTACCTGTTTCACAGAGTGTGTGTTTATACGGGCAATGACCAAAAGTCACCTGAATGATAAGGTTTGTGATTGCTAAATTAAAGGCGAATATCAAGATAGTTATTTGTGACAATAATTTCGGGCCAGAAAATGGGAATATTTTCTACGTCATCACCGTTTGATGCTGATGTTGGTAAGGTTTCTTCCACTCGTCATAACATTTGTCAGGTTTCACTTGACGTGTGGTATAGTGTGTCAATTAATTTGTGTGTGTATGTATGTGTGTGTTGAGAAAATTGCGAGCACTGTTATTTGCATGCTTTATGTGCATCATCCCTTCATGTCAGATTGGTTAATTTCCTGGAGACCAAATCTGTTTTGTCAGGGAACCTTTGTTTTAAATGGTTGTAAATGTCGTCATATTAGAACAGCTCTCGCAAAATACTGTAGAACGTTGCCGGATTTCTGCGTAGTCAGTGACTGCATGGAGGACTTTACATTAATAAAAGCTAATTTCTTTAAATCAGTAGTCACCAGCGTTTTTTAAAAGTATTCAAGTACTTCATGCAGTGTGTCACTATTTAGAGAAAGCCACTGACGAGAAGAATACTTCGGAAGAATGGGGGCTGATCATGGACATATGTGACAAAGTGGGGACTTCACCTACACATGCTAAGGACTGTTTGCGGTCTATTGTGAGACGGCTTAATCACCAGGATCCCCACATTGTTATGCAAGCCTTAACGGTAAGATCTGCATCAGATCATACTAATTATGGAGAGTCAGTTTTGTATTTCTTGCAGATTAACTAATTAAGCTTTTCCTGACCGTAACAGAAATCTCCCATTAACAAATCCAAATTGTTATGTTACATACCATCTCCAGACGAAAACATAAATATGTATACAATTAGATTTCTTTTTTATTTCAGTTACTGGATGCCTGTGTGAGCAATTGTGGAAAACCCTTCCATCTGGAAGTTGCATCAAGAGATTTTGAAACAGAATTTCGAAAACTGCTAGCCCGAAGTCAGCCACGAATTGCTGATAAATTGAAACAGTTGTTGAAAAAGTGGGCTGAAGGTGATTTCAAAACAGACCCTCAACTGAATCTCATACCATCTTTGTATACCAGGCTTAAACAAGACGGTGTAGACTTCACACAGCATTCAGACATGGTGAGTGTCAGCAAGGTTTTAGTAAACAATTTAGAGGTGAACACATTAGGTTCTGTAACACCTTTGGAGTTATTTGGCCTCATAGTCATGATATCAACGAAAGTTGGACAAGGGTTAATTGAAAAACGTTAGTACAATGACTCATTAAAGAGTAGTTTTAATGACACACATGATTGGTGCGTATTATTGCCAATATACTTGTATTGTTTGTTCACTATCATG
The DNA here is from genome assembly GCF_021461395.2 of Schistocerca americana. Classification (NCBI taxonomy): domain Eukaryota; kingdom Metazoa; phylum Arthropoda; class Insecta; order Orthoptera; family Acrididae; genus Schistocerca; species Schistocerca americana. The sequence continues at coordinate 604,789,287 of NC_060120.1, forward strand.
GAAACCATCTAGAAGAATGGTCAGTATAAGCTAGACATGTGACAATGAAAGAACGGGAACAAGTGATGGAGAGATTGCAGAAGTTAACGAAATCGCTAAACACTTATGACACACTTCATAAAAAATTACATGAATAGAACCTTTTGGTTTGCCATTAATAGTGGGTGTAGTATTCTGTGAAAGTGCTGCTTTTGTTTCCCTTTTCTACTAACTTGGATGCTCTTTGTGGGAATACACTCTTTTTTACTTGCTGTCACACTGTTATACACACAGTGGGTTACTTTATCTTCAGTATCTCATTTTTAGGAATGTATAGATCTCTTCAAACATGCTGGTACATAATTCTGCCACTGTCACAAAGCTAACAATGCTCAAGGTTTGGTAGAGTCAGCCCACATCAAATCAACAGAAGGTCCAGACCTTACCGTTAGATATTAGTTTATTATTTATCGAGCGTAGCTGTAGAGTAAACAAAAAAGTAAAATGTTTCACACTGTTTTTATGGCTAGATTCAAGAAAAATTAGTGTGGTGCAGGAATATATTTAAAATTTAAACTCCCTTTCAACTCATCCTTTTCTATTTTTAATTTTTATCAAAGGTGTACAGAAATGTGTAAGAGACGTACACTTTTCAAAGAAAAATTATGGCTGCTTTTGAGATTTTAAAAAAATAAGTTTTATATTTTTGGAATATTAATTTAATTTCACAGTACTTGTATTTCATATGAAATGGAAGCACAGTTAAATAACTATGAAATGAGAAGTCAACTCTATAGCTTCAATAGTTTTGTGCATACAAATTAACCCCCCAAAATGTGTCTAAGTCAGTTTTTTTTCCATTTTGAAAACTGAAAACATTGACTAGCATTGCTAGAAGGTATTAGCATTTTCGCTATTTGTAATCTGCATGGTTGGTGGCAAATGTTGAAAAATAATTGGAGAGACTAAGACATCAAAGTTCAAGAATTAACAAAAATTAGTTGTTTTGATCTGGACTGACTTATTCCTTTTTCAACAGTAGTGATGTGGGACAGGCATATGCCCAATGGACAGAATGTTTATAAATGAACATTTGCCCAAAGCAGTTTTAAATGCCCAAAATCTGGGCATTTATATAAAAAAAGAACTTTTAAAGTTTTTACTGCTAAAATGTATATTTTACCATTTAAAATAAGGGATGAGATGATACTCTCGATATTAGTATGTCGTTCATTGATATTATTACCAAGAAGGAAAAGAATTTATTTATTTTTTTAACAGTCATTTCAAAAAAATACTCACTCACTCTCTTGAACAGCTGTGTAGTGATAAGCAGGTATATATATTTTTTTAAAAAATTGGCCTTAGGTAATGTAACACACTTTATAATCTGTGTCAAATCTCTCAATATTACTGAAGAAAGATTATTGATAACAAATTGTACTGAACGTATTAAATGGCTGGCATGCGCCTCTTAACAATGAATGTATTCTTAAATGTTAAACTGTTTTCAGTGGGGGGGAAAAAAAATGCTTTGTCAGATGTAGTGCCTTGAGACAGACTATAGTTTCTATTCCACTCCTTTGTTTAACAACTTTTGTATGACTACACTACTTTGAAGACGAAATTAGAACACTAACATAATAAAGATTTATTAACAAAGAATCTATGCTGAAGACACTGGAATGATTAGATTATGATACTGTTAGGTTCCTAGAGAATCGGTGATTCTTTGACTCATGGAATCAGAATCGGCAATATATTTTTTACTACCCCGAGAACTGATGTCCAATTTATTTCCTTGAATAACTCTTCTCTAACTCTCAAGTAGCTTTTTCAACTTAGTTACTCAATCATTACAGAAGCAGTGTTGCAAAAACAATTTCCAGTACAAAACATCAGTTTAAAATTTTTTTACAAGTGCCACTTATCAGTTAATCTTCAAAATTTGTAAATGCTCAAACATTTATGAATTTTGGGCATTTGCCCCAACTAACAAATGTTCAAGCATTTTACATCACTATACAAGGGGCTTTAAAAAGTAAGTCTCAACATTATTATGGCTGTCAAGTAACGTTCATTAAATGCTGCACTATATTTCAAAGTGATACATATACAGGACACTGATTCTCCCCTCCCCCCCAAGCATAGTCATAAAGTCTCTTTAAAACATGGTTGGAACGTTCTATCAATTGCGCAGTTCCTTGACCTCAAAAATCCGCTCCTTGGTCTCGAGGACGTTTGAGAATGGCTATGTGACAATCCTAATCAGAAAATCAATAGTCGCTGTCATTCAGTTTCTATATTGCCTGTACTTTGTCATGTGATCAATGCCGAGGGTCTTCTTTCCTAATTAGTGTCACCCATGTCTGTGTGGCCTTGGTCAAATTGTTGGCAACTTTCACTGCTGCCGGACATAACATTTCGTTTGGTCGATATACTACTGGAAATTCATGATGAATCTGTTTGCTGTTTATACATTTTTCCCACAAAAATCATTGGCTACTGTCGCACATGCTTCAACTTTCAGTACATTTCCAGTTGCTACGCCATTTCGCTCTCACACTGTGATGCAACTATTATATCTCTGTGTCTTACTTTCTGAAGTCCGGTCATAATTTATTATGCAGCTTAAAGAGCTTTAATATTTCCATCAACAAATGTGAGTTGCAGATTGTGAAATCAATTGCACCACACTGAAGATTTTTGTGGTTGGGTATAGTATGCTGAAGCAAGTTACAGAATTATACTAAGTTTATTGTAGTATTGGGCATTAATGCCACCGATTTAAAATGAGACATTGGGGGAGGGGGGGGGGTGTTATTCCATGTAATCAGACAGCAAGTGTTTTGTATTTATTTTCGAATGCATTAGTTTGACGCTCTGGAATATGCAAGTTTACATGAATGTGGAAAATTTGGGGAACTGATACTGCACAAGAATTCAAATAAAGAAATCAGTCATTGATAATATGAAATGAGTTATGCTTCATCAGTGGTACACAAAAAAAATTAAGACAATATTTACAGACAGTAATTTAAATACAGGTAATTATTAATACATAAGAAGAATAATTAAGGCAGTGAGTATAGTGACCCGACTAGCTAATAACCATTACAAATAGGAAGAATGTGCAAGATAATGACAACCATTATTTTCTTAGAAACAAGTAAGTGTTGTTCAGTGTGTAAAATTCTTTTATACCATAAAATGGGTTTACTTCAATGTATTTCATATTCTTTTGTAGAGATCCTTAATGACATGAATTGTGCGGGTCGTGGCAGTTCGTTGTAAATTTTGAATGTGTTCAATTTGTTTTAGTTCAGTTTTTTTTTTTTGAGCCTGTGCCATATAATATTATAATCTGCCTTTGTTCTGTTGTTGTATGTGTTAATTTCTTCTCTGACAACAAACCTCATGCTAATGTGTCTGGCAAAGGGCACTTAATGTAAAAATACAAATTTACAAGTTGATAGCCCAGGCCTAGTAAAGAAATTGACTGTATTGCCCTGAGACTATTTTTAGATTTTATTTATAAATTTCCTTCATTTATTTTTGATATATTTATAATTGGAGAAGAGTTTGAAAATGAGTTGACCATATGAAATTTCTGACTGGAAAAATCAAAAATATATTGCTCTTAATGTAGTTACTACTAACCACGTTCCGTACAGGATTTATGAAATCTCTTTGCTGCTACATTGTGCTCAATTTTGGGGTCAGAATATGTTACCAGCTGTTTAACAAATGTGTTTTGTTTGCCCTTGGGTCCCTCCAAAAGGAACTGTTGTTTTTCACGGCTTACAAAGTTGTTTGATGAGAACCATTGGAGTACAGGTCAAGTAGTTTTCATATGTAATGTTATCCAGAGCTCAGATGTTATGATGTGGGCATCAGCATTGTGAAGGGAAGACTGATCTAGGTAATGAGGCCGGTCATTATAGTGATGATAAATAGGATCTGTAAACAGAGTACTGTGGAACAACAGTACTGCTTTTATTGTAAGGAAGCATTTATTTTGAAATCAGAGAACCTCCTTAGTTTTTAAGATAGGAAATAATTATTACTAATGCCAGATTACACAGTTCATAAAATTCAAGGTTCGCTGTTACTGCCAAAGGGAATGGTGTCAGTCTTTGCATTGTTAGCATAATAAATGTTACACCGTATTTTTGTTTTCAAAGGCTGTCAGTGTTAGATCATTAATTTCTAAAGTGACAGTAGTCATGTTTCTGCTATGCCATAATCCAAACTGACATTTACACAGAACATTATGCATATCGGTGTAATTTATCAGGTTTACATAAGTGACACAAATATCTTAGAAAAAGTTGACACCATTGAGATTGTGTGATAAATTTATGGTAGAGTTTTGTCATCCTTTATATATTGGAACAACTTTCAAATTATACAGGAAACAAAACAAAGTGTGTTGTGTGTTTAATGACATGATTAGAGAGTAATTCATGTTATCTTAATTTCAGGTTGTTCTTTTAATTTCAGTGAGTCTGACTGTGCACTAATTAGTGATGTATCATTTGAGCATTAAGGAATCCTTACAGATATGCCTACTGTTTCTGTCAGGCTCCCAGGTTCTTTATCTGAACTAACGAAGTAATTGTTCACCACCCTTAGACCGAGTGATTTCCCCAGTGTGGTTTGAGGAATTCTGGGTGCATCTTTTATGTGTATTTTGTAGGTATGTTTTGTCTAATCTGGGTCAGATCCTCTGTGTACCAACCTTCAGCTGTATGTATTAATCCTATTGTCTGAATGAGCTGTTGAAGCCAAATCACTGTGCCTTAACACTGATTTCTCCCTTTCCACCTCCTGCTGAAAGGAAATTTTTTCCTTGGAACCGTTGTGCAGGGTCACTTCTAATAAGTGTACTGAATAAAATATTTGAGTTGACAGCAGTTGTGTATTGCTCTAATTGTCTTTAATTGGTGTCGCAGCATCTGTAATATATGTTAAAGCATTTAAACTGCTTGACAGTTAAAATTTATTTGATGAATCAGCTGTAATTTTATTTTACACTCCTTATTGAGAAATGATCCTCATATTCAGTTAACAGAAAACTTGCAACAAAAAAAAAAAAAAAAAAAAAAAATAATAAAATAAAAAATTGTGATATGCTCATCTCTCAAAGATTTGTTGGTGGAATTTGCTTATATTTCTGTTGAAGTTTTGTTAATGCGTGTAATATAACCTGTTGGCTGTAACAAATTACTCCTGGGAATTATGGCTAAATCTGATCAAATTTTTAGACCCTTTCCATTTGCCTTTATTAAACATGATGATTCTACCGACATTTTTGAGTGGAATGTTTCCTTTGTCTTTATTTCCCTAATGGGGTTATTAGGCTTTGAAACAGTGCAGTAGTTGACCATAACTTCCATATCTTGCTAGGTTTCTTGCTGATCTTAATTTCTCTCATAGTTCCTGTGTGATACCAATGCTGCAAGATTCTCGCTATTCAGTATCCATGAACCGTGACACAGTTTCTCCTCTGTGGACCTTGATCTGTTGCATCGAAGGTACTGAAAGAATTTTTTGTTCCAGTGGAGTAACACACTTGGAGAAGTTGAACTCAGTTTGATTCCTATAATGCACAAATCCTACTTCTCTTAATGAATTTACTACACATACATTACAGTACAGTTAGATATAGTCATGCATCCATTTCTCATGAGACTCTGAATGGTAGTACAATAAAATCTGAACATTAATGCCATGGTGATTTATTTGGTGTCATGGAGGTCACATGCACTCCATGTCTTTCCGCTCGCGGCCCCAAAGAGCAAAGGACTCCACCCAGCAGGTGGAAGTGCCAGCCTGCAGTCCGCATTGTGATAACGCAGGATCGGTACGGTTTTGATCTGCACAAACTATCAAAGCATTTCCTGAAAGTGGGGTGCTTCCTGCTTACTAACTGTCTTAACCCACAAACATCTTTCGTTGGCAAGTGGATATCAAAGATATGGAACATTTCATTCTATGAATGATGTATTACACCTCGGGATGTTTTCTTCAAAACTGCTTTGATGCTAGCTTGTTACTTCTAATAAGGGGACCATACAGACTGGTCCTCTTTGATTTTCTCTGTACTTAAGATTTGAAGGTCATTGCCAGCAGCTGAGAGAGGCATAGTAGAGCGTATTAGCATAATGATCGTAAAAGCATGGGTTAGATTCTCAGTAGTTGCATTTTTTACTCTTATTTAAATTCTGTATTTATTATTAAATGGAAATACTAATGAATACTGAATCCAGATTGTGATAAATTATCTTTATTTTAGATAATGATGGCATGAAAATGGAAGTATTCACAGTAAATTAAAATTTGGACTCACCTGTATCAAAACTTATGTTTATGTGATGTAATATTCTAGTTTTAAAATTTGGTAATGTCCGGGCACTGGCCTTCAAAACATGTAAGTACAAGGAAAATCAAAGAGGGCAGAGAAGTTCCTAAGGTCCCCTTGTATGACAATCTTTTTTACCCTGGTAGATATGTAGAGAGTTGTGCATACTAAAAGGTGTCTACCACGGAATGCTTTATTGTGTCATAATGTCTACCATGTTTACTTTTAAAATACATTATTTCAGTCTTTCATATTTTATATTCTGAAAAATTTTCACATTGCATTGTTTAGTATTGTCCACGAGTTCCAGAAAAGATCTATGATGTTATTATTAGATACAGTTCTCTGCTCAGAATATGTGTTAGTAATTCTATTTCACCCTCATTCAGCTGAACTGCCAAATAAGACTTTCATGAACTGCAAATTGTTTTGTTCTGGTTAACAGAATCAGACTCTTAAAATGACAAACCTATTACTCAGAATTTGGCCAAGCTTCAGATTGTCCCTCTCCTGGAGTTCTAATTGTCCTTAGAGGTTCATCTGTAAGGATACTGATAATTGTGCCACCTGTCATCCCCAGTGATCAGGTAGCATGCATTTTATACATATTTAGTGCCATCTGAGTGATGGCTGTATATCCTATTTTAATTGCATTCAAGGAACTAATTTATACTTGTGTGAATCCATGAGCTGTTAATATGGCAGTATGTATTTTTTGTTTGCTGCTTTTTCTGTTTTGTATATACCTGAGGGAGGAAGTTTGCAATGGTATGAGTGTACATAAAATGAGTCTTCAATTAACAGTGGTAATCACTTAACAGTGAATCTTGGGTAGCTGCTGTTGACAGTGATCATATAAGTAAAATACTTTTCTGCAGTGATGATCTTACAATGAATAAGGTTTGTATAAATTCCGTGTGTGTGCTTTTCAGGTTTCAGATGACAGTAATAATCCTAAACCATGTGGTCTGTTTAATTTTTTTTCTTTTTATTGTAAAATGGATATTTGTATGTACTGATTACTGTGACTAGATTTTTATGCTGTTACAAGCTATAGATTTTTGTCAGTTTATTTTTTACTTTTTTCCTCCCCTAGCCGAGGCAACCTGCACCAGTCAGCAGAGACCCAAATGTAGTGTCTAGTCAACAAGAGGAAGATGACATTGCAAAAGGCAAGTGGTATATGTTTTTAATGTAGCTGTTCCAAGTGTGTGTGTGTGTGTGTGTGTGTGTGTGTGTGTGTGTTTTTTTTTTAGTTTTTATTGTGATTCATATGTTAATGAAGATTACATTCTAAATGAACATCTCTTGTTATGGTTTTGCAAATCATTGTGGTGCTGGGCTTGTTATTGAGGAAAAATGATGAATTTGATTAAACATAATGAACTGATATTTCCAACTTTTGGTAAACCCCTCCCTCATACTTATCCATTGTCAAACTGAGCTGAGTAGTACTCTTTCAACTTTAGATAAGTGCAATCTTTCCTGATGAGAGAACTTTTCTTACATTTTGTTCTTACTCCTGTTGTGTAGCTTCCTATGTCAGTATGCTTTCCTAATGTAAGTTTTTCAGTGTCAAGATGTGCAGTATAAAAATACCAGTACTTTCAATTGAAAATTGTTTTTAAATCAGCTTGTTCAACCAGCACCTTAAAATATTTGGAGAAATGACAAAATATTTTTATTGCTGTGCGATTCGATTTGTTATGAAGAGTCAACCTTTATATCCTTAGTGTTAAAATACTAATAGCATTTTTGCGTTATGGTTACATCAGCATGCTGCAGTTTCTTTGGGTGAGAGAGATTGCATTGTATCACATAGACGTAAACTATTTTACACATATTCACGATTCAATGACTATACATATTGTCAATCTACAAGAAAGCTGGTAGAGCTTGTAATAAAGAGGATACTAAAATATGTACAGAATATCCACATACGTCAACTAGAAGGGGGTAATGTATTGAGTCTCATGTGCATGGCGTGTAAGCAGAAAGTTCGTCTTGTGTATTCTAAGACTGCACAGAAAACCACTTGCAGAACTGGGCCTACATAAAACAGCAGATCCTCCTAATGTGAAAGAGCAGAACCACTCCAAATGAAATAAGAACATAGACTAACGATGACTGAACAATCTATAAAACAATACAAACTTCAAAAGAGAGATACAAAGCCTCTGCACCTAATGGTGTCAGTGTAAGCATGGTATTGGGTGTCCAGCGAAGGAGCCCCCGATTTCAAAATTAAATACCTCAAAAACTAAGATTGACAGATGAGTGCAGCAAAAGGTAGGTTTGGTGTGGAAGCTGTAAGAATTATTGCAGAAGTTGTGAAATAGTTAAAAGCTACTAACATATGGCACTGTGTGTTTTGCAGCTCATACAATATTCATTTGTGTAATTAAAATTGTCTTCTGCAAGCAGTCTTTGGAATTACATCACAATCTTGCCAGAATGAATGCCACTTACAGTACTGACGTGCTGCTAACGAATGACGACATTTGCCATCACATTCTGTAGTGTCTTAAGGGAAACACTCAGATGCCACACTGAATGTCAACTCAAGCCTTTAAGCATGGTGTGGTGGCTCTCCAATCAACCCCTGCACCAGTAAATTTGCAAAATCCAATGAAATGACTATTCCCCAAGTAACCGTCAAAAAAAGCAAAATACTGGTTCAATACAATGTAGTCTGGGCTCCAACATTAGTTGTGGGGTGTCAAAGTGTACCAAAATTGCAGTGTAAGAGTCACTAGTGGTCATTTTCCTCATTAAAAAAGAGCCAGTAGTATGCTTGTTGCATATTGCAACCCAAACGGTAACTCTGGGAGGCTGCAATCGTTTCGCTTCACAAAAATGGGCATTTCCACAATACCAGAATCACCGGTTTTGTTTATTCAAGATACCATTGAGATGGGAGTGTGTTTCATCTGTAAACCAGGTGCTACCAATATTAAATTTTTTATCATCACTCGTTATGCAAATCTGGTTTAAGTCAACCCTCTGTCACCCAGCTTGCACAGGCATAGCCTGGTGGCTTTAGGTCTGTGTCAGTATTTTCTGCATGCTGGAACACTTAAAACCAGTCTCCACTGAAATTTATCTGACTCATTTTCTTGGATTTTGCGAAAATTCCAGAAATTGTGGTGACATCTTGAAGAAACTACAGTTTGCCTGGGGCCAACATTCCTCTCTAGATAATCAGCCATGATGCCTGTCTCTTGGAATTTGGTGAAGAGCTTGCGAATGGTTTTTATAGGGTCCCTTTGGAACATTAAATCATTTTTGAAAACTACGCTTTGTTGCCGCAGGACTGTTTTCTGGCGGTGTGGTATTAAAGTTCTAGAAAAACATGCTGTTCAATGAAATACATGATTTCAACCCCATCCTTTGGTAAACTAACCTCCTTTCACTTTTCAAACAGTGGAACTGTTGCCCTGAGATGCGACACACTAATTATAGGCACTGCATATTGTAATTACAGAGCCATCTGTTAGCAACTTTTGAACTTTTTGAAAATTCTGTATAAAATTTTTAATGCTTACACACTAAACATACAGTGTGTTGCACTCATCTAGCAATCTTAGTTTTGGAGATACTTATTTTGAAATCAGGGACAGCTTTGCTGGACTTCCTGTATGTCTCCTTTATGTACAGTTTCTAGCTTACCAATATTGTATACTAGACACTAATATTAAAATGCCAGGTGAAGGGGCATGATGCTATCACATAAGTAAATACACTGCAGGCACCAACCCACAGCTAGAGCTCTAACCTACCGTATTTACTCAAATCTAAGCCGCACTTTTTTCTGGTTTTTGTAATAAAAAAAAAGCTTGTGGCTTAGAATCGAGTGCAAAGTAAGTGGAAGTTCTGAAAAATGTTGGTAGGTGCCGCCACAACTAGCTTCTGCCGTCTAATATATGTATCACTACACAGGCATGCTTTGCAGGCACAAAGATAAATACTGGCGCCAAAACCTGTGTGTCAGTAAATAAATTAAAAGAAAAGGTAGAAGAATGTAAACATTATGCCATGTATTCTTTCGTGTTTGCTGCCATCTTATTTAAATCCTGTCTGCCTAATAACCTACAAAACTAGTGAGACAACAGCAAATGCGGAAGAATATACATATAATGTCTTGTTTATATTCATATTATTCTTATGTTGAATAGTGATACAGTCAGAAATGAAGTATGAATCTAAGAGTACTCTAATTTCTGTGCAGAATGTAATGTAATAAAGAGGCGTCTGCATATGCAGTCTATTTTTTGGTTCTTGTTGATCATTATCAAAGCAGTGTAAGTAACAACAAATAGCAGTCTCTTGCCGTTGTTTTGATTATGAGACAATTCCTCTCTCTCTCTCTCTCTCTCTCTCTCTCTCTCTCTCTCTCTCTCTCTCTCTGTTCCCCCCCCCCCCCCCCCCCCCCCAAAAAAAAAAAATAAGCAATTGATTCAAACCAGACGAAGCACTTGAAAAAGGATGGGTATCCGTATAAATATGGACGGAGCGTCTGACACATAGCAATGGCTACTTGGTAAAGCTTAACTGTTAAGCTTAAGACTCGAACCAAACTACTGTAGCTGTATCTTCATCCATTCGACCTCAATTGTGTCTCATGTTACAATGGACCAACTTTGTTTCTATTTGGAGGAGCGGTCTAAAACTTTTCTCTCCCCTTGAATTTAGAGTCTCAAATTTCAGGTGCGGCTTAGATTCGGGAAAAATTTTTTTCCTTGGTTTCGAGTCTCATTTTTCAGGTGCGGCTTAGATTCGAGTAAATACGGTATTATTTCTGCTATTGACAGTGTGGGTGAGAAGAATCCCAGGATGGCTGTGGATTACATTTTCTAATTTACACTTTGTTGCGTGCTTCTGAAAGCTCATAACCGCACTTATATACTGTTAGTTTAGCATCGGTGCATCTGCAAATATTGTCACTTTGTTTTACCAGTCTGAGCATTTGGTGGGCTAATAACTTTTGGACCCAAACCTTAAAAGAAAATCTTAAAACTGCCATTCTCTATCGATCACTGATGCAAGAGCAGTATCAACAAAAATAAAATAACACATATTAGGAATCAGTATACAAGTAAAAGCATTTTAATTGAAGGTTAACCTTCAACAGGAATGCCAGTAGCCAACATACACACAATGGGTGCATGATGTAAGAAAAAGTCAACTGTGCTGAGGTCCACAGGGCCATGATGCCCCGTGTAATCTAAGAGGGTCACTCCACTCCAAAAACAATGCATACTTTTTTTTTTTTACATGTTTGAAAGTTTTACAGTGTGTAGATAAATCCTTCAGGAGCAATATTTTCATTTCTCCACATAATTTCCATCCCTTTCAACTGCCTTATGCCATCTTGGAACCAGCACCTGTATACCCGCACGGTAAAATTCTGGACCAACCTGTTGGAGCCACTGTTTGGCAGCGAACACAAGGGAGTCATCTTTAAACCTGGTTCCACGAAGAGTCTTTCAGTTTCCCAAAGAGATGATAGTCACATGGAGCCAGGTCAGGACTGTAAGGCGGGTGTTTCAGTGTTGTCCGTCCGAGTTTTGTGATCGCTTCCATGGTTTTTTGACTGACATGTGGCCGTGCATTGTCGTGAAACAGCAAAACATCCTGCTTTTGCCAATGTGGTTGAACACGACTCAGTCGAGCTTGAAGTTTCTTCAGTGTCGTCACATATGCATCAGAATTTATGGTGGTTCCACTTGGCATGATGTCCACAAGCAAGAGTCCTTCATAATCGAAAAACACTGTAGCCGTAACTTTTCCGGCAGAAGGTGTGGTTTTGAATTTTTTTTTTCTTGGGTGAATTTGCATGATGTCACTCCATTGATTGCCTCTTCGTCTCTAGTGAAAAATGATGGAGCCATGTTTCATCACCTGTCACAATTCTTCCAAGAAATTCATCTCCACCATTCTCGTACTATTCCAAAAGTTTGCTGCATACCATATTTCTTGTTTCTTGGTGAGCCACTGTCAACATCCTGGGAACCCACCTGGCACAAACCTTTTTTAACACCAACTCTTTCTGTATTCTGCAAACACCTCCTTCCCCCATCCTAACATGCATGACAATTCGTTCACTGTGATGTGTCTGTCAGCAGTCACCAATTCGTTAACTCTCTGCACATTGTCTGGAGTGTGTGCAGTACGAGGCCTGCCACTGCGAGGACAAAGCTCAATATTGCCATGCCCGCTTTCATCACGTAACCTGCTTGCCCCCCCGACTAACTGTACTGCGATCGACAGCAGCATCTCCATACACCATTTTCAACCTCTTGTGGATGTTTCCCACTGTCTCGTTTTCACAGCACAGGAATTCTATGACAGCACGTTGTATCTGATGAACGTCAAGTGTAGCAGCCATCTTGAAGACATGCTGTGACGGTGCCACTCACGGGAACAGGTTGAACTAAGTTTTAAAACGAGCAGGAAGGGTGTATCTACACACTGTAAAACTTTCACACACGCAGAAGGAAAACTGTATTTTTACAAAAATAGTGTGCATTTCTTTTGGAGTGACCCTCATACTATAATTACTTTATTCTGTCTAGGGAATGCTCTTTAACCATACAACATATACTTAGTACAAAAAGGCAGTGGCTTCCCCTTGTCCAAATAAACACACACCAACATAGTCGACCAATGGGGCACAAACAACAGGAAGAAGAGACTAGGCAGAAAAAAGTGGAAATAAAATACCACATTATAAATATAAATGCATTTATAGAAAAGTTAATTTATCTACTGAGAAGCAATGCCCTGAATACATTGTAAATAATTACTGAGCATGACCATAAATTTTAATTACATTTGTTGATTAAAGACGCTATTTGGCTGGTTAATTTCACATTTTGTGATTTGAGTTTTTTTTCTGAGATGTTAAGTGTCAGACCTTTAGGTTGTAAATGCAAGATATTTAAACTGTCCCTAATTTCTGTAAGCTGTAGTTATTGAGCTCTGGGTGCAGGTATAGGGCTGACATAAGATTATTCGCTGTACCATGTTATTTATACTTTATGGAAGCTTCTGCTCATTTGGCCCACACACCTGCAGTCATATTGTAGGTACTTTAATCTCACAAACACCTATGTCACTATAGGGTTTAAGCTGTCATTCTTAATGGGGTGTAAACAATTGTCCATTGTTTTTTTTGGGATGATATGAGGGGTAATGACATTTAAGGCTTTCACCATCTACCTGCCTTGTCAGGGATTGCCCCACAATAATGTATTCTACAATATCTTTTATTTTAATCATACATATCCTGCCCAAAGCGGATGCTATCCTTTAATCTCTTCTTACTACTAGCCAGTGTTAGTCTTACGTTAAATTGTTAACTAATCACCTGGGTGAAGTATCTGATGTTGTGAAGTTCTCTCTTAGCTGCTCTAATGAATTTCTTCCACTCTATGGAGCATTGCTCTGAAGGCTGTATGTTTTGAGAGTTGGGGTGATGAGAAAAATTTGTTATTAAGCACTTTGTTATATAACTAGTCCTTATTGCCCAAAAGTCACAACCACATCATGAAGATACCACATATAGGCTATTATCTCATCCTTAAATTATGACTGTGCATTAAAGAATCTTACTTCAAAAAGCACCATGTAAATGTTGGCTAAGGCGTTTGTTATGGGGACTCAATGGCCAACCCCACATTTTGTTTGTAAAGATGTTCGCCAAATTTGAAATAATTAAACTTCAAGACATCTGATAATAGTTCCATAAGCTCAGTAGTGTAGTTAAGACTTGAGATTATTATGATAGTATTGTGAAAAGGATAGAGTGCTACTCACCATATAGCAGAGGTGTTGTCACAGACAGGCATAGCAAAAGACTGCTAAGCAAATAAGCTTGTGGCCAGAAGGTCTTCATCTGAATTAGAGCCCCCCCCCCCCCACACACACACACACAGTGAGTGTGTGTGTGTGGGGGGGGGGGGGGGGGCAGCAGTGTGGAAAAGGAGAGAGGTAAAAAGACCATGGGTACATTGGTAAAATAAAGGGCTGTGTAGTGCTGGAATGGGAACTGGGAAGGGGCTGATCAGTAAGGACAATGACTAATGAAGGTTGAGGACGAGAGGGTTAGGGGAGTTCAGCTTAGATTGCAGTGAGAGTCTCCACCTGTGCAGCTTAGAAAAGCTGGTGTTGGTAGAAAGGATCCTGATGGCAGAGGCTCTGAAGCAGTCATTAAAATGAACAACATTGTGTTGGGCAGCATGCTCAGCAACTGTTTCCTTGCCACACTTTGTTGGTGGCCATTCATTCAGACAGACAGCTTGTCGGTTGTCATGCCCATGTAGAACGCCAGTGCCATGCCCAGTGGTTGCAGCTTAGCTTCTAGACCACCTGACTGATTTTGCAGGTAGCCGTGCCTTTGATGGGATAGGTGACCAGACGGAGGAGGAGGTGGTGGTGGTGGTGGTGGTGGTGGTGGGAGGATGTACGGGACAGGGTGTATATCTAGGTCTATTGCAAGGGTATGAGTGATGAGAAGACAATGAATTTTTAGGTCGTAAAAAAGTGTGTTTTAGGCACCTAAAATAGGCTCCTTCAGTAGTTCATTTAGGCTATATAAAACCTAAAATAGGCTCTAATAAAAATGATGCAGAGAAAATAAAAATACACAGTGTTGACAGCGTGAACGTCATATTAGTCATTAAAAAAAGGAGAATGAATATTTACACAGTTACAGAGCACAGCAATCTACAACATTAATGTTGAACATAACTCCAAATAGTTTTGAGTTCCGTAAACAAGATGTGGTAATAGTTTTAATTAATACATTCATAGTTTCGCATATTCTGACCATAGTTGGCTTCACAATAAACAGCCAAAATCTTTTCTAGTGAAAAACTGTGGCGCTTGGCTGTCAGAATCCATTTATACGCTGAAAAAGAACGTTCTACATCAACAGATGCGACAGGGGCATACTTCAGGTTGGACAGGAATGCTGCAGTCAGGAGTGCTGGATTTTCCACTAAGTATGTCAGCAGCTTCACACAACTCCTTCAGGCCAGTGTTCTTCTGCAAAACCGTTTGCATTTTTGCCCGTACTTTTTCCCCTACTTCACCTGGCACTTCATTAATTTTCATTTTGACTTCTTCAAGCAAAGAAATGTTGTCATAGATAGGTCTCCCTGAGCCTTCTAATTGTGAAAATATTCTTGCCATAAGTGTGTAGTGGGCCCTAATGTAAGGTATGTCCCGTTTTAAAGAAGAATCTTTGAGTAACTCCATTGCTGCAGATCCATAGCAGTCAGACTGAACCAGAGACCAATGTTGAATCCTGCCTGACTCGGTTCACTTCTCCATCCAAGTGTGATCCACCCCCGGTGTCCCCCAAATTGCCCCGTTAACTTTCCAGAATATCTTAACCACGAACCTTGCCATCCATGATTCCTCAAAATCCCTCAACATGCAGGCTAACCTCACATCCACAGAAAGAACTGGAGTCCACCACATAAAATCTGATCCTGACATGTAACCCTACCTGCTGACAAAGGCTCCACCACTGTTTTAAACAGCAAGGGTTTCTGTGCAGTAGGACTCTGTGAGCTGTCTGATTTGTTAGCCAACAAACTCTGCCATAATGATCCCATCCCAGAAATCCAGCAGTATCTCAAGTCTCTCCTCAAATCCTTAGACCCATCCGAGAATCTCGCTCCAAAATTTCTCTCTCCTCCCCTATCACTCCCCACACTGCTGCGTTCTACATGCTTCCTAAAGTCCATATACCGAGCCAACCAGAATACCCCATTGTGGCAGTTACTGTGTGCCTGCCACTGAGAGAATCTCTGCTCTCATAGACCAACACCTTCAACTTATTATCCACAATCTACCCTCCTATATAAAAGACTTCAGCCGTTTCCTCCACTTACTCCCCACGGTTGCTACCCCAGGGGCTCAGCATTTGGTTGCTGGTTGTGGACTTCATGACCCAGCTTCCTCAGCTGTAGACTGCCAAGCGCCATCATTAGTTTGTTACCGTAAGCTCTGGGCATTCTTCAGTGACCATCTTGTGGTGCAGCATTGAAATGTTACATGTTTAGGATAATGTGAGCCGTTGCTTCACTGCTTGGACTATGAGGAAAGTATGCACCTCTGTAAAATAAAAAAAACCTCAACCTCAAGGTGTGCTACGTGCTGATGAGGTGAACCTCTTTTGAGGTAAAACAGTCTGTAGCATGCAACCTCTGGGGCATCTGCTGCTCTCCAGTTGTATAAGCTTTGCTCAAGCATACAGGCCTCTGCCTGGGTTGACAGTTGTTTCCCTAGCATCTCATGAGAACCCTATGGAACAGTCTCATCAAACTACCCACCTGATGGGATATAGATGTACCATCAGGTAGTACCTACACCCACTCATCAAAGAGAGTTCGGTTCATTAGTTTTCCTGAAAAGAAGTATTAGAATCATAGTATTAGGACATTAGGGTGCCATAGCACTTTCATTGTAGTCAAGAGAACAGGAGCAAACTTTGAGAAGGTCTCGCCTTTCTGTATTTGCAGGGCATTCGAAGATATTGCTGGGTCCCTAAAAAGTGTCAAACAACTTCGTAATGGAACACTTCTAGATGAAATTGCTAATTCAAACCAAGCACCTAAGCTTCTGGGATGTAAGCCCTTAGATGACTACCCAGCGAGGCTGAGTTGCATAACACCCTCAACTTTAGTGAGAGCATGGCTACCTGCTCCGATATGATGGAGGTGGACCCCGTGGAGTTATGTGAAGAATGGAGAAATATGGGCGCCACAGAAGTGCTTAACTGTATAAGGAGAGTCACTGGCAAATTGGAAAAATCTGTAACATCTATTCTAACATTTAGTGCTCCAGAATTATCTGAACATATCCTTGCAGGCTGTATTCGTCTTAAGGTTTGCCCGTGTGTTTCTAACCCAATGCAATGCTTCAAATGTCAAAGATTTTACCATACCAGTTTGGGACGTAGTGGGAGGGTTACATGTGGAAACTGTGGAGACTCAGCTCATGAATCAGGCAATTCTTGTGCACTTCCTCCGAAATGTGTAAACTGCTCTGGGGATCACCCAGTGTAGAGCAGAAAGTGTGAGGTTTTCAATGAGGAAAGGAAAATTCAGGAGTTGAAAGGCAAGAGACGCATACTCTATGGTGAAGATAAAAAGCCTTCAGAGATTTGTATCTCCAGTTTTTGCTACTTCTTTTGCATCAGCCCTTAAGATGCCAATTGCCACACGTGGAAGAATTACATCTCCTGGTCCAGGAGAAACTGTTCTGCATCTCCTTACAAGAAACTCCTCTTAAAGTCAGTGACACACCTCCAGTAAAGGGTTACTGACAGATGCCACTCCTCGTCTGTCCCTCTTACTTTGGCCATGCAATCAATTGCTATAAAAGTTCTAGCACACTTTAACATCACAGTATGTTCATTGTGTCTTCCATCTAATGATGCTTTGGATGCAGATGCACTGACATAACTCTTCCGGGCACTCCTATGCCCATTCCTCCTTGTGGGGGTCTTCAATGCACACAATGTGCTGTGGGACTCAGTTGCCACTTGCTCCAGGAGTCGGATGATAGAGCAACTCGTCCATTCTGAGAATATCTACCTTCGGAACACGGGTAAGGTGATACACTTTTCCATAGCTACAGGTTCTTTTTCGGCCAATGACCTTCGTTTTTGTTTCCCACCTATTGCACACTCAGTTCATTGGAAGTGACCACAGATTTATATTGTAATGACAACGTCCCAATGTGGATCCATGTGCCAGCATAGGACAGAGGCTGCCAGAAGACCATGAAGATGGATGATACAAAAGCCAAACTGGTTGCAGTACTGTTGACAGGCTATTTTTGAACAAAAGGATTGTGTGGAGGAGATGGTGCCTCGTATCACTTGTGAGATCCAACGGGCCGCTGCAGAGTCCATCCCCGGTCTAGTAACCACCTCAGACCAATGGCCTGTACCTTAGTGTATGACTGTTGATTGGCAATCAGGGCCAGATGAACAACTCAGCGGAACTTCAAACACCGTCCAAGTACAGAAAACCTTCATGCCTTCAGATCTGAGCGAGCACATGAGGCGACTGATAAAAGAACAGAAGAGGGCTTCCTGGAAGAAATTCACAACTTCCGTTAATCAGTCCAGTCCTCTTTGCCTCATGGTTCGTGCCCCTGTAATAGACCTAGATACAAGACCTGTCCCATATATCCTACCACCATCACCACCACCATCACCTACTCCAGTGTGGTCGCAAGCATCACCTATCCCATCAAAGGCAGGGCGACTAGTGAAACCGGTAATGTGATCTAGAAGCTAAGCTGCAACCACTGTGCTGGATTGTACGTGGGCATCGCAACCAACAGGCTGTCTGTCTGCATGAATGGCCACAGACAGACTGTCTTTCAACCTTCATTAGTGATTGTCCTTCATTTATCTATCCTGTTCTGTATTTCCACTCCTGCACTATTCAGTCTTCCAGTCCATAAGTGCACCTACAGTCTTTTTACTTCTGTTTCTGCCCTGCCCTCTCCCCCCACTTCTGTCTAATCTCCTGATTGCACCTAGCTGCCCTACCCTCTCTCTGTCTTGTCCCTGTATGCTCCCACAAGCAGCCTGCACCCTGCTGTCCCTCCCCACCCCAGCCTCCTCCTTACCCCAACCACCCAGATTGTCTCACACATCATGTGCAGTTGCTCACAGTTTGGCTTTGGCAGCCAGGGACAGTGGTAATGTATGTGTGAGTTAAACTTATTCAAGTGTAGTTTTTTTGTTGTTGTGCCTGTCTGTGACTCAACATCTCTGCTATATGGTGAGTAGCAGGCTATCCTTTAAATGCCTGCTCCCTAAGGGGCAAGCTCAAGATAAATGCCCAAGTTTTTGTATGGTGTGAGAAAAAGTGAGGAGAATAATTTGGGAGTATAAACAGAGGTCTTGGCAAGTGTTCCTGAACTCCATTAATAGGTATCCTTCCACAATTAAAGTATGGGAAGCCATCAGGAGGATCTCAAGGTGGAACTCAAGACCACTTATGGTGGCTGAAAAGAGCAGGGATGTCTCCTAACATCACTAAGAGACATTTCTCATACAACGGCTTGTTTGTATGAGGTCACTACGGCTGATGCTAGCCAGGATCCAGCCTTCCATCATTATCGGAGAAATATGAGATGGTTTGTTTTGATTTATGTCCCAGCAACATTGAGGAATACAAGCAGCCTTTCTCCCTGTGTGAGTTGTGTTATGCATTTTCAGTAGCTCCTGATATTATGCCCAGTCGTGAACTGATAACATAAGTATGTTGAAACAGCTGGACCCACAGTTGGAGGTTCTCTTCCAGCTCTTTCATCAAATTTGGTTGACAGGAGACTTCCCCAACTTGTGGATAGAATCTATTTTAATCCTGATTTTAAAATCAGGGAAGGATCAGACTAACCTCAGTAATTGTCGTAGCATTAGTCTGATGAGCTGCTTAGGAAAGACACTGGAGCAAATGGTCAACTGGCACTTAGTTTGGGTTTCTGAAACAAGGCCCTTACTAACTTGCACCTAGTGTGGATCCAGGAGAGGCCACTCCACACTTGATAACAATGACCCCGCTTGAAACACCATTTACACGAGGTTTCCTCTGTAAGCAACACCTTAACAGTGTTTTCTTCGATTTAGAAAGAGTATAGTATACTGCCTGGAAGCATATCTTGCTGCAGCTCTATCAGTGGAGGCTCCATGGCCCTCTACTCTCTATTTTGGGACTGTTCTGACCTTTCACGCAGGAGAATGGTGTCCCTTGAGGGACTCTTTTGAAGGAGTGTTCTAAGTGTCATGGCATTCGTCATTGCGATAAATAGTATTACGTCTGCAGTGTGGCATCCTGTACTGTGTTCTTTATTTGTGGATGACTTCCGCATCTTCTGTGTGCTCTCCTACCTTACAACAGCTACTTGGCAATTTCATTTGACTATTGGGGTTGGAGGAACGATCTAATGCCACTGGTTTTAAATTCTCTTGGGAAAAAACTGTTTGTCAGCTTAAGCAGAAGTGCTGGGAGCACCTCAATGCTCTCCATTGCCTGAGCAACACCAATTGGGGTGCAGATTGCTGTACGCTGCTGCAGCTTTACAGAGCCCTTATGTCCAATCCCAAATTGACTATGAGAGTGTGGTTTATGGTTCGGCAGCACCTTCAGCATTGCATTTACTCGACCCTGTGCACCACTGTGGGGTTCAGTTAGCGACAGGAGCTTTTAGGACGAGTCCGGTGACCAGCGTACTGTTGGAGGCTGGTGTCCCTCCACTGCAGATCAGACGTGCACAACTGCTCGCCAGTTACGCAGCACACATTCATAGTTCGCCTCAGCATCCGAATTACCATCTCCTTTTCCCACCTGCGGCAGTCCATCTCCTGCATCGGCGGCCCAGATCGGGGCTAACGATTGCAGTTTGTGTGCAGGCCCTCTCTCCGAACTGGAGTCTTTCCCTTTACCACCTCTACTTGAGGTCCGTTCATGTACACCTCCATGGTGCACGCTTCGGCCACAGCTTTGTCTGGGCCTTGGGCATAGCCCTAAGGGCTCCGTTAACCCCGCCGCTCTCTGCTGTCACTTCCTCTTGATTCTTGACATGTTCCGGGGCTCTGAAATGGTTTACACTGATGGCTCAATGGCTGATGGTCACGTAGGCTTCGCATATGTTCATGGAGGACATATTGAGCAGCACTCCTTGCCAGTTGGCTGCAGTGTTTTCACTGCAGAGCTAGCGGCCATATCTCGTGCTCTTGAGTACATCCACTCATGCCCTGGCGAGTCATTTCTCCTGTGTACTGACTCATCGAGTAGCTTACAATCTATCGACCAGTGCTACCCTCGCCAACCTCTGGTAGCGTTCCTTCAGGAGCCCATCTATGCCCTGGAACAGTCCCGTCATTCTGTGGTGTTTGTGTGGACTCCAGGACACATTGGAATCCCTGGCTGGCTAAACAGGTGACGCAGAAACTGCTTCTGGAGATAGGCATCTCCAAAGCTGACCTGCGTTCTGTCTTACACCGGAGGGTTTTCCAGCTGTGGGAGACGGAATGGCATAACAGCACACACAACAAATTGAGTGTCATTAAGGAGACTATGAATGTGTGGAATTCTTCCCTGCAGGCCTCTTGCAGGGAATCAGTTGTCCTCTGCCAGCTCTGCATTGGCCATATGTGGCTAACGCATGGTTACCTACTCGGTCGCGAGGACCCACCTCAGTGTCGCTGTGGCTCCCAAATGACAGCCGTCCACCTCTTGCTGGACTGCCCACTTTTAGCTGCTCTGCGGCAGACTTTAAACTTTCCCAGCACCCTGCCTTTGGTGTTGGGCGACAATGCCTTCACAGCAGCTTTAGTTTTATGTTTTATCCGTGAGACTGAGTTTTATACTTCTATGTACGTTTTAGCGCATGTCCTTTGTCCCTGTGTGTCCTCCACCCTAGTGCTTTTAGGATGGAGGTTTTAATGTGTTGCAGAGTGGCTGGCTTTCCCCTTTTATTCTCGTGGTTGGCCAGCCATTGTAATCTGCATTCATGTTTTACTCTCTTCTGTTTCTAGCGTCTCTCTGTTGTTTCCTTGTCCTCTTTTGTTCCTTTTAGTGTTCGTTGCCTTCCCTTCGTTATTGTGGCTTTTACTTTCTGTTTTGCGTTATATGTTTTGTCTGTTTTATTCTCACACTTGTGGCAATATTTTATTAGGAACAAGGGACCGATGACCTCGTAGTTTGGTCCCTTCTCCCTCCTTTAAACAAACCAACCGACCTTTATGGAACCTACAACAGGTACTTATCAGCCGCTGTTTGGCCACTGTGTCCACATTTTGCTCTTGACTGTTTTTAGACCTGCTTGCACATACATGCGATGTGCAGTACGTCGGATTAGTCTCTCTCACCCTTCTATTTAAAATATTGTGGGTTCGAGACGGAGGAAGGCCAAGTGGTTCTAGAATTTATGCAGAAATTCTCAAAGCACTACACCACTTGACTTGGAACCAAAGTGCCACGATCAGTTCTGAGGGACAGTGCTGCAAATTTTGTTTCATTGCAGCTCCATGTGCAAGACTGGTCTTCTCAGCATTCTCTGCCAGTTGCTGAAGTGACTCCAGTATGACCTCATGGTGCAGACAACAGGTTTCATTTGTTCTAATGTGTGCCACAATCTGTAGTTAGTTGCACCATGTTCCCTCAGTGGCTGCCAGAATAGCCTCTTCAGCATGTTGAATGAGGTCCCAGGCATACACAGTGTGAGTGCACCTGGTGTCCTTTCCTGTTCCTTGCTGCCATTTCCATAAGGGGTACCGTCATACGCTGTACGTTTGGACTACTGACAATTAATAGACCCTACATACAACCTTTCTTCATTGATCTTTTCTCTTTGCTGGAATGCTGACGTTCTTTTTTCTTTCTTTCCAGCAATAGAACTCTCATTGAAAGAAACACAGAGCTCACCAAAAGCGCAAAGCAGCTTGTATCCTACAGCCACTCTTGGAAGTGGAGGCTCAGCGTCTGCTTCATCAGAAGCTCGTAAAGTGAGGGCATTATATGATTTCGAAGCTGCTGAAGACAATGAACTAACTTTTGCCGCAGGGGAGATCAGTATGTATGTTTTATTATGCAATTATTTTTTTGTAATTGCAAACGAATAGTTTGTAAGTCTGTCTGTTATGTAATCCTTGACATAGCACAACATGTAACAAAGTTATTTATGTATCAAAAGATATTACAGAGAAATGTTGAGGCATTGTGCACAAAGAGAGTGAAACATGTGCTGTTTCTTTAACACAGTTCAGGGATGCAATTGAGGATATCTGTAATCTAGTTAAAAAGGTATGATCCAGTTTAGAATTTTCTGGTAGATGACTCAACATTTTGTTACCCATGGAGGAACTTGTGGGAAATAAATCTTCTGATTAAGCTAGAAAGAATTGATGTTAATTTAGTAATAATAAATATTTAGCACTGACTTTACGTACAAATACAGTGAATGCTGCAAATAACTTTGATTAAATAGAGGTATGTCACACTGAGATACAGTAAATTCTCACTTAACTCTGAAGTAAAATAATTTTTCACATTTAGGCTGTTATTTGATCTGTGAAAACAGTGGTGTGATCTGTAACTTGTTCTGTGGTAAAAGTGACTTCAGTTTTTATAAGTGTTTACTTGATTTCATGAAAGTGCTTGAGAAAATATTTGTTCATGGTCCCTCACAGATTACTAGACATTATTACACTTGTAGTTTGCTGTACCACTGGATTTTTGTTGAGGAAGAATGGGGCTCAAATATCTGTCCAGCCAGCCATATTGTTAAGTACACTCAGTGTTGTTAGAAATCTTATTTTCAATGTTGCTGTCTTGTCATGTATTTTTATGTGTATGTTAATTGCAAAACATGTTTTGATCATAATTTCAATTTGCAACTTATTTAATGTGTTAATATGGTGTGCTATGTCACAGAAAACTGTAAATGTGAAGCAATCTAACTGCACATATGCTCTTTTACCCCTTTTTTATTGTAATTTATAGAATAGATTTGATACTTTTACTCCTGTGGTTAATTAATTTGTTAATAAGGCATGAACATTTTTGCCACAGTCCATGTACTGGATGATTCAGATCCAAATTGGTGGAAGGGATACAACAATCGTGGAGAAGGACTGTTTCCAGCTAATTTTGTGACAGCAGATCTTTCTGTAGAACCAGAGCAATTTAGTAAGTATAGGGATTGCCAATAAATTTAAGTCAGTCAGATTTTAAATTTACTTACTGTTTGCTTCTCACTGTGTGATTATATTACGTTGACTTCTATTTTAGACTAATTGAAATTTATTTCTTATCCTGGGTACTGAATGGGTTTCCCCTATTTCTTCTTCTTCTTCTTCTTCTTCTTGTTTGCGGATGGATCACTTAGGACTACGTGTAATCAACATTTGTTGGCCTTCCTCTTCGTCCAGTATTCCTTCATAAACAACGAATGGGCTAGCGTTCGTTGCATAGACCACGTATGTCGGTTAGTTTTTCTCTCTTCTTCCTCAAAACCCTGTGTGTTTGTGATTTTTCTGATTTCATTTCTATCATGCAGATTTGGAGACCCTAATTCTCTCAGGTCTTTTTCCGTCTGTTTGTACCACTTCGGTCTTGTAGTTTTGTTCTTTAAAAATGTATGGATTTTGTGCGTTGACCTGTTTGAGTCCATTCTTTCTAAGTGCCCCATGAATTGGATTCTTCTCATGCGCATTGTGTCTGTTATTTTGGAGATATTTTTACATATTTGTGCATTGGGTTTTGGATAATGCACACCATCTTTAGTTCTTGGTCCTAGGATTTTCGTCATTATCTTACGTTCTTTCACTTCTAATTCCTCTTTTAGTGTTCTATGTTGAAGGTTAGTGTCTCAGATGCGTAGAGAGCTTCGGGTCTAATTACTGTTGTATAGTGTCGTATTTTGCAGTTCCACGAGAGACTCTTTTTGTTGTAAATGTTTTTTGTTAACTGAAACGCCATCTCCATTTTCTGGATTCTTGATCTGACAGATTTGTTTCATTACAATTTTCTGCAATCCATTCACATAAATATTTAAATTCTTTTACTCGAGAGATGTAGTTATTACCAATTTTGAGATCAGAAGGTGCGTCCTTGATGTCAGTCATAAATTTTGTTTTTTCAAATGAAGTTTGTAATCCTATTTTAGCTGCATGTTCTTGTAATAATTCTAGCTGTTTCTATGCATCGGTAATGTCTTGTGCGATCAGTGCCATCAGCAAATGCTAAACAGCCTAATTCTATGCCCTTACGTCTTGGTCCCAGTCTGTGTGCTGGTGCACCTGCTTTTTTCCATTCTCTAACAACTTTTTCAAGAGCACAATTGAAGAGCACTGGGGACAGTAGATCCCCTTGTCATACTCCTGTGTCTATTTCAAATTCTGTGCTTAATTCTCCCACAAATTTTACTTTGGATTTGGTCTCCGTGTGTGTTTCTCCTATACTGTATTCATTTTACATATTCTTCTTATCTTCTCTGTACTCCTGATAAGTATATGGAAAAGCCTGTAGTTGCGTCTGTCATGATTTTAAATAATTAAAACATACGTGGATTACTTATTTTTTCATGATTAGTACAATGTGTTTTGTGAATTTCTCATTTTCAAGTGCATTTGTGTACACAAATATTTTTTTTAAATGTTTCCATGTGTGTTTTTCTGCCTTTTGTACTGTAGTTACGTTTTTGAGGTTTTGCTGCAATTGGAAAATTGCTCAAATGAATCTTTTAATTTTTTTTCAAACAATGGAAAATCCAGGATGGAATGTTGTGCTTGTGTGTGTGTGTGTGTGTGTGTGTGTGTGTGTGTGTGTGTCTAATGCTGAAAATGTCCTTAATGGACGAAAGCTTTAATTTTTTTTGTATGCTAACTTCCAAATTAGAATTGTTACCCTCCTAACTGCTTTACAGAATCAACATAGCAATAAAAATAAAAAAAGAGCACTGGACACCCATTCAGAAACATAGAAGATCTTAATATACTTCACCACTTCCAAAAGTCACATACAGTGGGTTTAATTGAGAAGCTGGAAATGTTTGTACACGACAAAAAGCAGGAAGAGAAAGTTCTCAGTGGCAAATTAGATGATCAGTCAGTTAATTTCTTCAAATGTTCATCCTGTATATGATAACTTTGTAATTTTCATAAATATGTCATTGCCCCCATAGACTCTGGTCAACAGCTTCAATGAAGTGAAATGTAATTCAGAATGAAATTTTCCTGCAGGAGAGTGTGCACCGATATGAAACTTCCTGGCAGATCAAAACTGTGTACCGGGACCTTTGCCTTTCGCGAGCAAATACTCTGCCATTTGAGCTACCCAACCACAACCCACGACCCATCCTCACAACTTTATTTCCTCCAGTATCTTGTCTCCTACCTTCCAAACTTCATAGAAGCTCTCCTTCAGACCTTGCAGAACTAGCTCTTATGGAAGAAAGGATATTGTGGAGTGTGGAGACATGGCTTAGCCACAGTCTGAGGGATGTTTCCAGAATGAAATTTTCACTCTGCAGCAGTGCGTGCACTTGCCTGCAAAAAGCAAAGGTCTCGAGTTCGAGTCACGGTCCAGCATACAGTTTTAATCTGCCAGGAAGTTTCAGAAACATAATTGATATTCAGTAGTCAGTAATTGTAAAATAAACTTCATAATAAACAATTTTACATATATAACATAATACTTAAAAATTTCACACCTCTGATTGTATACAAACTCTTTGGAAACCGTACTGCTGTAATATCTGTTTAGAATGTTGTGATTACAAAAACAAACAGCATATGTGATTTGTGTGTGTGTGTGTCATATTCAGGGTAAATGGAGGAGCACAATACCTGTAAGTAGAGAATAGATAATGCTGTTGCGAACATTAGCATATAAAAAACATTCCAAGATTCATTTGTCTGATTTTCTGTTGCAGTGTAAACTCAAAAGAATAACTACAGTGCAAGCGGGCCAGAAAATCACACATGCAAACATCACAAAAAATATTTATGTAAACAAATGCACCTGAAAATGAGAACAAATTCTCAGAATGTGTTGTGTTCTAAACATGAAAAATAAGTAACTGGTGCAGTTTTTCATTGTTTAAACCATAAAGATTGTGATTTATCATTTTTAGAAATAAGATATGAAAATATAAGATGAAATGCACATATCTTTGTGTAGAATAAAGTGCAAATTTTTCATTTTGTGTTATTGTTGTAAATTTCAGAAGCTGAGCAGCCAAGAAAATCTGTACAGTTCAATGAAGCTGTTGAAGTAAAGACAGTTGAAGAACTTGAGGAAGTAGAAATTGATGAACAAAAAATTGATAGGTCAGTTAGTTAGTTCTGTTGAAAAATTAAGTTTATTGTAGAAAAACAGTTTACAAGCTAAATTCGTAATATATAGTCTTTATGTTTGGTTACATGAAGAAATGTGAAACACAATTGCATTTAATATGTTACTTTCTTTTGTGAGCAGTAACAAATTACTTCTTGTTGCTTGTGTTGTGAAATCTTGTGTAATTGCTCCTTTGTCAAAGGGGTATGGAATGGGAGCTAGGGATATATACACTGATGAGCTGAAACATTAAACAACTGCTCACCAGAAGGTTGGATGCTGACTGGTGGTGTTGCAGGCACAAAACACTGAAAAAAGTATAAAAGCAAAGCACATATGTGAATGGAGCAATTATTTCTCAGTGGTACAGCTGCAAAATGGGCAAATTCACTGACATAAGCTACTTTGACAAAGAGCCAATTAGTACGTCCAGGCACCTGGGAATGAGAATCTCAGAAACAGCAAAACTGGTCAGTTGCATGCATGCTACTGTCTTGTACATCTGTAGGAAGTGATCGAAGGATTGCAAAACCGTGAGTAAGTGGCAAGGTGTTGGACCTGAAACTTCCTGGCACTTATCAACACACCCCACTGCAGTGTGAAAATCTCATTCTGGAAAGTGTTGGCGTCCACATCTCACCACAGAATGTGGAAGTTGAAGGCTTTACCTGAACTGTAAAGCAGGATAGGCAGTGATATCTGGCAGATATGACCAGAGAGCCATGATGGTGAAGGCCCAAGTGTTTCAGAGCACACTGTTCAGTCCACATTATCGAACATTAGATTCTGCAGCAGACAACCTCTTTGTATTCCCATGTTCACCCAATAAAGTCACCAGTTACAATTGCAGTGGGCACAGGATCACTGATATTGGATTGTGGATCCATCCTCCATCAGTATGTTGGAAGTTGGTACAGCAAAAGGTGTCACCTGGTTGGATGAATCATGTTCCATATTATACCAGGCCAATTACCGGGTCCTGATATGTCATCATCCAGGCAAGTGGTTGCTAGAAACGTGCACCATGCTGCAGATGAAAACTGTTGAGAGCAATATTGTGCTATGTGTGCCATCTGCCTGGGGTTCCATAGGTATTAATCAAAGGCACCATGACAGCTGTACACTATGTGAACATTTTAGCAGACAGCCTGCATCCCATTTGCCTGAATACCTCCTCTATGGCAGTGGCATCTTCCAGCAGGACAAATTTTTGTCACAAGTTGAAAACATGCTACAGTGGTTTGAGAAGCATGATAGTCAACTCACTTTGGTGTCTTGGCCATGAAATTCATCTAATCTGAACATGATGGAACTTATCTCAGATACCGTTGAATGCCTATTCCACAACTTGCCACATACTTCTAGAAACCTATTAGCGCTTCGTCAAATCTGGGCCACACAAAATTGCTACTGTATTGCACTCCAAAGACAGGGTGGGACACTATTAAGTAGGTGTTGATTACGTTTTGCCTCATCATTGTAGTTGCTAGTAGTTGGTGATAGTACTGACCTGGATGTATCTTTACAAGCACTTGGTGTCAGCTTCATGTTGAATTTCATTATGTTCTTTGTTGTCATAGTGCAAAGGGCACTCACAAGAATGCATGCTTGTACTGGTAATCATTAATGACATTTTTATGGTGTCTAATATTTACAGTTATCTCATTTCATCAAACAAAAGTGAAACTGTTAAAATGAAGAAAGATTGTTCAACCAGTAAAGGCTAGGTATGGGTATGGAAAAGCTGGAATGGGTTCTTGTTATAAATCCCTTAATTGTAATATTTGAGCAAATGTCAGTGGCAACTATTGGGTTTAATCCTCTACTTCGTAAAAAAAAAATTATAGTGTGTCCTCTGTCGATGGGGTTTATGACTGTTGGGAGTAAATACTCCAGGGGCACTGCTCACATCCCAGTTGTTAGTTTTACTCAGTTATAGGAAGCTGTGCAAGAGCTACTAAGTATTTCCTATAACTGGGGAAAATACATGTGTTTATTGATTGTCTCAAATGGGCTAAATACTCTGGAACATGGGCTTGCCACCAAGACAAAAAGATGAAAATAAACCTCGTTGCTAAAATGTCTGCTGCAGTTCATTGGAATGTGAAGTGATTCAGTCTCGATTTTATACTTCGTCTCCAGGACATACATTTTAAAAATATTGATGCACACCCAGTCGGGTTTCTGTATTTGCATATTGCATGTATCACCCCAGTGCTGTTCCACTTATCACTGAATTACAAACAGTAGTCATCAGAACCCAAGGGTCACTGGAAAGAAAGGGGTACTCTTTAAACTAGTAATTGAATCTCCCTAGAGGTTCTCAGGCACCTCATAATGCAACTCATTTCCCCCCCCCCCCCACACACACACACACACACACACACACACACACACACACAAACACACACATTTTCTTCTATGTAGAGTTCAATCTACATAACGTGCTGTGATACTGTGCCAACACCTATCTTTACTGTCCATTTATGGAGGTTATCATCCTCACAAAGCACATTGCAATTCAAAGTCTGCAACTCATAACTGCAACAAGATAATTTTCATCTGTTGACCTTACTCATTACTTGCTCCATGGAAAGTTAGTAGTGATTTTCATTCTGATGACCATTTCCCAGTGTAGATACTCAGATTGGAAAGGCCATTTAAATGGATCCTTAACAAGGCAAAATATCCCTTGTACAGCCAGCTGACTATGTTTATAGTTTCAGAAGTTTCCAGGTTGCGCCCTTCCTGAACAAACCACTGTCCTAAAATCACCCAGTGCACTTACATATGTTTCACCAGCCACATACGGTTTTACAGAATCCATCTGTTAATTTTGTGTGTAGAAAGAGCCCCCATTTGAAGACTAGGCAGTGGTGATTTCTTAAGGTTCTAGTATTATATGGCTTATTTATCCATAGAATTACACAAAAATATCTTTATTGTGTAAAGAAGCATACATTTTTGAAACAAAATAGTCATTGTATCTGTCGGCAGTTAACGCTTTTATGAACTCGTAAGTCCACAAATTTGTTAGCAAATTTTTACGTGTATCTGCTATGCGACTATACACCAGGTGAAAAAGGTGTGGGATAACATTATGCATATAAACAGATTACAGTAGTATTGAGTACACAAGGATTAAAAGGGCAGTGAGTTGGCAAAGCTATCATTTGTATTCAGGTGTTTCATCTGAAAAGGTTTCCAACTTGGTTATGGCTGTACAACAGGTATTAACAGGATTTGAATGTGGATTGGTAGTTAGTTAGACTCGTGGGACATTTCATTTTGGAAATTGTTAGGGAATTCAATATTTTGAGATCAACAGTGTCAAGTGTGTGGCAAGAATACCAAATTTCAGGCATGACTTCTCACCACAGACAATGCAGTGGCTGACAGCCTTCACTTAGTGACCAAGAGCAGTGGGGTTTGTGTGGAGTTGTCAGCACTAATAGACAAGCAATACTGCATGAAATAACTGCAGAAATCATTGTGGGACATGCAATGAACTTATGTGTTAGAATAGTGTTGCAAAATTTGGTGTTGATGGGCTATGGCAGCAGATTACAGATGCGAGTGCCTCTGCTAACAGCATGGCATCATCTGCCCCACTTCTCTGATGCTTGTGACTATATCAGTTGGACCCCAGACAACTAGAAAATCAAGGCCTGGTCGGATGAGTGCTGATTTCAGTTGGTAAGAGCTGATTATAGGGTTAGTGTGGCACAGGTCCTATGAAACCATAGACTCAGGTTGTCAACAAGGCACTGTGTGAACTGTTGGTGGCTCCACAATGGTGTGGGATGGGTTTACATGGAATGGACTGGGTCCTCTGGTGCAGTTGAACCGATCAGTGACTGGAAATGGTTATGTTTGGCTACTTGGAGACAGTTTGTAGCCATTCATAGACTTCTTGTTACCAAACAATGATACAATTTTTATGGGTGACAATGCACTATGCAACTGGGCCACAGTTGTTCACAATTGGATTGAAGAACATTCTGGTCAATTCGAGAAAAGGATTGCCTGAAATGAATCCTATTTAAAATTTATCAGACATAATTGAGACAACAGATTCATAATTATGGACGGTTATTTGCAGCATGGTTCAATAGTTCTGCAGGGGGTTTCCAGTGACATGTTGAGTCTATGCCATGTTGAGTTTCTGCGCTGTGCCAGGCAAAAGAAGTCGGACATGATATTAGGAAGTATCCAATGTCCTTTGTGACCTCAGTGTATGCCTCTACTAACCTGTGTGTCATTACCCTCACTACCAGATTATTTACTTTGTCAGCAATAGTATGAAACATTACATGTCTGAAAGTTAAATGTAATGTTTTATCTTTGTGAGACTGAATGACAAGACTTCTGTAATTGAACTATCGTAACATGCTATGAAGTTCTGTACTTTCTGAAGTAAACTATGGACTCAAGATCATCATTTGATAAGAAAAAAATAAACTAAAAAGAAAATGTTAGTAACTTAATGAAAGAAATGTGATAATTTTTTTAAAAATCAGAGTGAAGTTCCTTTGTGATAGGCACAGCAGCTTATTAATTCAACAGTAAACCCCCAATTCTCTAAGGAATTGAACTGCCATGTATAAAATAGCTTCAGACATCTGAGTATTGTACAAATGTGTTAAAATGTAAATAATTTGTGTGAACCGTGAAAGTGAGAAAGCTACAAAAACATTTGAAATTATACTTAGTTTGTTGCAACTTCTAAATGCTCTTATTCTGACATTGGCTGAATTAAGTGTGGGTATTTGCACATCAAGGGATCACCAATTTAGTATTGGAGGACAGTGTGGAGGGTAAAAGCCATAGAGGGAGACCAAAAGATGTATACACTAAGCAGATTCAGAAGGATGTAGGTTGCAGTAGTTACTTGGAGATGAAGCAGGTTGCACAGAATAGAGTAGCATGGAGGGCTGCATGAAACCAGTCTCTGGACTGAAGACCACAACACCGTCATTTGCACACCATTAGTTACACTGCCTCAAGACACACATTTTCTAATGGTAATGTTTGAGTTATAATGCTAAACTTTTAACATAAGATTATACCTCTTAAGATGTAGATTACAGTAGCATTTTAAATTTTTAAATTCAGTCAGTAATTATGTGAAAGAGTGAAAATCAAATTTTTGTTACCCCTGTAAACTGTTAGATAGGCAACTAGCAACTGGTACTTGTTTCCAGGATATAATGTAAGGGATTGATAAGTCTACTCCCAGTACAGGAAAATATTGGGTGATGATGGGATGCTCCTTCGCAACTGGTTCTTGAAACTGGGGGGGGAGGTTTGGAGGTTGGGGAAGGGGGTTGAAGGTATTTTGTGAGAAATCTGTGGACAAGGTCTTGGGATAGAGCCTCTCCATGTAGTGTACAGCAGATGTGCCATCCTCGAATGGCCAGACTATGGGAGTGATGTTTGGTATGGAAAGGATGACAGCTATCAAAATGCAGATACTGTTGTTGGTTAGTGGCCTGGATAGTCAGTGTAATTGGATTTGTGTAAAATTTGCGCATTGGGTGTAGGAAGACCAGATGAAGCAAAAGGGAGAGGTGAAAATTCGGAGGAATGAAAATGATTTGGGGTGGAGGCTCTTGCCCTTGGGTCCAGATCATCAAACTACAGGGTTATTACAAATGATTGAAGCGATTTCACAGCTCTACAATAACTTTATTATTTGAGATATTTTCACAATGCTTTGCACACACATACAAAAACTCAAAAAGTTTTTTTAGGCATTCACAAATGTTCGATATGTGCCCCTTTAGTGATTCGGCAGACATCAAGCCGATAATCAAGTTCCTCCCACACTCGGCGCAGCATGTCCCCATCAATGAGTTCGAAAGCATCGTTGATGCGAGCTCGCAGTTCTGGCACGTTTCTTGGTAGAGGAGGTTTAAACACTGAATCTTTCACATAACCCCACAGAAAGAAATCGCATGGGGTTAAGTAGGGAGAGCATGGAGGCCATGACATGAATTGCTGATCATGATCTCCACCACGACCGATCCATCGGTTTTCCAATCTCCTGTTTAAGAAATGCCGAACATCATTATGGAAGTGCGGTGGAGCACCATCCTGTTGAAAGATGAAGTCGGCGCTGTCAGTCTCCAGTTGTGGCATGAGCCAATATTCCAGCATGTCCAGATACACGTGTCCTGTAACCTTTTTTTCGCAGAAGAAAAAAGGGCCGTAAACTTTAAACCGTGAGAGTGCACAAAACACGTTAACTTTTGGTGAATTGCGACTTTGTTGCACGAATGCGTGAGGATTCTCTACCGCCCAGATTCGCACATTGTGTCTGTTCACTTCACCATTAAGAAAAAATGTTGCTTCATCACTGTAAACAAGTTTCGCACTGAATGCATTCTCTTCCATGAGCTGTTGCAACCGCGCCGAAAATTCAAAGCGTTTGACTTTGTCATCGGGTGTCAGGGCTTGTAGCAATTGTAAACGGTAAGGCTTCTGCTTAAGCCTTTTCCGTAAGATTTTCCAAACCATCAGCTGTGGTACGTTTAGCTCCCTGCTTGCTTTATTCGTCAACTTCCACGGGCTACGCGTGAAACTTGCCCGCACGCGTTCAACCGTTTCTTCGCTCACTGCAGGCTGACCCGTTGATTTCCCCTTACAGAGGCATCCAGAAGCTTTAAACTGCGCCTACCATCGCCAAATGGAGTTAGCAGTTGGTGGATCTTTGTTGAACTACGTCCTGAAGTGTCATTGCACTGTTATGACTGACTGATGTGAGTGCATTTCAAGCACGACATACGCTTTCTCGGCTCCTGTCTCCATTTTGTCTCGCTGCACTCTCGAGCGCTCTGGCGGCAGAAACCTGAAGTGTGGCTTCAGCCGAACAAAACTTTGAGTTTTTCTACGTATCTGTAGTGTGTTGTGACCATATGTCAATGAATGGAGCTACAGTGAATTTATGAAATCGCTTCAATCATTTGTAATAGCCCTGTATTGTCAATGAACCTGAACCAGGCAAGGGTTTGGGGTTTTTTGTAGTTAGGAAGGTTTCTTTTCAATGATGTGTGAAGTGGGTGGCCACTCTAAACCCTTGTCCTTGCCAACACATCCTTCCTCCTGGCCTCAAACTACACTAGCCCCTTGTCCCCCACTCACCTCCACCTTGCTCCAGGACCTTCATTTCACTCAGTCTATGTCTACACCATCTTCCTCACAGCCTCGCCTTCATCTTTTCCTTCATCCCCTCCCAGTCCAGTACTCCACGCCACTGTCATAGTGTGCAGCATGGACTCAAAGATGCCAGTGCATGTGTCACGTTCCTGTTTCATGTGTCTGGTGCCTCTCCCTCCTGCATTCCTGACCTATGCACTTGCTGCCTCCCTCCCACCTGTCAACTACCATCACCGACCCTCCCACTCTACTCCCCACCTCATTTTTTTCCCCTTGTTCACTCTACCTGACACAATTCATCGCTTATAACTGCAGTCCTGGTACAATGTATTCAGTTGGTGCAATGTAGCCATACAGGTTTTGTGTGTGTGTGTGTGTGTGTGTGTGTGTGTGTGTGTGTGTGTGTGTGTGTGTGTGTGTGTTTGGGTGGGGGTTGCGTGTGCGTGGAAGCTGCGTGCATGCACGCGCGTTACTGTTTGATGAGTAAGTACCTTTGTTTACATTGTACCAGGCTATCCATTTCCATATTGACTTGAATGTTACTTTCCTTATATTTTTTATTTTCTTTTATTTTTACTGTATGTATTAAGTTTGTATTTATTCCCCTTTAGGTTACTGCATTTACTTCATGAAGCTGACCCTACAGAAGATCATGCCGATACAGAAGAAATGCTGAGATTAGAAGGTTAGTTGTCAGTTGTCTTGTTTGCCCCGATTCATTCTAAATCAGAATTACATGTGTGTTAACTCAGATTATTGTTTGGTATGCTTCATTTTTGTTTTGTCATTTTGTTATTAGGTAAAACCACTATATCAACTTGTTCCACGTTTCTCTCATCAGGACTGTTGAGATGGCACTATTGTATTCATCTACATCTGTACCCAGTAAACTACTGCAAAGTCCATGACAGAATGTACTTCCTATTGCTAACGTATTAGGATTCACTAATGGCACATGGCAAGAATATCTGCTTAAATGCCACTTTGAATCTTCTGATAGTCTAATCTTGCCTTTGCTCTCCCTACAGGAGTTACTCAGCGGGCTGTCTAATCTTGCCTTTGCTCTCCCTACAGGAGTTACTCAGCGGGCTTGAAGTATTGTGTATTCTGCGACATCATGTATGTGCTGTTGGTTGAGATATAAATATGTAGTGCCTTTCATGTGGTTAAAGGGACAGTACAACCTGTTCCTGGGTTTTTGTTCCAGTCTTAATTTCTGCAGACTGTTGCCAAAATTTTCTCCTACTTTTTCATCTTTCTGTCATAGATAACACTCCGCTCTTGGGTCTCTCTTAACATCGTCATGCCTCATTCCTCTTCACTGTTTTTCTTCTTCTTCTTTTTTTTTCACTTTATGGTCTGTGGTAATCTGTTTCTTTGTGTTAATGTAGATATTCAGGAAAGTGTAATGGACACTGAAACCATACCTGGGAAGCACACTCACAGATAAACTCATTGTTAGCTATGGATATACGACAGTTAGGGTGAATGTTCAAAATAATCATGTACAAAAAAATTAGAACATTCACTTACAAGAATATCTGAAATATCCAAACATAGAAAAGTATATACCAATTTAGAACAGGGAAAATATACATGTCATAGATAACCAAAATATAATCTTTGGTTTTTCTATAAACCACCATTAAGAACCATGTGAGAAAAGCTCTAGTACTATCAATATGATCTGCATGAAATAAAGCTTTCAGTTCATAAAAAGGCAAGATTGCAAACAATGAGACAGTTTAAAATGCAGAACAGGAGTGCATGCACAGAAAAGGTGTAGCAGACTTAAGTTAAAAATGAAATTAAGAAACTGTTTTGTTATGTTATCAACAGTAGTGACTTGCAGGTGGTGATGGTTTTTCCATATTTGTTGTGTACATTTGGTCCTCTTTAAACTCTTTAATGCTTGGCAGAATTCAGTTTCATGACATACATAAATGATTGAAGCAAATAACTCAACTCTGGTGGTACTGGTGTGCTGTGCACTACTCGCCTGGCAGTCCCCAGAAGCAGGGATGGGAAAGAATCCTAATTAGACAAATGTACTTTCCACACAACAGGTTTTGCTAAACCTATCCACAATTTCACAAAAGTAGCAACTGTGCTAACACTGAAATGAGGTTAGGCCCTGTTATGTTGAAACCAGAGGTTGTTTTGCTCACAGAAAGTAGTGTGCCACCAGTTCCGTAGGAGTGGTCACGGGACTGACAAGCCACTCAAATTGAGTGTGCCAGCAGACATACAGAAGTCCTACAAGATCGTTACTGGTTAGTCAACCCAAATTTTCATAGACAACTTATGGTGCAAACATCCATCAGCAGCAGCTTATAAGTTATAATAATTTTAGACAGTATTGTCTGTTAAAATAACCACAACATTTAAGGTAGAAGGCAGCATCATAGCATTTCATACTTCAGCGGTGTTGAATGCAAAATTACAGAACAAATTTCGTATCGGGTGTGAAATTGCATGTTCGTGCCCATTGCTTCTGAAGGTGGTACACTCACAAGTTCTCATCCCTTAATACCCTTTATATGATTATTAGCCTCTTCCCCATGGCTTTGTCCATGTGTGTGTTAGAACCATGTACTGAACACAGCACTTCCTCCCTCTCCCTGTGTCAACCTCTTCCTCTCTCTGTCTGGTGACCTCATCCTCCCACTTCGATCTCTCTATCTTGTCCTCCCCACTGTCTCTGTCTCTTTATCTTCTCCTCCTCTCTTTATCTTCTCCTCCTCTCTTTATCTTCTCCTCCTCTCTTTATCTTCTCCTCCTCTCTTTATCTTCTCCTCCTCTCTTTATCTTCTCCTCCTCTCTTTATCTTCTCCTCCTCTCTTTATCTTCTCCTCCTCTCTTTATCTTCTCCTCCTCTCTTTATCTTCTCCTCCTCTCTTTATCTTCTCCTCCTCTCTTTATCTTCTCCTCCTCTCTTTATCTTCTCCTCCTCTCTTTATCTTCTCCTCCTCTCTTTATCTTCTCCTCCTCTCTTTATCTTCTCCTCCTCTCTTTATCTTCTCCTCCTCTCTTTATCTTCTCCTCCTCTCTTTATCTTCTCCTCCTCTCTTTATCTTCTCCTCCTCTCTTTATCTTCTCCTCCTCTCTTTATCTTCTCCTCCTCTCTTTATCTTCTCCTCCTCTCTTTATCTTCTCCTCCTCTCTTTATCTTCTCCTCCTCTCTTTATCTTCTCCTCCTCTCTTTATCTTCTCCTCCTCTCTTTATCTTCTCCTCCTCTCTTTATCTTCTCCTCCTCTCTTTATCTTCTCCTCCTCTCTTTATCTTCTCCTCCTCTCTTTATCTTCTCCTCCTCTCTTTATCTTCTCCTCCTCTCTTTATCTTCTCCTCCTCTCTTTATCTTCTCCTCCTCTCTTTATCTTCTCCTCCTCTCTTTATCTTCTCCTCCTCTCTTTATCTTCTCCTCCTCTCTTTATCTTCTCCTCCTCTCTTTATCTTCTCCTCCTCTCTTTATCTTCTCCTCCTCTCTTTATCTTCTCCTCCTCTCTTTATCTTCTCCTCCTCTCTTTATCTTCTCCTCCTCTCTTTATCTTCTCCTCCTCTCTTTATCTTCTCCTCCTCTCTTTATCTTCTCCTCCTCTCTTTATCTTCTCCTCCTCTCTTTATCTTCTCCTCCTCTCTTTATCTTCTCCTCCTCTCTTTATCTTCTCCTCCTCTCTTTATCTTCTCCTCCTCTCTTTATCTTCTCCTCCTCTCTTTATCTTCTCCTCCTCTCTTTATCTTCTCCTCCTCTCTTTATCTTCTCCTCCTCTCTTTATCTTCTCCTCCTCTCTTTATCTTCTCCTCCTCTCTTTATCTTCTCCTCCTCTCTTTATCTTCTCCTCCTCTCTTTATCTTCTCCTCCTCTCTTTATCTTCTCCTCCTCTCTTTTTGTCCATTTCCTCCACCCCCTTCTGTCCCATATCTGCCTCCCCCTCTTCATTTTTCCACCTGCCGTCTCCAACTTTCAGCTGCCTCATGCATCTCTCCCTCCACCCTCGTCCATTTTCTCCTCCCTCTTGCTCATTTCATCCCTTCCTCTACTCATCTCAATCTGTCTCCATCCATGCTCATCGGCACATGTATCCCTTGCAGTACAGATCAATAAAACAGGCATATACAGTCCAACAACATGGCTGTCATGCAGGGCAGGCTAAAAATCAGGGACTTGAAAATCATGTATTTTCCCCTAACATACAGGTTTACGTTGAAAGCAAGTCAATAAAGTAGGCTACTACTACAACACAACACATCTGTTGTGCAGGACAGCCTACATGTTAGGATCCGGAAAACTGCTTCTTTCCCTTGATCTGTAGGTTGGTTGATACTGTTCCCACACAACATTCCTGTTGTGGCAGGGCAGCCTATATGCCAGGGACTGAAAAAACTTGGTTTGTCTGCACTTTCGCTCACATTGGCACTAGCAAGTTATAGACCCCACAGTGCTGATACTTGTGAGGCCTGCTGTTCTTGTGCCAAATGTGGTTGAAATCAATCTGGGAGTTTGGGAGATCAGGGACATGCAATGTGCAAACTCTCTCTCTCTCTCTCTCTCTCTCTCTCTCTCTCTCTCTCTCTCTCTCTCTCTCTCTCTCTCCCCGCTTCATATATGTATGCCTGTGGTGTATGATGTAGTGTGCATACTAGTTATGGTGCATTACTAATTATCTCATGACATTCTCAAAATCCTTTGTCCCTACATCACATGTTCAGTCGTTAACAGCTCAGAATGGTGACATCATTTCTTGACATTGTTGATAAAATACATAAAGGTATTGTGGTGCAGATATCTCCTTGTTAGAAACTGATGTTCATAGACATGGCGCCAGTGAGCTCAAACAATTCGTAGTCCGTGCTGAACCCAAAACAACACATGCTGATGGCTGCTAGTATATCAAGGCACACTGAAGCCTTAGAATCAGAAAAACAACTAAAATCAAAGTTGGCTGCAGTTTATTGTTGACAGTGGCCAATTGCACTTCACTCAAGTGTATAACTTGGATCCTGAAACATTCTGTGTAAATTATTTGTTATCTTCATTGTTTTACAAATTAACTTTCTATTCTTTTCGTAAGTTCTACTGCGACTGCCTGAAATGTGCTAACATCTTGTAGCATATGGGAATGCATTTGCTAATTTCGAATTACTATTTTGCCTGCTCCGCCCATTAAAAAATTGTTTCAAGAATTCAGTTTGTTCTAAGTGTAACTGGTGATCTGAGGTGCAGTTGCTTTGCCTCCAGTTCTTGTTTGAAAAATTCTTTTATGTCATATGTTTGTCTGACATCTCATTCCACCAAGTCTTTTAAAGTAAAAAGCAGTACTAATATATCACTATCATCCAGGTGGAAAAAGTGCTGCAAAAGTATTGTTTCAGCTTTCAGTAATGTATAAACAAATAACAGATTCTACTTTAGTGTACCCTTGAAAATTGTAGATTAGTATATAGGTATAATCTTGAATTGTGTTGTCCACAGACAAATTTTATTTAAAGCTGTTGCTTTCAATTTTCAGAGCAAGTTAACACAATGGGTCCACTTATAGACCAAGAGCTCGAAAGAGTTGATCGTAAGCATGCTCAGCTTACACAGCTGAGCACTGATCTTGTGGAGGCCCTCAACTTGTACCATACCCTAATGAGAGAGCCTGCACCAATGAGCGGGCAGTACCATACAATGCCTAAGCTTTTCGGCTACCCACATCAAGCCCCAGCGAATGTGAGTATATACAGCAGTGTGTTGTAATACCTTTAAGTAAGCTTCTTTATAGTATAGCTACTCTTCATTTTGTCTTTATTTATGCATCTTTGTAATATAATGTGTACCTACATTTTTAATTTTGTCAACTATATACAAAAAGTATATTAATTCTGCTGAAGAGTTCAAAGACACAGTGGCACCCTACAAAAACTGAGGAGGCAGTTGTGTACACGTAGGTGCACGAAAATTGCAGGGTTCTGCCACTTTCAAAATATAAATAAGAGGAAGCTAAATTAATATGAGGGGAATATAATCCTGTTCAAGACAATAGTGAAATTGTGCAGTACTTCCTTATGAGTTAGTACGTAACTGTAACAAAAAGAGAGACGTCAGTAAATTGGTTATCTATTGGTTATCTAAAATAGAGTAAGACAGAAGAGGTATACAAACAGTCAGTAGTTTGTTTGGATGCTGGCCTACACATTCATAGATGGATAAAATCTGCATTATAGGTTTCCAGTTAACTGCCCTTTGTAGTATTGGTGTAACATGTGAATCGGATAGCACTGAAGAATGTAGGGCTTTATTTTGAAGGGCCTTGAATTGTGTGTGTGAATAATCTCCAAACAGCCTTCCTAAATACATGAGTCACACATAAAATAATGCACTACATTTTATTTCCTTCAACAGTTAATTACTGAACACAATGAACGTACACACAATAATATATTCCATCCTGGATTTTCCATTGTTTGAACACACACATAAGAAAGAATTATGTTTGTTCTACACTCCCTACTTTTCTACATAATCTCTTTCCCTGTATTGATTTAATCACCCGGGATGTTATGGTGCTGAAGTAAATGGAAGCGCTTCTCGAGTTTGGGTAATGTGTTCACATATGTCTCTTGGCATCACAAAAGAGCAAATCAGCAAGCTGCATCTTGTCAGATGTGGCAGTATGCTGCAAACCTTAGAGCTCTGCCAAACCGCCTTCATCTACATAGATACTATGCAAACCAAAGTGCAATGCATGGTGGAGGATACCCTTACTACTACTAGTCATTTCCTTTCCTGTTCCACTTGAAAATAGTGAGGGAAAAACAATTGTCTGTGTGCCTCCTTATGAGCCCAAATTTCTCGTATGTTACCTTGTTGGTCCTTATGTACTATGTATGTTGGCGGCAATAGAATCATTCGGCATTTGACTTCATAAGCTAGTTCTCTAAATTTTCTCAACAGTGTTCCTCAAATAGAAAATTGCCTTTCCTCCAGGGATTCAGATTTCAGTTCCATTTCCATAACACTTATTGTTGTTCAAACTTACCAGTAACAAATTTAGCAGCCCGCCTCCAAATAGCCTCGATGTCTTCCTTTAGTCTGACCAGGTGCATGTCCCAAAGTATTAAAGAGCAGGTTGCACCAGCATCCTGTATGTAGTCTCCCTTACAGATGAACTGCACTTCCCTAGAATTCCCACAATAAACTAAATACAACCATTCGCTTTCCATACCACATTCCTCGCATGCTCGTCCCATTTCATATCACTTTGCAACATTATGCACAGATATTTAAATGACTTGACTGTGTCAGGCAGTACACTAATAATGTTGTATCCAAACATTTCAGGTTTGTTTTTCCTACTCATCTGAAGTAACTTACATTTTTCCCATATTTAGAGCTAGCTGCCATTCATCATACCAACTAGAAATTTCGACTAAGTTATGTTGTATCTTCCTACAGCCACTCCACTATTGACGCCTTACTGTAAACCACAGCGTCATCGGCAAACAATTGCAGGTTGCTGCCCATCCTATCCCCCAAATCCCAAATCATTTATATACAATGTAGGAAAAGATAGATTACTACTTACTCTAAAGAAGACACACAGTTGCAGACAGGCACAATTAAGACACTTGCATAAAGTTTTCGGGCATGTCTTCATCAGTAAAAAACACACACGCACACACCCACGTGCGTGCGTGTTTTTTTATTACTGATGAAGACGCAAGCAAGCAAGCAAGCACACCTCGTGCATACATGACTGCTAACTCCAGTATCACGGGCCGGAATGCAATCTTTTTGGTAATTAGCAATCTGTCTTTTCCTATGTTGTTGTTATTCCTACCTGGAGTTTCCATTGTTTGAAATCTTTTATGTATATAGAGAACAATGGTCTTATCACAGTCCGCTGGGGGCATTCCTGATGACGCCATTCTCTCTAATGAACACCCGGTGTCAAGAACAACACATTGGGTTCTGTTATTTAAAAAAAGGCTTTGAGAAACTGACATATCGGTGAACTTATTCCATGTGCTCATACCTTCAACAGCCTGCAATGGGGCACTATAGCAAATGCTTTCTGGAAATCTAGTAGTATAGAGTCTGCCTGTTGCGCTTCATCCATAGTTTGCAGTTTGTTTGAGAAAAGGACAAGCTGAGTTTCGTAGGAGTGATGGTTTCTGAAACTGTGGTGATTTTTTGGACATAAGCTTCTCAGTCTCAAGAAAATTTATTGAATTCGGACTGAGAATATGTTCAAGAATTCCACAGCAAACTGAAATTAGGAATATTGGTCTGTAATTTCTTGAAATGACCTCAGCCTCTTTGCTCAGGTACTAACTGTTCTTCTGCAGCTGCTCTATAAACTCTACACAGATGTTTTGTGGTGGTTCCCTACAGTTTCTTTCTCTGCAGTGAGAGATTCAATGGTGGCACACTGCTTATAATGTACATCATGTACAGATGCCAGTTTGAAATGTTGCTGCAGTTATGCTACCTGCCAGAGGAAACAGAAAGTTTGTGCACACACTCTGGAAACTTCAGATATTGCATACCTAAAGTTTTGAGTTTGTACCATTGTTGTTGGCTGAGGGAGAAAAAAATTTGGTGCATTACTTTCTGAGTGACCTTTGTACTTTAAAAAATCTTCTTGGGAAGAGTCATGAAACCAATGCACACCATGAAGTAGGGCAACCAAAATTCAGTACTCAATGTGCCTGTCAACCAGGATTATTGGCCTCTAGTGGTATGTTAGATGCAAACCTTAACACAAGTTTGAAACCATTGGTCCTTTGGTGTATTCCAAATTAACTATGAACCATTAACTATTTTTACACATACATTTTAATAGCTCAATTACTCACTGTATGTCCTATATGGTTTGATCTTCTTACGGACAACCAATTAAAATCGTAGATTGCTACTCACCATAAAGGTGAGGCATTGATTTGCTGACAGGCACAACAAAGATTGTTAAACACTGAGCTTTCGGCCAAAGCCTCCTTCAGAAAAGAAAGGAAAAGGGCACTGACACACACAAAAGTAAGAAGAAAAAAAAAAGGTAGTCAATCTTCCCACGCACATGGGTGCTATCTCCAGGCTCCCAGCCTCTCGAAGCAGACTGCAACTATTGTGTTGAACAAAAACGACAGTCTGGAGTGGGGCAAGGAAGGGGGAGGAAGCATGGCAGGTACAGATGGGGAGAGAGAAGAGCACTGTGTGGTGAAGCTTGCAGGGACTAGAAGGCAGCAGGACAAAATTGCTGCTGTATGTCCAGTTTTTGTTTCATCTCATTTGATTTTAGGAAACCAAAAGGAGAACACATTTTGCGACACCATATCTAGTGGGCTACTTGAATCTGCACATGTAACAGTCTGAATGGCTGACTTTAAAGCTAATTAACTCGGAAACGGCACATCACGTCAGATTTTTCTCTTAACAATTAT
The DNA here is from genome assembly GCF_021461395.2 of Schistocerca americana. Classification (NCBI taxonomy): domain Eukaryota; kingdom Metazoa; phylum Arthropoda; class Insecta; order Orthoptera; family Acrididae; genus Schistocerca; species Schistocerca americana. The sequence goes on from NC_060120.1 coordinate 604,833,088, forward strand.
TTCTCAGCACAACCCACCCTTCGAGACCGTTACAAGCTTTTCAGACTGTTTGTGACTGCCCTGTATAATTTGAGTGAAGCCATTAAAATGCTGAAAGATATTAAATAGTTAATGTTTACTTTAAAACATGATCTATCCAGAGATGGGAATTGAGCAAGATTAATATTTGTGACATTGCAGCATAACTATCTTTAAAACTGGAGTTCCATAGCCATTGAAAATGAACACGTGCATACTTTCACAAACCAGCTTCAGATGTCATCTACTGTTTCCATTTGGCAAGAATAAAATTTCTGCTAGTACAGTATCCAGCCTGCCTTCAACTGAAGTAATTGATGAGAGAATAAAAATGATAGCACTTGACAAAGAGAAAGTGTATGCACCAACTTTAGTGCAAAAACGAATCTCTTAAGAAATCCCTGAGTATCATAATAAAAGAATTATGTCCAGTCTTGAAGAGTCTTAAAGTAAAGAAATTAATGGTCAACTTTCAATGTTTTATATATACATGTCAATTCAGGACAAGAGTAGCTAAAACTTCATTAGTGAAAATACATTTGTAGCACAAATTTTCTATTGCCATTTCATTATAAAATTTAAAAAGCATAAAAAAATTAGTTATACAGTGAAATTAATATCTCTAATTCCTTAAAAGGCATTTAAAAGAAATGGATAATTGTAAATGATATTGCATTAATAGTAGTCTGTGGTCTGAGATTCCTATCAATTGCACAATTATATGCATACTTTACAAAGTATTAAGTTAAATTTCGTGCTTTTGAAGTATGCAAATTGCCAGGATGGTAACTACAGAAAATTGTGATTTTTGTCATTCCTGAATAATTTTCACATGGTATCCATAAATTCTTGTAAAGCAATCTCCCTGTGGGTTCAGTCGAGTAAACCATGCTGTTCTGGTTGTATTTCTTGTTACTGTTATAACTGAATGCTTATAAATGAAGCTCAAGTCCTTGGAATAGTACTAAATATTTAAACAAATTGAGAACTACACAAATGAGTGGATGGGAGCAGAATTTTCACGTATCTAGTTTACTGGCATCTCATGTATTAAGGTAAGATAAGTGACATGTTAACTGTTAAACTTTTTAGCAACTTTTCTGTCATAGATAGCCAAGCCTTCATAAGCACCAGTAAATTGTTTTGAAATGATGGCTATAGAATATGCTACGAAAAACCAAAGTGTGTATTATATGTCTCCACAAGAGATGCTACTGTTTTTAAGTGAAATGGTCATCAAAGAATGGCAATAAATAAATATGAAACATTTTCATATAAAAATTAATGACACATTCTCACAAAACTGCTGGTAAACTTTTCGGGATGTGAGGTTGTGGTCCAAGAAACTCTTCTGTTCCTGACGTTTCGTCAAAGACTGCACTGGACATCTTCAGAGGCGTTCCTCTGCCGAGTCTTGCTGACTCGGCAAGACTTAGTGGAGGAGCGCCTCTGATGATGTCCAATGCAGTCCTGGATGAAACGCCAGGAGCAGAAGAGTTTCTTGGACCACGACCTCACACCCTGAAAGATTTACTAGCAGCTATGCCATTTGGTTGTGAAAGACTTCATTCTATGAAAATTCTCACAAACATTTAAATGTGCATACACTGAAGATTAACAGACAATTTTACAACATTTATACACGTGATATTATTGCACTGCAGAAATCAGAAGCCAAAAGTTCATGTAACACTCTCATTATTTTATATTATTAATCATATGTTGTCAGTTGGTTGTACTAAGAATTTAATCAGTGGAATGGGAGTTGGCCACCAATAAAAGTATACTTGAAAACCCAGTGAAAGGGACACCACAAAAGTGTGATGTAAAAGGAGAGTTTCTTTTGTGTACTTCTATGTTTGCCCATTATAACTGCTTACAAAGTTCACATTGTGTGTGGAAACAGTGTATGAAAATGAAAAGGAAAGATTTGGTGCTTTAATTTTGGCACATGTCTGCCATGCCTTTAAGCGGTGCAAGCTACTGAAATTATAATTTGGAGTAACAAAAGTTAAGTGCTAAAATGTTGTGCATTTACAAACCATTTACACAGAGAAGCCAAAAAAATTGCACATGTTCACATGTTCAATAGAAATGACTGTGTACCATCAGCATTTTGTAATGAAACAATTTTTTTATCTTTTTTTTTTCTTTTCGGATTTTACTTTGATAATTTATGAACAGGCATACAATGGTGTACCAATGGGTGCTCCTTTCCCCATGGGAATGCCTGCTCAGCAGCCACCACCTCCACCATCAGGGCCACCACCACAACCACAGTACAGTTATGCACCCGCTCCACGCCCTGACCAGTACCCAGTGCCTCCGCCAACTGGTTCCATGACACTGCCACCCCAGTTTCACTTGGGCCCGGCTGGCCCTAGACCTCGTGATGAGCAGCAACAGCATCAGGTACCAGGACCACCACCGCAGCCACCAGGCACACAAGGGCCTTATCCACCCAGGTGAGTACAGCTTAGCAAGTTGGTTCTATAGTATGAATTTTCATCATTACTGTTGTTGGATCAGGCTCTTTTTTTTTTCCTTGTGAATGCTCCAAGGAGGAGGAACAGCTCATAATAAAGACAAATAATTCGGGTTTACTCACAAAAATAGTATAGGCAGTATTGAAACTAAATTGGTTTAATTTGATCTGTCATACGTAGGCTACAACTGGGCATAAAAAAAATATGACAAATTAAAAAACTGTAGCTCCACTACAGATTTTTGAAATTGTATAAACTGCAAAAGCAAAGTAAATTGCAAGTCAAATTAAAGAGGCCAGTTTGATTTTTTTAAGATAAGGAAAATTGTATTGGAGGTTATCCAGTCTTGTTTTAAATTCATGGCTGCTGAGGTTAAAACTCCTTGTGGATTTCCCTTTAAGATTAGACAGTGTATGGTTGTAAAGCAGAGCACTTGTGCACAGGCAGCTGTTAAACCCATGTTGTGCACAGAAGATATGTAAACAGGCATGCAGTTGGACTGGAGTCACTCTGGGAAACAGAACTTAGTATCATTCTTAACTGGGAAGATTTGTCAGAAGTGAAAATAGCATCCAATGTACTCTAAGGAAGTGAGATAGGATCAGTGAAATAGTACTTAGTTCTCTGAGGTCATTTGCAGTCGACACTGTTGTCTACAGGAAGGTAGGTTACGTCAGTAGAAAATTGTAATATGCAAAGACTAGTTGCTGATCAGCATAAACACACAAACCAGTATTGTTTCATGATAGGTTACCATTCACTGGAGTTTGTCACAAACATCAGGTCTCCAGTCAGTTTAATGTAATAAGGCCACATAACTGTAGTTGTGGGGAAGGCAGGTGCTGGTCTCTACTGTCAGAAGGAAGCATGATCCACTCTCAAAGGTGATTTAAGAAATATATCACTTCCTTTGACACCTCACATAAAAGCATTAATGGCAAATTTGTTGAAATTTGGGCTTAAAAGGAAGATATTAGCAAATTTTCGTCTGGGTGAACCATCTGTAAATGAAATAGGGAAAATAAAAACTACTCTGGTTCTCCTGTTACCTTCAGCCTCACACCATACATTGCCATGAAGGCTACAAATGTAGATGTGATGGACATAAAGTGTGCTGACTCCCTGCATGTTAAACAAGTAGCCTAGGACAGGTAGCATGCCTGTGGGCTACAAGCAGCAGTCTTGCTTGTGACTCAAGTTGAAGCAATTTTACTGTATCAGAAGGTGCGTGTTGCTAGTATTCTTGTGCTTATTTTGTAATTTGTTTACGGTATTGTGAGTTGAAGACTATGGCGATAAGGTGGTGTTAAGCATTACAGTTACTCATATTTGAAGAAGGAGGAGAAGAAGAAGAAGAAGAAGAAGTGCCCATGTATTTCGTTACAGTTTGCAGATCGGGCTACAGGAAAATTAAATGTAAACATTTTATTACATCTCAAAAAAACAAAGTAAAATTTTCCAAATGGGTCAGAGCAAAATCTCTGAAAGACGGAGATCTGGCTGATAATTGTTTTGTGTGTGATTCGCATTTTGGTGAGGAACTTGTCACAAAAGCAGACTTGTTAGCCATTGATAGTAAATAAGTTAAAATTCCAAGATAAAAGTGGTCTCTAGAACCAGGAGCGGTTCCTTATTTATTTCTCAATGTACCGAAATATCTATCAAAATATTACACAAAAGAATCACCAGTAAAACATTCATCAAAAGAAAAGCCACAGCAAAGAAAATATTGAACAAGAAGTTAAAATGTGTGTGTTTCGTCTGTCAAGGAAAATTTATGGAACAAATTGGTATCAGACACACGAGTAATACTTCAAAAAAGGACACCGACTTTTATTAAACCAATGATTACATAATAAAATAACAGCAGCCAATACCGAAATCAGTCACCTGTAAAAGCAGATCTCAGATGAAAAGTGTAAGAAGACTTAATAAATTCGATTATTCTAAAATCAGTATTGGGGGTGGGGGTGTGTAACTGGTAAACAATGTGAAAAAGAAATGCTAATTGAAAAAAATAAGGGAATGCAGTGTGATGATGAGTCTCTTCTGGACAATGTACTCTCAAAAATGAAGTCACCGAAAGGATACAGGCATTGTTTGAAACATGAATTGTCACCACTTCAAGAAACATGTCCGACATGCTCTCATATGGAATCAGTACACATGCTGTGGAAGTAATTAAGACTTATTTTCGGAAAGAACAAGATGAAAACATAGTTTCTCTTCTACTCACTTTGTTGGAAGTCTAGAATTGTGCAAGCTTAAATCTGTATTATTGTGCTGTAAACAAATTGTTATTACATCTATGAAGTTTTGTTGTCTGTTGTACAATCCTGGTACATTGGCTTAACTAAATTCACTTTTCTGCTCTCCTATGAGTGACGTTTCTACCCAACCAGATACATTGATAGTCATGATGTTTTTAGTTTTCTTTCCAATTGCACATCATCTGTGCCGGAGGAAGAAAGGTTTTTCCTTAAAGTTGTATTTTAATTGAAGTTTCCTCCATATAATAATTTAGTAAAATACTTGTTTGAATTTGTATTATTATTCTTCGTTGGGACTTTACTCCATGTGTTGACTGGAACAACTTGTCAGTCATTCCACAACAGTTAAACTTGAAGGGACACAACTATTAACTACTTTTATTGTGACTTTGTTTCATTGATATTCAATGTCGTACGTCGTGATTATGATGATTAATGGTTATAGTGTTGGTTATATGAGCACGAAAGTTTTTTTTATAATTAGGTTCACTGTTGTGTGTAAACTTGATTTATATGTGCTTTAGACATTAATTAAATTATTTGTTGTTGTAAAATCTTGAAAGTATATAGATTTGTGATTTTTTTTTTTTTTTTTTTTTTTTTTTTTTTTTTTTTTTTTTTTTTTCCTTTTGTCAGTTTCTTTGCAGAAAAACTGCTTCAGCATGTTTCAGTAATATGGTTATGAACCAGTAGCTATAGCTCTTTCCAAATGAATCCTTCCATTTCCTTCATCCTTTGGGCAGATGTCAGTCCTGACTTATTATTTTATTGTTCTTGTTCTTGTAGCAGTGGAATGTCTACCTTCCCCCATCATGGTGGACCACCTACAGTGTTCATGAGCCATCCTCATGGAGTGGCATCAGGCCAACCGCCCCCTGCTGGCGTCACCTTCTCACCGAGGGGACAGCCTCTCTTATGAAAAAAAATTCAGCTAACTGGTGTGAACAAGTAGGACCATGTTGCTAACTGCAATGTTACCATTCATTCTGTAAGGCTTCTGGAACAAACGTCTGGTCATAATGTAGAAGGAATGAGATGAGAAGGGTGCTTCGTATATCTTACAAATGTTCAAATTGTTTCAAGAAAATTGGGTCTCCATTGCAAGTAATCTTTGAGTGAAGCTGCTGTTACAGAAAATTTCATATACAATCTTCAGATGCAGTTTTTGTCATAAAGAATGACTGTTTCCTTGGAAATACTGCCATTATATGGAGTTTGTGCATGTATCAGAGTTAATGGCTTAAATGTTAGGCATTGAGATTTTATTATAGGTTCTGCTCCTGAATTTATCTGCAGTGTCAGATTACTGTTTTGAAGTATACATTTTATATACATAATTTGTCCTCACAGTATAATTTGTTATAAAGCTTCATATGTTTATTTATTTCTTACATTTTATGCATAATTTTATAATGGCTGGTAAACCAGCCATCAAACTGATTTTAAGCACAGTCAGTCAATCAGTGCAATATTTATTTGTTGCAGACAATGATTGTCTTCACATTTGCAGTGCTGTGATGAATACTTAATTTTATGATCAAGGTCTTCACTGAAATGTGTGTGTTAAAAGCAACTTAATGAAACATTCCATGTGAGTCACACTTGTGTTAAAGTGTCTACTAGCTTTGGGTCGTGCAGTAGCTGTGGAGTTCATGGTTAACCAAAGTTTCTGTAGCCCAATTGGAAAAAATATGTAACAATACTTCAAGCTTCTAATTGCTTGAATTTTAACAGGCAAATGTATAAAATATACATATACATACTTACATACCATGCAAATTTTCATTGCTGTAAATGTTTTTGATTGTAAAATTGTACATAAAAATTTTAAAAAAATGGTTTGCTATGTTGTATTAAATTGTTGCATATGATGTAGTATTAAATTTTTAAGTCAGCCTTAATTTTAAGTGTGTTTTTATTAATAACTGTAGTGCTTAAAACTTCTTTGTTGAAATATTGTACAAATAACTGAAAATACAACTTTTTTCAGAATCTTCTAGTCTCAGTAAATGTGGATACATATTAAAAAATGATAGCCTATTGTTTTGCCTATAGAAATTGTCAAATTGAACACAAGATTTACAACTTCGAAGTTGCAGTACTATTTGCATAGAAATACTTTAACATCGATTTGGAAAGGTATACAATTGCAACTGCAGGAATCATCCTATTCTTTTTAAACGTTATTGGAATTAAAGGAGGGACAAAATTGTCTTTCTTTACAAGAGTCGTGTAGTCAAAATAAAAATGACACTCCTGAATAATACCACACGTACTATACTCCGTTCATCATAAGATTAAACCTCTTGTAAGCATTACACTATGTATTCCAATATAATAGAGGGAAACATTCCACGTGGGAAAAATATATCTAAAAACAAAGATGATGTGACTTACCGAACGAAAGCGCTGGCAGGTCGAAAGGCACACAAACACACACACAAAATTCAAGCTTTCGCAACAAACTGTTGCCTCATCGGGAAAGAGGGAAGGAGAGGGAAAGACGAAAGGATGTGGGTTTTAAGGGAGAGTGTAAGGAGTCATTCTAATCCCGGGAGCGGAAAGACTTACCTTAGGGGGGAAAAAAGGACGGGTATACACTCGCGCGCACACACACACACATATCCATCCACACATATACAGACACAAGCAGACATATTTAAAGACAAAGAGTTTGGGCAGAGATGTCAGTCGAGGCGGAAGTGAAGAGGCAAAGATGATGTTGAATGACAGGTGAGGTATGAGTGGCGGCAACTTGAAATTAGCGGAGATTGAGGCCTGGTGGGTAACGGGAAGAGAGGATCTATTGAAGAGCAAGTTCCCATCTCCGGAGTTCGGATAGGTTGGTGTTGGTGGGAAGTATCCAGATAACCTGGATGGTGTAACACTGTGCCAAGATGTGCTGGCCGTTCACCAAGGCATGTTTAGCCACAGGGTGATCCTCATTACCAACAAACACTGTCTGCCTGTGTCCATTCATGCGAATGGACAGTTTGTTGCTGGTCATTCCCACATAGAATGCATCACAGTGTAGGCAGGTCAGTTGGTAAATCACGTGGGTGCTTTCACATGTGGCTCTGCCTTTGATCGTGTACACCTTCCGGGTTACAGGACTGGAGTAGGTGGTGGTGGGAGGGTGCATGGGACAGGTTTTACACCGGGGGCGGTTACAAGGATAGGAGCCAGAGGGTTGGGAAGGTGGTTTGGGGATTTCATAGGGATGAACTAACAGGCTACGAAGGTTAGGTGGACGGCAGAAAGACACTCTTGGTGGAATGGGGAGGATTTCATGAAGGATGGATCTCATTTCAGGGCAGGATTTGAGGAAGTCGTATCCCTGCTGGAGAGCCACATTCAGAGTCTGGTCCAGTCTCGGAAAGTATCCTGTCACGAGTGGGGCACTTTTGTGGTTCTTCTGTGGGGGATTCTGGGTTCGAGGGGATGAGGAAGTGGCTCTGGTTATTTGCTTCTGTACCAGGTCGGGAGGGTAGTTGCGAGATGCGAAAGCTGTTGTCAGGTTGTGGGTGTAATGGTTCAGGGATTCCGGACTGGAGCAGATTCGTTTGCCACGAAGACCTAGGCTGTAGGGAAGGGACCGTTTGATGTGGAATGGGTGGCAGCTGTCATAATGGAGGTACTGTTGCTTGTTGGTGGGTTTGATGTGGACAGACGTGTGAAGCTGACCATTGGACAGGTGGAGGTCAACGTCAAGGAAAGGGGCATGGGGTTTGGAGTAGGATCAGGTGAATCTGATGGAACCAAAGGTGTTGAGGTTGGAGAGGAAATTCTGGAGTTCTTCTTCACTGTGAGTCCAGATCATGAAGATGTCATCAATAAATCTGTACCAAACTTTGGGTTGGCAGGCCTGGGTAACCAAGAAGTCTCCCTCTAAGCGACCCATAAATAGGTTGGCGTACGAGGGGGCCATCCTGGTACCCATGGCTGTTCCCTTTAATTGTTGGTATGTCTGGCCTTCGAAAGTGAAGAAGTTGTGGGTCAGGATGAAGCTGGCTAAGGTGATGAGGAAAGAGGTTTTAGGTAGGGTGGCAGGTGATCGGCGTGAAAGGAAATGCTCCATCGCAGCGAGGCCCTGGACGTGCGGAATATTTGTGTATAAGGAAGTGGGATCAATGGTTACAAGGATGGTTTCCGGGGGTAACAGATTGGGTAAGGATTCCAGGCGTTCAAGAAAGTGGTTGGTGTCTTTGATGAAGGATGGGAGACTGCATGTAATGGGTTGAAGGTGTTGATCTACGTAGGCAGAGATACGTTCTGTGGAAACCGAGCGAAGTGGCGCAGTGGTTAGACACTGGACTCGCATTCGGGAGGACGACGGTTCAATCCCACGTCCGGCCATCCTGATTTAGGTTTTCCGTGATTTCCCTAAATCGCTCCAGGCAAATGACGGGATGGTTCCTTTCAAAGGGCACGGCCGACTTCCTTCCCTGTCCTTCCCTAATCCGATGAGACCGATGACCTCGCTGTCTGGTCTCCTTCCCCAAAAACAACCAACAACGTTCTGTGGGGGCTTGGTAACCAGCTACAATGGGGCGGCCGGGATGATTGGGTTTGTGGATTTTAGGTAGAAGGTAGGGGTGCGGGGTGTCGGTGGGGTCAGGAGGTTGATGGAGTCAGGTGAAAGGTTTTGCCGGGGGCCTAAGGTTCTGAGGATTCCTTGAAGCTCTGCCTGGACATCGGGAATGGGGTTACCTTGGCAAACTTTGTATGTGGTGTTGTCTGAAAGCTGACGCAGTCCCTCAGCCACATACTCCCGACAATCAAGTACCACGGTCGTGGAACCCTTGTCCGCCGGAAGAATGACGATGGATCGGTCAGCCTTCAGATCACGGATAGCCTGGGCTTCAGCAGTGGTGATGTTGGGAGTAGGATTAAGGTTTTTTAGGAAGGATTGAGATGCAAGGCTGGAAGTCAGAAATTCCTGGAAGGTTTGGAGAGGGTGATTTTGCTCCCACCACCACCTACTCCAGTCCTGTAACCCGGAAGGTGTACACGATCAAAGGCAGAGCCACATGTGAAAGCACCCACGTGATTTACCAACTGACCTGCCTACACTGTGATGCATTCTATGTGGGAATGACCAGCAACAAAATGTCCATTCGCATGAATGGACACAGGCAGACAGTGTTTGTTGGTAATGAGGATCACCCTGTGGCTAAACATGCCTTGGTGCACGGCCAGCACATCTTGGCACAGTGTTACACCGTCCGGGTTATCTGGATACTTCCCACCAACACCAACCTATCCGAACTCCGGAGATGGGAACTTGCTCTTCAATAGATCCTCTCTTCCCGTTACCCACCAGGCCTCAATCTCCGCTAATTTCAAGTTGCCGCCACTCATACCTCACCTGTCATTCAACATCATCTTTGCCTCTTCACTTCCGCCTCGACTGACATCTCTGCCCAAACTCTTTGTCTTTAAATATGTCTGCTTGTGTCTGTATATGTGTGGATGGATATGTGTGTGTGTGTGCGCGAGTGTATACCCGTCCTTTTTTCCCCCTAAGGTAAGTCTTTCCGCTCCCGGGATTAGAATGACTCCTTACACTCTCCCTTAAAACCCACATCTTTTCGTCTTTCCCTCTCCTTCCCTCTTTCCTGATGAGGCAACAGTTTGTTGCGAAAGCTTGAATTTTGTGTGTGTGTTTGTGTTTGTTTGTTTGTGTGTCTTTCGACCTGCCAGCGCTTTCGTTCGGTAAGTCACATCATCTTCGTTTTTAGATACACAATGTATTCCTCCGCATTTGCTGAAAAATCATTGGATTTTGTTTCGTGTGTAGTTTACGCCAAACTATCTTGAGTACAGTCAAGTACGATAATGAGGATACATTTTATGCTGTGGTTACCCATACATCCACTCAGCGATAATACGATACAACAGCTTTACTGGCACTTTTAACTTGGACAGCACTGGCCAGCTATCTGGTCGAATTAACCTGCAGTCATGTAAACAGTTGTAATAAAGATGTAAAAAGAGACGAGCAGAGAACAATATAACCTTGAATGTCATTTAATTTTTGAAAAAAGGAAATAATTGTAAAACTCAGGCAATATGCTTTTCAGGGGATCTAATTGGAAACCTAGCATGCTCTCAATCTTAGCTAACATAGTTTTGTAATTAAAAACAAGTGTGATAAAAGTACCTGCCTTTAACAAGGGTAATTTTTTTGCATGAGCTGTGTGTGGCATAAAAGTGCACTGCTTGGATTTCACCATGTAGTTAAATATTGAAGTCACTGAAGGTAATACTGTTAGTCGTCTGGTAATCTTTAAACTCCTTCCATATCAGACTCAAAGGAATACAGCAAGTTTCAATAAACAGGCGATCAGCAACAGAATCCCATGCCATCAAAAAGCCCACGTTTCCTTCTCCTCTTTTATGACATGGTGTTCTGCATTTCACCATTGTTTGGCAGTGACATGTCACAAAGCTTCATGCATTAGCTCCAGCTTGTTTTGCAGCTTAAATGTCTCGTTATTTCTTGTGACAAATCCCTTAACTTGGCTCCAGATCAATTCTGTTGGGTTCAGATTGCAGTGTTAAGGTGACAACTGTAAAAGTGCGGCATCTGTACAATGTGCTCGAAGCCGTGAAAATTACAGTTTCCCAGTGTGCTCGCTGCCGTCGTTGGATAAGCAGCTGCAGCAGCAAGTTGTATACTCCTAGCTCACTCATTTGTTACATAGTTTAATTCTTAATTTCTTTGCGTGTTTTTGGTACTTGCATTGTTTAATTCATAAATTTCTGGCATATTATAGTATTTGAGAGTTGTAGCATCGCGTTTTAGTACCTGAACAGTGTAAAACCGCGTAGTCTCCTTCCGCCGCCGAGCAGTGTGTCAGCAGTGCGCAAGTAGCAGCATTACTGTATTTACTAGGCAATCTTGTATTTTAATAACCGTTTAAATTTTGTGTCGATTTGTTTGCGCTCTCTGTAGATTAGTTCAGACATTCTTTGCACATCAGTTTTCAGCATGGATAGGGACTGCAACTGCTGTGTTCGGATGCAGGCTGAGTTGGCATCCCTTCACTCCCAGCTTCAGGCAGTGTGGGCTTCGATCACACAGCTTGAGGCTGTTGCCAATGGGCATCACTGTGGGGTTCCGGATGGGGGTTTGTTGGGGACAGCCAGCTCGTCCCACGCATCCCCCGATCGGACTACAACTGTGGTTGCCCGGAATACTGCCCGCATTGAGGCTGATCCCTCACCTGTGCTAGAGTGGGAGGTCGTCTCGAGGTGTGGCAGGGGGCGAAAGACATTCCAGAGGGCTGAACGGAAGGCCTCTCCAGTTTGTCTGACGAACCGGTTTCGGGCTCTGTCTCAGGCTGATACTGATCTTCGGCCTGACATGGCTGCTTGTCCTGTTCCGGAGGTTGCCCCTCAGTCTGCGAGATCTGGGCGGTCGCAGAGGGTGGGCTTACTGGTAGTTGGGAGCTCCAACGTCAGGCGCGTAATGGGGCCCCTTAGGGATATGGCAGCAAGAGGGGGGAAGAAAACCAATGTGCACTCCGTGTGCATGCCGGGGGGAGTCATTCCAGATGTGGAAAGGGTCCTTCCGGATGCCATGAAGGGTACAGGGTGCACCCATCTGCAGGTGGTCGCTCATGTCGGCACCAATGATGTGTGTCGCTATGGATCCGAGGAAATCCTCTCTGGCTTCTGGCGGCTATCTGATTTGGTGAAGACTGCCAGTCTCGCTAGCGGGATGAAAGCAGAGCTCACCATCTGCAGCATCGTCGACAGGACTGACTGCGGACCTTTGGTACAGAGCCGAGTAGAGGGTCTGAATCAGAGGCTGAGACGGTTCTGCGACCGTGTGGGCTGCAGATTCCTCGACTTGCGCCATAGGGTGGTGGGGTTTCGGGTTCCGCTGGATAGGTCAGGAGTCCACTACACGCAACAAGCGGCTACACGGGTAGCAGGGGTTGTGTGGCGTGGGCTGGGCGGTTTTTTAGGTTAGATGGCCTTGGGCAAGTACAGAGAGGGCAACAGCCTCAACGGGTGCAGGGCAAAGTCAGGACATGCGGGGACCAAGCAGCAATCGGTATTGTAATTGTAAACTGTCGAAGCTGCGTTGGTAAAGTACCGGAACTTCAAGCGCTGATAGAAAGCACCGAAGCTGAAATCGTTATAGGTACAGAAAGCTGGCTTAAGCCAGAGATAAATTCTGCCGAAATTTTTACAAAGGTACAGACGGTGTTTAGAAAGGATAGATTGCATGCAACCGGTGGTGGAGTGTTCGTCGCTGTTAGTAGTAGTTTATCCTGTAGTGAAGTAGAAGTGGATAGTTCCTGTGAATTATTATGGGTGGTGGTTACACTCAACAACCGAACTAGGTTAATAATTGGCTCCTTTTACCGACCTCCTGACTCAGCAGCATTAGTGGCAGAACAACTGAGAGAAAATTTGGAATACATTTCACATAAATTTTCTCAGCATGTTATAGTCTTAGGTGGAGATTTCAATTTACCAGATATAGACTGGGACACTCAGATGTTTAGGACGGGTGGTAGGGACAGAGCGTCGAGTGACATTATACTGAGTGCACTATCCAAAAATTACCTCGAGCAATTAAACAGAGAACCGACTCGTGGAGATAACATCTTCGACCTACTGATAACAAACAGACCCGAACTTTTCGACTCTGTATGTACAGAACAGGGAATCAGTGATCATAAGGCCGTTGCAGCATCCCTGAATATGGAAGTTAGTAGGAATATAAAAAAAGGGAGGAAGGTTTATCTGTTTAGCAAGAGTAATAGAAGGCAGATTTCAGACTACCTAACAGATATAAACGAAAATTTCTGTTCCGACACTGACAATGTTGAGTGTTTATGGAAAAAGTTCAAGGCAATCGTAAAATGCGTTTTAGACAGGTACGTGCCAAGTAAAACTGTGAGGGACGGGAAAAACCCACCGTGGTACAACAACAAAGTTAGGAAACTACTGCGAAAGCAAAGAGAGCTCCACTCCAAGTTTAAACGCAGCCAAAACCTCTCAGGCAAACAGAAGCTAAACGATGTCAAAGTTAGCGTAAGGCGGGCTATGCGTGAAGCGTTCAGTGAATTCTAGAGTAAAATTCTATGTACCGACTTGACAGAAAATCCTAGGAAGTTCTGGTCTTACGTTAAATCAGTAAGTGGCTCGAAACAGCATATCCAGACACTCCGGGATGATGATGGCATTGAAACAGAGGATGACACGCGTAAAGCTGAAATACTAAACACCTTTTTCCAAAGCTGTTTCACAGAGGAAGACCGCACTGCAGTTCCTTCTCTAAATCCTCGCACAAACGAAAAAATGGCTGACATCGAAATAAGTGTCCAAGGAATAGAAAAGCAACTGGAATCACTCAACAGAGGAAAGTCCACTGGACCTGACGGGATACCAATTCGATTCTACACAGAGTATGCGAAAGAACGTGCCCCCCTTCTAACAGCCGTGTACCGCAAGTCTCTAGAGGAACGGAAGGTTCCAAATGATTGGAAAAGAGCACAGGTAGTCCCAGTCTTCAAGAAGGGTCGTCGAGCAGATGCGCAAAACTATAGACCTATATCTCTGACGTCGATCTGTTGTAGAATTTTAGAACATGTTTTTTGCTCGAGTATCATGTCGTTCTTGGAAACCCAGAATCTACTATGTAGGAATCAACATGGATTCCGGAAACAGCGATCGTGTGAGACCCAACTCGCTTTATTTGTTCATGAGACCCAGACAATATTAGATACAGGCTCCCAGGTAGATGCTATTTTTCTTGACTTCCGGAAGGCGTTCGATACTGTTCCGCACTGTCGCCTGATAAACAAAGTAAGAGCCTACGGAATATCAGACCAGCTGTGTGGCTGGATTGAAGAGTTTTTAGCAAACAGAACACAGCATGTTGTTATCAATGGAGAGACGTCTACAGACGTTAAAGTAACCTCTGGCGTGCCACAGGGGAGTGTTATGGGACCATTGCTTTTCACAATATATATAAATGACCTAGTAGATAGTGTCGGAAGTCCCATGCAGCTTTTCGCGGATGATGCTGTAGTATACAGAGAAATTGCAGCATTAGAAAATTGTAGCGAAATGCAGGAAGATCTGCAGCGGATAGGCACTTGGTGCAGGGAGTGGCAACTGACCCTTAACATAGACAAATGTAATGTATTGCGAATACATAGAAAGAAGGATCCTTTATTGTATGATTATATGATAGCGGAACAAACAATGGTAGCAGTTACTTCTGTAAAATATCTGGGAGTATGCGTGCGGAACGATTTGAAGTGGAATGATCATATAAAATTAATTGTTGGTAAGGCGGGTACTAGGTTGCGATTCATTGGGAGAGTCCTTAGAAAATGTAGTCCATCAACAAAGGAGGTGGCTTACAAAACACTCATTCGACCTATACTTGAGTATTGCTCATCAGTGTGGGATTCGTACCAGATCGGGTTGACGGAGGAGATAGAGAAGATCCAAAGAAGAGCGGCGAGTTTCGTCACAGGGTTATTTGGTAACCGTGATAGCGCTATGGAGATGTTTAACAAGCTCAAGTGGCAGACTCTGCAAGAGAGGCGCTCTGCATCGCGGTGTAGCTTGCTCGCCAGGTTTCGAGAGGGTGCGTTTCTGGATGAGGTATCGAATATATTGCTTCCCCCTACTTATACCTCCCAAGGAGATCACGAATGTAAAATTAGAGAGATTAGAGCGCGCACGGAGGCTTTCAGACAGTTGTTCTTCCCGCGAACCATACGCGACTGCAACAGGAAAGGGAGGTAATGACAGTGGCACGTAAAGTGCCCTCCGCCACACACCGTTGGATGGCTTGCGGAGTATAAATGTAGATGTAGATGTAGATGTAGATGTTTCTATGACAAGTGTCATGCTGGCTCATGAGAGACCACATCTGTCCTACAAAACAATGGGCATATTGGAACAAAAATATTTGATTTTTCATTTATCTCCCAGAAATTTGTGTAATGTTTTTCTTAGCTTCAACAATATTTTACAAAATATCGATAATTAAGACTGTGATTTGTAATGAAAACCAGAAATTTGCGCGTGATGTGTAATTATAAACTAGAAGACATGCACTTTTCTTGAAAAAATGATGGTTAAGTATGATTTAATTACCATATATTTGATGAATTTCATATTTAAATGATTTAGGTATTGAAACAGAAAAAGTCAGCTCCAACAGGTTTCAGACCGCTGCCCAGTAGCCTACTCTTATACTAATCGAGAACTCTGCCAATTACACCATGGATATAATTTACAAACTACTAACTAAATTTACAACAGAGTGTTTCTCAAAAAACTTCAAAGCTGATTTTTCTCTGTAATGTGAAAAACATTAAAAACAACTTGTTTCTAGCCGTTAATGGCATTCTGTGCACGTGTTTCACCATGAAGCAGGAAGCGTGAAAATTAATAGCTAAAGTATGCTTAAGAAAAATGTTGACGGCCGTTGATAGATCTGAATGTCTTAAAGTTTCATTTACAATGAGACTGTAATAAGATATCTAATTGACAAGTTGGAACTACTTCCAAGGTCAGAACAGCAGCAGTGTATGAAAGCTACAGTTGCTGACCAATCGTCATGTTTGTGTTTGTTTGCATCAGGTTTATTCTGATGGTGAACGAAGTATATTGTTCAGATTTTGACACGTGCTGTAGACTTGAGTAGTTTTGTATAGTGCCTGAAATTATGCTAAAATACACTGTCTGACAAAATTAGCAAAGTACACAAAAGGGGAGGAGGAAATTAAATGAAACTTCACAGCATGAGAGGGTATGTGATTTTATTTCAGTGGATACATAACTGTCAGATTTACAAAAAATTTAAGTCTGAGCACACTTAGGAGTATGTCGTCACTGCCTCCTCTGCCCTTGATGCATTTGTGGAAAGTGTGTTGTAAAGTTTTGTATCCTACCCTGAGGCAAGCTGGCCCAAAACTGTTATAACTGGTCCTTGTCATCCCAGATACGGGCACTGGGATGCAGTTGATGTCTGAACTGGTCCCATGTACATTGAAGGGGGACAGATCTGGGTATCTTTCAGGCCACAGGAGTACCTCGACATCATGCACACAGTTTGAGACATGTTCCATGTGTGGATGAGCATCTTACTCCTGAAAAATGGCACCACCATACTGTCACATGAGAGGTAACAGTCGAACATATGAAGTCTGACATACCATTTTGCTGTCAGTTCGTCACTATCAGCTGAAGTCATGTTCGATGGCTCCCCACACCCTGATGCCAGGAATAACATCACAGTGCCTGTCCAAAGCATGGGGCCATTCTCCTGGTCACCACCATACTTGCCAACAATTGTCATCTGGGGTAGTACAGAATTGAATTTCATCACTGAACACAATGCGACGCAGTTAATCAGCAGTCCATACTTCCCTGTCATGGCACCACTCAGAGCACTGGAGGTGTTAATGATAGCCTATGCATGGGACCTTAATTACCTAGTCTGGCTGTTGCTACTCTCTGACTAATGATGTGGGATGACAGTGTTGCAGGGAGTCCATTATTTGTTCTCAGACGGCCAGGCATGGATGTGAAGGGGTTACAGTGTGCTTGGTGCACAGTACAGCGATCCTCCTTTGTGGTAATCAGATGTGGTCGACCAGAACCTTGTCAGTATGTCTGCCCCCAATTCCCCTGCTGTTCAACATCGGATCACTGTCACATCCAAGTGCCCCACAAATCAGTTATTACACAATTTGACCAGCTTCCAAATGGACACGCAATGAGGCCCCTTGCAGACTCTGCCAAGTGTACGAAGTTACATTGACATCTGACATGTCTTCTGTGCAGTTCACTCTTTCTTTCTGCAGGCAGTGTAGTTTAGAAGTGAATATTGTTTATTGTTCTGTATTCAAAGATTGCTCTCCATGCATAATATACTGTGACACAGTACAGCAACGTATGAAACATCACACAGTAGTATGTTACATCTTTTCTGCTCTGTTTGGAACAGTGTCTGAATAACGCGCATGTGGCATTCACACACACACACACACACACACACACTAACACACTGTATAGCTACATTGAGCCATACTACACTTCACTGCCTCCCACATTGCAGTTCTGTCACAGTGTACCTGCACAGGTGTGTGTGTGTGTGTGTGTGTGTGTGTGTGTGTGTGTGTGAGAGAGAGAACTCAAAAAACAAAACAAAAAAAAAGAAATTTGCTTGAAGGCTAGCAAAGTTTCCAGTTTGCTTCTCAGTAACCCAACACCTCCATTATAATTTACATTCTGCCACAACTTTCTGAACACACTAAATCCTAAGTTTTTCATTAAGTGTAGTGTTGAGGGAAAGGTGGAAAGTCTCTTGTCTAGCCATCAGTTTTAGTGGATTATTCTTGTGTGGACCTGGTGGCCAATGAAGCAGTTTGTAGATGTCTTATCACAACTCTGTTTGTCATACATTTTCTTTTGCTGATGACTGCTGCTTAAAACTAATTTATCTCAATTGTTAACCAGTAAAGGGTTGCTTTGTCATACTTCAGGTACAGAACTGCAATTTTGGTACCTCTTGCACATTCAGACTTAAGAATTTGTTTTTAATAAAATAAGTTTATTTGTTGAGAATTACACATATTTACACACACAGCATATCGTACAAGTGACATATGTACATATATATAAAACTTAAAATTATTGTACTTTGGAAACATATAAAAGTAAAGGTTTGGGTTTGATTAAAGCTCAATTTGTGTACATTTGGCTTACTGCAAGTCAGTGCAGGGATTTCACACTAAACTTGCGGTCACTATATTATTACTATCTTCTTCTCCTTCTTGTTCATACCGTTGTTTCGGTAACATTCCTAAATGTGTGTGATGGGTTGGCCGGTCAGTGATTCTTAATTGCTTCTGGGATGAGTAAATAGTTGTCTTCTGAACATGTGCTTCACTCTCCACTTGTCCTAAAGACAAAGAACGATTATAAGAGTCATGTCAACCGTACAAAAAGGCATATTCTGCTGTATAACAGTTTATTCACAATTATTCACATGCAGTGTGTGCCATACCATAGATGTTATAACAGAATATTTCTTTTAACTTTAATTACATGTCCGTATATGTATTTCTCTAAATCATGAAATGAAGAAGAGTTGCAAACTGCAATTTTTCCAACTTCATATTCAGTTAGGTCGTCCCTCCCCCTCCTGCCTTTTCCCCTCTTTCAGCACGCACATTTCATTACTGTTCTGATATTCTGAAACAAGTATCACTCGTCTTTAAAACTTTTTTTTTCCCCCCCCAAAATCACAGTTAACCTCTTAAAACTTTGTATTGAAGCTTTTGGTAGGTTATTATTTCTCATCTAGTAGATAAATGTTATTTAGGATATTCTGAAGAAAATGAGAAGTGGTTACAGTATTAGTCCACTTGCAGATCGAGCAGTATGTCCATGGACTTTATGACATGACAAAATAAAGCAAAGCTCTAATGAACCCGAAAGTTGGTTTGAAAATCGCAGTGCTTTACTAGGCATGGCCTGTGGGAGATGGTACACTGTGGGCTCCAGACCACTGTGGTACTTAGCTTTTTCACAGGCACATCGCTAAATGTGAAAGAAGCAAAAGGAAAAACTCGCAAGTCAGTTTAAATCTCATCCCTTGTAACTCACACCATATTAACGTGCAAGATAGTGACTCTTTCTGTTGATTCTAGCATATAGAGAGACCAATGCAGAAATTTTTTTCATTCACCAAAGTTGGTGTGGCAGCCAAGTAAACAAGATTAAGAGCTGTGATGAGATGCTGTCACTCTGATTTCACTTGCAATTGCTATTGTCTTTAATAATTCACAAGTATCTAAGTAAAATCATTTTATGGGTCCCTACTTTTTAATTGTTGGGTTTTTCTATCAGATTAATGCTAGCTTTTTAATCTGTGTTGCAGTAGTGTGTATGGAGATGGCTTTCCTTTTGCTTAAATATACAGTATTCATTCAGAGTCAGAATGTCATAGACTTAACATGCAGTTGGTTTTCATAGCTATCAGTGTCTCTCACTGCAAGCTTAAGATTTTCCAACTTTACAGGTTGATAATTAATTTTGTCCATTATACACACAACAAAAAAAGTTTTGAATCACCCCGGTTCCCAGAACTCCTGAAGACAGACGTTGACTGTGGATATTGTATCACAGACACAGTACCTTTGACTGTTCAGAGATGTCGCTATACCCGCCCAAAGATGTAAACAACCATGCATGAGCAGTGCCTATTATATGGAGGGGGTCCGACAGCCAATCAGTTCCAGTCATTCTACCAAAAAGGAGCTACACAGCTCATGTTGTCTGTAGTTCAACCATGCCTAGACGGTCAATACCGCAGTTTGATCGCGTCCGCATTGTTACTTTGTGCCAGGAAGGGCTCTCAACAAGGGAAGTAGTTGGGCATCTCGGGGTGAATCAAAGCGATGTTGTTCGGACATCGAGGAGATACAGAGAAACAGGAACTGTCGATGACATGCCTTGCTCAGGCTGCCCAGGGGCTACTACTGCAGTGGATGACCGCTACTTATGGATTATGGCTCGGAGGAACCCTGACAGCAACACCACCATATTGAATAACGCTTTTCGTGCAGCCAGCCACAGGACGTTGTGTTACGACTCAAACTGTACGCAGTAGGCTGCATGATGTGCAACTTCACTCCCAATGTAATGGCTGTACAATATGTGAATACCATCCTCCGACTGATAGTGCAACCATATCGGCAGCATATTGGTGAGGCATTTGTCTTCATGGACGGCAAATTCGTGTCCCCATTGTGCACGACTTCCTTCAGGATAACAACATCGCTCTACTAGAGTGTCCAGTATGTTCTCCAGACATGAATCCTATCAAACATGCCTGGGATAGATTGAAAAGAGCTGTTTATGGACAACGTGGCCAACCAACCTCTCTGAGGGATCTACGTCAAATCGCCGTTGAGGAGTGGGACAATCTGGACCAACAGTGCCTTGATGAACTTGTGGATAGTATGCCACGATGAATACAGGCATGCTTCAATGCAAGAGGACGTGCTATTGGGTATTAGAGGTACTGGCGTGTACAACAATCTGGACCACCACCTCTGAAGGTCTCGCTGTATGGTGGTACAACATGCAATGTGTAGTTTTCATGAGCAATAAAAAGGGCGGATATTATGATTTTGTTGATCTCTATTCCAATTTTATGTACAGATTCTGGTACTGAGGTGATGCAAAACGTTTTTCATGTGTTTTAGGGCTGCTATTTTAATTGAAGGGGTCATGGAAGATAGTGCCAATCATCAATCCCGTATTGATTTTGGGTGCATCACATGCTGGTAACAAGTATTTTCAAATGTACCACTACACGATGGTGTCTTCTATATAAATTGGTCTGTCTTATCAAACAACCGAAAATCCTGACTGGAATAACAGTTCGGAAGGAGAGATTGCTACTCATGACATAGAGGTGATGTTTAATCGTAGACTGGCACAGTGAAAAAGTATGTGTGTGTACGCACACACGCACACGCACACACACACGCACACACACACACACACACACACACACACACACACACACACACAGGGTGGTCCATTGATTGTGACCGGGCCAAATATCTCACGAAATTAGCATCAAACGAAAAAACTACATAGACCGAAACTTGTCTGGCTTGGCCCGCTAGATGGCGCTGCCATAGGTCAAATGGATATCAACTGCATTTTTTAAAATAGGAACCCCCATTTTTTATTACGTATTCGTGTAGTACGTAAAGATATATGAATGTTTTAGTTGAAACACTTTTTTCTCTTTGTGATAGATGGCACTGTAATAGTCACAAACATATGGCTCACAATTTTAGATGAACAGTTGGTAACATGTAGGTTTTTTAAATTAAAATACAGAATGTAGGTATGTTTGAACATGTTATTTCAGTTGTTCCAATGTGATAGATGTACCTTTGTGAACTTATCATTTCTGAGAATGTGTGGTGTTACAGCGTGATTACCTGTAAATACCACATTAATGCAATAAATGCTCAAAATGATATCCGTCAACCTCAATGCATTTGACAATACGTGTAACGACATTCCTCTCAACAGTGAGTAGTTTGCCTTCCGTAATGTTCGCACATGCATTGACAATGAGCTGACACATGTTGTCAGGTGTTGTTGGTGGATCACGATGGCAAATATCCTTCAACTTTCCACCGGGGACGTCAGATCCGGTGAACGTGCGGGCCATGGTATGGTGCTTCATCGACCAATCCACCTGTCATGAAATATGCTATTCAATACCGCTTCAACTGCACGCGAGCTATGTGCCGGACATCCATCATGTTGGAAGTACATTGCCATTCTGTCATGCAATGAAGCATCTTGTAGTAACATTGGTAGAACATTACGTAGGAAATCAGCATACATTGCACCATTTAGATTGCCATCGATAAAATGGGGGCCAATTATCCTTCCTTCCATAATTCCGCACCATACATTAACCCGCCAAGGTCGCTGATGCTCCACTTGTCGCAGCCATCGTGGATTTTCCGTTGCCCAATAGTGCATATTATGCCGGTTTACGTTACTGCTGTTGGTGAATGATGCTTCATCGCTAAATAGAATGCGTGCAAAACATCTGTCGTTGTCCCATAATTTCTCTTGTGCCCACTGGCAGAACTGTACATGACGTTCAAAGTCATCATCATGCAATTACTGGTGCATAGAAATATGGTACGGGTGTAATTGATGTTGATGTAGCATTCTCAACACTGACGTTTTTGAGATTCGCGATTCTCGCGC
Organism: Schistocerca americana; assembly: GCF_021461395.2. NCBI lineage: Eukaryota > Metazoa > Arthropoda > Insecta > Orthoptera > Acrididae > Schistocerca > Schistocerca americana. Next base: position 604,855,667 of record NC_060120.1, read on the forward strand.
AATTTGTCTGCTGCTGATGTGCGGATTAGCCGCGACAGCAGCTAGAACACCTACTTGGGCGTCTTCATTTGTTGCTGGTCGTGGCCGACATTTCAGATATGGCTGAAAACTTACTGTTTCCTTAAATAACTTAACTATCTGGCGAACGGTCCGGACACTTGGGTGATGTCGTCCAGGATACCGAGCAGCATACATAGCATACTCCTGTTGGGCATTTTGATCACGATAGCCATACATCAACACGATATCGACCTTTTCCACAATTGGTAAACTGTCCATTTTAACACGGGTAATGTATCACGAAGCAAATACCGTCCGCACTGGTGGAATGTTACCTGATACCACATACTTATACATTTGTGACTATTACAGCGCCATCTATTACAAAGCGAAGTACACGAATTTGTAATAAAAAATGGGGGTTCCTATTTTAAAAAAACGCAGTTGATATCCGTTTGACCTATGGCAGCACCATCTAACGGGCCAACCACAGTGCCATCTGGTTTCCCCCTTCAAGCTAGACAAGTTTCGTTCTGTGTAGTTTTTTTGTTTGAAGCTTATTTTGTGAGATATTTGTCCCGGTCTCTATCAGTGGACCACTCTGTATATATATAATATTTTATTTATTTATTTATTTTTTTTTTTTTAGTGGAAGGAGATTGGATGCAGAAACGTGGGGCTACAGAGTAGGAAGATTTTATGGATGGACCAGAGAGAGCACCAGGAGATGACTGTGTGTGTGTGTGTGTGTGAGAGAGAGAGAGAGAGAGAGAGAGAGGTGGAGCAGGGAAGGGAGAGGGATAGGAGGATACAGGTAGAGGACGAGGAAACCTTGCTGCCTGGCATAGTGTGCATTGACTAGAGGTGCCAGACATGGCTACCTGGTCAGCATCCTGATGCTGGAGGGGGGGGGGGGGGGGGGGAGTGGAAAGGAGAGGAGCAGAGAAGGGTAAAAGCTTGGTGGGTGCATTGGCAGTGAGCAGTACACAATGAAGGTTAGTGGATGTCAGCTGGGAGGAGGTGGTAAGACAGAGGGGGCACAAACTGTTTAGTGGTGGGCGCAGTGACAATAAGTTATCTTAGGTTGGGGGCCAGGATGATTTCGGGAGCAGTGTGTTTTGTAAGGAGAGGAGTTGCTAGTCTCCCATTGGGCGCCTCCCTGGGTGGCGGATAGGGGAATGCTCACCAGATATGGTGGGAATTCGGGAAATAAAATACCAAGGGCGGACCAAAACTAGCAAGCCTCCGCCCCTCTAACAAGGGAAGGGGGTTGGCGCCAGGAAGGGCATCCGGCTGTAAAAACATTGCCAAAACAAGAGGAATGATGGATGCTTCTCCAGATAAATGTTCTGGAGTAATAGCCTCCCATTCGGATCTCCGGGGGAGGCGTTTTGCGAAGGATCCAAGATCAGAGTGGGAACTCTGAACATGGGAATGATGACGGGAAAGGGAAGAGAGATAGTAGACATGATGCAGAGGAGGAAGATAAAGGCTTTGTGTGTGCAAGAGACAAGGCGGAAGGGCAATAAGGCAAAGATCTTAGCTGAAGGTTACAGTAGTGCAAGCCCGGAATCAAGAAATGGATTGGAGTTATTTTGCACAGAGAGCTTCAAGAAGAGGTATGTGAAGTCAGCAGAGTAAATGATAGGATCATGTATGTAAAGATGATGATTGGCGGAGAAATAGTAACCGTGCTGACGACCTATGCACCCCAAGCAGGATGTTGCGGAGGACGAGAAGAAAAAATTTTGGAGAGATTTGGATGGAGTAATGGTCGGAATACCAGAGAATGAAAGAGTGATAGTCAGAGGGGATCTAAATGGTCATGTTGGCGGAAGGAAAGGTGGGGAAGAGAGGTGCATGGAGGATGGGGGTATGGCGAGAGAAATGAGAGAGGAAAAAAGATAATGGAGTTTGCAGTGGCTTTTGATCTAGTGATTACGAATACCTACTTCCAAAGAAAAAGAGAAAAACTAATAACATACAGGAGTAGCCAAAATAAAAGCCAAATTGATTACATATTATGTAGAAGGAAAAATAGTGGGGAGGTGCGAAATACGAAGGTCATATACGGTGAAGGAATAGCAACACAACATAAGTTGATTGTAGCAGATTGTGAGATGAAAGTATGTAAAAGACAGAGACACATAAATCAATGTGAAAGGAAAATTAAGTGGTGGAGATTAAAGGATAAAAATTTGAGAGGAGTTTACTGAAAAAGTACTGGGAAAGGTAAAATTGGCAGAGAGTGTGCAGGAGTGGTGGAAAATAAATAGTGCTGTTATAAGGAAGACTGGGGAGGAAGTGTTTGGGTTAACATCTGGGAGAAGGGTGCCAAAAGATAAGGAAGCATGGTGGTGGAATGAAGAGGTGCAGAAGGTTGTGAAGGAAAAGAAAGATGCTAAGAGGAAATGGTATACGTCCGGAAGTGCTCAGGATGGGCAAGCATACAAAAGTGCAAAGAAGTAGGCAAAACGAGCCGTGGCTAAAGCTAAAGCTGAATCAGTAAGGGAGGCATACGAACGACTACAGAAAAATCAGGATATGAGACAACTGATACAGATAGGCAAATCAAGAGATAAAGCTTCTAAGGATCTAACAGCACTGAAACAAATGAAAGGTGAAACAGGAATAATTCTGCATGACCATGGAAAAATAATTCAAAGGTGGTTGAATTATTTTGAGAACTTGCTGAATGAAGGAAATGTAAGAGTGAAAACTAAGGAAGGAGGGGCAAACAAAGGATTAACGATGGATATAAATAGAGATGAAGTCGAACGGGCAGTTGAAAAGATGAAAAATGGGAAGGCAGTTGGCCCAGACCAAGATCCCCATTGAGGTATAGAAGTATCTTGGTAAAAATGGAATTGGGCTCCTTTGGGATTTAATGAAGAAGATTTGGTGACAGGAGGAGATGCTAGACGAGTGGAGAACTAGTGTACTGATCCCAATATTTAAGGGGAAAGGTGACGTGCAGGACTGCGGTAACTATAGAAGTATTAAACTGATGGCACACACAATGAACATTTGGGAGAGAGTTATAGAAGCGAGATTATGCAAGGAGACTGTGGTGTGTGAAGAACAGTTTGAGTTCATGCCTGGAAGAGGAATGACTGATGCAATACTTGCTTTAAGGCGGATAGTGGAGACACACGGGGAGCTACAAGTCGATCTACATATGACTTTCATTGATTTGGAGAAAGCATATGACAGAGTCCCAAGGGACGAAATATGGAGAAGCATAAGAGAGCAGTGCATGCTGGAGAAGTGTGTGAGGTTAGTGAAGGAAATGCACAGAGGAGCAATGACACAGGTGAAAAGTAGTGTGGGCATGACAAAGGAGTTTCCAGTAAAAGTAGGGTTACATCAAGGGTCTGTGCTTAGTCCCTACCTCTTTGACCTGATTATGGATGTGCTGGTGAAAGATGTGAAGAAGGAAGCATTGTGGAATATGATGTTTGCGGATGATGTGGTTCTTTGTGAGCAGAGCATCGACACACTTGAGGAAAAGCTGGAGGATTGGAGGAAGGCACTAGAAGAAAAAGGGATGAAAATTAGCAGGACAAAGTCAGAATATTTAGCACTGAAGGATGTGTGCAGATGAGGTCTTCCAAGATCCAGGATGATGAGCTGAAATCGGTCTGCAAATTTAAATACCTGGGGTCGTACATACAGAGGGACAGAGGACTGGAAAGTGAGATATAACACAGAATAAATTGTGATTGGAACAACTGGATGAAAATGAGTGGAGTGCTGTGTGACAAGAAGGCGAGCATTGGGCTTAAAGGGAAAGTGTACAAATCGGTGGTAAGGCCTGCTATGATATACAGGGCAGAGACATGGCCAATCACAGTAGCCCAGGAAAGGAAGATGGAAGTGACGGAAATGAGGATGCTGAGGTGGATGTGTGGGATAACAAGGAAGGACAGGATTAGAAATGAATTGGTTAGAGGAGCTGTGAAAGTGTGCCCATGGGGAAAAAGATACAAGAGAGCAGGCTAAGGTGGTACGGACACTTACAGAGAAAAGGGGAAGAGTATATCGGAAACAGAGTTGAAGATACAAAGACTGAAGGAGCGAGAAGGAGAGGAAGACCGAAGACGAGGTGGAAGGATAAGACATCCGGGGACCTAAGGGAGAAAGGATGGAAGAAGAAAGAGGCAATGGATAGAGTACTATGGAGGAGAAGGATGCAGAAGAGCAACGCCGACCCTACGTGACGTGGGACAAGGTGATGATAAAGAAGAAGAAGACTAGTGTGTTGTAAGGATAACTCCCATCCTTGCAGTTCAGAAAAGCTGGTATTAGTGAGGAGGATCCAGATGGCTGGGTTGTCATTGAAATCAAGCATGTCATGCTTAGCTCCATGTTGAGCTACGGGTGGTCTACTTTTCTCTTGGCCACAGTAAGGCATTGGGCATTCTTCATAGTGGATAGCTGGTTGGTAGTCATACCAATATAAAAAGCTAAACAATGATTGCAGCACAACTGATACACGACATGACTGCTTTCACTGGTGGCCTGGCTTCTGATAAGGTAGGATAAGCCTGTGACTATTGGAATAGGAAGTGTGCGCTGTGTGGATTGGGCAGGTCTTGCACTTGGAATGGAGTTGGGAGTGGCATGGAGTGGGGTATACTAGGTTGGTGGGGTAGCAGAACATCACTTTAGGAGAGCTGGGAAGGGTGGTGGGTAGGGAGTCCCTCATGTAAGGGTACGATGATTGATAATCCAAACCCTGATGAAGGATGTGGTTTTGTTGTTCCAGTCGGGGTGGTATTTGGTGATGAGGAGATGCTCCTTTATAGCTGAATCTTGAGGGTGGTGAGGGGATTTTGTGTGTGTGTGGGGGGAGGGGGGGGGGAAATACGACATGGGAAATCTATTTGGGGACTAGGTCTGGGGGATAGTGCATATCTGTGAAGGCCTTTGTGATATCTTCAGCATACAGTGCAAGGGAGTTGCAGATACAACATCCACAGGTGGCTAGATTGCATGGGAGGTTGAGAAGAACCAAGTGAAGTGGATGGAAATAAGGTGTTTGAGGTTGTGAAGGAATGAGGATAGGGTGTGTGATCACAGAATATATCTAGCATTCTTTTTCATTGTGCATGCCAGCCTGCAACTGACAGCCTCATGTATGTAACGAATAGCAATCAATCCTTTCAATTGTTATCTTCTCTTATTACATTTGTTCTTGTTTATTAAACTCAAAATATGCTGTTGTGGGTTAGCACTTTCTTCTGCCAACCCTTTCAGTTGTACTGTGGCATATTTATACCTGCAACAGTTGTGTAGTTTTTCTCATTGCACTTTGAAACAAAAAAGTAATTCTTATATCCAGAAAGAAAACTTTCATTATGCAGGACCATAAGACAGGCTCAATGCAAAAAGTAGATAGTCACAACTTTCTGTGTCCCAAAACTTCAGTTTCTGAACAGTTTTCATTCCCCCTTCCCATTTAATTTCCTATTTACTTCGTTAGTAGAGGATCTTTTTCAAATAATCTAATAAGATGTCTGGTTTCCATATTGTCCCAATTTGCATGCTCTGGTTGTTCCTTTCCCTGCACTCAGTGTAAATAAGAAATCATATGCACACAGACTAACAGACCAATGTGAGCAATGAACTGATAAATTAGTTGTATTGGATGGAGAAAATCTGCTTGCAGAATATCATCAAAGGATAAATGTGTAGACAGGCAAAAAACTGGCTTCTGCTAGGAGTCCTGTTTGCAAAAGCTAGCAGAGAAACTGGGGACAAGAAAACATATTCCAATGTATTGAAGGTTTATGTAAATGATGCTGAGGAACAAAACAACATAAGGGCATCATAGTATTATATACCACCCAGAAAATTATACTTTCTTTAAGAATAATCAACCTTTTTGTAATGTTTTTGCATTTACCTGACAAAGAGGGTGAAGGTCCTTTAGAACTGCCATACAGTCTTGTACTGTAACCTGAATCATTATGAAGATCGCTAGCTTCATGTGTTGGGCTGTAGACACCAACACGCTGCCTGGCCAATTGTGAGGCATCAGGCTGAGGGCAGACATTTTCATAATTTGGCACCACTGCGGCAGCCTGACCTTCACACTCATCTTCACTTGAATCTGAGCTATCACCAACTCGCTCAGATGGATGGCTGTAGCACTTCTGGATGGCTGTAAATACAGATAGTACTTGCATGATACGGAATACATTTTCTTTTAGAATGATGCACATATAAATGTACTTAAAAATGCCCTAACCATATTAGTAAGCAAAATTAATTACTTAATAATTATATTGTCCAAATACTTTTTGTTGATAAGAAAATAACTCCATAGATAAAGTACTGTAAATTATTTGATTTCTTTTTTAGTTGGTACATTGAAAGCCCCATTTTCAATTGTTTGTAGTTCACATTTCAAGTGCATGTAATACTGTCAGATAAGTCCCATCACCGCAGTAATTCACCTAGAGCAAAGATTCAAAATCAGAAATTCTAATTGTCTGGATACTATTTATATGTACTGCACACATTTTCAAACTTTTCCTTATGTGTGTGTGCGTGTGTGTGTGTGTGTGTGTGTGTGTGTGTGTGTGTGTGTGGAAGGGGGGGGGGGGGGGGGGGGAGGGGAGGTGAGTGTCTTCAGACCAAGTTGATGAAATATAAATACGTTTTTACACTACTGGCCATTAAAATTGCTACACCACAAAGATGACGTCCTACAGGCGCGAAATTTAACCAACAGGAAGAAGATGCTGTGATATGCAAATGATTAGCTTTTCAGAGCATTCACACAAGGTTAGCGCCGGTGGCGACACCTACAACGTGCTGACATGAGGAAAGTTTCCAACCGATTTCTCATACACAAACAGCAGTTGACCAGTGTTGCCTGGTAAAACGTTGTTGTGATGCCTCGTGTAAAGAGGAGAAATGCGTACCATCATGTTTCCGACTTTGATAAAGGTCGGATTGTAACCTATCGTGATTGTGGTTTATGGTATCACGACATTGCTACTTGCGTTGGTCAAGATCCAATGACTGTTAGCAGAATATGGAATCGGTGGGTTCAGGAGGGTAATACGGAACGCTGTGCTGGATCCCAACGGCCTCGTATCACTAGCAGTCGAGATGACAGGCATCTTATCCACATAGCTGTAACAGATCGTGCAGCCATGTCTCGATCCCTGAGTCAACAGATGGCGACGTTTGCAAGACAACAACCATCTGCATGAACAGTTCGATGACATTTGCAGCAGCATGAACTATCAGTACGGAGACCATGGCTGCAGTTACCCCTGACGATGCATCACAGACAGGAGTGCCTGCGATGGTGGACTCAACGACGAACCTGGGTGCACGAATGGCAAAATGTAATTTTTTCAGATGAATCCAGGTTCTGTTTACAGTATAATGATGGTCGCATCCGTGTTTGGTGACGTCGCGGTGAACACACATTGGAAGCGTGTATTTGTCAGTGCCATACTGGCGTATCACCCGGCGTGATGGTATGGGATGCCATTGGTTACACATCTCGGTCACCTCCTGTTCGCATTGACGGCACTTTGAACAGTGGATGTTACATTTCAGATGTGTTACGACCCGTGGCTCCCTTCATTCGATCCCTGCGAAACCCTACATTTCAGCTGAATAATGCATTACTGCATGTTGCAGGTCCTGTACGGGCCTTTCTGGATAAAGAAAATGTTCGACTGCTGCCCTGGCTAGCAAATTCTCCAGATCTCTCACCAACTGAAAACGTCTGGTCAATGGTGGTCGAGCAACTGGCTCATCACAAAACGCCAGTCACTACTCTTGATGAACTGTGGTATTGTGTTGAAGCTGCGTGGGCAGCTGTACCTGTACACGCCATCCAAGCTCTGTTTGACTCAGTGCCCAGGTGTATCAAGGCCATTATTACGGCCAGAGGTGGTTGTTCTGGGTACTGATTTTTCAGGATCTATGCACCCAAATTGTGTGAAAATGTAATAACATGTCAGTTCTAGTATAATTTATTTTTCCAATGAATACCCATTTATCATCTGTATTTCTTCTTGGTGTAGCAATTTTAATGACCAGTAGTGTAATTTAGTGGACATACAATTGTTTTATTAAATACCTCCCCCCCCCCACCCCCCTCCCCCCTGTATCAGCTGCCATAAACTGAATTTCTCCTTAATTTTTTACTTATTTCATTCTCTACTACAAACAATATCACATGCAGTTATTGCCTGCTTTTAAAAGCAAACAAACAATTCTTGGCTTCCAAATCTGTTGTCAACATAAGGAGTATACCCTCATTCCAAATAGTTCTCTTCATGGTGATGTTGAATTCAATCAATTTATGTAATTGCACCAACATACAAGACAAAATTTTCACATGTGAATAGTCCATCAGTCACTGAGGATTGTTTTCAATCCAAACTTTTTGTTTGGTTCAGATACACTGTTTGGAATAACTGCAATTTCAACTAAAATTGGTTTTTGCCACTGGAAAGCTTTTATCATGGATCAAAAGGTTATCAGAAAACTACATGAACTTTGCCATTAGTCTTCTCAATTTTGAATACAGTTTCTGCTTTGGTAACAACAAAGTTATTGAAGTGGAACATTCTTGGAGGTAACACAGAATGATTTCAGAATATAAATTTGTTGGAAACTTAAGTGTTCAAAAGTACTTTTCAGGACCAGCGATTGACAGTTTTCAACTCTTTCATCCAGGGCATGAGGGATGACAAATAGCAACAAAGCTTGTTATGTCCAGTATCTTTGAAATTTGAAAAATACTAGCCATTTCATCAGTATTTCTTAGTACATGCATAACTGGTTGAAAATCGCTTCTTCCCCTTTACAAATATACCCAAAGCATATTATATTTCAAAGAGTTTCACAGTGTCTTTAAGATTACTGATATTCTGAAGAATTAATTAAATATCTGCCAGGAAAAATAGACTACTATGCCAGCTGACATGTGTGGTTCGGGAATGGAACTCTCAGATGTTATAGAAATCATCAGTTATTGACGTAAAAAATTGTCACTGTCAGTTCTACTACCAGTAGAACCTAGAACCTCTATAACTTTTCTTTAAAGAAAAAAATAAAATAAAATAAAACAAAAATTACTGGACCGTGTCCTGTCTATACTGAATAGGACGATGGTAACTGTAATCTGGTGTCAATACTGAAAAATATTAAAAAACATAAAGCATCCTTAAAATCAAACATCAGCATGCAAATATTCCAATCAGGATTTTGAACAGGTACTGTGAGATTGTGACATGCTACAGCTGTGTGTTGCATCCAGAGAACACAGGAGTCAATCTAGTGGCACTAGTAAACATGTCCACAGCACTTCGGGGAAAGCTATGACACTGTATGTGAACATGTCCACAACACTCAGTTGGTTAACAGTACATCTACTTCAGATTTACATTGCTTCTGTCTTGTATGTTTGCCTTTGTTGTTGTTGTTTCACTAATAACATACACAACTTTTGTCACCTGGCACTGTTCACCTGTTGCAAGACCTCTTTTTTTATGCTAGATACCATGCGATGAAAAACTTGTTTTCTGCATTGCCAAACTTGAAAGTTGAATTATTCTTTTGAAAAATGCCAGGCTTGCAGGAGAATGAAATGACAACATAAATATTTTTTTTACTCATTCCAGAATGATTCTCACTCTGGAGCGGACTGTGTGCTCATTTGAAACTTCCTGACGGATTAAATCTGGGTGCCAGATTAGGATTCAGACTTGGAACCTTTGTGTTCTACTGACAGCCTGATGCAATCCTTTATCAATTATGTCACATGAGCAGCTTGTATGTTATTTTGGTGGTGGTGGTGGTGGCAGCAGCGATGGTGGCAGCACTGTTAGAAGGGTAGGGTTAAACCTGATGCTGAAACATGGCATTCTCCTTTTTAAGATCAATAAGGGAGCTGTTGTGTGTCAAACACTCATCTAATGAGCAGTGTTTCATTGACAGTTTCAAAAGCCATCACTATATGACATATGGCAAAATTTGGCTAAGCCTGATAATGAAGAATTCAATGTTACCACCTCATTTCCCATTGCAAGTGCTGAATTCAGGATGCTGGCTTACTGTCTGGTGAACAGAGGACACATCTCATTTGCATAGGTTTTGCTAACAAAACTGTCTTCAGTCTCCAGTATTCAAATCATTTTCCCCAGGCCAACCCCTCATATGTTTTAACAACCTCATAAGTACTCACTCATACTGTTGTGACAGTGCCACGACATTTAACAGTGCCGTCACGACAGTACGAGCAAACGGCAATAGATGCGCTCCGCAACTCGGCTGAGCGCGGGAGCGCCACCTAACTACGAACAGCGCTGGCCGCATGTCACGGCACAGCAGTCGAATAAGAGATACTGAGTTGTTGTCATGTAACCAGCTATTGTTTCTAAGTGAGTGTGTTTGAATATCCACGCAATTACTGGTGATTAAAGGTTATAACACTTTTTGGCGACGAGGTCGGATATTTTCACTGCGTTGTGGATTTGTGTGTTCGTGATGGGGCAGACATGGAACAGCTTATGCAAGCGCTCATTGAACAACAAACACAGCTGACGGCTGCTATTCAGGCGTTGTCGACGTCGCTTACTCATTGTCTGTCTTCCTCTTCTCCGCCTCCATTCCCTCCTTACGACGAGGCCGCTGAAGACTGGGAGGATTATGAGAAGCGTTTGCGGCAACACTTCTTGGCTTTCGGCATTGTCGACGCTCCTATGTGTAAGGCGTTATTTCTATCTTGGATTTCCCCACGGATCTATCAGCTGCTATCTCAGTTAGTCCTTCTGCGGGAACCTGCCTCTCTGTCCTTCCAAGAAATGTGTGACTTATTGTCTAACTGTTACCGAAAAAACACCCACGCCATTGCCGCCCGCGTGGCATTCTACTGGTGTCGTAAACAGCCCCATCAATCTTACTGGGCTTGGGCGGCGGAACTACACGGTCTGAGTAGGAAATGTCAGTTTGTCACAGACACTCATCGTGAGTCTTATGCTGATTCAATGGTTAGGGATGCTATACTACGGCTTGCTCCTGATAAAGAAGTTCGGCAACGTGCCCTACAACTGCCAAACCCGTCGTCGTCGGAAGTTCTAAGCATCGCTCAATCCTTTGAAGTGTCTCACGCTGCTTGCTCGCAAATAGATGCTTGGTGTGATGTAGGCGCTGTACAGTCAACTTTCGACACGGACAATTTGCCTGTTTCACAGGAGAACGAAGATGTGGCGGCGGTTCACTCGCGTAAACAATGTTGCGTTGGGCCGCAACGCTCGCAGCGAAAACAGCAACCACAGAAGCAGGTTCATTCCGCACTTCCTTCTTGTCCATGTTGTTTCGTACAGCATGACAGGGCCGCGTGTCCAAAACGTTGGAACATGTGTAATTCATGTAGGAAAAAAGGCCACACTGCTTCTGTGTGTGAGTCCCCTAAAGTTCCTGTCGATGAGGACGAGGCATCGGACATGGATGTTAACTGTGTGCTTTCTCAAACAAATAAGTTGTTTGTTACTGTTCGTGTTATGGATAAAGACATTCGCATGCAAGTGGACACTGGCTCTGCAATAACTCTCATTAATTCTCGCACGTATTTGGAGTTGCGCTCCCCTCCCTTGTCTCCAGTTACGCGAAATCTGAGAACTTATAATAAACAGAAAATTCCTATCATTGGCCAGTTTGATGCTTCCACTGCCTACAAGTCTGTTGTTAGGCCCCTCACGTTTTATGTGGTGGATCATGCGGGCACTGAAAACCTGTTCGGTTATGATGCTTTCCAGTTGTTCGGGTTCTCCATTGATGATGATGTGCACCTCATATCTGAGGATATTCCGTATCAGCAGCTGGATGGATTGTGCTCTGAATTTTCGTCCGTGTTCTCTGCTGGTCTGGGTCGTGCCAAGGATTTTGAAGCCCACATAACTCTTAAACCTACAGCTCGCCCTAAGTTTTTCTGGGCACGCTCTATTCTGGTGGCATTGCGTGCACCTCTCAAGGCTGAGATAGACAGGTTAACAGCTTCAGGGATTCTCCTTCCTGTTACCTCCAGTGAATGGGCATCGCCAATCGTGGTGGTTTCTAAACCAAATGGGAGTCTGCGATTGTGTGGTGATTTTAAAGCCACTGTCAACGCTCAGAGCCTCATTGACACTTATCCTCTTCCCCGTCCTGAGGAGTTATTTACCAAGCTCGCCGGGGGCCAGTTCTTTTCCAAACTTGACTTATCGGAGGCGTACCATCAGTTGCCGTTGGATGCTTCTTCCAAGGAATTTCTCGTCATCAATACTCCTTGTGGGTTGTATCAGTACCAGCGGTTACCATTTGGCGTCGCCAGCGCGCCGGCCATTTTTCAACGGTTTTTGGAACAGCTCACGGCTTCCGTTCCCGGCTGCATAAACTATCTGGATGACATTGTTGTCACGGGGGCCTCCACTGAGGAGCACCTTCGCAATTTGCGTTCACTGTTTTGGGTTTTGCATTCGGCTGGGATGAGGTGCAATCTGGACAAGTCACAGTTCTTCCAACCCTCCATTGTGTATCTTGGTTTCCACTTGTCCCGTGAGGGTATACGTCCTCTACGTCAGCACGTTGCGGCCATTAACGCTCTACCCCGGCCATCTACGGTCAAAGAACTTCAGGCGTTTCTAGGCAAGATTGCTTATTATCACAAATTCATTCCATCCGCGGCGGCGGTAGCTCATCCTCTGCATCAGCTGTTATGCAAAAACGTCCCTTTCTGTTGGTCCGACGAGTGTGAGCAGGCTTTTGTCCACCTGAAGGCTCATTTGCAGTCGGCGCCTTGTCTTGTCACATTCCGTCCGGGTCAGCACTTGGTTCTGGCGACTGACGCGTCACAGTATGGCCTAGGGGCTGTTCTCGCCCATCGGTATGAGGATGGGTCGGAAAGACCCATCGCCTATGCTTCCAAGACCCTCAACGATGCGCAACGGCATTACCCTCAAATGAAAAAGGAGGCGCTCGCTATCATTTATGCTCTAAAAAAGTTCAGCGTTTTTTTGTATCGTTCTAAGTTTCACCTCATCACTGACCACAAGCCGCTGGTCTCTCTGTTCAGCCCATTGGTGTCGCTTCTGGATAAGGCAGCTCACCGCCTGCAACGTTGGGCCTTATACTTGTCTCGTTTTCACTATGAGATTCACTATCGCCCCACGGCCCAGCACACCAGCGCTGACACATTGTCGCGATTGCCGATGGGCCCTGACCCGGTTTTCGATCGTGATGAACTACTCTGTTTCCACATTGATGAGGAAGAACGTCGTGCGGTTGAGGATTTTCCACTTACAGGTTCGCAGGTCGCGTCGGCTACTGCGCGGGACCTGGTCCTGCGTCAGGTGATCGGTTTTGTTCAACGGGGTTGGGCGGACAGGACCAAGGGCCGGGCATCGGATCCCCTTCGCAACTACCATGCCTTGCGCCTTCGTCTGTCTGTTCGTGATGGTGTTGTTCTTCTGGCCACGGATGGCGCATCTCCACGGGTCATGGTGCCAGCCTCTCTTCGCAAAGATGTTCTCAAACTGTTGCATGAAGGCCATTGGGGTATTTCTCGGACTAAGTTCCTGGCCCGCAGGCACGTTTATTGGCCCGGTATTGATTCAGACATCGCCCACATGGTTGCTGCGTGTGGTCAGTGTGCTCAACAACTGGCTGCACCTCGTACAATGCCCTCTCCGTGGCCTGATCTGGCGCAGCCATGGGAATGGGTGCATGCTGACTTTGCCGGCCCCTTCCTCGGTACTTATTGGCTACTGTTGATTGACGCCTTCTCGAAGTTTCCGTTTGTTGTTTGATGTCCGTCGCCCACCACTGTGGCGACGACGCTGGCTTTGTCCAAAATCTTTGCGCTAGAAGGTCTTCCATCCACGATCGTCACGGACAATGGCCCTCAGTTCTCTTCGCAGGCCTTCCGTCATTTTTGTACTGGACAAGGGATTCATCATGTTACAGCACCGCCCTTCCATCCGCAATCGAATGGGGAGGTCGAGCGCCTTGCCCGCACTTTCAAAAGCCAGATGAAAAAATTCCTTAGTGATTTTTCCACAGATGACGCTCTGCTGCAATTTCTGAGTTCTTATCGCTTCACGCCTCTGGGTGATCGCAGCCCTGCTGAACTCTTTCATGGCCGCCAACAGGACACTCTACTGCACCTGCTTCACCCTGTCAGGCCTTGTGCTGTGTCCCCTAGTGCGGGAAAATACTCGGTGGGCACCGACGTGTGGGCACGAGGGTATGGATCTCGCCCTAAATGGATTCCAGGGGTGGTCAAGGCTCCTCGCGACCGCCGGCTTTGTGAAATACGTATGGACGACGGCATGGTTGTTTACCATTACGACCAGATGCGCCCATGAGTGGTGGCCACGCCGGTGCCACCGCCCCTTCCTCCGCCTCCACCAGCCCGAAAAGCCAGTCCTGTCGCTGCTGCCGATCTACCGTACGTGTTGATGCAGCCGACGTCACTACCGCTTCCGAGTACGCTGGAACCGGCCCCAGTCGCGACGCCGCCTTCTCCGGGACCCATCTCGCTGGAGCACACCCCCAGGTCCATGACACCTATGGATGCTGCTCCGGAGTTTTCACCCATCATCTTGTCCAGGAGGCACGTTCCACGCACGAGCTTCCATCCTGGACATTTTCGACCATACTCTCGTGTCTCTCCGCGGGATCTTATCGGGGCCTCACAATAGGCCATGGATGTCTCCGCACTGTCCATGTCTCCAAGAAAGTGAGTGTTTTTTCTTTCAAGGGGGAAAAAGTGTTGTGACAGTGCCACGACATTTAACAGTGCCGCCACGACAGTACGAGCAAACGGCGATAGAGGCGCTCCGCAACTCGGCTGAGCGCGGGAGCGCCACCTAGCTACGAAAGGCACCGGCCGCATGTCATGGCACAGCAGTCGAATAAGAGATACTGAGTTGTTATCATGTAACCAGCTATTGTTTCTAAGTGAGTGTGTTTGAATATCCACGCAATTACTGGTGATTAAAGGTTATAACACATACATGTACCTTATAGCTTGTAGCAGAGAGTACTTTGTATACCACTATTATTTACCTCATTTCCTTTTCCAATTGTAAATGTATACAGGAAGAATGACTGCTGGGAAGTCTCTGTATGAACTTGAATTTGTCTAATTTTTCAGTTGTGGTCATTTTGCAAAATAATCTGGAAGTAAGTAATGTGCATGCTGGCTCTTCTTGGAATGGATGCTCAGAACTTTTAACAGTGAATCTCTCCATGATTCTCAGTGCCTCTCTTGTAACATATACTGCTGTAGTTTAATCAGCATCTGTGTGACACTTATGTTTACTAAACATAAGGATGATGAAGACACATGTTTCTCTTTTTTTGTTTGGATAAATAATTTAGTTGCTACTGCACTGAAACTTTGCAGGTAGTGTTTTATTCACCCCCACACACACACACACACACACACAAACTCAAATTTACTGCAACTGTTTGTTCGTTTATTTTGTCTGATTCCCTCTCATTCCCCCCCCCCCCCCTCCCCCCCCCCCCCCCCATCTCTCTCTCTCTCTCTCTCTCTCTCTCTCTCTCTCTCTCTCTCTCTCTCTCTTTCTCTTTCTCATACCTACTCTTTTTATTTGTCCTTTGCTTTTAATTGGTCTTTGTGCCTTGCTTTCTGTGTCATGAACTCTACTTTCAGTTGAATGAGTATTTCCACAAATTCTGTCCTATCATCTGTATGGTGGTAATCCACTAAAAAGGCATTGATTAAAATCCAAACCAGAGCTGATATTCAAACATCAGTTCACTGGACACTTTAGTTGCTCATTGATTTCATCCTATACATTCATTACTAATTTTTCTATTGCTGCTAAAATAAAATCTGGCTGTAAAAGACAACTCCTGTGTTTTAATGAACATAAATGAAAACTGCAAGAAAAAGTGGAAAAGTATATATAAATACCTGTATGAGACATCTGCGAGTTCTGAAACCGTGCAACCATTTCAGGCACTGAATGTTGAAGTGGCAATGACACTTCTTGATCATTGCCTTTTTTATATGCCCTGTCATTTGAAGTTATTCTGTTCCCATCTACGACACCATCAGTCTTAAAAGTCTTATTAAGCCATCTGTCCATGCAGTTGCCAATAGTTTTCTGGTGCCTAATGTTGTCAGGGCGCTTGTGATTGGAGATATTTTGCAGGCGATCTTCTTCAATATGCTGTAGTGCTGTTGCATGACTAGATGACCTGAAAATGTGATTTATTATACGGTTCAATCATTTTTTCTCATGACCTGTGATGTAGCTTGTTGGAACTATTCCATTAGTTATGACTCCTGTGAATAACTAATATATTTTTGTACCCCTTTGCTTCTTTCTCAGATCTTGTACTTGTCAGTAGTATGCCTCTGAGAGGTGTTGAAATATTTCAAAATGTCATCTAAGCTGTTTCCCACTTATTGTTACATTCATTATTCAGGATAATGTACACTCCTGGAAATGGAAAAAAGAACACATTGACACCGGTGTGTCAGACCCACCATACTTGCTCCGGACACTGCGAGAGGGCTGTACAAGCAATGATCACACGCACGGCACAGCGGACACACCAGGAACCGCGGTGTTGGCCGTCGAATGGCGCTAGCTGCGCAGCATTTGTGCACCGCTGCCGTCAGTGTCAGCCAGTTTGCCGTGGCATACGGAGCTCCATCGCAGTCTTTAACACTGGTAGCATGCCGCGACAGCGTGGACGTGAACCGTATGTGCAGCTGACGGACTTTGAGCGAGGGCGTATAGTGGGCATGCGGGAGGCTGGGTGGACGTACCGCCGAATTGCTCAACACGTGGGGCGTGAGGTCT
This sequence comes from Schistocerca americana, assembly GCF_021461395.2. NCBI lineage: Eukaryota > Metazoa > Arthropoda > Insecta > Orthoptera > Acrididae > Schistocerca > Schistocerca americana. The sequence continues at coordinate 604,872,526 of NC_060120.1, forward strand.
CCACAGTACATCGATGTTGTCGCCAGTGGTCAGCGGAAGGTGCACATGCCCGTCGACCTGGGACCGGACCGCAGCGACGCACGGATGCACGCCAAGACCGTAGGATCCTACGCAGTGCCGTAGGGGACCGCACCGCCACTTCCCAGCAAATTAGGGACACTGTTGCTCCTGGGGTATCGGCGAGGACCATTCGCAACCGTCTCCATGAAGCTGGGCTACGGTCCCGCACACCGTTAGGCCGTCTTCCGCTCACGCCCCAACATCGTGCAGCCCGCCTCCAGTGGTGTCGCGACAGGCGTGAATGGAGGGACGAATGGAGATGTGTCGTCTTCAGCGATGAGAGTCGCTTCTGCCTTGGTGCCAATGATGGTCGTATGCGTGTTTGGCGCCGTGCAGGTGAGCGCCACAATCAGGACTGCGTACGACCGAGGCACACAGGGCCATCACCCGGCATCATGGTGTGGGGAGCGATCTCCTACACTAGCCGTACACCACTGGTGATCGTCGAGGGGACACTGAATAGTGCACGGTACATCCAAACCGTCATCGAACCCATCGTTCTACCATTCCTAGACCGGCAAGGGAACTTGCTGTTCCAACAGGACAATGCACGTCCGCATGTATCCCGTGCCACCCAACGTGCTCTAGAAGGTGTAAGTCAACTACCCTGGCCAGCAAGATCTCCGGATCTGTCCCCCAATGAGCATGTTTGGGACTGGATGAAGCGTCGTCTCACGCGGTCTGCACGTCCAGCACGAACTCTGGTCCAACTGAGGCGCCAGGTGGAAATGGCATGGCAAGCCGTTCCACAGGACTACATCCAGCATCTCTACGATCGTCTCCATGGGAGAATAGCAGCCTGCATTGCTGCGAAAGGTGGATATACACTGTACTAGTGCCGACATTGTGCATGCTCTGTTGCCTGTGTCTATGTGCCTGTGGTTCTGTCAGTGTGATCATGTGATGTATCTGACCCCAGGAATGTGTCAATAAAGTTTCCCCTTCCTGGGACAATGAATTCACGGTGTTCTTATTTCAATTTCCAGGAGTGTATTTGGTGTGCTGATTCTAATGCTGCACTTAGTTTTATTAGGAAATGAGTTAATTAGAAATTATACCTAAGTGTAGCTTTTATTACTTGAAGTAATAAGCAAAACATTATGGGCTAATATGTATTTCTGGGCATTGTGACACCATTAGTTACAACTCTTAAATAACTTTTCTTTTTTAAACATCATTGGAAGAACAGTGATCTGACTGATTTTTTAAAATTAGAAAAGTCTTGATTGCGTAAATGTTTTCGTATGATAAAGACTGTTTTAATTTTTATAAATTTAAATAATTTAATCAAAATTCTGTGAAACTAATTAATTTGAGATAAATGAAATGTGGAATTTCTGAAATAATAATGTTCAAATGCCAGTCTTTACATAGTTAGATACCACTAAGTTTGGAGTCTATGTCCAGACATGGTTGAGCTAACAGACATGTAACACCTATGTCAAATCTGCTCGTAGTATTTGCTCATCCAATAGTTATGTGCAAGTTGTTTGCAAAAATACATATATTGGTATCCGTGGAAACTCAGTACTGTCAATGTTTAAAAGATTAAAGTAATTCCTGTAACTTAACTTAAGGAATATTTTGACTGAAATGTGTTGTTGTTGTTAGGAGGATTGGATGGCCATTGTCATTAGAACAAACAATTATTGGGAGTGGCGACTTTTATTAATGACTGAACTAAGTGAATTACTGCAGTGTACTTCTGTATGGCTATTTAATACTAGACAATAGTCTATGTGAACTTTTGTGATTTGTACAAATATGGCCTGCATTCTGTGTGAAACTCAATTACTTTGTCTAGTGACTTCTTAGAACTATCACTGATTGTTGGGCAGTGCTTCATCAATTTAAGCTTCAGTAGCTTTACAATTTTCTGAGTAATTCTGCCACAGGACTGTTAGTTGCTTGTGAATGCTGACCTGATTTTAGTGGATAATAATCTCATGAAATAGAAAAACTGGTCATCATCACAACAATATAACTTGGAGGTTAATAAATGCATTAAAAAATGCAACCTAAACTGTGGTGTTGTGTAAAGTTTTTTGAGCAAGCACCATCAAATGCTAAATAAGAGTTTCAGAGTGAAGACAAGAGACTGAAAGTCCACAGGAGGCCACAGAAATCAGGTTGTTGGCTTACAATTTGGTGCTCTATGGTTGAAGAGTTGTCCCACCCTAGCACAACTAAAAATTACTCAAGCATGTGAAGAACAATTCCACCTTAGTATAGTCATAACAATCTTAGGCGGTACCAAGTACAGTTTATGTGGGTGAGGAAGTTCATCTGCCCAGGCACAATAAAAATGAACTTATGAAGGACAACGATAAGTGAAAATAATTTTGAATTTGCAGATTAAAACGTGATACTGGGGGTTGTAGTGGCAGTGAACAGTGAAAACATTTCAAAAGGCATGGGTGAAACAAAACTGTAAATAGGGACAGTGCATTTAATTCAAATGACAAGAGCAAGACTAACTATGACACAGCGTAATCACCAAACATGGATGCTGCCAAAGGAGGGGCTTCAGCCAATCAGAGATGAGAAGGTCGGCACTATTTTAGATAGAGCAACAGCCAGTGAGGATATTTGGCATGAAATTCAGCAGTAAATATTGCAAACTGATGCAGAAGTGTGAAAGACAGACTAATTTTGATGGCTACACCTACCACCACTGAGACAATTTAAAGGTAAAATTGTTTGTTTTTTAAGTGTTCAGACAATATTGATAAAAAGCATGACAGGAAAATGAAAAACAGTGTAGATGGTGAGAGTGCACAGAAAATGTTGGAAAACAAGTCTCTTAAATCACTGTTGATGAAGTTTGTGAATGAGAATATTCATAGCAAAAGTGACAGTGGTGGTTTCAGAGTAGAAATGAATAAAAATGGTAGTGACATTAAATATCAATTTAAAAACTGAGACAAGCATTTAGAGTTAGTGAAAACCTGTTTCAACAATAGGACATAAAATGCCAATGAATATGGGATCATTATTAGATGTTTGGAGTCAGAATCTACTGGAAAGAGGAGATGAGCTGGAAAAATGTATAGTGAGGGGCTAGAAGTTGATGTTATTGATTGTCAGAATGATTTAACTGAAGTAATGCAAATATGATCTGATGATAGTAATAAAATGGTCTTCAGCACAAAGCAAATTGATGTTGTTGATCTTGAGAAGGTGGGGGTAGCTAAAGAAAATGTTGATGTAACAACTGATGCATTTGACTATATTGAAATATGGTTTGTGCAGATGGTAAAAGAAAGTTTGACAAAGTTGACAAGTATATAAGCAGACAAACAAAGAATGACAATATGTACAAAGGCCGTGATTCAAACCTGGGTCTTCTGCTCACTAGGCAAATGTGCTAACCACTACGCCAACCTGGCACAGTGGCTTTGCACAACTGCACAGCTACCCCCCCCCCCCCCCCCCCCCAATCCAAATTCCCATTCATGCCTCAGTCCACTAGGTATTCTCCTTAAATCAGACAGCATTGCAGAGGCTCTACAACTATTTTGGAATGGCACCTCAGCATTGAATGAAACTAGGGTCCTGCCTGAAACACAGGCATAGGTGCTTTAATCAAATTAAATTATATGTTTCCAAAGACCTTTCCAAGTCTCCCAAACATCAAAGTGGGTTGAGGTGTGAATGAGAATTTGGACTGGGGGGGGGGGGGGGCAGGCATGCTAGAGTAGTCTGGGCAGTTGTGTAAAGCCCCTGTGCAAGTGTGGCGTAGTGGACAGAGTATTTGCCTAGTGAGCAGGCGACCTGGGTTCATATCTTGGCCTTGGTACAAATTTTCATTCATTGCTTCAGTCTGCAACATAGTCATCATAGATGTTGGAGACTTGAAAAGGTCTCTGGAATCATGTAGTTTCATTCAATTAAGGTTGAGAAGATTGAATTGTTAGTAATTAACAGTTGTAGTAATGAGATTCAGTTTATTGCAGTTAATGTAAATGATGGTGTGATGAAAGATTTGCATGCTGGAAAGGCAAAGACTACCAAAACAAAGATGCATGTAGTGGTTAACACTAAAATACACAATTTTAAAAAATGATTTTTCATGTAAATATGCAAAAAGCAGTTTTCAATGTAGATGTACATGCGATTTTAATGAGTTTGTAATGTTCAAGGGAATTTAGTTTTGCAATGTGGAATTTTCAAAGCTTTCATTGTATTTTGCAATGGAGTGGCAGATGTTTTGAGAAAAAAATGTGGAATTTCACTAAATCTTGCAAAACTGGATGGAAAGATAATGTCAATGTAAATGTGAATCCACCCAGTAGGTAGAGGTGAATATATTATGTGGCGAGTAACACCACCTAGCTGACAGAATGAGATTTTCACTCTGCAGAAGAGCTTCTGTAAAGTTTGGAAGGTAGGAGACGAGGTACTGGCAGAAGTAAAGCTGTGAGTACCGGGCGTGAGTCGTGCTTCGGTAGCTCAGATGGTAGAGCACTTGCCCGCGAAAGGCAAAGGTCCCGAGTTCGAGTCTCGGTCGGGCACACAGTTTTAATCTGCCAGGAAGTTTCATATCAGCGTACACTCCGCTGCAGAGTGAAAATCTCATTCTGGAAACATCCCATAGGCTGTGGCTAAGCCATGTCTCCGCTATATCCTTTCTTTTGGGAGTGCTAGTTCTGCAAGGTTCGCAGGAGAGCTTCTGTAAAGTTTGGAAGGTAGGAGACGAGGTACTGGCAGAAGTAAAGCTGTGAGTACCGGGCGTGAGTCGTGCTTCGGTAGCTCAGATGGTAGAGCACTTGCCCGCGAAAGGCAAAGGTCCCGAGTTCGAGTCTCGGTCGGGCACACAGTTTTAATCTGCCAGGAAGTTTCATATCAGCGTACACTCCGCTGCAGAGTGAAAATCTCATTCTGGAAACACCCCATAGGCTGTGGCTAAGCCATGTCTCCGCTATATCCTTTCTTTCGGGAGTGCTAGTTCTGCAAGGTTCGCAGGAGAGCTTCTGTAAAGTTTGGAAGGTAGGAGACGAGGTACTGGCAGAAGTAAAGCTGTGAGTACCGGGCGTGAGTCATGCTTCGGTAGCTCAGATGGTAGAGCACTTGCCCGCAAAAGCCAAAGGTCCCGAGTTCGAGTCTCGGTCGGGCACACAGTTTTAATCTGCCAGGAAGTTTCATATCAGCGTACACTCCGCTGCAGAGTGAAAATTCTCATTCTGGAAACATCCCATAGGCTGTGGCTAAGCCATGTCTCCGCTATATCCTTTCTTTCGGGAGTGCTAGTTCTGCAAGGTTCGCAGGAGAGCTTCTGTAAAGTTTGGAAGGTAGGAGACGAGGTACTGGCAGAAGTAAAGCTGTGAGTACCGGCCGTGAGTCGTGCTTCGGTAGCTCAGATGGTAGAGCACTTGCCCGCGAAAGGCAAAGGTCCCGAGTTCGAGTCTCGGTCGGGCACACAGTTTTAATCTGCCAGGAAGTTTCATATCAGCGTACACTCCGCTGCAGAGTGAAAATCTCATTCTGGAAACATCCCATAGGCTGTGGCTAAGCCATGCCTCCGCTATATCCTTTCTTTCGGGAGTGCTAGTTCTGCAAGGTTCGCAGGAGAGCTTCTGTAAAGTTTGGAAGGTAGGAGACGAGGTACTGGCAGAAGTAAAGCTGTGAGTACCGGGCGTGAGTCGTGCTTCGGTAGCTCAGATGGTAGAGCACTTGCCCGCGAAAGGCAAAGGTCCCGAGTTCGAGTCTCGGTCGGGCACACAGTTTTAATCTGCCAGGAAGTTTCATATCAGCGTACACTCCGCTGCAGAGTGAAAATTCTCATTCTGGAAACATCCCATAGGCTGTGGCTAATCCATGTCTCCGCTATATCCTTTCTTTCGGGAGTGCTAGTTCTGCAAGTTTCGCAGGAGAGCTTCTGTAAAGTTTGGAAGGTATGAGACGAGGTACTGGCAGAAGTAAAGCTGTGAGTACCGGGCGTGAGTCGTACTTCGGTAGCTCAGATGGTAGAGCACTTGCCCGCGAAAGGCAAAGGTCCCGAGTTCGAGTCTCGGTCGGGCACACAGTTTTAATCTGCCAGGAAGTTTCATATCAGCGTACACTCCGCTGCAGAGTGAAAATCTCATTCTGGAAACATCCCATAGGCTGTGGCTAAGCCATGTCTCCGCTATATCCTTTCTTTCGGGAGTGCTAGTTCTGCAAGTTTCGCAGGAGAGCTTCTGTAAAGTTTGGAAGGTAGGAGACGAGGTACTGGCAGAAGTAAAGCTGTGAGTACCGGGCGTGAGTCGTGCTTCGGTAGCTCAGATGGTAGAGCACTTGCCCGCGAAAAGCAAAGGTCCCGAGTTCGAGTCTCGGTCGGGCACACAGTTTTAATCTGCCAGGAAGTTTCATATCAGCGTACACTCCGCTGCAGAGTGAAAATCTCATTCTGGAAACATCCCATAGGCTGTGGCTAAGCCATGTCTCCGCTATATCCTTTCTTTCGGGAGTGCTAGTTCTGCAAGGTTCGCAGGAGAGCTTCTGTAAAGTTTGGAAGGTAGGAGACGAGGTACTGGCAGAAGTAAAGCTGTGAGTACCGGGCGTGAGTCATGCTTCGGTAGCTCAGATGGTAGAGCACTTGCCCGCGAAAGCCAAAGGTCCCGAGTTCGAGTCTCGGTCGGGCACACAGTTTTAATCTGCCAGGAAGTTTCATATCAGCGTACACTCCGCTGCAGAGTGAAAATCTCATTCTGGAAACATCCCATAGGCTGTGGCTAAGCCATGTCTCCGCTATATCCTTTCTTTCGGGAGTGCTAGTTCTGCAAGGTTCGCAGGAGAGCTTCTGTAAAGTTTGGAAGGTAGGAGACGAGGTACTGGCAGAAGTAAAGCTGTGAGTACCGGGCGTGAGTCGTGCTTCGGTAGCTCAGATGGTAGAGCACTTGCCCGCGAAAGGCAAAGGTCCCGAGTTCGAGTCTCGGTCGGGCACACAGTTTTAATCTGCCAGGAAGTTTCATATCAGCGTACACTCCGCTGCAGAGTGAAAATTCTCATTCTGGAAACATCCCATAGGCTGTGGCTAAGCCATGTCTCCGCTATATCCTTTCTTTCGGGGGTTGCTAGTTCTGCAAGGTTCGCAGGAGAGCTTCTGTAAAGTTTGGAAGGTAGGAGACGAGGTACTGGCAGAAGTAAAGCTGTGAGTACCGGGCGTGAGTCGTGCTTCGGTAGCTCAGATGGTAGAGCACTTGCCCGCGAAAGGCAAAGGTCCCGAGTTCGAGTCTCGGTCGGGCACACAGTTTTAATCTGCCAGGAAGTTTCATATCAGCGTACACTCCACTGCAGAGTGAAAATCTCATTCTGGAAACATCCCATAGGCTGTGGCTAAGCCATGTCTCCGCTATATCCTTTCTTCCGGGAGTGCTAGTTCTGCAAGTTTCGCAGGAGAGCTTCTGTAAAGTTTGGAAGGTAGGAGACGAGGTACTGGCAGAAGTAAAGCTGTGAGTACCGGGCGTGAGTCGTACTTTGGTAGCTCAGATGGTAGAGCACTTGCCCGCGAAAGGCAAAGGTCCCGAGTTCGAGTCTCGGTCGGGCACACAGTTTTAATCTGCCAGGAAGTTTCATATTAGCGTACACTCCGCTGCAGAGTGAAAATCTCATTCTGGAAACATCCCATAGGCTGTGGCTAAGCCATGTCTCCGCTATATCCTTTCTTTCGGGAGTGCTAGTTCTGCAAGTTTCGCAGGAGAGCTTCTGTAAAGTTTGGAAGGTAGGAGACGAGGTACTGGCAGAAGTAAAGCTGTGAGTACCGGGCGTGAGTCGTGCTTCGGTAGCTCAGATGGTAGAGCGCTTGCCCGCGAAAGGCAAAGGTCCCGAGTTCGAGTCTCGGTCGGGCACACAGTTTTAATCTGCCAGGAAGTTTCATACCACCTAGCTGTGTGATTCTGTTCTTCCTTTCATAGGTCACTCTTTCCTCTTCTTATCAGTAGATTACAAGGAAATAATCATCATCTACTTTCAACAGTTGTCGTGTATATAAAGGTTCACTATTTCAGTGGTTGGTTTTTTGTGTGTCAGTAAATGCAAGAAGTATGTAAGAGGATGAAAGCAATACAGTTAATGTTAAATCAGCTAAAATTATATCCTTACTGTGTTTAAGTTTAATACTATTGAACAATTTGTATAAATAATTTCAAGTTCTTCTCCAGCTTAATATATGGATTTCTACATCTACATCTACATCAATACTCCGCAAGCCACCTGACGGTGTGTGGCAGAGGGTACTTTGAGTACTTCTATTAGTCCTTCCTTCTATTCCAGTCTCATATTGTTCGTGGAAAGAAAGATTGTCAGTATGGCACTGTGTGGTCTAATCTCTCCGATTTTATCCTCATGGTCTCTTCGCGTGGTATACGTAGGAGGGAGCAATATAGTGCTTGACTCCTCGGTGAAGGTATGTTCTCGAAACTTCAACAAAAGCCCATACCAAGCTACTGAGCGTCTCTCTTGCAGAGTCTTCCACTGGTGTTTATCTATCATCTCCGTAACGCTTTTGTGATTACTAAATGATCCTGTAATGAAGCGTGCTGCTCTCTGTTGGATCTTTTCTATCTCTTCTATCAACCCTATCTGGTACGATCCCACACCGGTGAGCAGTATTCAAGCAGTGGGCGAACAAGTGTACTGTAACCTACTTCCTTTGTTTTCGGATTGCATTTCCTTAGGATTCTTCCAATGAATCTCAGTCTGGCATCTGCTTTACCGATGATTAATTTTATGTGGTCATTACATTTTAAATCACCCCTACTGCCTACTCCCAGATAATTTATGGAATTAACTGCTTCCAGTTGCTGACCTGCTATATTGTAGCTAAATGATAAAGGATCTTTCTTTCTATGTATTCGCAGCACATTACACTTGTCTACATTGTGAATACCAACGGTCCTACGAAACTCCCCTGCAGCACACCTGAAATCACTCTTACTTCGGAAGACTTCTCTCCATTGAGAATGACATGCTGCATTCTGTTATCTAGGAACTCTTCAATCCAATCACACAATTGGTCTGATAGTCCATATGCTCTTACTTTGTTCATTAAACAACTGTGGGGAACTGTATCAAACACCTTGCGGAAGTCAAGAAACACAGCATCTACCTGGGAACCCGAGTCTATGGCCCTCTTAGTCTCATGGACGAATAGCGCGAGCTGGGTTTCACATGATTGTCTTTTTCGAAGCCCATGCTGATTCCTACAGAGTAGATTTCTAGTCTCCAGAAAAATCATTATACTCTAACATAATATGTGTTCCGAAATTCTACAACTGATCGTCGTTAAAGATATAGGTCTATAGTTCTGCAAATCTGTTCAATGTCCCTTCTTGAAAACGGGGATGACCTGTGCTCTTTTCCAATCCTTTGGAACACTACGGGACACCGCTTCAAGAAGGGGGGGGGGGGGGGGGCAAGTTCCTTCCCCTACTCTGTGTAAAATTGAATTGGTATCCCATTAGGTCCATCGGTCTTTCCTCTTTTGAGCGATTTTAATTGTTTTTCTATCCCGCTGTCATCTATTTCGATATCTTCCATTTTGTAATCTGTGCGACAATCTAGAGAAGGAACTACAGTGCAGTCTTCCTTTGTGAAACAGCTTCGGAAAAAGACATTTAGTATTTTGGCCTTTAGTCTTCATCCTCTGTTTCAGTACCATTTTTGTCACAGAGTGTCTGGGCATTTTGTTTTGATCCACCTACCACTTTGACATAAGACCAAAATTTCTTAGGATTTTCTGCCAAGTCAATACATAGAACTTTACTTTCGAATTCATTGAATGCCTCTCGCATAGCCTTCCTCACACTACATTTCGCTTCGTGTAATTTTTGTTTGTCTGCAAGGCTTTGGCTATGTTTTTGTTTGCTGTGAAGTTCCCTTTGCTTCCGCAGCAGTTTTCTAACTCTGTTGTGCCACAGTGGCTCTTTTCCATCTCTTACAATCTTGCTTGGTACATACTCATCTAATGCATATTGTACGATAGTTTGAACTTTGTCCACTGATCCTCAACACTATCTGTACTTGAGACACAACTTTTGTGTTGAGCCGTCAAGTACTCTGAAATCTGCTTTTTGTCACTTTTGCTAAACAGAAAAATCTTCCTACCTTTTTTAATATTTCTATTTACGGCTGAAATCATCAATGCAGTAACTGCTTTATGATCGCTGATTCCCTGTTCTGCATTAACTGTTTCAAATAGTTCGGGTCTGTTTGTCACCAGAAGGTCTAATATGTTATCGCCACAAGTCGGTTCTCTGCTTAACTGCTCAAGGTAGTTTTCAGATAATGCACTTAACAAAAATTTCACTGGATTCTTTGTCCCTGCCACCCATTATAAACGTTTGAGTCTACCAGTCTATATCTGGCAAATTAAGATCTCCACCCAGAACTATAACATGGTCGGGAAATCTACTCAAAATATTTTCCAGATTTTCCTTCAGGTGCTCTGCCACAACAGCTGCTGAGCCAGGGGGCCTATAGAGACATCCTATTACAATGTTTGATCTTACTTTAACCGTGACCTTCACCCAAATTATTTCACATTTCGGATCGCCGTCAATTTCCTTCAACATTATTGCACTTCTTATCGCTATAAACATGCCTCCACCTTCACTGTCCAGCCTGTCTCTGCAGTATACATTCCAATCTGAGTTTAGAATTTCATTACTGTTTACATTTGGTTTCAGCCAACTTTCTGTCCCTGGGCATTGTGACTGTTTATTAATGAGAGCAGTTCTGGGACCTTTCTATAGACGCTCCTGCAGTTTACTATTACCACATTCATATTTTTATTCCCTGTTGCATTTTGCCTACTACTACCTTGTCGTATCTCAGGAGGCATCTTGTTGGACCTAGGGAGGGAATTCTCTAACCTAAAAAACTCACATGTGCACTCCACACGTACTCCGCTAACCCTTGTAGCCGCTTCCTGCGTGTAGTGCACACCTGACCTATTCAGGGGGACCCTACATTTCTCCACCTGATATTGGAGGTCAAGAAATTTGCACCCCAGATCTCCGCAGAATCGTCTGAGCCTCTGGTTTAAGCCTTCCACTCGGCTCCAAACCAGAGGACCACGATCGGTTCTGGGAACGATACTACAAATATTTAGCTCAGATTCCACCCCATGAGCGAGGCTTTATGCCTTCAGCAACTCCGCCAACTGCCTGTATGAACTGAGGATGACCTCTGAACCCAGACGGCAGGAGTCATTGGTGCCGACATGAGCAACAATTTGTAGTTGGGTGCACCCAGTGCTCTCTATCACCGCCAGCAGGGCCTCCTCCACATCTCGGATGAGACCCCCCGGCAAGCAGACAGAGTGAACACTGGCCTTCTATCCCGACCTTTCTGCTATTTCCCTAACGGTCTCCATCACCAACCTAACATTGGAGCTCCCAATCACTAATAAACCCCTCCCTCCATGAGCCTGCTTGGACCTTGCTGAAGGAGCAGCCACATGTCCACTCACAGGCAGAGCGGGCGATGCCACACGGCCAGCCTCCACATTGATCCTCTGCCTCGTGCGACGCGACTCCTGCTGGACCTGTCATTCCCCTTGGGGAGAGGGTGGCCCAACCGCGCCCGGTACCCGCGAAGATGTCTCGACAACAGGGACCGTGGGTGACGCATGTAACACCTGGGGTGTACCAAGCGATGCACCAGACTCCCCACTGCCACTACACTCCGAGGCAGCAGCCTGAAGACGGCTGACCGTGGCCATCAACACATTCAGCTGTTCGCAAACAGTGGCCATCTCCTCCTATGTCCGAACACAGCAGTCACACATTCTATCCATCCTAAGAAATCAACAATTTACTGTAGAGAGTTAATCAACTTTTAACTAGACTGCTAATTCACTAAAGGCAGCTGTAGCTGACTAAACTGTGGTTACTAGATACTTCTTCTTGGAAACAATGAAAATAAGCACTACCGTATTTACTCGAATCTAAGCCTTTTTTTCCGGTTTTTGTAATCCAAAAAACCGCCTGCGGCTTAGAATCGAGTGCAAAGTAAGCAGAAGTTCTGAAAAATGTTGGTAAGTGCCGCCACTGCTAACTTCTGCCGTCAAATATATGTAGCACTACATAGGCATGCTTTGCAGGCACAAAGATAAATACTGGCGTCAAAACCTCTGCGTCAGTAAATAAATTTTAAAAAAAGGTTGAAGACGAGCTTTTTTCTCCGCCTCAAGTTTCGACCACTGCATTTTCATACATTATCCAATGAAGTAAATACAAATTCCGTACTGTTCATCTTCGAATGTTGCAGCATTTCAATTTACTACGAAAATCCGACTGGCAAGACTATTCGAGATGTTTGTCAATATGGCCAACTCTACGTTCTGAATTTTTTCCTACCTGTGAGAAGAGATGGTTGCTAATAGGAACTTTTATGAATTGTCAATCACACGCAGTATTCTCTTCACCATAAGAATAATACGAATATAAACATTTTGCCATGTATTGTTTCATGTTTGCTGCTATCTCATTTAAATCCCGTCTGCCTAATAAACTACGAAACTAGAGTGAGACAACCGCACACGCAGAAGAATATGCGTATAATGTCATGTTTATATTCGTATTATTCTTATGCCTAATAGTGATACAGTCAGAAATGAAGCACGGCAATTGACTAGATTTTTAAATCTAAGATGACTCTAATTTCTGTGCAGAATGTAATGTACTGAAGAGGTGTCTGCAAAGATTTTCAAATGGAGAAAAATTTTCCCTAAACTCTCGTTCAGACCATCTTCTATCATACACAGTCTATTACTGGGTTCTTGTTGATCATTATCAAAGAAAGCAGCAGTGTGAGTAACAACAAATAGCAGTCTCTTGCCATTGTTTCCCTAATAAGACTACCTCTCTCTCTCTCTCTCTCTCTCTCTCTCTCTCTCTCTCTCTTTTTTATTTTTTATTTATTGTAAGCAGCGGTAGCGCACACAAAAGCAAGCCATGCCGCGAGCGGCGACAGGTCGTAAACACTCATTATCAGAATGTGACAAACAATGCATGACACAGTACAGTAATGCATTTTCAGCCTAGAGTGACACAAACACCTATAACAAAGAGAACGGCACTTATCAGATCAAAGAAAAATAAGCAATTAAATCAAACCAGATGAAGCACATGAAAAAGGAAGGGCACCCGTATAAATACGGACAGAGTGCCTGACGCATAGCAATGGCTACCTGGTTAAGCTTCACTGCTAAGCTTACGACTCGAACCAAACTACTGCAGCTGTGTCGTCATTCATTCGACCTAAATTGTGTCTCATATTACAATGGACCAACTTTGTTTTGATCTGGAGGTGCGGTCTAAAACTTTTCTCTCCCCTTGAATTTCAAGTCTCAAATTTCAGGTGTGGCTTAGATTCGGGAAAATTTTTTTCCCTTGATTTCGAGTCTCATTTTTCAGGTGCGGCTTAGATTCGAGTGCGGCTTAGATTTGAGTAAATACAGTATCTGTCTCTGGACTGGATTCAAAACAAACACAAAATCTATGGAACACTATTACTAGTACTCGAAAATTAAAGCTTCCTAAAAGCATAAACACATGGAAAAAGAAGTGATACAGCAGATGTGAAGCAGACGGCAGTTATCAATCAATAAAGTTTTGAGCAAACACCATCAAATACTGAATAATATTTTCAGCTTCAAAACAACAGACTAGCATATTACTGAGGAGATGGCGGGGACTACAGAAAATGTAGTTGGGCTTACAGTTTGAAACGAAACATATAGATGCCTGCACTGCCCTAACACAGGTATCTCTTGATCTGAATAGCTAGTTAACTTAACATTTGCGGCACGCAACAGAGGTGTGCCCAGCAGTTTGTAAGTGTCTTGATTGATAAGTGAAACTGCAGCTCCGGTATCGAGGCAACAACTCTTACTTGTTCTGAGAGTGCCCAACACTTGTGGTCAGAAACGAATGTTTAGTTTTTTATTGACAAATGACTCTCATCATATGGCAAAGGAATTGTTCAAAGAGGTGACTGCCTGTCTCAATGTTTGCATTACAATGTAATTCAATGACAGCATTAAACTCTTGGTTCAAAATAATTTTCTCCTCATTTCTTTATGAGAGAAGAGTAACACTGCTCCACCAGTACACAACACAGTGTATTATTGAGGTATGCATTTCATGGGGAAAATTAAATACTATCAGTATGATTTTTACACTGGAGGTTTGGGAAACCATGTAGATGTCCATGAAACAAAGTCCTTCACAAGTTATGTCTGGTAATTTAGCACAACTGCAAATCATCCAGAACAGGAAGGTGGTCATCATCAGTCATAATATCATCTGCATTTTATTTCATTAGATTTCATCTAACAGCGCAGCTATCATCAGAGATGTAAATACAAAATCAACACAGGAATCGGCACCAAAAAAGCACACTAACCAAGAATTGTGTCACAGTTGTGCCAATAGCACAATTACATACTTTTACAGGTATTCATATAGACTTAGCATAGTTATAATGACACACATTATAACAAAATTTTACCATGTACAAACATCACTCAAGCTGAGGCTGCTGTTTACAGATCCATATGGTTAGACTCTGTTTACATGATGTTGGATGGCCAATGCCATCTATTTCCATTATCTATATACTCCCTTTGTCAGAAATGTTCCAGGCCTGATTTTTTTTAAAAACAGAAAATTGCGCTTACTAATTAATGAACCTAGTGATTATTGAAGAAGTCCCCTTGGCTATCTTTAAACAGTTGCCAATGTTTCTGTAGGTCTTGGAAGCAAGCAGGGAAATTTTCAACTACAATGCGTATAAGCTCATTTGTCACAGCCTGTTGGATGTCAGTGATATCTTGATGAAGCTTCCCTTTCAGTCACCTTCTCACTCACAGAAACAAGAAAAAAAATGCAAGGTGAGAAGTCAAGTGAATATGGTAGATGTGAGATGCCAATATCAGAATGTCTGGCCAGATTCTTGGTAACAGATAAAGTAGTATGAGGTCTTGCGTTGTCATGCAGTGAGAACTAGTCCTGAAAAGCCACAATTCTGGGCGGCAATGTCGAAGTCGAATTGTTTGTTGCAAACATATCAAGACTTCATTGTAAAGATTCTGGTTCACTGTTTCACCTGGAGGAACATACTCATGGTGAACTAATCCTTTACTATCAAAGAATGCGGTCCACACTGTCTTTGTTTTCAAAGGTTGTCACTTGACCTTTTTCAAGGCTGGTGATCCAGGACTCTGCCATTCAGCACATTGACACTTTGTGTGAGGGTCACACACATTGGTAATACCAACTTTCATCCCCAGAAATAATCTTTGACACAAATTTGGGATCATGTCTGGTTCTATCGAATAGTACAGCAAAAATTCTGTGCCTTTCTTCTTTCTGGTAATCTGTTAAGTGTGTAAGAGATGAGTTTTGCATTAAGTTTCCATTTCCCTAAATCTTCACGTAAAATCTTATGACACATGTCACAATTCAAATTAAGTTCTTCTGATATCGACACACAGTTACAAGAAGATCTTGCAGTAACTGCCTTACACACTCCATGTTTGCATCAATACGTGCTGTAGGTGGGTGACCAGCCGTGGGATCATCTTGCACTGAATCTCTGCCTTCACGAAATCTTTTGTGCCACTCAAAAACACAACTTCTTGAAAGTGCCTTGTCTGCATATGCTTGCTTAATCATTGTCCATGTGTCAGAAGCGGTTTTCCTGAGATTAATGTAGAACTTAATGTTCACTGTTTTCTCACAATCAGCATCCATTGTGTCACTATAACTAGCATACCAAGAACTCAAACAGTGTGTTGCTAAGCACAACCCTGCCACCTAGTGAGTTTGTGTGGAAACATGGCCAAGGTCATTTCAGGGATGCACACATACCAGGTAACATAAACACGTCAGTTGTTCCTTTTTAGTACTGCAAACTCAGAAATAAAAAAACCTGTTGCGGAACTTTTCTGACAAAGGGGGTGTATAAGAAATGACTGAAGATAAAATTTATACATGAGAATAAAATGAATTCAAATAATAATAATAGTAGAATACAATTTTGTCTGGCAGCATATAAATTACAATAAGCGTTGTCGCAAATATTGCAGTATATTAAGTTTGTTATAATGAGGTACATTAAAACGTGTTAAAAAATTTATCATTATCGTAAAATAAAACAAAATGTCTATAATATACTTGCTAGCAAATTTCAAAAAACTTAAATGGCATTAATTAATATTAAAAACTTCATTACAAAGTGTCCAATTGGCAAATACTGGAAAGACAACATACATTTTTAGTCATACAATTTGTATTCATATGGTACACTTCCAGTATTTCAGATTGTACACACTGTGATGTAGTTTTAACATCAATGTGTGCTATTTTAGTTTTTTGAAACTTTCTAACAAGCTTATTATACAGATTTTATTGTATTTTACTTTCACCTGATTCAAAATTTTATTACATAGTGTCAACACAAATTTGTATTGGTAATTATTTTGTAATCCAAAAATGTAACATATAAATTGTAGAATCGACAACTGTAATTTTGATGCCAGTTTGTTACTCCTATTTTAATATTCTAAGGATTAAAGTTTTTTTAACACATTTATATTTGTACATGCTAAAATTACAGTGTAATATGTGCCATTATAACTAAGCCGAGTCTACATGAGTATCTGTAATGGTCTGAGGGTGGATGGGTGATTTGGGGGTTGGGACCAAACACCGAGGTCATCGGTTCCATCAAAATGGGGAAGGAATCCCGGCTGTTCCCTTTTGAAGGAACCATCCCAGCATTTGCCTGAATCAATTTTGGGAAATCATGGGAAACCTAAATCAGGATGGCCGAACGTGAGTTTGAACCGCCGTCCTTCCCAATGAGAATCCAGTGTGCTAACCACTGTACTGTCTCGCTTGTTATAATGGTTTGAAATTTTGCAATTGGCTTTGTGTACAGCTGTGACATGGTTCTTGGTTAGAGTGCTTTTTTCTGCTGCTTCCTGTGTTATTTTTGTATCAATAGCACTGATGGTAGCTGCATTATTGGGTGAAATCTAGATCTGCAATAAAATATGGATGATATTACGACTGATGATGACCTTTTTTCTTTCCCCTGGATTACATCAGTCATGGGGCACAATTATTCCTATGGAGTCAAATCTGATGAACTGTATATCATAATTTTATATTACATGAAATTACCATTGTCTGCATAAATCAATAAATTTATTTTTTTCCTTTCCCAATATTAAATTATATTCTCTTGCAGCACATGTGAAGTTCATAAAGGGGTGGGGGAAAATAATGTAAAAACTTGTGGCACTGGTGGAACTGTTATTCAACAAGAAGAATTGTGTATGGTGGTAAGGGAATCAATCTGGGTTGTAGACATCCCAGAGTTATTTGATTCGAACATTGAGCAAACTGTGAAGGAAACCAGAGAAAGACTTGGAAAGAAAATTGAAGTTCAGGGAGAAGAAACAAAACATTAAGGCAAGCCAGTGGCATTGTAATTTTGTCAGAAATGGCAAAGGACTTAGAAGACCAACTGAATGGCAAGGATGGTGTCTTGAAAAGAGATTATATGATGAAACAACAAAAGTAAGTGAGGGTAATGGAATGTAGTTGGATGAATTCAGGTGGTGCTGAGGAAATTAGGTTAGGAAATGAAAACTAGTAAAGGTTTTTTGTAAGTTGAACAGAAAAGTAACTGGTGGGTGCTCAAGTAGAGTGAATATAAAATTCAGAATGGCACTAGCTGGAAAAGTGTTTCTGGGAGGGAATTGTTAACAAATGCTGAGTATTAGATGGGTAAATCAGATAACTAGTGAACAGGTACTGAATTAAACTATGTAATTGGGCAATGAAAACCACTCTCATGAAAAAACTAAAGTGTAGAAAATCTCTCAGAAATGGAACCTGGGACAGAGTGAAATTGCCCAGGGGCTACATACCACCTCTATGGTTTGAAAAGTTCTCGGAACGGAATAGAAAAAAAGTACTTACATCAGTGAAACTTTTTTTATTTTTCAACGTAGTCTCCTTGTAGATTAATGCACGTAGTCCAACGATGTTCGGCGCCTTGATCCCACCTCAAAAATGAGTTTCCTCCAGGCGTCCAAAATAGTTGTCAACTCTGGCTATCAATTCTTCATTTGAAGTGAATCTTCATCCACCAAGAAAAATTTTCAGTTTTGGTAAGGGATGGAAGTCTGATGGAGCCATATCAGGTGAATAAGGTGCACGTGGCAACAATTCATGCCTTAGTTCATGTAATTTTGCCATGGCAATGGCAAATGTTTTTGATCCAGTGCCAAGAGTCGCGGAACCCATCTTGAAGATAATTTTTTCATTTCTAATTCTTCAGTTAAAATGTGATGTACCCTTTCAGATGACATCTAGCAAGCATGAGCAATTTCATGCACTTTCAATTACCATTTTGCACACTTTTGCAATGATTTCTGGAGTAGTGACATCTTGGCCTACCACTGTGCAGATCATCTTCTAAGCTCTCCTGACCAAATTTAAATTCATTTGTAGACTTGGAAACAGTCGAATATGAAGGAGCAGAGTCCCCCAGTGTATTCTGAAAATCAGCATGAATGTCCTTTGCTTTCATATCTTTCTTACGAAGTACTTAATCACTGCTTGAATCTCAATTTTTTCCATCTTTGCAAATCACTACATGGGAACAACAACAGAGCCACATCACTGTCACAGCTCTTTTCCAAGAGCCCTGACATGGCATGTTTTTACAGGCAACAGTCCAATGAATATCACGTGAACAACTCATTGCGCTAGTGCTGACCTCTCGTGGTGATTCTGAGAACTTTTCAAACCATCCTTGTAAGACCAATCTAATGGAAGAAATAAAAATGCTAATACCTCCAAGCATTTTTTTTTTTTTTGAGCTCAACAGAATTTCTCCTGCAACACTCATTACACTGTCTTCCCTGTAGAAAAAAGTATGGAACAGAATTTCTTAGGCACAATCTATGGTTCAATGACAAAATGAAAGTTCCCTTTTGTGGAGACCTGATGTGATAATCAAGATAACTGTAGAATGTTTTGTGTAAGTAAAGTAAAGCTTTCTGTAACAAAAAGGTAGTACTCATACTTCCTCTTTTTCCACAAAGGGTGGAATTACCCCGAAATATGTGTCAATTCACTCTGCCTCCCACTTATCGGGTAACTGTAGACATAGAGTAGATGCACTTAGAATTCTACTAACTTAGCTCTTACTTCTGTAAGACTAAAATAAAAGAGAGATGGAATTTAAATTTGCAGCACACTCAGGTCATAGTTGGGAGGCTCTTTGAGACATAGGATTATACATTCTCATTGCAGAGAACTGATGGCATCCACATGCAAGAGAAGACACATTGACTAAACTGCCAGTTAATAAATCAAAAGACTGAGTAGAGTTACACACTACAGACTATACCACCTTATACATCTATACTCTGCAAACCACAGTGCAGTGTGTGGCAGAGGGTACATCTCATTGTACCAGTTATTAGGATTCTTTCTGTTCCATTCACATATGGAGTGCCAGAAAAATGATTACTTGTATGCCTCTAGTTGTGCTGTAACTATTCTAATCTTATCTATGTGAGCAATAAGTGGAGGGTTATAGTATACTCCTAGAGTCATCAATTAAACCCAGTTCTTCAAACTTTGTTAGTAGACTTTCTCAGGATAGTTTATGTCTGTCTTCAGGAGTCTGCCAGTACAGTTTCTTCAGTATCTCTGTGACACTTTCCCATGGACCAAACAAAATGATGAACATTTGTGCTGCCCTTCTCTGTATACATTCAATATTCCTTGTTAGTTCTATTTGGTATGGGTCTGACACACTTGAGCAATATTCTAGAACTGGTTGCACAAGTGATTTGTAAGCGATCTACTTGTGGACTGATTGCACTTCCCCAGTATTTTACTAATAAAGTGAAGTCTACCATCTACTTTACCCATGACAGAATGTATCTAATCATACCATTTCATATCCCTACAAAGTGTTACAACTAGGTATTTGTAGGAGTTGGCCAATTCCAACAGTGACTCTTTGATATTATAGTCATAGGATACTATGTTTTTTTGTTTTATGAAGTGCATAGCGCTAAATTTTTGAACATTTAAAACAAGTTATAAATCTTTGCACCATTTGAAATCTTATCGAGATCTGTCTAAATATTTACGCAGCTTCTTTCAGACACTACTTCATTACATGTGACTGCATCATCTGCAAGACACCTGAGGTTACTATTAATATTGTCTGCAAGGTCATTAATATACAACATGAGCAGCAAGGGTCCCATCATACTTTCCTGGGGCACACCCAAAATATTCTACCCTTAATGCAAAATAGGGTACTCGAAATAAAATCTCTTAACCATGATCTAAAAGCTAACAAAATTTTTATAACTGATGTATGCTTTTATCTACTCCCAATGGGCAAGCAGAAATTGTTGTTATCTCTATTCATTATATAACAAGTTCATATAACTATACTTCACACGTAGGCAACTAATCTGAGATTAGTGTAGCAACAACTAACAATACTAATGATTGTGGTGAAGCTTAAGAAAGAAGAGAACTTTTGTAAAAGTAACATCTTTATCTATATAGAAAGAGGTTGATCTTGTATAAAAATAAGTCTCTTCTATGTATCTGAACGATTACACCACAGGAGCAACTTTAAATAGAAGAGTGGCAACTTTTTTTACATATCACCTCACATTTGCAGTAATAATCATTTTTTATGTTACATGAAAATGTAGCTGACTGATGCATGGCACACAGGAATAACTTGTGTACATCATATAGAAACTACTAATGCATGTCACAATCCATTACAGATGCCTTTTTTAATTTATGTTTATTTTGTACTGTAATTCTTTTCTTATATTAACTGTTTTTGGTAGTATAATTCAAATTATTTTAATAGTGTAAAGGACATTTGGACTGATACTAATGAAGAAGAAAAATCATGGCTGAGGCAGCTGCTTGGGACTGAGGAGACTGTAGATGAAACTTCCTGGCAGATTAAAACTGTGTGCCGGACCAAGACTCAAACTTGGGACCTTTGCCTTTTGCGGGAAAGTGCTCTACCAGCTGAGCTACCCAAGCATGACTCACGCCTTGTTCTCAACAGCTTTAATTTTGCCAGTACCTAATCTTCTACCTTCCAAGCTTCACAGAAGCTCTCCTGCAGAACTAGCACTCCTGGAAGAAAGGATATTGCGGTGACATGGCTTAGCCACAGTGTGGGGGATGTTTCCAGAATGGAAGTTTCACTCTGCAGCAGAGTGTGTGCTAATATGAAAGTCTCTGGCAGAGACTTAAACTTGGGACGTTTGTCTTACACTAGCACTTGCCTGCCAGGTCTGCAGGAGAGCTTCTGTGAAGTTCAGAAGGTAGGAGATGAGGAGGCACTGGCGGAATTAAAGGTGCGTGGATGGGTCATAAGTTGTGCTTGGGTAGAGCACTTGCCCATGAAAGGCAGAGGTCCCGAGTTTGAGTCTCGGTCCAGCTCACAGATTTAATCTGCCACGAAGTTTCATATCAGTGCACACTCTGCTGCAGAGTGAAAATTTCATTCTGGAGGTTACAGATGTTAAATCTTAATTAAAGATTCGCAATATTCATTTATCTTTACCATTGTGACCAGTTCATTTTCTTAAATTAAGCCTCACAAAATCGCTTGTACTCGTGTAGTTTTTGTTTAATACCTACAATTACTGCCAAATATTTGTTTACTTCTCTGCAGAGGTGAAGAATTTTGTTTAGGTGTTATGATAGTTTAAAAGAACAGCACATATGAAATAACTACTAACCTGCAAGTGAGCGGGTCACCATATATCGCAGCACGTTTGTTGAGTATGGTTTCAAATCCCTGATTGCCATCATGTCTGTCATCGTAATCGTAGCACACATCAACATCAGGCAGCACCTCAGCAGACTGTCTTGTTGACTGTTCCCGCCAATTTCCATCCAGCAGAGCATCATAGCTACGATTATGCTCACGAGGCTCACCAAATCGCTCCACCCCACCTATGTATCAGTATTTTTAGAAATGATATGAAAGGAAAAGTACATTATATTAACATTTTAAAATGCTGTCTGAAATATCAAACATACTACATCAGTTGTTGGGTAAAAAGAAAAAAAAAAGTAGAACAGCAGGTAGTAACAGAAAGAATCCATAATTGCAATTTAACAGAAAAATGAGACTATATTTTTCTGCACTAAAAATTGATGCCACATGGAATGAAGAAGTGAAATGTTCAATGACAGCATAGAAATGATGCATTAGTCCAAATAAATATCAAACTAATTAGCAGAAATGGTCAAGCTAAGATGAAACACAACATATACAACTGCAAAATTAAAATTTGGCTGTAAATTCGTGAAGTTCTGTTTTTAAAATATTCACTGTAGCTAAAATTTCATTATTGCTGATTATTTAGAATTATTAAAGTTTTCAGCTTCTGAGAGTGATAAGGTCAATAGCAGTAGTAGCATGAGCAAGTGTTGTACAACAGAAGCAACATTATTTTGGAAATGGTGAAAAGACACCCATTTAACTTGTTGATTAACTATGTTTGTTAGTTTACATTTCTCTTTAGAGAATGCCTTTAAAATTGAAGCTCTTGTAGCTATACAAAAGGTTTCAACATCAAATACTGTAGAACATTCACATTTTTGTACTTTTCATTTACAAATATCTAATACTCCATTAGATTTATGCTGTGAGCTATGGTAAATAATGTAATTAACATAACTATATATTTGAAAACTCTTAATACATAAAGTGAATAGGAAGAATAAATACCATCCAACACATTCTCCAAGCTGCGAGCTCTAGTTACAATATTGGGTGATGGTGTTCTTGCTGATACCATGCGCTCTGAATGTCTTCCTGGACCAGAACGTGCAAGCCATTGTTCAAGCTGACGATGTCGTGACTCGCACAGTGCATGTCCATCTTCAACACAGCGTGTTAGTTCAGATAACCGGCCCTGTGTACGGCGCTCCAAGCTTGAAACTTTGCGATCGAGTCGTTCATGAGCCTGATCGATATGCTCTTTCAGTTCCTGTTTATCTCGGTCCAGCCGGGCCTCCATGTGCCGGAAAAATGGGGCACAGTAGCATGTATATCCAACGCCTACTGGGCCCTGTCATGGAGAAAATATCAGCATTAACAGAAATTTCAAAAACTATTATAATCACAGAGACATATATTAAAGTGTATGAATGCTGCTTTCACACAGACAACTTTTGGCGGGGAATTGAAGAGACTGGTCATAATGGGCTGATGTCCTGCAAAATTAAATCTCCTTGTGGATAACAGAAAATGCTACATTCATGTTAAGCATGTTCAAGAAGCTTCTTCCAAAATTTTGGCTTAGCTTTGATTACATTATGTTACTCTGGATGTCTATTGGCACATGATCCTAGAAAAAGTAATATAGTTACATTTTAATTTGTATATGTATTGCAAAATATGGAATGTCATAGCCACAGTCTCTGTAGACCTAAGATATTCTTTCTCTCCTCTCTCATTCTAATATTAACATTTAAATACCCCTGAAGTGACATAGATGAGGCTGAGTTGAGTAATTTAATATAAGACAGATGGGGCCACAAATGTCGGGAAATATCCCAAAAGTGGATAATAAATGTAAAACATGTGATATAACCAGATGACATACCTCACTACACATGCAGTGATTGGGCTTGTTGATCCTCCCCTTGCAGTAGGGGGTAGTGGTGCACATAGTTCCGCTAGGCTATTCTGTTTTCGAATGTGGTTGTTGTTGTTGTTGTTGTTAATGTTATGGTGGTGGTGGTGGTGGTGGTGGTGGTGGTGGTGGTATTCAGTCTGAAGACTGGTTTGATGCAGCTCAGCATGTTACTCTATCATGTGCAAGTGTCTTCATCTCCAAGTAACTACTCCATCCTACATCCTTCTGAATCTGCTTACTGTACTGTATTCATCTCTTGGTCTCCCTCTGTTATTTCTACCCCCCCCCCCCCCCCCCCATGCTTCCCTCCAGTACTAAACTGGTGATCGCGTGATGTCTCAGAAGGTGTCCTACCAATGAATCCCTTCTTCTACTGAGGTTGTGCCGCAAATTTTTTTTCTCCTCCGTTCTGTTCAATACCACCTCATTAGTTATGTGAACTACCCATCTAATCTTCAGCATTATCCTGTAGCATCACATTTCAAAAGCTTCTAGTCTCTTCTTGTCTTAATTGTTTATAACCCTTGTTTCTTTTCCATACATGTCTACACTCCATATAATACCTTCAGAAAAGACTTCCTGGGACTTAATTCTATACTCGATGTTAACAAATTTATTTTTTTCCGAAATGTTTGTCTTGCAATTGCCAGTCCACATTTTATATCCTCTCTACTTTGACCATCATCAGTTATTTTGCTTTTCAAATAGAAAAACTCATCTACTACTTTTTGCATCTCATTTCCTACTCTAATTCTCTCAGCATCTCCTGATTTAATTGAACTACAGTCCAATATCCTTGCTTTGCTTTTGTTGATGTTCCTCTTATATCCTCTTTTCAAGACACTGTCCATTCCATTCAGCTGCTCTTCCAAGTCCTTTGCTGTCTCTGACAGAATTACAATGTCGTCAGCAAACCTCAAATTTGTTAGAGAAACCACTGCTTCCCTTTCATGCCCCTCAACTTGTACAACTGCCATCTAGTTTCTGTAAAATCTGTGAAAAGCATTGTGCTCTCTGTATTTTACTCCTGCTACCTTCAGAATTTGAAAGAGAATATTCCAGTCAACATTGTGAAAGGCTTTCTCTAAGTCTACAAATGCTATAAATAGATTTGCCTTTCCTTAACCTATCTTCTTTGACAAATCATAGGGTCAGTACTGCCTTGCATGTTCCTACATTTCTCCAGAATCCAAAATGATCTTCCCAGAGGTCGGCTTCAATCAGATTTTCCATTCGTCTGTAAAGAATTCATGTTAGTATTTTGCGACCATGACTTACTAAACTGATAATTCAGTAATTTTCACACTTGTTTGTACCTGCTTTCTTTGTAATTGGAATTATTATTTTATTCTTGAAGTCTGAGGGCATTTTATCTGTCTCACACATCTTGCTCACTACATGGAAGAATCTTGTTATGTTTGGCTTTCCAAAGGCTACCAGTAGCTCTAAGGAAATGTTATCTACTCCCGGGACCTTGTTTTGACTTAGATCTTTCAGTGCTCTGTCAAATTCTTCATACAGTATCTTATCTCCCATCTCATCTTCATCTACATCCTCTTCCATTTCCATAACATTACCCTCAAGTACATATCCTTATATAGAGCCTCTACACACTCCTTCCACCTTTCTGCTTTCTGTTCTTTGCTTAAGACTGGTTTTCCATCTGAGCTCTTGATATTCATACAGGTGGGTCTCTTTTCTTCAAGGGTCTGTTTAATTTTCCTGTAGGTGGCATCTACCTTTCCTCTAGTGATATGTGCTTCTAAATCCTTACATTTGTCCTCTAGCCATTACTGATTAGCCATTTTGCACTTCCTGTCAATCTCATTTTATAGACATTTGTATTCCCATTCACCTGCTTCATTTATTGCATTTTTATATTTTCTCCTTTCATCAATGAAATTCAATATCTCTTGTGTTACCCACGGGTTTGTAATAAGCCTTGTCTTTTAGGCTACTTGATCCTCTGCTGACTTCACTATTTCATCTCTCAAAGCTACTCATTCTTCTTCTACTGTATTCCTTTTCCTTGTTCTCGTCAATTGTTCCCTGATGCTTCCTCTTAATCTCTCTGCAAACCCTGGTTCTTTCAGTTTATCCAGTCCCATCTCCTCAAATTCCTACATTTTTGCAGTTTTATCAGTTTTAATCTACAGTTCATAACCAATTAATTGTGGTCAGAGTCCACATCTGCCCCTGAAAATGTTGCAAAATTTAAAATCTAATTCCAAAATCTCTGTCTTATCATTATATAAACAATCTGAAACATTCTGATATCTCCAGGTCTCTTCTACATATTCTTTCAAAATTCTTAAACCAAATGTTAGTGATGATTAAATTATGCTCTGTGCAAAATTCTACCAGGTGGCATCTTCTTGCATTCCTTTCCCCCAGCCGATATTCACATACTATTTTTCCTTCTCTTCCTTTTCCTACTATCGAATTTCTCCAGTCCCCCATTCCTATTAAATTTTCATTCCCTTTAAGTATCTGAATAATTTATTTTATCTCATCATACATTTCTTCAATCTCTTCATCATCTGCGGAGCTAGTTGGCTTGTAAACTCGCAATACTGTGGTGTGTGTGTGTGCGTGTGCACTTTGTATCTATCTTGGCTACAATAATGCATTCACTGTGCTGTTCATAGTAGCTAATCCAAGTTCTTATTTTTTTATTTATTATTAAACCTATTCCTGCATTACCCCTGTTTGATATTGTATTTATAACCCTATAGTCACCTGACCAGAAGTCCTGTTCCTCCTGCCACCAAACTTCACTTACTTCCAATATATCTAATTCTAAACTATCCATTTCCCTTTTTAAATTTTCTAACGTACCCGCCTGATTAAGGGATCTGACGTTCCACACTTAAAACAGTAGAACACCAGTTTCGTTGCTTCTATTTTTCAATACTCTTTTGTAATTGTGATCTATCGTAAACTTAGAAGTTACTTTATTATTGGCCTCCCTGTATCCAAGCAAAAGCTGTTCTAATTTTTTATTTCTTCCCTTTTGTCCCCCTTTTTTGTTTACAGACTTTATTTAGTAAAAAACACTTAGGTCATTTACGGGTAGTGGTGCACTTCAGAAGCTCTTACTTAATAATTTGTGATGCAATACAGTACGTATTTGTTGTGCTAAACTTTGCAACTAACCAATGGAAACCACAAGACCAGTATATAAAATAATTAATCTTACCTCAATGTAAGCACGTAATTGTCTAACGCAATGCAAAAAAATACTACCTGCCAGACACAAAACTCAAACCCTGAGCCCCATGCTTGAAAGTTGCAAATGTAGGCCTAGAACCTTCTTGGGTTGGGATGGTCAACGATGACAAACTGATAGGCTACACTGCTCCACATGCAGTGAAGTACATCTGGTGACGTTATGTGTTCAAAATTTGTCATCCACTTTTGGGGTATTTCCTGACATTTGCGGCACCTTGTCTCATGTATTAAATTACTTGGCTCAGCATCATCTACATTGCTATAGGGTTTTTTAAAATGTATATACATGCATACTGCCCCCCCCCCCCCCCACCCACCCCCCAAAAAAAAAGAAAAAAAAAAAGAAAAAGAAAATGTTTAGTACGTTGAACAGCGAGGCAAACTGATTGGTTTTCAAGAAGAAACCCATATTCGGAAATGAATGGCTTGTGCACAGGAGAGTGTTAAAGCCTGAGAATGAATGGTTCTGACAGTTTGTTCCGATTATTTGTGGTGTTGTAATATGGAAGATATGCAATCCTTTAGCCAGCTGTGTACTACTTGGAGAACCTGAGCCTAATGACATTTCTGTGCATGCACTACATTCCTCCATATGGCCCTTGTGACATCCTAGTGCAAACATTATGTGATCCGCCACTGCAGTAACATTGTTAACAGCTATGTGACATGTATCAGTACACAGCTGTGGAAATCACCAACACTGTGCTTTCATATAGAAAAGTGGATTGCAATGGGAGAGCTGCTGCAAGACTGTATGTGGAACATTTTCCAAACACATATACCTACATTCGTGCCCATCAAGAGATGCCCCAGAGAAGCCATGAAGTAGGATGTAAGTATTCTCTGTATGAAATGTGTTCGTTCAGTAGCATTTGGTTCTTGGTACTTGCAAATACTATCCCCAGTCTACTGTTTGCCTTTGATAAGTGCCAAAACATGATGTGGTTCATCCATGCTCAGCTCGAAGACTATGGTTGGAGAAGGAAGTGCTGACAGCGTTCAAAGAGGACCCAGCCACCAGCACTCGGCAGTGGCACACGTGCTGCACATGGATAAAAGAGCCATGTGACATCTTGTCCATGAACCCTGGTTCCATCCGTATCATCTGCAGACGGTCCAGGCATTACAGGAGGAGGACTGCCCTTAAGGGGTACAGTTTGCGTAGTGGTATTTACAACAATGCATACCTCAGCCACAATTCCTGAGCTTGATGTTATTCATGGATGAATGCACATTTACTAGAGGCAACATATTAAACTTACACAACATGCACATTTTTGGCATATGAAAATCCACTTACATAGATGATTAAAAATCACCAACACAGGATTGGTATCAACATCTGGGTTGGGATAATTGGTGGCTATGTCATTGGGCCATATCTACTGCCAAACACACTAACAGGACCAACCTACCTCACATTTATTAGAGAAGTTTTGCCTGCCCTATTGCATGTAGTGCCCCAAAATGTTCAGATGGACGTGAGACTGCAACATGATGGAGCTTCAGCACACTTTGATGTCAAATTGCTGAATGACCTCCACGTCGCATATCCCGATTGGTGTATCAGTAGAGGTGGACCAGTTCCATGGCCAGCAGAGTCTCCAGATCTGACACCTCTCAGCTCTTTTCTGTGGGGTAGTATGAAGAGTATGGTGTATGGCACACCTGCAACACCAGTGGAGGACCTTGTTGCTTGAGTCCATGGAGTGACTGAAGTACTTTAAAGATAGCCGCACCTATTGGCTCATGTGCGTGAGCCTCAGCACCACCGATGTAGGCTCTACATTGAAGTAGGAGGTGCAGTTTAAAGCCCATTTGTAATGAAGACAGCATTATGAGTTACTCGTGTGTGTGTGTGTGTGTGTGTGTGTGTGTGTGTGTGTGTGTGTGTGTGTTCTTTTTTTTTTTTTTTTTTTTTTTTTTTTTTTTTTTTTTTTTTTTTTTTTTTTAACCTTCACCAACTTCAGACAAATTTCTGACTGTCCAAATTATGTTCATTTCGTAATGATATGGTACATGAGTTTATCCATTTGAAAGGAAAAATGTACACTCACAATGTAACTTCTTCAAGAATCCATATAAAGAAAAAAAGCTTCAAAGATTAATTTGACATGCAATTATATTGTTATGCAGTATGTATCATCATCACAAAAACAAAACTTGATTGATGTCACCACAATTTCTGTGCCAACCAAGGAATTTTCACTCTGCCTTCAAACCGTTCATGTTTTAGAGGCTGGTGGCATCAAATGTAGCCAAAAAGATAATGTGGGGCAGTGGACAGGAATATTTCTCAAGTGAATCAAAAGTCCAATCTATGCAGCTTTATTGGGGTTTGTTGCACCAATTAACACAGTGATAGGCTTTTTTACAATATGAGGCACTCCATCTCTCCTCCTCTCTCCCTCATTCCCGTAAAGTATAAGTATGGCAATATATACATGGTGTTTCTTTTAATTTGAGGCATCTAAATATCACAAAAATGATCCATCATATGAAAACAATGCTCTACGTGAGAAATTAATATTAGTAAAGGGGACATCCATCTGAGCTGCAATTGGACACCTCCTAATACCACTCCTCCTCTGTGGGCAGGTTCAACCTCGTATTTTAAGATGGGAACCTGCCCCCCCCCCCCTCCCCCCAATATTTTTATTGCATATCGAGCTTCTAAGCCAAAAAATATGTACAGTTACCTCAGACCTGTGCTTACATTCACGGTAGGTGGTACTGTAATTGACAAATATTGAGTGTTCCCGTTTTTGCAATTAAGAATTGATGCATTTGATTCTACTTTTCATTTGTGTTGTAAATGTAAACCTCTGTGTTCTAATAATTGATATTTATGTTCAAAATGTACTTTAGTATTGCAAATTTGATTGTACAGTACAATATAGGTAGCTGTTTCACTATCTTGTTAGAAACTATCTTAAGCATGATCCAGGTCTGTTCCCATTGGGATGCTTGATATTGGAGAGTCTTGTTGCCTCACCATTTGTCACTCGTTTCATGGACATTTGACCTGATTAAAATGGTTGTGGTTTGTATTCTGTCGGTAGCCGCATAGTAGCCAGCACAATATTTATGGCAGCTGGATGGAAACACATGCCAAAATCAGTCACCCTGACGGCAGTATTTCAGGATGGCCACTAAAATCAAGCATTCTTTGTTTGGTCACTCACTACAACCACAGAACAGAAAACTACATTGCCATATGAGTAGCTTGCTTGCCACAAATGTCAATGTCTAGTCATATTATGTTTATTGTACAAGGGATAGACAAAATAAAGTGAACACCTGTACTTATTTGGGAATGGTTTGTTAATAATGGGTTGGACACCCATTTTCCCATAACACAGCTGTAATTCTTCTTGAAATACTGGCATATAATGATTGTATAGTCTCCAGTGGAATAATATGCCACTCTTCAATCAGAACCTCTTCTAAATCCTGTAGTGATGAGGGAGGCAGAAATCTACTCCGGAGTCTGTGCTCCAATACCGCCCACGAGAGTTTGATAATGTTCAAGTGCTGGCCGGGTAAGAGACTACAGTTCAGTTGTATGCTCCTCATTCTGTCCTGACTATATGAATGCGTGCATTATCGTCCTGAAATATGGTATCATGTTGGGGAACAACATTTGAATCATGGGGTCCACCTGATCACCTAACATGTTCCCGTAATTGTTGGCTGTAACATGGCCTTTGAGAGTAATGATGGGACCAGCAGAATACCATGATATGAATACCCACACCATCACACTTCCACCTCCATGCTTAACTGTTGGAATCAAGCAACCAAAATTGTAGGCTTCTCTTGGCATTCTCCAGACATAAACCCAGCCAGATGTTGGAAATAATGAAAATGTTGGCTTGTTGGACCATATGATGTGTTTCCACTGATGCTGTCCAGGATTTATGCTCCTGACATCCTATTTTATGCTCCTTTGCATTGGTTGTTGTCACTAATGGTTTTGATATAGCAGCTCGTCCATGAATATTTGCTTTATGGAGTTCTCAGCGGATGGTGTTGATAGATACGGGGTCCCAAAGTTGGCTATTGAGCTCTGCCGTCACTTGTCACTTTAGTCACCGTAGTTTTGTGTTGTTTTGACACAATTCATGTTAGCACACAACAATCTCTGTCATTTAGTTTTGATTTGCTTCCACTATCACATTTACGTGATGATGTCTTTCCACATTTTGTCTGGGCTGTCATGACTGTTGAAGCAGCTGATCTTGAAACATTCAATAAGTTGGCTATCTTGGTTACTGATGCTCCCGCTAATCGGGCCCCCACAATCTGCTCTCTTTGGAACTCTGTTAGGTCTTTCATTGCACATTGACCTTGGCCTCTGAATGCAAATAAGAAGTGTGCACTACTTATAAACAACCTCCACTGATGCCTAGTCTGTTCTGAACATGCACAGTACAGTGTGACTCATGCCTTACCTGCGTTGCTGATCATCAGACACAACCATCCCATTACTACCTCTGTTCTCCCTATCCTCTGCACAATCACATTTGCAACACTCAAGTAATGTTTGAAAATCAGTATTAGCCACTGAAACACCAAGTTTTACATTTACATCCTAAATTAAATGTAGAATCAAGTGTGTTGGTTCTTAATTGCAACAACAAACAGGAGCTCTGGATATTTGCTGGTTACAGTACCATCTATCACAAAAGGGAAACAATGGTTTGAATAAACCATAAGTATTTTTTGGCATAGAATCTGAATATGCAATAAAAATGTGGGGGAGGGGTGGAGTTCCCATTTGAAAATAAAACATAGACCTGCTGATGCAAGACGGGTGGTTAGGAGATATCCAGCTGTAGCATAGACAGATGCTCCCTGTAATCCAGAAATCCAGAACAGATTTTTTTTTTTTTTTTTTGTACACTGCAACATTTTCGATATATTTGGTTATCTCAAGTTAAAACAAGCATCCTATATATGGTACGATATAGGAACTGGATACCTTTGATGATTTGTTTTCTTACCTTTCGAATGTTTCCAGCTAAATCTAGATAATATTGTTCACCCTTTTTCAGAGGCTCTTGTGGTAAGGAATCCAGATTTGGTTGTGGAAATGCTTTAGGATCTGGAAAGTAATGACATCCGTAAGGTGACCACTGCTTGCCTGTTGGCCTTTCAAAGTGCACCTTATGGGTGTTTTTGTGCTGGAAAAAAACAAAAGTTTGTTACTGTTGATACAAGTAACAATTTATCCTTTAAAACACAAGTTGACTAAATTATGATTAGATATAAGAAGGAATGAAGGAAAGGTTTAGGAATGGACTTAAAATTCAGGGTGAAAGGAAATCAATGACAAGCTTCAATGATGACATTGATATCTTCAATTAATATGAAGAACAATTACAGGAACTGTTGACTCAAATCAACAGTCTAATGAGCCCAGAATATGGACTGAGAGTAAATCAACAAAAGATGAGGATAATGACAAGGGGCAGAAATGGGATTAGTGATAGCTTAACATAAAAATTGAGGACCACATAGTAGATAAAGTGAAGGACATCTGCTATCTTGGAAAAAAATAACACAAGGGAGATGAAGCTAATAGGAGATAAAAAGCAAACTAACACAGTCAAAGAGAGCAAAAGGAGCCTGCTAGTATCAGAGAAAGGCATTAATTTGAGAGAAAAAGGTTCAGAGAATATGTGTCAGGAGCTTAACATGATTCAGAAGGTAATATGGTCTCTGTGAAAACCAGAAAAGAAAGAATCAGAATTTTTGAGGTAAGGTTTACAGAAGTATGCTACATATTCAGTGGATGGATAAGATAAGAAATTAGGTTCTTTACAGAATCAGTGAGGAAAGGAAGAAGGGACAGGAGGTTTGACATGCGTTAAGACATCCAGGGGTGGGAACAACTTCCATGGTACTTGAGGGAGCTGGAGAGGTCGAAAATTGCAGAGGAAGACAGAGACTGGAATATATTAAACAAAATAACTGAAGGCGTTGGGTGTAAGTCCTACTTTTAGACAAAGATAGAAGCATAGGAGAGGAAATCATGATAACTCACATATACCCAGTTAGATAATTGATAACCCAAGACAAAGCAAAAAATAAATGGCTTATATTTAATAAAAGTGAATATATTACTCATGCTACTAGTGAAACATACTCAAAATCTGCAACAATGTAACACAATTTTCTTCCATGTTAAACAAGCTGCTAGTTTTAATTAAGAATTTATCTACAGATGGGAATGATAGTCCAGAATAAGCAATTTCAGTTTAAACTGAAAATATGTTTTGTGAACTACATGCAAACTTTGTTATTGGGCAAATAATCACAGATTTTTGTGGTTGCATATTCAATCATTTTGTCAGCCACTGACAGTCTTAATGATGAGACAAAATGTATTTTTTTCTTCTAATGTAGCAGCAGTGGATATTATTCTTCTTCTCAATTTGTGATGGACTATTTATGACAAATTTCATTAGCAAATATCTATCTTGCTAAGTACTATACAATTGTGGATGAATATCAAAAGTTATTCCCACTGTTTACTTTCATGCAATAGTTGCTTTCTTTTTAAATGATTAGTTACCGCAGAAAACTGTGACGTAGAACATTAACAAGTGGAATATCTATTAAGATTATGTTTTCCAAAACTACCAGTAATCCAAAGGACAAATATTATTGATGAATGAAAATTTCATCCATAAAAAATTGCAACTGTTGATAAATGTAAATAAACAGTTTGTAGCTTGTTGCACTATTCACCAACAATCAGTAACTGCTGTGGTGTTCAGAAGATCCAGTATGGATACTAAATAAAAAGGCTGTTACATTTTTTATTATCTAACACCTGCAACATTGGATAAGTAATCATATAAATAGTACTGTCAGTCTAAAAAAAAAACCTCTGGAACCCAAAATGTCATCCTTCTCGTAAGAATGAACATAGATTACAATTTTGTTCAAAAGCAATAAATCAACTTGCTTTTTACATCCTGCTTACACATTTAAATACCAATTATCAGTTTGATGCAATAATAAGCATGAAATAACAGATATTAACGAACCTTCTTCTTATCTTTGTGACGGGTGCTGCTGTCTTTACTACTTGTCCCACTCTCATTCTTTTCCCGTTTCTTCTCATTCTTTATTTCCTTCTCACGGACAGTCTTTGTGTACTTTGACTTTGCCCTTGATACTGGGCAGTTGTCCAGAATAGAGAGAATTTCATTTAGATCTTTCCGTAAAGCAATATCTCTTGCTGTCTCATTTTGCTGAAACAAATTTGCTAATAAGACTTAATACAAATATGTGAATGACAAGGAAAAACCTTTTGCATTATAATATGATCCATGAATAAAAATGATTAAAATTTCTTTTATTGACATTATACCTTATTTTTAAGACTTTTGTCACAACCAGCCTCCAACAATATTCTTGTAAGTTTTCTGCGACCCATAGCTGCAGCAATGTGCAATGCAGTGTCACCATTCTGCAAATAGCATGTCAAAATTCATATGATTTCTTAACAGCTCAATATGGGTGATGGTGTTGACATAGTAATTGCTTTAAAATTTCAAAGAAAATTTTAATTAAGGAATGCAAATATGTTTTGTTGTTGTCTACATAATAGTTAACAATAGTTTTGAAGATAAATGTGACTAGTTTCAATATGTATGTTAACACATGCTAGTGAGCAACTGAAGAGCAGTAACTTCTAGTTGTATTTTGCATTCGTTTTACTGTGCTTGCTGGCACTGACTTATTGGACATGCACCTCACAAGAAATTAAAAGGAATGGGAGCCATGGTGATTCGTTAACATTCAGTATCCGCTCAGATTCACAGTAGTTGATAGCAACAAAGCTCAAGGTACACACATAGCCCCCTCTCAATAACAATCCAGATGTGCACTATATGACTGACACCAGGAGTCCTCTGAACCAAATGTGCACCAACAAATAATACATGCATCGAATTACTCTGGCTTCATGTGGTAACACTGCCCCCAGTGTCACTGCAAAGAAACAGGAGCACATTTTCTGCCTGTAGGTCTGGTCGACGTCAGAACCAACATCTTGCTGCATCAATAACCTCCCCATTCTCCATGGACTGTTCCCCACAGAGAAGATCCTTTGTTGGGCCAAACAGATGGAAATTGGGACAATTGCAGGAGTCTCAGCTGTGTGCGTCTGTGCAGCACATAGGAGATCGGACAGGTTTGCGCAACCTTGTTGTGATGACAAACGCCTCACCCAACACCTCCCAGTGCTTTTGTTCATTGCCACGTCTGCATAGACATTCTGCAAGCACATATGAATGTTTGTGATGCTCTGGTTTTCTGCCAAATGAAACTCAAAGGCAGCTTTCTGTTGGAACACACCTCTGTTACAGATGCCATTTTGAAGGCTAAGTATAGTGCCGCCACCTATTGGAACTTCATGAAACTATAGGGGCTGAAGCAGGAATATTCCACAATATCCCACAGCAAATTCAGTATTTTTTCAACTGAAAAAAAGTGTTACATTACTTATTGAGTGCCCCTCATATCTTTCTTGGAAAGGTATAACTACTGGACTCTATCTTGCACTTAAGGGGAATTTCTTCACCTTATATGTTTAAAAGTGTGCTTCTACAAACAACTGCTGTAACTCTAGTGATGTTTTGACTATGGAATGGTGGAGTCTTTCTGCTGATGCCAAGTTCTGTTGTCTGTGAAGTGTAATTCGCATAGGTAATTACTTGGAATGGTGGCTTCTGTATGGCACCAGAAAAGATTCAGCTTGTTCTGGGTGCCCAGATGTCATTGCCCTTCTTGAATTGGAAAATAAACTACTGCCCTGCAGCCCACATACGTATTGTTATATGGTCTCTAAGTTGACATGTTGACCTGCTGAATGCTTAACTTTGGAGATGGTCTGTCTCTGTGTTTAGTGTGAGCATTCAATTATGCATCAATGACCTTCCTTGTGGAGGCAGATATTTTTGAAATGTATAACTAGTAATGAGATATGTGGCCAATGACTGCCTTTGCTAAATGATTAAATTTCTGTCAGAGTTACCCTGTTAATAATACATACTGACAATTATTAATACTCCTATATTTTGGCACCTCAGCTAATTAATGGATAAGATACAATTCAGTTTCTTACGTAAGCCAGGTTGTCGTTAGTAAGTATGTACTGTTTCAAACTTCATAAAGTTAAACAAAATGTGGATGAAGATGTTAATAAAGTATGTCTGTAGCTTACTTTGTTTTAGATGAGTAGCCATTTCATGCCTTGTATCCATTTTCAGCCTGTGAAATATTTATATGCCAAAATTACGAAATTTGGAGACATATGTGGAAAATGAAGGTAGGATAGAGTGAGAAAGGACAGACAACTTGAGACAGAGCACAAGCTCATTTGGAGGAGGACAAGGGAAAGAATTGGCTTGGTATTTTTGTATGCACATTGTCACACTCATGAT
The DNA here is from genome assembly GCF_021461395.2 of Schistocerca americana. Taxonomy (NCBI): domain Eukaryota; kingdom Metazoa; phylum Arthropoda; class Insecta; order Orthoptera; family Acrididae; genus Schistocerca; species Schistocerca americana. Next base: position 604,908,997 of record NC_060120.1, read on the forward strand.
ATTTTTAAGTGCAAAGCAAGCAGAATTTAATTTTTTTGGCAATTACCCATAAAAAGTTTTTATGTAATTAAAGTGGGACACCAAATACAGCAATGCCAGCAATAGGAACAGCCATAATAGCTGCAACTTACCTTGTTTTGATCTGAAACATGGCACTGGGCACTAATAAGAATTCTTGTTACTCCAGCATGTCCATACCTGGCACTTGTGTGAAGTGGTGTATCACCATACTGTGGAAACAGAACAGTGTGCAGACATGCATTTGAAATTTTTTTTAAAAATGGCTTAATGTTACATGAAATGGTTATATACATTGGCAAAAATGTAATAAATATAAACAAAAGGGGACTTTTTACTATGAAGTTTTTGACTGTTTCCAAGTGTGTGAAGGTGCAGAGTGAATCATCAATAGTTATTTAACTGTCTGAAACTAATTTTGGATTAATGTGAACGCTATGCCATAATCCATAAAAGAGAAGATTCTGTACTACCTGGCAAGGAGCAATACCTGCACAGCAGTTGATACAAAATGACAAAATGATCCAAATATGTAATTGGGAAATGATCATCAAACTGGATTTCAGTCAAATAAAGATACTCATACAATTGACTTGGACTTATCAAAAGGCAACAGAGATGAACACACATACAGGGTGATCAGAAACAGACTGAAGAGTTTGTAAGAGTGTCACAAAATAGGTTGGGCTGTGAAATAATTTTTAAGAAAAAAATTTGATATGTTGCACTGCTTCTGAGTCAACTGACATTGAAGTTAGCCAATCAGGCCATTGCACACACAAATTCAAATGGCACACCAGAGGCAGTGTCATAGAATGTGTTCTTAGTTTGATTTCCTAAAACCAAACAAGAGGCCAATATAAAAATTGGACATGGGATTGCAGTAAGGATCGAACCCAAGCCAAAGGCTGAGCAATCTCATGTGTTATTCACTGTAAGAACAATGGACACTAATTGTATCTGGCTGGCCACTTGAGAGACCCGATTGGGTAACTTCAATGCTCATTTATTCAGAAATGGCACACTGTATTGAATTTTTTCTTGAGAAACATTTCTCAGCACAACCTACCCTGCAACACACTTACAAGGTTTTCAGACTGTACCTGATCACCCTCTATATTATCCAAACAAAACTGTAAACTTTTAAAGGCAATGGTTCCTTCAATAGTAAAAAAGAGGTAATGGTTGAAGGAAGCAAGACTGATCAGAAAAAAAAGAAGTCACTCATGTCTCATTAAGGGGAAATCAATGACGACTTGTAAGCAACAGATAAATTTTAAAACCTGAAACACTGTAACTGATACATAGGATAGTTCAAAAGCTGTAGATGGGATATTTGGAGCCTGAGGTGTTATAGGTGGTCAAGAGGATAGCTGCCAAATAATAGGTGGTGAAAAACTCTTCTGTAACAGAAGCAAGAATTACATGAAAATAGAAAGCAACATAGGAAAATTAAGTGGCTAATAGTAGAGAAGAAGCAGCCAAGGAAGAAAAAGGACAGGAATTCACAAAATGTAAACAAAAAGAAATAATGTACAAAAAGGTATGCAGTAACTGGGTACAGAAGTGAACAGCAGGTAGCCAATAACATGAGTAATTACTGATAATTTGAGATCATGTGTGTGGTGGAAATCATATACATGCTTAAGACTGAGCTTTCATGTTTGAAGTTGCGTATTGGCTAGTATATGCCAAGGGCTGTCATGCACATGGCCTTCCTTCTGGCGGAGCACACATTAACTTACAAGAGAGGGTCATACTGATCTTTTTGGCTGCTTGTGCAAGATGGACTAGGCACATTAGGAATGTTTGTGTAGAGGGCAGTAGTACCAGTGATGGGTTGCCACATGAGGCATAAGAGGGAGGTAGAAACACATATCAGATGGTCCAGAAAATAGGAAGTGTTTTTAATATAGGAATGTGAATGTAATGGTTGCAAGTGTTTCCCCAATCACAAGAATGACTCATTAAGTTTGATACTTCAATGCCAACAATTTCTTGATAATCAAGTAATAACAGTGAATTTTGTAACACAGTACACTGAATAATGAAAAAAGCTCTGAACGATGAAGACTAAATTTAGATGATTCTGCAAACAATATAAAAGAAAGAAGAGAGACACAACAGATATTGTTATCTGAATAAACTCAAATAAATTTGAAATGTTGTGCCACAGACATTATATTACAAGCAATAGCACGTAGTTTAAATGACTGCAGTGAATGAATGAGCCTATGATAATTTTATGTTTAATATATCTTTGAAAGGCAAGACGTTTTACATTATTACATTCATGGCAGAAAGCATTACTTACATTATTTTGAAGGTCAGGGTTGCAGCCTGCTAAAAGCAACTCACGGCAACTTTGATTATGCCCATTTTGACAACAGAGGTGGAGAGCAGCAAATCCACCACAGTTTTTTAGATGAAGATTGACTCCACGACATCGAGCCAGTGCTGCTACAGTACGGCTGTAGCCTTTCCAGCTAGCTTCATGTAAAGCTGTGTTGCCATGCTGCAAAAAGCATAAAACATATCACTTTCCATAGCTCTCTCAACAGGTATGGATACAACGGGAAGGGTGGAGGAGGGGGTCAACAGGCTCATGATCTCCCTCTTCCTCAAAGAAAATTTTAGTGAAAGTGTTTATATTTTTACATATATTTGTTTCCAGGTTTCTCATTTAACTTTTGGAGAATAAAGCAGCATGAAAAATAAATCTCAAAATGGCAAATAATTTTGGAGCATTACAAGCTCTTTTCAACACAGGATACATTTCAATCACTTGTCTGTGTTGTCTAGCTCATGTAGATGGTCTTGTAGCTTGATTAGCTGCAGAAAACATTCCAACCAACTGAAGAAACCCATTCATAGGCTGATCGCACCTGTTTTGAACAATGAACCTAAGATGGTTTCTATGTCCATGGACTGAACCGATGATCTACATGAAGGAAAGACCTTTCACTAACAAGAAAACACAATGTGAAGATTGACTTTTTCCAAACAGAAGGTGAAAACAATTCAAAGAAGCAGTATTACCTATATTTAACAACCATATAGCTACACTCTGCAGACCTGTGTCCTTAGTCATTATACTGAATGAAACACTGGCAATGATGTGAGTGCATATTGATTTTATTTCATTTAAATTAAGACACTGTCTCCATTGTGTGAGAATTTGTTACTGTTATAGCTATTAAATCAGTTGCATGAGACAATTACTTTTCTGATAATCAGACAAACTTTTCTTTTGTTTTTTTATGATGTATTTCTTGGAAGTAATGCTAAAGTGATCTACTAACAAGAGGACCTCCCCATCGCACCCCCCTCAAATTTAGTTATAAGTTGGGACAGTGGATAGGTCTTGAAAAACTGAACACAGATCAATCCAGGAAACAGGAAGAAGTTGTGTGGAACTATGAAAAAAATAAGCAAAATATACAAACTGAGTAGTCCATGCGCACGATAGGCAACATCAAGGATAATGTGAGCTAAGGAGCACCGTGGTCCCGTGGTTAGCGTGAGCAGCTGCGGAACGAGAGGTTCTTGGTTCTAGTCTTCCCTAGAGTGAAAATTTTAATTTTTTATTTTCAGACAATTATTATCTGTCTGTCCGTCCATCCGATGCGAGGTAACTGCACCGTAGAATGGGGACGCTATACCTAAACAAACATCAAAACACACGACGTCAGTCGACTACAGCGCACAGAAGAGAGAGTATTCCTGCTAACGAGGGTCCCTGACTGGCAGTTGACTGTTCGCTACTTTGGACGAGAGTGCATTAAATACGTGAGAAGTATTCTGTGGGCAATATGAATCCAGCATATATAGCTCGCGACTTCAATAACAAGGTTCCCATTGGAGAGGCACGTCCTTTCTACTAATCGCACGGTTTTGCGGTGCGGTCACAAAACACAGACACTAAACTTATTACAGTGAACAGAGACATCAATGAATGAACGGACAGATCACAAATTTGCAAACATAAAGAAAGTAAACTTGAACCAAGGACCTCTTGTTCCGCAGCTGCTCACGCTAACCATGGGACCACGGCGCTCCTTAGCTCACATTATCCTTGATGTTGCCTATCTTGCGCATGGACTACTCAGTTTGTATATTTTGCTTATTTTTTTCATAGTTCCACACAACTTCTTCTTGTTTCCTCGATTGATCTATGTTCAGTTTTTCAAGGCCTATCCACTGTGCCAACTTATAACTAAATCTGAGGGGGTGTGATGGGGAGGTTCCCTTGTAAGTGCTGATATAAATAAACTGAGAGTGATATCAAGTTCTGTTTTGTGTGTGTGTGGGGGGGGGGGAGGGGGGGGGGGAAGGAGGGGGGGAGAATAATCCTCCTCTGAATTCGAACTAGTTACAAGTTTGGAGTGGATCATATAGGGATGCATCTGGTTCCGGAGCAAAATGTTCGAAATATACCTTGCAAAGGTGGTAGGTGCTTTCTCAATTCTAGTTGCTACTTTTTTTCATCATTAGTCTACTGACTGAATTGATGTGGGCCACCATGAATTCCTCTGATGCTACCCTCCTGATCTCAGAGTAGCACTTGTACCCTACACCTTCAATTATTTGTTTGATATATACCAATCTGTATCTTCCCCTACAGTTTTAACCCTCTTTAGCTTCCTTTAGTATGATGCAAGTCGATCCCTGATGTCTTAACACATGTACTGTCATCCTATCTCTTTTTGAAGTCAGTGGCAGAGGCCCAAGGTGGATGGTCTCTACAGTGGCAGGAATGAGTTGAAGCAGTGGGTTGTTGTCAAGATAATAACCAACAGTTGCTCATGGAAACATCATTCTTAGCCATAAATTTTATTGGAGAAAAAATTACACTGGTTGTCATGACGTTCTGTACTGGCAATGCTCCCATGGGCGTGTGCTTAAGACAGCGAATGCTGCGGCTCTGATGTAACAGGCGGCCAGCGTCCTTTTAGGATGCCAGCAACTGGGTAGGAAAGTTGACATGCAGAGACCACGGCACCATGTGTGCCATCTGGACGCAGTTCTGAAGCTCCAAGCTGGACACACTGGAAGGTGCAGAAAACTGCTGTGGTTCTTGTAGAGGAAGATTGCCCTTAGCAATGGCATCCACTCTTGCAAGGTGGCCTACTGACTGGAAGACACTAAGCCAAAAACAGTGGACACAGTACCAGCAGTAGGCCTATGATTGACGCATTTCAGATCTCTGGTGGCTGCTTGCAGGACAATGTCTCCCCATTGACTGACATAGACTTCCCCTCATAGATGTTGCTGCCATACTGCATCTGGCTAAAAATTATCGGAACTGATAAAGCTTCAGGGCCTACTTGTTTTGCCAAAGCACCATTTACAATGACGTAAGCAAAACAAGCCTCTAGCTTGGAGGTGTAACAATAGGCCTGTTGAAACCATTGTCACCCTGTCTCTCTGTTGTATTAACATTATTGAGTTGCTGACCTGTGCCTCAGCCTCCCATGAGGATTCAACCAGTGGCATTGCTGCATCTTACATAACTGTGTTTTGCCTGCTCCCATGGTCTTTACCATAGCCATGGCAAGTTTGCTATTTTACACAGTAGCGTTGAAAAATAGTGGCGGCTCTAAACAGTGCTTTCCATACATTTCTCTCTTCATCGATTCTGGAGAGAACTTCCTCATTCCTTATCTTATCAGTCCACCTAACCTACATCGCTTCTCTGTAGCACCACATCTCAAATGCTTGGATTCTCTTCCTTTCCTTTTGCTATTGTACAATGTTGTGCACTCCAAACATACATTCTCAGAAACTTCTTTCTCGCATAAAGGTCTATGTTTTATACTAGTAGGCTTGTTTTGGCCACAAATGCTCTTTTTACCTATGCTAGTCTTACTTCATCCCTCGTGGTTTTTTGCTTCCAAGGTAGCAGAATTCCTTAACACCACATATTCTGGGTTAACCAGTTTTGTTGTTAAGTCTGTCACTAATCTCACTTCTGCTAATCATCATCACCTTCACCTTTCTTTGGTTTATCCTCAGTCCGTATTCTGCAATCATTAGACCGTCTGTTCCATTCAATAGGTCCTGTAGGACATCCTCACTTTCACTGATGACAGCACAGTCATCAAGAACTTTTGTCATTGACATTCTTTCATCCTCAATTTTAATCCCATTCTTGAACCTTTCTTGTCTTTTAGTCATTGCTTCTTTGACATACAGTAAAGTGCAAAAGATACCATCCCTATCTTACATTCTTTCTAACCCAAGCCCTTTGTTTTTGTTTTTCCATTTTCCTGATTATTGTACAAACAGTATACTAACTGTTTTTACTTATTGCTTACTCCTGTTTTACACAGAATGTCAAACGCCTTGCACCATTTTCATTGTCAAAATGCTTGACCTGTGTCAACAAATCCTATGAAGACATCTTAATTTTCATTAGACCTAGCTTCCATTGCGAATCGCAATGTTAGAGCTGTCTGGTGCCTTTACATTTCCAAAAATGAAGCTGATTGTCATCTAACAGGTTCCTCAATTTACTTTCTTATACTTCTGCTTATTTTTGCCATGCACTTGCATCCAAGTTAAGCTGGATGTGTGAGGTTTCATGCAATTTTTTCCCTTGCTACTTTGGGAATGTGTGGATAATATTTTTTGTAAAGTCTGATGTTATGTTTGCAGTCTCATAGATCCTACATACCAATTTCTATGGTCATTTGGTTGCCTCTTCACCACAATGATTTCAGAAGTTCCAAAGGAATGTTTGACTTAATTGAGTGCAAAGCTCTGTTAAATCCTGACTCTAATATTGGATTACCTATTTCTTCCCTACTGACTCCCATTTCCTCTTCTACCACATCACTGACAAGTTCTCCTCCCCCTACAGGCCTTCAGTCTACTCTTTCAACCTATCTGCTCTCCTACTGCATTTAAGAGTGGAATTCCCATTGTACTCTTAATGTTGACACCCTTGTTTCTGATTTCACCAATGGTTGTTTCAACTTTTCTATATGTGGAATCAATCCTTCGAACAATCATTATTCTTTTATTTCTTCCAATTTTTCATGCAGCCATTTTGTGTTGTCTTTGCTGCGCTACCTGTTTATTTAATTCCTAACTGACCGATTCCTGTCTTTACCTGAACAGTTTTTTACTTCTTTTGCTTGTGAGTCAATTGAAGTATTTCCTGTGTTACCCAATGTTTATTCGACATTATTTTTCTAGTTCTTATGTTAGTCTGTCCTACTTCTGTGATGGCCGTTTCTAGTCGTTTTCTTTTCTCTTCATCTAAACTGCCTACTGTGGTATTTATTACTGCAGTATCTACATCCTTAGTGAACTTCAAATATAGCTCATGTTTCCTCAGTACTACAGTATCCTACATTTTCCACATCGATTCTTCTGGATGATTCTCTTAATCTTCAGCCTAATCTTCATCATTATTAAGTTATGATTTGACGTTATATCAGCTCCTGGGCATTGGCAGATACATATGGGGGCTGCGCACGCTCCCCCTTGCGAGGCCACCCGCATTGCCATCTGTGCTGTCCCTGCCAGTCAGCTTGCATGCTATTTGTTCATTTCTTTCATCAGTCGACTCTACTGAGTCGAGTGATTAAAAAGAGACTAATGGGAAAGATTCTTCAATACAAGCAAACGAAAATAAATGCCCTTAATAATCATGATTCTGTTATGGAAGTGCTGTTTGTTTGTCCTAGATCTAACTATCCTACTTTGTACGTGCTGTACAAAATATTTGCTTGTCCACCTGCATCTATTGCTACAGTGGAAAAAAGTTTTTCAACATTGCGGCATACAAAGACATGGCTGAGGTCGACAATGGAGGAGGATCAACTTAATGGCTTAGCTCTGTTGAACACTCACCCTGACATTGATTGTCCTATTGACGATGTAATTAACCAATTTGCCAGGAAGAATAGGCACATAGAATTCATCATTTAAGGAAGAGAACCACAATTGTAACTTTCTTATATCTTAAGATGGCACTGTCTGGTATATGTGTAAAATCAGTTTAAATAAAACTTTCATAAACTTTGCATGTAACTTGATTATTTTTTATTACAGTAAAAGTAAATGTAGCTCAATACATCTTTAGTGCATCCTCCTTGAGGTTATTCTGTATCTGCCACTGCCCCTGGGTACAGCTTGTAATGCAATATCTCATTTCTGAATCTCTGTCTAACTATGATGTAATCCAGCTGGAATCTTCCCATGTCTTCAGTATTTTCCAAATATACCCTTCCCCCTCCCTCTTGTGAGTTTTAAACATTGTGTTCCCTGTTACTAGCCGAAACTTATTGCATAACTCAATTAATCTTTCTCCTCTCTCAGTACTATTTCCAGGCCCATATTCTCCTGTAACATTGTTCTCTGTTCCTCCCCCTACTACCACATCCCTATTCCCCATGATTATTAGATTTTCATCTCCCTTTACAACTGTTGATTTTGATGAGAACTGCCTCATGAGTGAACTGTTCACACTAACTCACTCTCTGCCCTACCTTCCTTTTCAGAATCGATCCTAGTCCCATTTTCTACTGTTGTTATTACTCAATATTCATCTGTCCATAAATCCTTATCTCCTTTCTGTTTCACTTCACTGGTCCCTACGATATCTGGACTAAGTCTTTGGAGTCCCCTTTTCATATTTTATAGCTTTTTACATTCCACACTCTGATTTGTAGAATGTTACCCTTCCATTGGTTATTCTAGTGGCTATCTAATGAAATGAGGATGTAGGTATTAGTGGACAATCAGAGGAAAAAGCTGTTTATCAAAAAAGGAATTGTTGTATAGTGGTCATAAGCTGACTACTTTATGCTTCCAACACAATGTCTTTGTCCTGCAGGTAGTTAACCACTGGCTCATAAGCAACTCTCTTCAGAAGACTATTTACAAATACCACAAGGGCATAGTGTGCTGTAGACCCAACACTGTATACAGTCTGTTACTCTGCTTGTTGTGTGGGGCACCAGTCATGTGCCCAACCAGCATGTGCATCAGGAAACTGATGGCGTCGCTGTTAAGGAAACAATTACTGCCGTCATATCATATGGTTCTGAACACACTTGCCTGGTGGATATTTAAGGTGAAGCACAGACTCCAGTAGCAGCATTCAACTGCTCAAGCAGTTCCAGGCTGGGAGCCGGCTACATTCATAACTCAGTAATCTGAACTCACTGAGGCCAGCCAGGATGCTGTGTGCTATACTGCACCATCTCTGCACTACTTCACAGTACTCCACATGTCTTTATCCCCATTGATGCTGCTCAACAGCCACTTGGGATGAGAGTTTCCTTGGGATTGTTTCTGTTCTTCTCAAGTGATAACAAAAGATATTCAGTTATTTTTAGAGCTAAACTTATTTGTGAACTTGGGCCATGAATAAAGTGTTCTTAGTTTCAACTTGGGAATCATCACTCACTACAGCGTATCATCCAACACATGGGGTGATGATGAGATAAAACTAGGATTTAACAATGGTACTTGTTGGAACATACAAGATACTAGCATTGTTTGGTATTTTATATTGCCTTTAAGAGAAGAGTGACTGAAAACATCCAAACATGCCACATGTTTGTCAGTGTGACATATGGACATTAGGTGTAGTTTGGGAAAACAATATTTTGCAAGCTTGCTTAATCAAACAAGGCTCAAGTACAGTTTTTCACAGGTATGCTAAGCACTTATTGACCATTTTCATTTTGATAAGTTGAAATCTTCTAAGTTATGCAGTCTTTGGTTGTCTCATTCCTTATGTGGCAAGGATCCTATACATACAAACAGTCCCAATAAAGGCCCCAGATACAGTCTTGTATGCTAATTCCTTAATGGGCAGTGGATTAGCCAGTGGCACTTCTCTTCTCCATTACTTGTTTCACATTTTTCTATCAGTAGTCATTTCAAGGAATGGTTATTGTTAATGTGAGTAGTTTTGAATGGAGTTATAGTCAAGTAATATCTAAGCTGGCCATCTGTTTACAGTCAATGTGCTACACCTGTTTACATTTGGAGTCAACTGTCAATCATATCAGCAAGTGCTAGCTACTGAAAATCAAAATCGTTACTTTTCATTTTCCTGTAAATATTTAAGAAGTTCATTTTAAGAATGCAGAATGAATAATTTTTGTTTCTACACTCTGGTCTTCGCAAACAAAACATATACTATTTATGTATTCAGACTGTCATTAAACAAAGCACAGATAGGCACTCTAATGCAAATCACAAAAATGCAGGAACTCAAGAAACCTCTTAAACAACTAATCAACATATCATTCTTAGAAGGGATTTTTCCAAATTGCTGAAAGCCAGAATTGATAAAATGAATACATAAAAAGGAAATGAAGAGAACCAGAAAATTATGGACCTGCACCTCTTCCACCAGCTATATCAAAAATATCTGAACAAGCTTATACATAGAGACTCACATTTCTGATGAAATTTTGATTAATACACAAGAACCAGCTTGGCTTCCAGAACAACAAATGCATCACAGATCTGGTAATAAAGGTTATTGAGAATGTCATTACCAGCTTGTACTCTAAATGTAAATGTGTAGGAGTATTTATGGGTCTGACAAAGGCATCTGCCTGTATAGATGACAAAACTTTAATAGAAATTGGGAGTATATGGTATAAGAGAGACTGCAGGAAACTGGATCCTATCATAACTGACAAATATGAGAGGACATACAGAGATCATAAAAATGAGAAGAGAGAATATAAGATCTCAAATGGGAACAGTACTTCTCTGTGCCACATGGATCAATTCTTGGCCCACTGCTTTTCATTTTATACACAAATCACATCCCAGACATAATTAATCATGGCAGAATAGTTACTTATGCAGATGACTTAACTCTAATGTTCATGGATAAAGACACAGAAAATGCAAAAATAAAAGCCAATTCTGAAATAATTAATGCTATTCAAATATTTACTGAATTAATCTGCATAAAAACATTATAAAAACACACTGCCTAAATTTCAAACTAAGAAACCATCACAGTGAGATCACCAACAATTGCATAGATGAAAGCACAGCAGAAAAGTCCAAGTGCACTAAATTCCTAGGAATAATAATCAGTGAAAATGTAAACTGGAATAAACACATTGAATATATGTGGATGGTAAAATGGGTTCAAACCTACATGTACTGCACAAACTCAACTACCTACAAGACACAAATAATATGAAAATGATATACTATGCACTTATCTATCCAACAGTAAGTTGTGGCATATTTTGTAGGGAGGCACCTCCAATACAAACATTAATAGAATATTCAAACTATAAAAAAGAGCAATAAGAATGATAGCCAATCTTAAATGGAGAGAATCCTGCAGTTCAGCATTTAAAGTTAATAAGATCCTAACACTTCCCAACAAATACGTATATGAGCTCCAGTGTGGACAAAATTCAAATATGCTTCTGATACTGAAGATAAGAAGAGACAGCATAACCATGACACAAGAAACAAGGCCTCTTCCGTGGACACCTATACAACACTGTGAAATACAAAATAACACCATCATATGCAGGAACAAAAGCCCTAGAAGAACTACCTTCAAACTTGAGAGAGATAAACAGTAAAAATATTTGCAAAAAAACCTCTCAAAACTTATTGATATGAAACTGTTGTTGTAGTATTAATGATTTTATGTGGACTACAGTTAAACTGTAAGACAAAGTGCAATAGAACTACTGTATCAAAAAGAAATGTCAGTTACACATACAGGTACAATCAGCATAAATGATGTAAAGAAAAACAGTAATTTACCACGAAACAGGCTACAATATTATTGTAAAAAAAAAAAAAATCATAATTTGCTAAATGCTTAGTAAGTAATGCATATTTATCAGTACATGTAATATAATATAGGCCTAGTTGTACCTGATGTATGCAATGTTTCTGGTCTATGGAGCCAATAAACAAATAAAAATTTTGTAGGAAAATTGATCAGAAAACTTATGGAAGGAGTTCCTTTATAAGTTAGAATTTTTTTGGTGATTCTGAAGGTTTCTATTTTAAAGATTTAATGCCTAACTATCTGAAATCTACTATACCACATTATCCTGATGATTGACATTGGCACCATGCTTGAGTAACTGTTTCACCACTTCCACATGACCATCAGCAGCAGCTCGCTGGAGAGCACTACAGCCCAACTGAAATGACACAATGTACTCTCTGACAAATTGTGTGATGTGTGTCAGTTTTAACATAATTTTAAATAAAATTTGAAAAATAATTCAAATAATAATAAATTTAAGAGAAGTAAACTGTTTACAATTTTTGATAGTTGTGATAACAAATAACTGTTTACTGGATGGGAAACATAATCATTAACATGCAAGCAAGTAAATTATTTGCAACATTAGACATTTAGAAGAAATACATGCTGCTGACAACTAAAGTGTCTCTCTCATAACATTTCATTTTCCCATTGAAATTGACTTCTGGTGTTAATGTTCCAATAGGTGGTTAATAACTGTGCTTGTCTACAGCAGCAAATATCTTCTGTGTATTACCTGATTTCACCACGGAAAACTTATTTTCAAATTGTGTTAATTATGATCTAACACTCCAATTGCTTAACACAGCATTTTCTTGGGAAGAAGTATCCTTGTGTAAGCTCTTTGTACCAATAGTAGTACATACTGTGATACATATGTCTGATATATATATGTGAGATATATGTCTGCTTGTGTCTGTATATGTGTGGATGGATATGTGTGTGTGTGTGTGCGAGTGTATACCTGTCCTTTTTTCCCCCTAAGGTAAGTCTTTCCGCTGCCGGGATTGGAATGACTCCTTACCCTCTCCCTTAAAACCCACATCCTTTCGTCTTTCCCTCTCCTTCCCTCTTTCCTGATGAGGCAACAGTTTGTTGCGAAAGCTTGAATTTTGTGTGTTTGTTTGTGTTAGTTTGTGTGTCTATCGACCTGCCAGCGCTTCGTTTGGTAAGTCACATCATCTTTGTTTTTTATATATATAAACAAAGAGATGAGAAGTGGACGATAACAGTATATAAATCATGAATTAACTTTGCCGCAGTTAGCACTTTATTTTTATGAGGTTATAATGTAATATATTGTTGTAAATGGGTCAAAGTGTTCAATTTGGCCAAATTAAAAGTTGGTGGTTGTCTATCATCTGACATCTGGAGAAAGCATGGATCCAGCATGAGTCAGAGTTCTGTAGCATTTTTGCAGTAATGTAAGACAAACTATAACACTTTCTCTATCCTGAGTTTGATTTGGTAGCATCTGAGCTGAGTAATTTGAGTAGTTTAATTTTGAGGTGAGATTCAAGTAGACAGATTGGGTCTGAAGTGGAAAATTTGAATTTTGTTTGGTTGGTACTATGCTCGTCTGCATCAGTGAATATCTTCAGTGCATCACCTCACCCTTTCTCAGGAAAAACTTAATTTCAAATTGCATTGATTATGATGTAATGCCTTACTAGTATGGCATTTTCTTGGTAGAAAGTCCCATATTGCAAGCTTCAATTAGAAATAATTTATATTATATTATTTTGTAGGGCATCTAAGAGGCAAAGGCAATAGATAGAAGCTGGAAAGTATTTTTAAGTTTATCAGAATTCTACACATCAACTGTAAGTGAATGTATTAATGAATGTGTTTTTTGTTTAAAGCAGAAAAATTAATTTTTAATAACTAGACAGCAACACTGAACATTTTATCACTGTATTCTGAAGCAATATGGGCTTATAGTAATTTTCTAGGATCATTCTGATAGTTTGATTTGAAATAAAAGAAAAAAATCTTTTAAGTACAAATCTAATAGGATACAGTATTAAAGAACTGCATTCAATTTGCCCACTATAAACTGGTTAGGTCAAAAAAGAAACAAAAGTGTGGAAAGATAAGCTTGAATATCCAAGTCAGTGTTTTATATACAAAAAAGTGTTTATCAATGATATGGATGATAAAGATTTATAAAAATGTAATCTCTGCTAAAGAATCTTTCAAAATGGATGAAAGGCAGAAGGCAGATTTCTGGAAAACATTTGAGACCGAGTCCCACTGCAGACTCTTAACGAAGGTCTGAGCGTATAGATTAGGTACCCAGATATGTGAATGGATCAAAGATGTCTTGTGTAATAAAGTCTGTTATGGAGTCCTAGATGGGAGTGTTAATTGGAGACAAGGATATTGCCAGGAGTGCCTCAGGTAAGTGTGATAGGTCCACTCTTATTTTCTACATACATAAATTATCTGTTGGACATGGTTGCAGCAATCTGCAGCTGTTTGCTGATGACACTGTGCTGTATGGGAAGGTATTGTCATTTAGTAACTGTAGGAGTATACAAGGAGTATACAAGATAACTTAAAACAAATTTCTAGGTGTTATGATGAAAGCTGACTTGCTCTACATATAGAAAAATGTAAGTTAATTCGGGGCAGGAAAAACAATCACATAATGTTCAAATACAGCATTAGTCATGTGCAGCTTGGCAGAGTAACATCAGTTAAATATCTAGGCATAACACTGCAAAGTGATGCAAAATGGAAGCACCTAAGGACAGTAGTAGGACAGGTGACTGGTCAATTTCAGTTTGTTGGGAGAATTTTAGGATGATGTAGCTCATGTATAAAGGTGACTGAGTAAAACACTAGCATGATGCGTTATTGAGAACAGCTCAAGGGATCTCCATCAGGTCAGATTATAGGAAGACACTGAAGCAATTTAGTGGTGTGCTGCTAGATTTGTTTACCGATAGGTTCAATCATTTCATGAGTATTACGGAGAGCCTTGATGAACACAAGAAGGGATCCCTGGAGGGAAGAAAACATTCTTTTCATGAAAAATTAATGAGAAAATTTAAAGAACTGGCATTTGAAGATGACTGCAGAATGATTCTACTGCCGCCAATGCCCATTTCATGTAAAAACCACAAAGATAAGATAAGAGAAATTAGTACTTGTACAGAGTTTTTCCCTCGCTCTATTTGTGAGTGGAACAGAAAAGGAAATGACAATGGTACAAGGTACCCTCTGCCATGCACCATACAGTAGCTTGCAAGTATGTACGTATATATAGAAATGTTTCATGTTCTTACAGCAAAACAGTTTCATTTAAATATCAGTAATAACTTATGTGAAAAGTTTAGTTAGATGAGGCCTCCTGATGTGGCATACTGATGGATGTGGCGTACTGAAGACACAATCAGAGCAACTTGAATTTACCAGTCAACACAGTATTATCACTGATGTGCATAATATGTGTAGAATTACTAGATACATGTACATGATGATTAAATAAAACACTAGCCAGCAATCTGTAATAATCGTAACCTGCAATTAATTCCTCTGAATTGTTTTTGTAATTTATCCACGAAGTATTAAAATGATAGTGATGTGTTGCTATGTCAAGCAGTCATTCGCCAACTAAATGGACAAAGCTTAGCCCATGCAGCTTGCTGTGTTATAACTAGAGACTAAGAACAATAAATAAAAAGTCCAACAATAGCTAAACATAACTTTCTGAATAAATGCACTAGGGTGAACCGTGTACTGTGAAAGTTCCTGACAGATGAGAACCGTATGTTGGACTGGTACTCAAACCCAGACTCTCACCTTTCACAGGCAAAGCTCTCACCATCTCACAGCGTTGTCTATCTCAACAGTGGCTCTCCTTTGTACTTTACAACACTAGCTCTCCTGTGGGAAAGGAATTGTGGATTAATTTACTGTGACAGCTGACAACCTTGGTCCTTTTCTGAATCATCTTCAGACACCAAAATCTTACAATTTGTTTTGTTGTTCTTTCAGACAGCCATTCAAGATTTTACATTGCTATCATTAGAGGTAACTACCAGAGGTAGGACACACAAAGGCCAGAATATTACTTATTCAAGCCATCTGAAACTACCCAGATTGAGATATATGTTCTGGTGAGGCTGCTATATGTTGCTATGTCTTTAATAACTAAGTGTTGGCCATGTTCATCACATTTAACAAGGAAATTGCCAGTCAAAGAATTTGTTTGGATCACTCAAATTTAGAGTGTTGAGTTGTGGTGGTTTCAATAGTTCATTGATTCAGTAGTGATATTCAGATGACAGTTGATTCAGTGTACTGCCTACTCTTGGAGCTAACAGCATATCAGTTTTGAAACTGCATTATTATTCACACTATTGACTCCTCTATCTTTTAGATATTCCTACCACTCATGTATCATGACGAGTACGTAGTCACTGAGCTGGGGACAAATCTTTGGACTTCATGAAGGGCAGCTACTACTGTTGTAGATGTTGATAACATATTGAAATTTTGAAAGTGGTGAGTAAGTCCTGGTTGTTAAAAAGAAAAGTGGAGCGGTTTGACAATCAGATATTTTTGGATAAAATGTCTAACAATGAAGAAGTTTGACATTTTGAATGATTAGTTAGAAAATTATGGTATGACATCAAATGTTGATTAACAGTAACCTGACAATGTATCATATCTAACTGCAGGTGTGAAATAATAAGATATTACTTCCCCAACAAATAACTGTGTATGGGATAAGGCAACTCTATTTCAATCTTACAGCAAAGACATAATTAGAAAACTACCCAGAATGAATCCAAACATGAGAAAATGTTCTTCAAGTAATACATTGCCTGCAGAAAAATCTGAAAAATTGCAACTATTTTTAGCTGAACAAGTGAGAATTAAGAGTGTCTTGTAAGAACATCGTCAATACAGACCTATATATCTTTGTCCTTAAAAATGTTCTGTTGTGTATGATTTAATGCCTCCAGACCAATTCACACATGTTTAGTTCTGCTCCTGAATGAAATGGTGTCGGAACATTTGGGTTCACAGTTTCTAATTTCTTTGTATGGTGTTTGGTTCAGCCCATTTTGGCATGTAAATACTTATAACACACACCATTCTGCATTAGAAAATCTTCATCACTACACTGAACAGCCATTATATAGTGTTAAGATTAGTATTTGATGCACAATTTTCAGACCAGTTTCATTTTGGCAACTCAATATGAGAAATCTCAACTTCCTGTAAACTCAAAGGCTATTTATCAGATACCAAAGGTTTGGATGTAATATTGTGGAATAATAATCTTGAACATGGGGACATTATATCTGGGTTGTCGTTTGTTGATGTGAACACATCCTGAGAGCAATGTCTCCAACTTTGATCAAAAGTGGATACAACCTGGAAGCTTATGACACGTGATAATGCAGACAATCTGAGCAGAAATGGTAGCATGTCAATAAGAAGTAAATGAAGGTAACTGGTGCTGCCCAGAAGATATCAGCAATTATAATTTTCTAACAGTTCTCTTAATGCTTCTGACATGTAGATGTGATTGTACAGCTAAAACTTTATACTTCATTTTTTAGTCTCCACCAGATTGAACAGACATAATAAAAATAAATAAAAGCAGCAACTGTAATATTATTAATGATAAAAATACAAATAAAAAGAAGAACTGTTTTTAGTGACACATAAATAGAAGGGAATAATGACATAGATGTGTGAATGATGCTATCCTTTTTTTGAGTAAGGTCATAAATTCCTTTTAACTAATGGATGAAGGTGCATAAAACAACACTGAAGCAAGACTTGTGCTGCACATACCGAATCTGGGATGTTAACATCGCAGCCAGCAAGGAGGAGAGCAGCCACAGTGTCTGCATGGCCTGCTGACGCAGCCAAGTGCAGGGCATTGCAGCCATTCTGAAACAAAACTTAGCTAGTCAGTCAGTCATCTGGTTTGTTATGCTAAGGGAACATGCGTTCATCCAGACATTTGTAATAAAAAGTCACTGCAACCCAATTCAACCAACAATCACAGTCATCCACCTTTTCACCCTCTCTCTGAAGCCTTTCCATATATAAATCTTTTACAGCCAGGGTTCTTTACACTCAAAGCAAACTTCATGCTCCATTTACAAAGCAATCATTTTCTGTATTTTAATTAAGAGTAAGAGGCTGTAAACTCAGGATAGAGCTTACATGGGAAAAAGCTTTGGACAAAGTTCATCCAATGGAACATTTTTGAAAAGTTTCCTTCGCACATAGTGCAGGTTTTCCTTCCCTGCTTGAATGGTCCTGTTCAGCTCAAGAATGTTGGTCAGGAAAATAAATTTGCAAGTAATTACTGATATCAGTTGAAACATTTCTTACATACAGCATTCACTGATGTTTCCCAAAGGAAGGGTTTGAAACTGGACTAACAGGAAAAAGATTTGCAACCTCTTGTTGGACTCTTAAGTCCTGGACACTAATCTGTCCATGGCAGTATTGGCGAACAGAGGATATGTAGTGATGGACTTATTCTCCTTATTGCATTATGCCATGCATTACATTTCTTGCTACTTTAATTGTGTATTTTTTTCCACTTTAAGCTACTTCTCTAGTACATTTAAGTGTGGCCTATGAGTAATGTGGAATCTACATCCTGTACCTCTGAAACCTAAAACTTTGATGTTTCCATACTATGTACACGTTTTTGAGAAAAATATGTTTGCAGACTGTATTTCTTTGTTTACACATGGTCATAGTCACAGATAGCTGAGTGACCAGTGCGACAGAATGTCAATCCTAAGGGCCCGGCTTCGATACCTGGCTGGATCAAAGATTTTCTGTGCCCATTGACTGGGTGTTGTGTTGTCCTAATCATCATCATTTTCATCCCCATCGACGTGCAAGTCACTGAAGTGCCGTCAAATCGTGAGATTTGCACCCGGCGAACGGTCTACCCGACAGGACATGGCTGCAGATCATATCGGTGTGGTACAGTCATTAAGGGCAATTGTGTGAATTAAGTGTCCTAACTACAATTTTATTTCCTCAGTGGCTTCTGAAATCTAATTTCTGAATAAATCATTTGCTTATCCACGTAACACAATAACTTATTATAATTTATTACACACACTATAATTTGTTTGCTGTGCACTCATTTATGGTAATGGAGAGCCTTTGACACCAAGGTTGTAAAGAGTGTCAGACATACAGTTCTTTCTTCATTGAATAAATTACTTAAAACTAAAGTTTCTTGCTTGCAACTTGCCAGAATGACTTTTTCACTCTGCAGCAATTTATGTGTTATATGAAACTTCCTGACACATTAAAGCTGTGTCCCAGAATGGGACACGACTTTAACCTTCTAGGAAGAGTCATATCAGTGCATACTCCACGTATTCTGGAAACAATCTGCAAGGCTGGTGCTGAGACATGTCTCTGCAATAACCTTTCTTCATTTACATCTACATTTATACTCCGCAAGCCACCCAACGGTGTGTGGCTGAGGGCACTTCACGTGGAACTCTGCCTATTATTGCACCTCAGCCTAATGTCGCACCTTTCTAAATAATACAAAGTAGGTGTAGCCACCTGGCAGCATTACGTTCATCAGTTGTATAACAGCAACCCTTTAGTACTGTGTCATCTTTGGTTGGTTGTGAAATTTTTCTAAAGTTTTGTGCACAGGAAAAGTTTTTTATGTTTCAAAAGCTCAGCAATCAATATTGTAAGAGGCAAGCTATTTTTAAACAGTGCGGCATAAAACTGAAACCACAGAATAATGTAGCTTAACAAGACATCAGCATATCGTCGTTTGTATAGTTTATTTTGGCAGTAGAGTCGAATGTTGGTTTTCTCCTAATATCGCAATTCTACTGCCGTTCTAATGTCGCACTGTGTGATAATATGCTCACTTTTTTATGTTACCATTTCTAACATTTCATCGCTCTGTCTGTACTTGCAAAAAGATATAATGTATTGTTACAGATGTCACCTAAAAAAGAGAAAGTAGTGGACTTAGGAAAATATGAGAAGAGCTATCATTGCTGTTAGGAATAGAGGGATAAGCCTGGGATGTGCATCAAAGCAATTTGACGTTCCAAAAACAACTTTGAAGAAAACGTGTGCTTAACAATGAGCTAGAGCAATCCCTTGTCAAATATTGCCCGGATATGGAGGCCAGATTTTATGGTTAATCCGCAAAACATAGAAAGAAGATGACTTTTCATTTGGTAGAAAAAAATTCTTTACGAACCCCTTTTAATAAAGAAACAACTATTGCTAGCTGGAAATGGCTCCACTCATTTATGCGGAGACACCCAGAGCTTAGTTTAAGAAAACCACAACAAACATCAGTGAAACATATTAGAAGATTTAGCAGGGAAAATGTTCAGCAGTTTTTTTGACATTTATGAACCCCTTTTACAAAAGATAAATTTTGACCCTAAGAGACTTTACAATTGTAATGAGACTGGTCTGACTGTTCTGCAGCATAAGATACTGGAAGTTGTTGCATTGAAAGGTAAATGCCAAGTTGGCTCTGTATCCTCAGCAGAGAGAGGATCGTTAGTAACCCTTGTTACTTGCATGAGTGCGACACTTTATACTTCCTTTGTTTGTATTTCCACGAAAAAATCAAAAGCCAGAGCTATTAGATGGGGTATTGAATGGAAACATGGCTGTCTACCGTAAATCAGGATGGATAGAATCTGAAAGTTTCCTTAAATGGTTTGAAGATCAGTTTTAGAAAGTGTGAAACCTACCAAGGAAGACCCCGTGATCCTGGTCTTAGATGGACACTGTTCACATACAAGAAACTTACCCTTACTTGTGTCAGCTAGGGAAAACTGTGAACATATAGTGAGTTTACCACCTCACTGTTCTCATAAGATGCAACCTCTTGACAGAGATTTATGTTTCCCCTGAAAACTTACTATGCACAGGAAATAGAAAACTGGTTGAAAACTCATATAGGTAGAGTGGTGAGTCATTTCCAGATTGCAAAGCTGTTTGCTGAACCTTACGAAAAGTCAGCCACAGTAGCTACAGCAGCATATGGTTTTAGAATAACTGGACTGTATCCACTGAACAGCAACATTTTCCAAGACCATGAATTTTCAGTGGCTGACTCTGCCATGTCCACTCATCAACAAGATGACCCACAATACTCTGTCCGTCATTCACCAAAAACTGACAAATATCCAGCTGAAACACGTCGCATCAGACTGGAACTACTTGAGCCCCAGCCTGGACCTAGTGGCTCCCAACCACCTGTAAACAAGAGTGGTACACCCATTGTTCGAGGACAGGCCAGGTGTGAAACTTCCTCACCATCTGCAAATGACTGCAACGTTTTTGCGACAGATATAAGCCCTTTTCCATAACTGAAAGACCAAACTGTTCATTTGAAGAAAAGAGGACGACCAAGCTGCCCAGCAACTGTTCTGACAAGTACACCATATAAAATGAAGCTCAGTGAATACATTTCCAAAAAATCAAACAAAAATGTTGCAAACACTGTTTTTGCTGATAGATCAAACAAAAATAATCAACTCACTGAAAAACATAAAAAGGAAAAATCATGCATAAGAAGGAAACTATTGTAATTAAGAAAAGGAATGTCCCACATAAGAGACATCCTCAGAATCAGATGAAGATCCTGATAAACCATTGACAGTGACTACAGACGATGCAGACAGTGAAAATGACTGCCAGTGTCCTTAGTTGGCTGACAGGCCCAGGGAAAAAAACGGATGACTTGTACTAAATGTCCATTGCGGTGTCATGAAGAATGTTCTGGAGCTACTGATCATAAAAGCTTTATTTGTGATTTCTGTTTGGAAGCATAAATTCCAACATTGTATAATGTATTGTATGAAGTTTATGACATTTTTCGATGTGAAATTGTTTGACAAAACTATAATATTGTACATGTAATGAAATATAATAATATTCTAAAATATTCCGTTAATTTATTTTCATTCCTTACTTCTATTTTAAAATTGTTAGAACTAGTATCTCTAATACAGCACAGAGCGATATTAGGAGGACACCTGGCGCTATATTAGGAATACTTTTTTCCAAACTGCCTAAATGTACTTGGTGTGGATTCTTATTTTTGAATTATTTATTATATGAGATATTCACTAAATTACTTCGGAAAGGGACACCAATAACCAGCTTACTAAAAAAATTAACAAAGCAACTTAATAAAAGTAGTAACAGCAAAATTACACCAAAAAAGTGGTGCGATATTCGGCTTAGTTCCCCTAATAAAAGAAATACAAACAAGAAAGGCTCTGGCATTTCAGTAAATTATGACTCACAAGAGGGTTCTAAGAGTTCTGATGCACACTATTTTTCATCTGGTACAGTTAATGAATCGCTTTCCTGGTATTCTCACTCTGATGCAAGTGAACGTTTTGTGAGCTAGTTAAAAGTGCAGATGCTTGAACGACAGATAATTATTAACATTGTAAAAATTGCAACTTTTTTGGGGACAATGCAGTCCTTTGAAATGAACATTTTCAGCTGTGGCAATGGAACGCTAGTGCCAATTTAGATTAAAAATAATTTATTTGTTCCTGGACAATGGCACAACCCTCCTGTCAATGCAGGAACTGGGGACAAATAGTTTCAACGTTACATTTGAAAACAGAAGAGCAACAGTTCAAAGAAGACAGAATGATGATCCTATTGCTAAAAAACAGATACGCTCTGAAACTCGTCAGAAACTCTCGCATTACGTTTCTCGTTGAAACTAGTAGTACAGCCACGTAATCTCCGCTCACGTAATTTGTTCAAGAAGTTAGGCGAAATCTTTGACAAAGATGTTTGTCAAGGATTCTTTATGCTGTAATATGGCGCTTCGTTTGTGGTCACAATATAGCCGATCTCGTCTCCCGAACGTAAAAACTTCGGACGACAACTGGTAAAATTCAAATCACTTTGCTTTCTTCAGTCATATTGGCCGACACTACACGAAACATGGACTGAAAAACTGATAAATTTAGTTAAAGAAGAAGTTTGCGATATCCTGAGGCTGATAAATATCGTAATCGGGATATTGTTCAGAATCTATGGACTAAAATCGCATGTTTATTGGAAACCACAAGTAAGCAAAATCATCGCAAATTTCAGGTGTAAATTATCTGTGACCTCAAAAAATAATTTGTTCAAGTGCGAAGAACGGTGTGTCTTATAAAGTTACAATACCGTGGTGAATCTATTTGGGTCGTGGTAGGTTGACATTAGCTGTCTACAAATTATTATTACTGCTTATTGGCGTTTTTATGTCATTAGGTTGGTGACACTGTTACTTGAAGCTGTTTACAAATGTACCGTAAAACGGGGTTACTTAAGCTAGTGGGGTAACAAAAGCTGTTTTTCAAGATAAACTTTGAATCCTATCGTTGTCATCACTGTTTTTATTTTGTAAGATTTTGTTGGTGCTATTGTGTAAGTAATATTGCACAGATTATCTCTGTATCTTCGAAAAGTGTTCATTATTTGAAGGTAAGTTCAGAAAATTATTTTTGTTCCAGATCAATTTTAGCACAATTTTATACCCTTCAAAACTTTGCTTGCTGGTGTTTACCAACGAAGCTTGATACCACCATTTCCCAACATAAACTCAAATATGCTTGAACTTCTTTGCTGGTTCACAACATATTTTTCCAAAACTTTTTTTATACTGAAAAGTTTACAGTAGTGTCAAATGTGGGGTAATATAAGCCACTTATAAAAGAGTGGCTTTTGTCATCCCATACCATACAGTATCAAGTTTAAAAGAAATAACAGGCATATTTTCATTTCTTTTAGGAAACAATATGGTTTGAAAGTATCAAAGGCTTGTTAGAGCTATAAAGTGTAAAGATTAAACCGAAGATAGATTAAAAATCAGTCTTGTAAAAAGTATGGCATTTCAAGGTGTCTTACTGCATTAGTGAAAGGAGGAACAAACAAGGTTTGTATTCTCCAGTGAAGAACAACAGCAGTTGGCAGAATGTGTGAGGGTGACTTGGAGATCGGAAATTCCCATTAATGTCTTTGATATTAGGTTGGTTGTCAAGACCTATCATGGCCAATGTGGAAGAAATGAACCACGATTTACGGACAACATGCAGGCATCGATTTTGTCGAATGATTCATAAAGACACACAATAGTCCCCCTAACAATCGGTTGTGCCAAAATATTAAGAGAAGTAGAGTAGCTGCGAGCAAGGAAACCGTAAACAATTGTTTGATGAGCTCACAGTCTCACTCATGAACGTTGACCCATGTATGATAGTGAACTATGGTGAAACAAATGTAACGGATGACCCAGGTCAAAAAAACGTTGCAGTAAGAAGAGGGACACGCCACATTGAACGCATTATTGATCTCTCAAAGTCCAGTAAATCTATTATGTTTTTAGGAAGTGCTCGTGGAAGGCTACTTCCCCCTTACACCACCTTTAAGCTAGAAAATCTGTATGGCAGCTAGCTAGAAAACAGTCTAAACTTTAAGCCAACATTGTAATAAAAATGTAGAGCTTCCTTTCTAAAAAAAACTTGATATGTGAAGTATAAAACTGTAATCGTTTTCAATTTTTTATCATAATGTGTGTTTCAAACAACTGGTATGTCTAATTTAGCACAGTATATGGCCTTTGCTACTCTAATCCCACCTAACGTGAACAAAACGTTAATTTCCAACAACTGGCCTTTGTTACCCCATTTTACGGGATAACTAAATTTACCACGTTTTCAGTTTACAGCTTCAGATAGACGTGTTTCAGAACATTTTGTCATATGTAAATATAAAATAGAGTAAAATATCCATGTTTTAACTCAATCAGTTACTCTCTAAAGTAAATAAATTTTGAACGGCAGATGTTTAAAGTTGAAAAGTGGCTTAAGTAGCCCCGTTTCATGGTAGTTTATATAATTATACTTTCAGTGCTCTAGGTGGTCGGCGTATCCCGTTCTAAACTTTGTCTTCCACAACTTATGTTGAATGACAGTAATTGAAAGTTAACTGACGTTTGTCTGCACAACGTCAAATAAATTCAGCAAAACAGAGTGTGTGTAGTCTTGCTTTTGAAGGTCACTACGATTCATCTCGAGTATGTAACCGGACGTTTCTTCCTTCATCTAATATATTCGTAAAATCTGCCTGGTAATTCCAATAACTCAAGTCAGAGCGTACCGTGCTCGCCATATTCCTTCTGAGACAAATGTAGCTCATTTACACGCATTCGGCATATTTTTAAATAGTAAAAGCCGCACTGTAGCACTCGTGTCCGAGCACAGAGGCATTGTGGTATCCATCCCACTGTTGGAGGTTAAAACCTAACCTATTTCATACACATACTAGATTTTAACCTAATCTAGCCTAACCTCCTCGACCCCGCCAAAAACTGAAGAAGGAGATCGGACCATTGTAGCGAAGTTGCCGGCCGGTGTTATTGGGCGACCTCTGGCGACGGCTTCTCCCGACCGTTGCCGGTGCCACTGTGAACGCAGTCTTAGGAGACTTGACATTTGGCGGAACGTCACCGTCGCGTACGTAACGTCAAAATTTTCCTCTGTGGTTCAAATTGTGGCATTCACAGTCGCCGTCAACGGACAGGTCACTTCACATCAGCATCACGTCATGGTTTCTCGGGAAGAATTTTTCGACGGCCCATAGTGTAGACCCCCCATCCCCTCCCTATAGTGTAGCCCGCTTGACAAGCAACTGATACATTTAGTACACAGTGTGAACCAATACGAAAGTATTTCCCACTGACTGCTATTGCGAAAAGGTGCTAATATGTACTGGACGACAATATTAAATTAAAGTATTTTATTTTATACACTGACGGAATACACCGCAATAAACGATACGTATCTTGTTCAGTGTACTCTACTTACGATTTTTCCAGTGGAATAGCGAAAAGAAAAACCGGGAGTAAAACTGATTCGGCATGCATACGTTTAAAATAAGATTCGTAATAAATTAACGACGAACGGTAAGAAGCAGAAATATATGTAAACATGGTTTAAGTACACAAAAATGGTTCAAATGGCTCTGAGCACTATGGGACTCAACTGCTGTGGTCATCAGTCCCCTAGAACTTAGAACAACTTAAACCTAACTAACCTAAGGACATCACACACATCCATGCCCGAGGCAGGATTCGAACCTGCGACCGTAGCAGTCGCACGGTTTCGGACTTCGCGCCTAGAATCGCGAGACCACCGCGGCCGGCTACACAAAAATGGCCCATTTAGACTTACCGTAGGCAGATCATGAGCTTCTGTCGAGGTGATAGTGGACGTCTAAATCTTGAATTTATCGTCATTTCTTCTGTTTTCCGTCTTTCCTTTAGTTGCTTTAAATTCGTGGAGATATTAGTTGCGCAGAGGGTACATTGGCCAATCTCCACGAATCCTTGAATTTATCTTCGTAATTTTTATTTGTATCTTACTTAACAGTTAAAAAAACTATTGTTTAGACATTCTGAAATATTTATAGAACGATGACTCCTCCTCTTCCAGATCCTTGTTAAGAGTGTGGAACTCTCCTTCACAGTCTCGATTTTATAACATTTTTCTCACCCAGAGCCTTTTTTGCTCTCTGTTCATTATTATCAACAGCAGTCATTGCAAACTGCTGTAAACTAAATTTCGGCATTTTATGACGATGTGTCACGAACTACGAAATAGCGCCTCTGGTGAGTATTTTACGACCCAGCAGTAACGTCACGACGTTCTTTCGACGTTGACGTATCGCCTTCGACGTTCAAAAATGTAACGGTTACGCTCCGGCAAGTGTGAATCCACCTTTAGAACTCCACACTCGGAATAATCATACTGTCATTGACGTCACTGTCTCACTCGGGATGTAGTTGGCGGCTAATTTACACGAAAGCATGTGACGTACACCTACAACTAGTAGTCGCGCGGCCGAAACAGTCATTAGGGGTCAGAGAGAGGTGAGAGGCGGAGGACGGCTTACCTCGTCGGGCAGCAGCGGGGCGCCGTCGTCGAGAAGTCGCAGCGCCTCCCTGGTGTCGCCGCGGGCCGCAGACTCACGCAGGCACGCCGCTACCGCCACCGCCGATCCGCCGTCTCGCCGGCACCTGCGACAGGGGCACGCTCATGTGAGCAGCAGCGCAAGCTAAACAGGGGCGTTTTTAGAAGTAGCGTACGGGGCATTCGGAAAGTCGATATGCACTCGACTACGAACTAGGGATGTAGATTCCGTTGGAAAATCGAAGCAAAGTTGGTAGAACACATGCTGCCAGAATGCGATTGTTTTTTAAATCGTTCTACTGTTGCGGTAACTGTTTGGTTCAGTTGATGAAAGCTATTGAATGCGATGTGTAACGTTTAGATGTTCAAATTGTTTTCAGGTTGTGATGCTTTCAATTTTTTTTTTCATGCGCTTACGCCATAGTACCGCAGCGATCGCAGGATCGGCGTGGTTACGACGGATTTGGCAATGTGAGTTTTAGGGATGGTCGGATGCCCTTCCTGCCGCCACCCCGTACCCCCCAGGACGGAATCAGAGTACCCCAACTGTCTGCGTCTAGTGTAAATCTTGAAATAGTGCGGACGTGTTTCAACTGTCTGCGACGCGTGTAACAGGCGGAACGTGGGGACCAGCCCGGTATTCACTTAGCGGCGTGTGGAAAACCGCCTAAAAACCACATCCAGGCTGGCCGACACACCGGCCCTCGTCGTTAATCCACCGGACGGATTCGATCCTGGGCCGGCGCGCCTACCCGAGTCCAGGAAGCAGCGCGGTAGCGCGCTCGGCTACCCTGGGGGGTCTGTGATGCTTTAAACTGAGGAATGTAAAAATTGAGTTGTTTTGAAAATCAGCCTGATGCAAACACAATTAATTAATTTATTTTTTATATATTTTTATTTTTATATTTACCGAGACAGTTCAATTAGCGATGTAATTTTAAGAAATAAAAAAAATTGACCCACAGAAGATGACACAAAGGTGTCGAAACATGTCTGGGTAAATCTTAAAAAGAAAGAAGCAATTAATTAATTGTGTTTGCATAAGGCTGATTTTCAAAATAACCCAATTTTTAAATCGCAAACACGGAAAAACATCAAGAGGAACTTCAAACCTTAGTAAAATGAGTCTCTGAGGAACGTCTTTTTCTTATCCAACATGTGCTTCGACAGGGTGATAAATACACAGATTTGGTGCATGAGGAATTTTCTGAAAAGTTCCCGGAAACAGCAGTACCTCGTTGTAATTAAGTTGGTCGGCTTTGTGAGAAATTTCGAGAGACAGTCTCTGGGAGACCATCTAAACTAAACGAGCAGGAGTTGTTGGATATTTCTGACTCTACGCAGTAGAGACCAGAAAAATCATCGCGCAAGCTGGCACAAGAAAAAGATATCGGGCTTGCTTCCACCTATAAAGTGGTTAGACAAACATTAGAACTGTTCCCGTACAAATTGGCGGCAGTGGATAAACTGAAAGGTGCGGATCATAAAAGTCGAATCGGTTACTGCAAATGGTTTAGAACTCTTACTGAGAGGAATACTATCGATATTTTTGATGTCACCTTCCATATCTGGTCAACTTCTCTCGTCATGGTTCAAATGGCTCTGAGCACTATGGGACTTAACATCAGAGGTCATCAGTCCCCTACAACTTAGAACTACTTAAACCTAACTAACCTAAGGTCATCACACACATCCGCGCCCGAGGCAGGATTCGAACCTGCGACCGTAGCGGTCGCGCGGTTCCAGACTGAAGCGCCTAGAACCGCTCGGCCACACCGGCCGGCCCCTCTCGTCATGTTAACACACAATACACACGATTATTGTCAACGGAGAACATTCGTGCTGTGCTTGAAACTTCATTGCATTACCAGAAAATTAAAACTCGGTAGCAATATCCAGACGGCGCATTACTGGACCTTTATTTTTATTTTATTTTTTTAAGAGTCCGTGAGCAGTGAACGTTATTGGTCAATGATTCACGATTTCATTAGTCAGCTAAAGGAAGGCTGAATCAACTGCTCACGGTTTCAGCAAGATGGCGCTACGGAGCACACAGTTAAAAACGCAACGCGGCTTCTCGAAGAGCTTTTTTGGGGAACGTGTCCTGTAAATAAACTATGGCGTCGTCACTTGCCGAGCAATACTCCAAAAGACTTTACGGAAGCAGCAAAATGTGTAGTTTATAGCAGTCGCTCACGCACGCTTCGCGATTTAAAAACTGAAATAACTGCGTATGTGAGAATCACATCAGAATGAAATCTGCAGAAAGTGTTTGCCAGTAAAATTAAGCGGATTCAGACTCGTACAGCCGCCCGTGGACGTCATTTCCAACATAAGGTGTAACGGCCCAGCAGAAGAAGCGAAGTTCGAGCGAAAATATTAGCCGCCCCATTATTTGGACATGCACACATTGGGACGTAGGCGACACGGGGTAAGGCAGCGCAGCACACCGCAGCTCAGGAAAAGCTGCGCGACACAGTAAGAGCACGCATTGGGAGACAGTTTCTTAGCCGGTAGTGCACAGTATTTCCTTGTGAAACAATGGCTGAACTCGATCTTAGTTCAGAGTCGGAATCTGACTGACATACTGATGTTGTTATCAGACACTTGAGACGGGAAGAAGTCTGGAAGGAAAATCATGTAAATGAATAAGAAACAAAAGCTGAATTGACGTCTAAACGGGCCAGTAGTTACTTCCGTTTAGATTGGAGCCAAAACCACAAAATTCATGGGCTTATGTGGACCTCTACTTTTCTGAAGGTTATAATGGCTAAATATAAATTGGGAACGAAGACAAACTGGCTTGTTATTAAGGTGTTTTACACTGATGAAAAAAAATCACAACACCAAAAACTAATTAATGTAGAGTAATGAAATTTAGGAAATGGTTCAAATGGGTCTGAGCACTATGGGACTTAGCATCTGAGGTCATCAGTCCCCTAGAACTTAGAACTACTTAAACCTATCTAACCTAAGGACATCACATACATCCATGCCCGAGGCAGGATTCGAATCTGCGACCGTAGCGGTTACGCGGTTCCAGGCTGAAGCGCCTAGAACCGCTCGGCCACACCGTCCGGCATTTAGGAAATTACAGATTAATGTAAGTGGGAGATAAGCCATTGCAAATGTGAAATGCTGGTACGTTATTAACGGTGTAATCACCAGTATGTTGAATGCAAGCATGCAAACGTGCATGCATTGTGTTGCACAGGTGCCGCATGTCAGTTTGTGGAATATAGTTCCATCCCTGTTTCACTTGGTGGGCCAATACAGGGACGGTTAATGCTATTTGTGGCTGACACTGGAGTTGTCGTCTGATGATGTCCCATACGTGCTCGAATGGACAGATCTGGTGATCGAGCAGGCCAAGGCAACATGTCGACACTCTGTAGAGCATGTCGGGTTAGAGCAGCAGCACATGGGAGGGCATTATCCTGTTGGAAATCAAACCCTGGAATGCTGCTCATGAATGGCAGCGCGACAGGTCTAATCACCGGATTTACGTACAGACTTTTAGTGTGGGTTCATGGGGTAACCACGAGAGTGCTCCTGCTGTCATACGAAATCGCACCCCAGACCATAACTTCAGGTGTAGGTCCATTTTGTCTAGTAAGCAGACACGTTGTTTGCAGGCCCTCAACTGTCCTCTCACCCATCACTGGCACCGAGGCAGGACCAGCTTCCATCGGAAAACTCAACAGACCTCCACCCTGCCCTCCAATGAGCTCTCACCTGACACAGGTGGCGGTGGGTTGGGATCAGTGGAATGCAAGCTACAGGCCTCTGAGTAGTAGATAAGTGGAGTCACCGATCCAGTCTAACCCAAATCAACATTTTAATATTAATAACCGTAAAAAATCAAAAGCTTCATTTTTTAGACAAAGCACGAAGGCAGTTACGCGCACGGAAAATGACATTTTTAGATATAAATAACTATATTTTCACTCATCCCACCCCATGAGCGCAAATTGCAAGGTAGCTGAAAGTATAATTTCGAATGCACGACCAGATTCAGAGCAAAAATTCTAGATAATGAAATTCATTATTATAATATTTATTTTTGTTCATTCAACAGAATAAAATTTTGTTAAGCTTCTCGATTCTCAAAAACTGCAAAACCATCGGCGCCGTCTGTAGGAAATCCCCGGAGGGAATCTTTCAACTTTTCTATTTTCTCATCTTCTCAACCTTCGGGTTTTTTTTCCCAAGTCCTCTTCAGCGACTTCCTAACAGCTGCTCTTCCTCTGCATCCGTCTCCCGTCGTCTTTAATTGAGGGGGCAGAGCTTCTTCAGCAGCATCTTGATGTTCGATGATCCCCATTGCTCGGGTGGCCAGCCCACTCCCCGCCTGGGGCAACCGGGAGCACAGGCAGTCGTTTGCGGCTTTGTACATATAGTTCGTATTTCGACAAAGCTGGTTCAAATTTAGTCATTTTCGTATATTTATTTTGGTTGTAAATAAACTTTTTTTTTAATTTTTGTATTTTCTTTGAATAGATGGTATGCAAATAATAGGTAATGATAGTTAAAATATTCAAATTAATGTTATAAAAAAGAATTCAAATTTAAAATCAAGAATGTTCCCCTATTAATTTAAATGGAACAAACATCTAAAAGGAGAGATAACTTGCCCAAGGCCGAGAGTGGGCAGGACCCCTGCTCTTATTAATGGGGCCAACGAGATATACGGGCCCTACAAAGAATTTGTGACGTCACACCTGACGTTTTGTCAGCTACACTTTGCGAACGCTGGGCTCCGTGCACGACCCACGGGAAATCAATATTTCATTGAAAAGGTACCCACTAAAGATCTTAATTTTGTCATGTGCTATCGAGAACTTGCGTTTAAGCACGAAGTCAAGAATTAGGAACATCGTCTGAAATAGTTACTCGCTCCCCGCCGGAGACGACTGCTGGCACTCGTAAGACCTGCAGTGTCACGTGCTGTGGCGTACGCGCAACGGCTTGTCTTTCTCGTGGGCCTCGTCTTACAGCGCGTGACGTCAGGGGAGTAGGACAGGTTTGAGCAGCATCTGTGCTACATTAATGAACAGGAAGCCAAGGAGGGTCCAATAATTTGCAGCGGAGGGGGTGCAGAAACGTGGTATTGAATGCTACCCAGTGGCCGATTTTGGTTCCGCAGATGTGTACTTTAGAAGGGGGTGTCTTTTTTTGGTTACTGTTTTGTTTTTATTTTACAGTATAGCTATCTTCCTAGTTTCACAGGGCTTATTGTTTCATTCACTGCTCTCCTCTAATTTAAGACCACACATATTCGCACATATGCTGATGAACCAAGACTACTTATAATTATTTTAAATATTAAATGTGCAGATTTAGGGTCTCTCGGGGATGTGTTATGAAAAGACTGTCAAGCGCGCTGCCTTTTCCCGACGTTTCTGGAATGGTTGATATAACGTGATTCCCTATGCCGTTCCAGTTTATTTATAATGCGTTGGCTGAAACGGGTTATTCTGTTGTGCTGACGCATTGATGACTTCGAAATCATTTTATTTTCCGTGTTCAGAATCGCTTTCCAAAACGGGACACCACTATGATGTACACAAGTACTTTCCAAACGGCAGAATCTTTGAGATCAGGGACTGAGCGGAGAGGTAATCGAACTGCTCGGCTTGTGAAAAACGTTGAGAAGTGGTGTCGCCGATATCGATTCAGATATCGAATACAGCGATATGATCTGCGAGGTTGCACCGCCAGCGTTGGGCCAAGCCACTAGCCTTCACTGAAAGCGACGAGTTGCTTGGCGGGCACACCCTTCTCCAGCACGTCGTCTCACGTAGAGAGACTCCATGATTTCCGGGGAAAGTTAAGAAAGTGGTCCTAAAACCAAAGGACATAGTTAAAGAAAGTTAGGAAAGTGGTCCTAAAACCACCTGGTAGACGCAAACCAGAAGACATAGTTAATGTCGTGTTGTTACATTCCTACCGTCTGCTGTATTACTACCACTCTGCTTACTACATTGGATTTAGTATACGTTCTGATCCTACTGTTACTTGCTTACAATCGACAATCATAACTCGACTGGGTTTCGAGACCAGTTTGTAATCTACCGGTGTGCGTTTTGCCTAATAAGTGGGATGTGCCTCATGCTACCACACGAGGTACCGCAGGTGGTTGAAGCCATCCTTCATCTTTGAACAGTGCGTCACGATCACGCCCTTTCTGCCTCAGAGAAGTCTGTTCGCTGAATGTTACACTTCGACCTCCATTTTCAGTCGTGCAACAACTGCGCCAAGTGACTTCATCAGTCGACACAGGTTTGAAGAAAGGATGTCGGAATGCTGGTAGACGACATCATTTTGATCATGGCTGACGAGGCTTCATTTCCATTTGTTGTGAATGGCCACACAACAGTTAAGCTACTGAGCACCCGAAATCCTGCGAGAACTGCATCAACAGGTCTCTACGACTAGAGAGACTAAGTTTATCTCGATACACCATTAAAGGTTCTTTATTTATGGTTTCGTGGAAACTGGCAAACAGTGCCTGTTAACATAGATCGCTACCTAGCCATGTTGGCGATTCCCTGTTTAGAATTAAGACGAGGAGGTATTAATCTCAAACAGTGTGATTTCAGCAAAACGGCGCGACTTGCACACAGAATGGAATGTGGAATGGCCTCTTCGATCACCAGATGTCGCTTTGTGGCTGTCTGCTTGACCAGCAGGCGACACCTCGGCCTCTGCCCCTGGCGAAATATGCGGGCCACGAAGCAGGCTGGCAGTCAGGTGGGCAGCAGGTACTCAGAAGCGGTGCTGCTAGCGGTTTTGCCCGTCCAAATGGCCGTAACAGATCCACACGTAATACTGGGGTGCCGCCATGGCGAAAACTCACAGGCCGTAAATTATTTCATAGCTGTCGCAAAGTGATATTAAAAAAGATACGGCTGTGGCAGCAAGCGAAACAGAGTAACGAGGCAAGGAAGCACGTCTAAATACCCACTCTGTAGATGCAAGCCGGCCGCGGTGGTCTAGCGGTTCTAGGCGCGCAGTCCGGAACCGCGCGACTGCTACGGTCGCAGGTTCGAATCCTGCCTCGGGCATGGATGTGTGTGATGTCCTTAGGTTAGTTAGGTTTAAGTAGTTCTAAGTTCTGGGGGACTGATGACCACAGATGTTAAGTCCCATAGTGTTCAGAGCCATTTGAAGCATTTTTTGTAGATGCAATAGTACTTTAGGTGTTGACGATGGAAGAAATACATGTACTTAGTATCTTTAAAAATTAATAACTTCCAAAGGTCGTAAGCGATCTTTATGTACAAAGTATCAAGCGATAGAGCTTGAATAGCCTTAACTGAAAACAACTTCATAATTTATGTCAAAGCAGTACCATTTGAGTTAGGGCAGGAACGTTGGTTCCGAGTGTTAATACTCAATTTAGTGCAAAATATATAGCAAAACAATAAATGGAGCGCCTATATCTAACAGTAGAGTAAAATAACTATGTAGAGGTTTATTCTTCTCAGATTTAAAATAGGTAACAGTAAATCATGCTAATTTTGACTATTTCTCTTAATAAGTTTCAATTAACCCAAAAATCAACGACCTCGCCGAAACAGTCATGTAACCACCGAAAATCTGATGAAATTCTAGCTCTAAATAACGTGTAACGCCTCTGGTAACGATAAGTTTAATGCAATTTTTATTCATCATGAAGTTCACGTGCAGGCAACGGAGGACATTATGATATATTTACTGCTAAAGAGACAATCAAAGTGGCATTTTTCAAGAGCTCAAAACAATCAAACTTGCAAGCGCGAGTCTCGTACAATGTACAGATGTACGGTTTTGTTTTAAATAGTGTGTTCAGTTTGTGTAATTTTGTGGGCTTTGCAACGTTGCCTGTGGTGAGTTACTTTTCGAGGTTCGTGGTTAACGCATCCGCTAATGACCGGCGTGTCAGTCACAACTGAAGTGATTGAAATTTGTTAGGCGAAGAGTCCTGGGACTTCCAGAATTTCTTCAGGAGTTGGGGAACTTTGAGAAGCTTTTCGACAGTTGTGCTTGTGAACTTTAAGTCTGAACCGCAGCGTCGTGTTTAGGAATCTGTGAACATTTCTGCATAGATTTGTGAAATTTGAAAAGTAATCGACAACCGATTTTTGTAACTTTTACTTTGCTGAGGCGGACTTAGTGCAGTCTTGAGCGAGCCTGCAAATCAATCTCTCGTTGCACTCACAGTATTAAACGAGGCCCCAATAAGCATTTTAACTATTCAACAGTGCCCAGATCTTGTTAAGGACATTTGTAAAATTTCGCCAGTCCTAATCCTTCCTGCAATTTAATCAAGTTAGACGAAGTTAACGGAACAGTACCAGCGCAATGTGGCCGCTGTGTGGCAGTCTCCTGAACACACGTGAAGGCAACAAACTTTAAAAATTAGCCACGCACTTTGTTAACCACTTTAACACAGAGAGAGTCTGTAAAGAGCGAGTTTGTGCATCGCAGCCCGCGCCACAAATAGATTCGCATAAAAAAATAGTTAAAAAAGCTTCCGTGAGCCAATACTGTGGTGTAGTCACTCATAAATCGTAAAAACGTATACGGGCTTATTCGGCCTTGTCCGGCGGAATTTTTCTTTGGTTAGCATTCATCGTTCAAACACCGCGCCGCCTGGCCTCAGACGCTCGGTGGCTCTCGGTCGAACACGCGCGTCACTTCACTTGGAAATGCCGTTAAGACTCTTAAAAGAATGGTCAACGTGATCTTAGCACACCTTAGATCGTCTACGCAGAGTGGCGATTTCTTCCAAACCAGAACTTGCTGTCGTCAGAGACGTCTTCTGCTCTTGAAGTGCTGGAAAACATTTTTCGTATAGCTTCACTCATTAAAGAGATATTGCGGGCGAAGCACAAGATATCTTAAGATCCACAGTATCTGACAAAGAGGTTCCTTACTCGTGACGTCATAATAAGTTCATGCAGTCACCACGAGCTTCGTCGCGGGCAACTTTCTTCACTCAATATTGAAAGTGATAATTTTAGACGACTAAGTTATGCAGATATTATAAGTAGCTTTATTAGTACCAAGCTTAGGTCTGAAACTAACAAGAAAATGGAATTAACTGAAACTTTCACGTTAAGGCTGATGGTCTGGGAAAGTATAGTATTTTATTTAAATATAAGTAAAATTTGAGCCAACGGCCTTGCCTCAGTGGTAAAACCGCTTCCTGTCAGATCACCGAAGTTAACCGCTGTCGGGCTGGGCTAGCACATGGATGACTGACCATCCGGTCTGCCGAGCGCTGTTGGCAAGCAGGGTACACTCAGCCCTTGTGAGGCAAACTGAGGAGCTACTTGATTGAGAAGTAGCGGCTCCGGTCTCGTAAACTGACATACGGACGGGAGAGCGGTGTACTGAGCACATGCCCCTCCATCTGAGCATCCAGTGACACATGTGGTTGAGGATGACACGGCGGCCGGTCGGTACCGTTGGGGCTTCAAGGGCTGTTCAGACGTAGTTTAGCTTATCAGTAAATTTTGCCTAATTGATAAACTCCTTTTGTTATCTTGAATTTACCTAACAAACATGTCTGCTTACTGTTACATTATGGTGCTTCTTTAAATTTAAATACTGCTTTTTGTATGGTCGTGAATCTCAGATTTTTATACTTTTTTAAAAGAAGTATAGTTAACCACAGATATGTTGCAAAACTAACTGATATACTTTAACGATTTAAATCTTTAAGTCTCATCCTTTCTTCAAATCACAAAGCGTATAGTAAGATCTTATACAGTTAAACGATAATCTTAAATGCTGCGTTGTAAGCGTTTAATCAGAAAATTGCTCTAAATCCTATGTTTTTGGGATAGATGTGACAAAGTTCCCGCTGTTAGAGTCCATACATGAGGTTCAGCCAGTATTCTATATCAGGTAAATACGGCACTGCTCCCTGTTGTCACACTCATAAATAGAAGAAACAGCGACAGGCTATACAAAATGTCCGCTAAACAGTCACGAAATGCAGCTTTGTCCTTCGAGGAACACGCATTGTTTAGTCGGGATACCAATATGATAGTGAGAAGTCAAAAAAAATTAGTAAGCAGCAAGGATGCAAAGTAAACTGATAAACTACTCCCTGAACGATGCCTACTGAAAAAAATAAAAATAAAACTGGCTATGCAAACTTTAAAATATACCCTTACATTGCTGTCTGTAATTCGAGCAAATATTGTTGGACTTGCGATTATTACTTGATTGTCTGCAAATATGAGACTCTGAATGGATTTATGACTATTCATGTCGTTATCAAAACTTAGTTATCTACAGCAATTTTTAGGGCCAATGTATTAATAAAATTGGTATCCACCTCCGTAAGCGAGGCCGTTAATGTACGCTTGTGCTGTGACGCTCGGCTCGTGGCAGTCGGTTCAGGTGCTTATACTGAGAATTTTCTTCTATGTGTACACAGAACTCGGTCTCCGTAGCTGACTGCTTTGCGGGAGGCCTGTGTTCGATTCCTGGTGCTGCCACAGATTTTTCCTTGGCAGGAGGCCTGCTACGGGGTACACTCAGCCTCAGGTGGCCAACTGAGGAGCTAATCGACCGATTAGTAGCGGTTCCACGTCAAGAAACCCGACAACGACCGGCAGAGCGGTGTGCTGACCAGATGTCCTCCATACCGCTTCCGATGGGGACATTGCGAAGAGCGACACGGTGGTCGATCTATCAGAATATCTCAGATAAAAAGAACAAATGAGAAATAACATTTCTATCAGAAATACATTGTATGGAAAAGAAATACATTGTATGGAACAAAACGAAGACACGCCAACTTTAATACTTTGTTGCATTATATCTCGCCATGTCACCCGTACACTTGTACCATGACGAGTGCTCCTTACAAGGGAACCTCCCCATCGCACCCACCTCAGATTTAGTTATAAGTTGGCACAGTGGACAAGCCTTGAAAAACTGAACACTGATCAATCGAGAAAACAGGAAGAAGTTGTGTGGAACTATGAAAAAATAAGCAAAATATACAAATTGAGTAGTCCATGCGCAAGATAGGCAACATCAAGGATAATGTGAGCTCATGAGCGCCGTGGTCCCGTGGTTAGCGTGAGCAGGTGCGGAACGAGAAGTCATTGGTTCAAGTCTTCCCTCGAGTGAAGAGCTTAATTTTTTATTTTCAGTTTATGTGACAAACTCTTATGTTTTCATCACTTTTTTGGGAGTGATTATCACATCCACGAAAAGACTTAACTCGGGCAAGGTAGAAGAATCTTTTTACCCATTCGTCAAGTGTACAAGTTAGGTGGGTCGACAACATATTCCTGTCATGTGACGCACATGCCGTCACCAGTGTCGTATAGAATATATCAGACGTGTTTTCCTTTGGAAGAATCGGTTGACCTATGACCTTGCGATCAAATGTTTCCGGTTACCATTGGAGAGGCACGTCTTTTCGTCTACTAATCGCATGGTTTTGCGATGCGGTCGCAAAACACAGACACTAAACTTATTACAGTGAACAGAGACGTCAATGAATGAACGGACAGATCATAACTTTGCGAAAATAAAGAAAGTAAACTTTTCACTCGAGGGAAGACCTGAACCACGGACCTCTCATTCCACAGCTGCTCACACTAACCACGGAACCACGGCGCTCCTGAGCTCATACTATCCTTGATGTTGCCCATGGACTACTCAGTTTGTATATTTTGCTTATTTTTTCATAGTTCCACACAACTTCTTCCTGTTTTCTCGATTGATCTGTGTTCAGTTTTTCAAGGTCTATCCACTGTGTCAACTTATAACTAAATCTGAGGGGGGTGTGATGGGGAGGTTCAAATGGTTCAAATGGCTCTGAGCACTACGGGACCTAACATCTTAGGTCATCAGTCCCCTAGAACTTAGAACTACTTAAACCAAACTAACCTAAGGACATCACACACATCCATGCCCGAGGCAGAATTCGAACCTGCGACCGTAGCAGTCCCGCAGTTGCGGACTGCAGCGCCTAGAACCGCAAGACCACCGCGGCCGGCTGCGATGGGGAGGTTTCCTTGTTAGTGAAGCAGCCTGCTTTATATAACAATCTATGGCCATTACATGGCGTTAAATGCAATTTGGCTTGTGAAATAAAATTCAGATTTTCGTCTAATAGTCAAGCATATAAAAAATTATCCATAAAAATAATGAACTGGAACTCTCACAGTAATGTTCAAGGTAACGTCTACAAATTGAACATACACTCGTTTCGCGAAAAATAGCTGGCAGTCATTTCATACAAGTAATCCACAGGAATACAACGGACAGTTGTATTACACAAATATAAATAGCGATCAAGATGGACAATTATATACAAAAATTTTCAGTTAATTTTCGGCTGGTATTGGGACTTCTTGATCACGAGACTTCGTATCAGGTTCTGGAATTAAGTTCTACAGGGGGTTTCTAAAATAAACATAAAAAAAGAAAATGAGAGGGCTGGTAGAGTAGCTCATAACAAGTAACTGTCGCATAGCAACCCACGTCCGCATCCCTTAGCGTTCGAGCGCTAGACAATATTTAACAGCGATCGCTGCCGGGGAGGTAGGCATACAACCTGCCATCCGCGGTGAAATAGTAGCAGGTATTCCGGGGAGGGTAACACCACGCGATTTTTTCCGGCATTTGCTGGCATGTGAATGCCTGTTTGATATAATGTCGTAGGTCAGGGTGTCACCAAACGGAGACACACTTGTGTTTGGTTCTGAACAGAGCGGTGTCTGAATCGTCGAGTGCCAGATCTGCACACGTTCATCGCCATCCACAGGTGTCTCTCTTAGA
The DNA here is from genome assembly GCF_021461395.2 of Schistocerca americana. Classification (NCBI taxonomy): domain Eukaryota; kingdom Metazoa; phylum Arthropoda; class Insecta; order Orthoptera; family Acrididae; genus Schistocerca; species Schistocerca americana. The sequence continues at coordinate 604,948,588 of NC_060120.1, forward strand.
GCAGGTGCCCTTGAGGTGTGTCGTCCACTGACAAAGTATCATAAAGGCGCATGTGCATTTGAGGCCCACATCGAAACCCGATGCATTCATTTTGTGATACAGATGCGAAGGCCGGACACGTTCGTCAGTGCACCAGAGTTTGAAGAGGAGGCGTTAGCACAGCTGCACAACACGCCCTCTACAAACTCGAGGAGTGTTGCTCGAGATGTAGGTATTCCACGGTCGGGCGTGTGTGGAATGAAGATCATTTGCATCCTTATCGGCTTCAGATAGTTCAAGCCCTTAAACCAGGAGATTTTGAGCTTCGCATTGACTTCTGCCAGTGATTTTGCAGATGTGTGCCATCCAAACTGAATTCCCACACTTTGTACTTTTTTGCGGATGAGGCATCCTTTACAAGAGCAGGTGTTTTCAACAGCCACAATCAACACATATGGGCATAGGAAAATCTGTACGCCCCTCTGTTCGGGTCACCAAGAGCGCTTCGCCTACAACATTCGGGCTGGTTTGGTAGGCGATAATCTGATTGGTAAGTACATGCTCTCCCAACGACTGAACGCAAACAGATACTTAATCTTGCTAAGAGAAACATTGCCACAGTTATTGGAACATGTCCCACACAACGTGCGACAGCGCGTGTAGTACCAACATGATGGTGCATCTGCGCATTTCGCTCTTGCGGTGCGGCCGGTGGTATGACCTGCACGTTATCCCAACTTGACATCCCCCGTGTTTTTCATCTAGACACAAATGAAATCTGTCCTCTAAAAACACGTATCGAGACGGATGAAAAGCTAAGAGTGCAAATTATGGCAACCTCTGATGCTGTCACAGTTTTCCACGGATGTTTGAAAGGGTGCGGCAGTCACAGGCGTCGTCGTACGGCATACTTTCAAGCTGGAGGGCGCAATTTCCAGTTTTTTTTTTGTAATTGTTTGCAAATAAACGACATGAAACACCAACCCCACCTCCCTTTTACTTTGATGTAACAAAGAAATTGAAAACATTGCCGTGGCGACCTGTTACCATGTAGACTCGGGTGGCGGTTCGTATGCCTACTTTCCCGGGACGGATGACGCTTTTAAATAACGCCTAGCACCGAACGCTAAGGATTCCGACTTGGGCTGATATGTGAAAGTTGCTTGTTATGACCCATTTACAAGCCCTCTCATCTTTTACATTCATTTTAGAAACATCCTGTATACATCTCCACAGTGTCTCATGGTGTAACTCAATCCAATGTAACATTCGATGAAGATGTGAAGATCTTTATGTTGGATGAGGACGTCCATCTATTCTGTTTTCAGTCTTTCTTCCCTCTTTCAGATCTATCGATGACTCTAACATAACATTTGATCAAAAGCATACGAACATCCTTACGTAATGCGTAATTTATCACCAGAAGTTACGCAGGAGGACCGACCATTATAAAAGGATGCGCCAGGGGAGCATAGTGTTGTCACGGTAGCAAAGCACTAAAAGCAGAATAGGTCGTTCAGAAGACCTCAGTAACTTCGAACGTGGACAAGTCAGTAGATGTGACCTGAGTAACAAATCCATCAAGGACATTTCAACCCTTGCAAAGCGGCCCAAGTCTATTTCTGATGGTTTGATTGTGGAGTGGAAATGTGCAGAGGCAGCCACAGTTAAACCAAGACCAGACAGTCCCCATGTCCCAAGGGGTCGTCGACCATTGCGGAGGATGGTTATAAAAAATTACATGAAACCAGCAGAAGGAACCACTCGTATTCCAAAGCGCTAGCAGCAATACCTTAGAGGAACAGTTCGGAGACGAAGCCTAATTATATCAGCATGGCTAGCATCTGTGAAATGTTTGTGGACAATATAATTCTTGAAATGGATTCGCCTGCGCAAAGTCCCGACCTGAACCCTACGGAACGCCTTTGGGATGTGTTAAAACGTCGACTCGCTCCAGACCCCAGTGTCTAATAACACAACCTTCTCTGGTTTCGGCTGTCGTAGAAGAATGGCCTGCCCTTCCTCCACAGACTTTCAAACACCTGTTGAAAGCGTCCGCAGCACAGTTCAAGCCGTAATAAAGATGAAAGGTAGACACGTCCAGTATTGATGTCCACGTTTAGGCGTGCGGATACTTTTGATCAGATATTTTACATATAATCATAGTAGTCAGCTCCACGTCGGCCGGGGTGGCCGAGCGGTTCTAGGCGCTTCAGTATGGAACCACGCAACCGCTACGGTCGCAGGTTCGAATCCTGCCTCGGGCATGGATGTGTGTGATGTCCTTAGGTTAGTTAGGTTTAAGTAGTTCTAAGTTCTAGGGGACTGATGACTTCACCAGTTAAGTCCCATAGTGCTCAGAGCCATTTGAACCATTTTGAAGTCAGCTCCACATCAGAACACTGGAGAGATCACACTCATCGCGATGGAAAGGTCAGTCTAAGCAAAAAAGAAAGCAATTTGGCAGCTCAACCTACCCTCCGCGTGTCTCCTAACCAACAACATCATATGACTTTCTCTCAGTTAAACTGATGACAAAGAACACCTATTTTTTCAGCGCACAGGGAATGCATTGAGATAGGTAAAGTCTGACTCTTTTTGAGATAGTTTTAAACCCATTGCTATTTTGTTGTTAGTAAAACTAATATCCACTGTTTCGAAATTGTACGTTACATCTACACCGAGTCAGCTCGTCTCGAAATTGTTTCAGAACGTATACTGTCTTATATTTCTCGTTATTGCACTTTAACTACAAGCCAAATCTAATACTGTTTTTATCAGTTACTTTCCTTGTAACCGTTAAATTCATTCATTGGTTCATTCATCGTATTCTGTAAAGGTCATCAAGAAGGAGAACTTCATAGATGTGGAATGGATAAAAGTCCATCGTAACCAAAGTCAAGCAACTCGTAGGAACTTAATCCGCACACTGCATTAATAATAAAGGGTTCAGTTTGTATTTTTAGGTTATCGTGGGCTTCACAAACTGAATAAATCACTATACATTTCGGAGCTGCGTGTCAGTTTCGTCAAGTTGAAACATACAGTGGTCGTACATTCGGGATATTCTTTCAGAAGGAAGATTCGCAGCAGCTGTGTATTCCGATGGTAGGTTTTTCCGCTTGACAAAGGTGAAAAGGAAACTGGTATAGCACGGCGGACAGTCGGTGCCTCGCAGGCGAGACAGCACGACAGCCGTCGGCACGACACGGCGCGTGCGGCGCATGCGTACGGGCGACAGGTATGCGTGTGACGTCACCGCCACCGTTGCGCACCTGCAACGACCGCGCAGCTGCCGTCCACACAAACGCCGCTCTTCGTGCCGAACCCCCACAGGAACCTTGGCTCGGCAATTATTTACTTTCACGTTCCACTGAGCACGTTCGCAAGACCTCAATATAATAAAAAAAGTATCCACGAGACTGACACATTCTCTTACGGGGAAAATGGCTCTACGCCTATTCATTTTCGCGAGTAACGCTGAGTGAGATTTATATTTTACTTAATCCGTGAGAGCAATTTGAAAACATTTGTTCCTTTAGATAATAAATGCACTTACTTTGCAATATAATCCCCTCTACGCTGGTATACTGTTCTCCGACGTTTTCTTTGCGTCTAAGCCAGCCGGAGTGGCCGTGCGGTTCTAGGCGCTACAGTCTGCAGCCACGAGACCGCTACGGTCGCAGGTTCGAATCCTGCTTCGGGCATGGATGTGTGTGATGTCCCTAGTTTAGTTAGGTTTAAGTAGTTCTAAGTTCTAGGGGACTGATGACCTCCGAAGTTGAGTCCCATAGTGCTCAGAGCCATTTGAACCCGTTTCTTTGCGTCTAGACTCCAGTCCTGAATTGCAGTTCTTGATGCAGCCCACGCATTATGGCATCAGTGTCCTCTACAATGCACTCTTAAAGGGCATTTAGTTGAAACATGTTTTTAAATTTGGGTTAAGGTGAAACTCGGAGCTTTGACTACGAAGGCAGATTTTCTAGAAATTTGTGTTTAACATCCCTCCGTTTTCCCGTTGCTAAGACACTTTTTTTGAGAAATTGTGTAGTTTGAAGAACTTTTGTCCTCTTTTGCCATCCAAACCTCTCCTCGCATATTTTTCGTTCAGTAGGACCAAAAGCCTTGCATAGTATTCGCCAGTTCCTCCTGCAAGGTAACTGCCCAGAATATGGTCTTTTTTCATCGGAGACAGTGCAGTGTGACATTTGACGCAAGTGAAGTAGACTGCACCTTTTTCGATGCACGGCTACACGTTTGCAACTTCTGCCTCGATTGCTGTTTGCGACGTACAGTGGTGACACAGCTCGAGTTCCGTCGCGGGATACAGGCTGGCTCTGAGCACTATGGGACTTAACTTCTGAGGTCATCAGTCCCCTAGACTTAGAACTACTTAAACCTAACTAACCTAAGCACATCACACACATCCATGCCCGAGGCAGGATTCGAACCTGCGACCGTAGCGGTCTCGCGGCTCCGGACTGCAGCGCCCAGAACCGCACGGCCACCGCGGCCGGCGCGGGATACAGGTTGCCGACATTAAAATATTTTGACACGGAGACTGTCGCCACAGAGAGTTCTCGTTTGCGCGTTTTTCTGCTCCGTAAGAATTAGTGTCTTGCCAGAAGCAGAATTATAGGTGACATATTCAAACGTTCTTTCCGTCCCTGCCTCGGAGCTTCCGCGGCGTCATGTGAAATCAGACTCGCGGCCGCGTCAGAATCCACACACTCGTGTCCACATACGGCGCATGAGACAAATAACGCGACGTGCTAAAAAATGGCTCTGAGCACTATGGGACTCAACTGCTGTGGTCATAAGTCCCCTAGAACTTAGAACTACTTAAACCTAACTAACCTAAGGACAGCACACAACACCCAGCCATCACGAGGCAGAGAAAATCCCTGACCCCGCCGGGAATCGAACCCGGGAACCCGGGCGTGGGAAGCGAGAACGCTACCGCACGACCACGAGATGCGGGCTCGCGACGTGCTGCTCCACGGAATTAATCGGAAACGACTGTTGGTGGACCCTGAGTAACTTCCTACTCTACTACGCACGTAGAATCCGTCTGTTAGAATCGAAAGTCTAGCTTTGACCGCGGGCAGGGCCCAGGCACTTTCATTTCTGAAAATATGTTTCACTGTCCCTGCAATAGTGCGAGGTACGACAGTGCAGGACTTTCCAAATCTATCTTTTCATCTAATAATAGGTTTCAGCCTCATGAAATGTTTAGAAATCAATAGGAAAGTATTCTGCAATTATATGTAATCCTATTAATGACACAAATGAAACTTGAACTAACACGACCGATAGCCTTTTTATAGTATCGTCATTTATCATAAAATTTACTTTTACACGCAATATCTAGATTACACTGAGGTGACAAAAGTCATGGAGTACTTCCCAGTATCGTGTCGGGCCTCCTTTTGCTGATGTAGTGAAGTAATTCGACGTGGCTTGAACTCCTCAAGTCGTTGGTAGCCTCCTGCAGAAATACTCAGCCATGCTGGCTCTATAGCTGTCCATAATTGCGACAGTGTTGCCGATGCAGGATTTTGTCCTCGACTTGACCTCTCCATTATGTCCCACGTCGGGCGATCTGGTTGGGCAAATAATTAGTTCAAATTGTCCAGAATGTTCTTCAAACTAGTCGCGAACAATTGTGGCCCGATGACATGGCGCGTTGTCATCCACAAAAAATTTCAACGTTGTTTGGGAACACGAAGTCCATGAACAGCTGCAAATGGTCTGCAGCCATTTCCAGCAAACAGTCAGTTCAGTTGGCCCACACCATTATGGAGCCAGCACCAGCTCGCACAGAGCCTTGTTGACAACTTGGGCCCATGGCTTCGTGGGTCTGCGTCACACTCAATCACTATCATCAGCTCTTATCAACTGAAATGGAAACTCATCTGACGAGGCCACGGTTTTTCAGTCGTCTAGGGTCCAACCGATATAGTTACGAGCCCTGGAGAGGCGCTGCAGGTAATACTGTGCAATTAGCAAAGGCACTTGCGTCTGTCTCCTGCTACCATGACCCATTGATGCCGAATTTCGCCGCACTGAACTAACGGATACTCGTTGTACGTCCCACATTGATTTCTGCGGTTATTTCATGCAGTATTGCTTGTCAGTTAGCACTGACAACTCTCCGCGAACGCCGCTGCTCTTGATCGTTAAGTGAAGGCCGTCGGCTTCTGCGTTGTCCGTGGTGAGAGGTAGTGCCTGATGTGAGGTTTTCTCGGCACACTCTTGACACTGTGGGTCTCGGAATACTGAATTCCCTAACGAATGTCACATGCGTCTAGTTCCAACTACCATTCCGCATTCAAAGTCTATTAATTCCCGTCATACGACCATAATCATGTCGGACACCTTTTCACATGAATCACCTGAGTGCAAATGATAGCTCCGCCAATGCACTGCCCTTTTATATCTTGAGCATGCCATACCACCGCCATCTGTATATGACTTGCAGTGTATGTAACGTTAACGCTTTGCTTTCCTAATGAAATACTTTTAACTAACAGTGGTGGGAGCAAACTAATTAGATTACTGAACATATGGTCGATAATTCAGGCAGGATATGAACGCACAAATATTGTTACACACAACGAAACTTGCCTGTACAATACTTTCCCATTAGCGCATGCAGTAAATAAAACTTGATACATGTTACCGTCTTTTAATAGTGTCGTCTCTCTACAAAATAATGCCAAAATAATTTTATATCCTATATTACATCATGGGACGTCTCAAATAAGAATTACTGTGCAGCACATCCGCCATCCAAGCTCCTCACTCTGCCATGACACAACACTCTCTCTCCCTCCCTGGCCGATAACTGCTTCCGACACCTTCGTTCACCCGAGCTCTGCTCAATAATACTACAACCTCTGATAGCCAAATAATAATAATGAGTGTATGGCTTTTTTTTTTGTAACGTAATAAACTTTTACTTACAAGTTAACAAATACATTGCTTGATCAAAGGCACGTTTAGGTTTTACACATACAGTAATCGTATCTTTTCTTTCCTATAGTCTTTCTTGTATTTCCTTTACGATTTAGTTCTCTCTATTAAGCAAATTTGTTTCTAAATATGTATTTTTTTAAAATTTTATATTTGTCTGTTTTCTAGTCTTTTTTCAGCTCCAGTTCTGTGTGCACTTATTGGTGCTGTACTTTTTTTTATGAGTATTTAATGACATTTAATGAGATTAATTTGGTTGGCGCCAAAAGATGGCGTCCTTTAAATTTGGTTGAACCTACTGACTATGACATATTCAACAAAACAATGTATATACATATATATGGATAGTAAATTTAGGGAGAGTTATTTGATTGTGGTTGGGGGAGAGAGAGGTTAGGAGAGAGAGAGAGAGAGAGAGAGAGAGATAGAGAGAGAGAGAGAGAGAGAGAGAGAGGAAATCATTTGACAGATGATAATAAATCATTGCGAATCGTCATTTTGCATTTAGTCACAACTGTTTATGGTTGCCACGATTACTAAAATGAATGTTAGTTGAATTTCTGCAGTACTTACATAGTCACTTTTGGACACGCAGGAGATCACCAATATTTAAGCACGTTCCCTAGTTGTGTGACGGTATGATTGCTGAATCGCACTTTTTCACACGCGAGAACGCAGATGATGCACTGCCACTTGACACACAAGCACAACCAACACTCATTTATCACGCACTTTGAGGATGTTGGAGGATGGGAGGGTGTCTGCGTCAGCAAACGGTGGGGTCTTGAGGGGCTATGTGAGGGCGTGGTGTGTCGGCGTCGTGTGTCGGGGTGGTGGAGGAGGCGGCGGCGGTCGCGGTGGCGGCGGTCGCGGCGTGTAGGGACGGAGGGCGTCTTTGAAGGCGGCGTCCAGCGCGATCTGCAGATAGATCTGGAACGTCTGCCGGTAGTTGTTTTTCAGCCTGGCCCTTTTGTGCTCCTCCCAGAGATCTGTGAGGAACTGTACTGTGTCCGTCTGCTTTTTGGAGATTATCGCATGCGCTGTCATTGCAAGTGTCCACATGGTGGCGACGCGCTTTGGCCGAGGGATGCTTTTTGTCTCTGGGATGGTGAGAGCCGTGATTTCTATGCTACGGTGGTCCGCCCTGTTCATGTGTGCCACCATGCTTCTACACGTCTCCCATATCTGCTGGCTTGTCCGACATATGAAGCGGTGTTCCAGGGAGTCTATTTGGTTGCACGCTTCGCAGTTCGGCGACTCACGCATGCCGATGCGTGCTAGGCGCTCGTTTGTGGGGATCTTCTTGTGTACGACTTTGTACTACGTGTGTCTAGCTTCTGGAGGTATGGCTTTTTCGGAGAGATTCTTCCAGACTTGTGGCCAGTCGTGCCTTGGAAGATTCTTCACCGTTCTGCTTCTGACTTGTTTACCTCGTAGCGCTCGGTAGATTTTCCCTGCAGTTCTCATCTCCTTGATTGCTAGGGTGGGTGTTATGTAGCTGCTGTCCATTATTACTTGTTTTAGGTAGCGCATCTTAAAAGATATTCGACTGACGTCTACCGGCGCTTCCTCGGAGTCTGGCCTGTATTGCTTCAGTAGAGACGACGTGGTACAGTCTACACTTCTGTCCTCCATTTTTATTGCTCGATGGAGCAACAGTGCCGCGCATTTTGTCGTAACATCTATCAAACCCAGCCCCCCTTCTTCTCTAGGGAGAGTGCTGGTGGCTTGCGACACTTTGAACATTTCCCGCCTCCACAGCAGGTAGTACACAGCGCTTCTTATAGACTTTCCTATTTCTATTGGTACGTTTACCACTTGTGCCATGTACCAAGCCTTCGCCAGGATCGTTGCGTTGATCAGCTGCGTTTTCTGATCAACGTTAGGTGTCTGTTGGACGACGAGCCCTCTAGTGGTGTTCAGGATGTTCCGCCAGTTTTCTGCGGCCATTTTCAGTGGGCAGGCCTGCACCTGAACACCTAGCACCTTATATTTGTCGGTCACCTGGTACCATGGTCTGGCCTCTCTCAATTTCACGTTCCCTATCGGGAGCAGCACGGTTTTCTTGGGGTTGGTTTTCGCCCCAGATGCCTTGCCAAAGGATTCAATTATTGGGTGGACACTGTCAATATCCTCCTTTCCGTCCACAAAAATGCTCAAGTCATCGGCATATGCCATACACGTTACTTTAACATCCTGCAACTTGTAGCCGTTGATGGTGGCGGCGAGTTTTCTGAGGACTGGGTCGAGGGCTACTGTGAGTAGTGCCATCGACCGTGGGCACCCTTGCCTCACAGATTTCCCCAGTTTTATCGGCGCAGATATCCAGCCGTTTACAGTGACTCGTGATGTGGCATTTGTCACCATGTTTTCGATGGCTTGAGCGAATTTGGGGCCAAAACCTAGTCTCGTCAAAGTCTTCAGAAGGTACCGGTGACCGATCCTGTCGAAGGCCTTTTGGAAGTCTACAGAAATGATCGCTGCGGTCGCTCTGTTGGATGCGGCGTGTGCTATAACGTCTCTGTACGTGCAGACGGCGTCGAAGATGTTTCTGCCCAACACTGCACATGTCTGCCACGGGCTGATGGCTTTCTTGAGGGCGAGCTTCATATTTTCAGCGACGCATTTTGCTGTTAGCTTATAGTCCGCGTTTAGAAGAGTTATTGGGCGTTAGTCTGTTAATGTTTTAGGCGCTTTTGTTTTCGGGATCAGAGTGATGGTCCCTTCCAGGAACGAAGGTGGTATTTCTTTTCCATTTAATATTTCATTGGCAATTTCCGTCATAATTCCACCTACTTTGGCCCAGCAGGTGGTGTAGAATTCTGACGGTATTCCGTCCGCCCCTGGAGTTTTGCCGTTGGCGCAGGTTTTGAGGACAGCTCTTACTTCGTCCTCTGACACTGCCTCCGTCAGCAATGCGCGGTCGGCGTTATTCAGCTGTCTGCGAGTTTGATCTAGGATTTTCGCTGTTTCTCCATCGTCGGGTACATCGCCCTTGAAGAGGTCGGAGAAATGCTCTTCTATGTGACGCATCATGTCCCATTTAGTTGCTATCTTGGGCCCAGTTGCGTCGCTGAGCTCCCTGATAGCTCTGCCATGTGCCCTCTCCCTCTCCCTGTGCAGGTGGTGCAGTGTGGCAGGTTCCTCCTCGGTGGCGCCGTGTGTCTGGCTGCAGACGACGACGCCTTTCATCTGTTGACGCTTAATGTTCAGTAGGCGCGCCTTTATTGTTCTAACTCGCGTGAGAAGCAGGTCGTCGTCTGAAGGACAGTTGAGCGCGTCCTTTAGACATTGCGCGTAAAAATCTGCCGTGCTCTTCCTCCAGAATGCCTTCTCCGCACTGTGCCTAATCAGTGTTTTCCTTATTTGTGGTTTCCCACGTTCAACCCACCATTGTGTGGAGGACGTATACTGTTGTCGCGTCCGTAAGCTTTCTTCTATGGTGTGCGCTATCTCCTGATGTAATTTGGCGTCACTTAGGTCGTGGCCGGGAGACCCCTCGCGGGGCGGTTCGGCCGCCGCTCCACAACTTCTTTAACGCCACTACGGCTACTTGCGAGTGAATGGGGATGAAATGATGATGAAAGACACACAACACCCAGTCCTCTCGAGGCAGACAAAAATCCCTGACCCGCCGGGAATCGAACCCGGGACCCCGTGCGGGGGAAGCGAGAACGCTACCGCAAGACCACGAGCCGCGGACAAACAATACGGATCATTCATGTGTTCAACATGCAAAGATGCTCAAAGTAGTGACCATTCCAAATAATCTTTCGAATGTACCAAACAAACCGATATTTCTCATTATATGTACATCTTTCATAACCATTTTTCCTAACATTTACACCTTTCAATATTTACTTGCATCAGGAACAACTGAAGTTGAAGTCAGAAGCCTCGAAATCTATTATTTAAGATTATTTAATTGCACACTTACTTTCAATTCAACTGTTTTTTGCTGAGAGCAACGTAGTGTCGAGTAGCATCTACATCGATTACGAGGAGTTCTTTACAGTAAGAAATTGTTGTTTTCAATCCCATTGCCCAGGTCCATATTTTACATGCAACTGCGTGGTGCAAGTTTTAAAGCTAGTCGCTTTAACAACGTCTGTAGTTAATAGATGAGAGATCAAGCAGATGAAGTCGTGCGAACTGTACCAGGTCTTTGGTACGATTTCACCTCCCTGGGCAGCTGCACAGCGAGAACGTCTGGAACAAAGAATGCGCTACCTCGCCTACCAACAGCGGACGGGAAAATAAAAGGCCTCCCCGCTAGCTACAAGTAGTTTTCGTCCGAGCGAGGAATCGCGGTTATAAATTTTATGGCTTTTCCCGCACGGGCGTCGCAGCGGGAGCAGGGAGCAAGCAGCAGGTGCGTGTGAGGTTGCACTGGACGGCCGCCAAAGCACGCGGCATTCCACGGCACGTCACGCCGCGATACCATACCATACCCAGCACTCAGACCGCTGCAACGCCGTGCACAAATTACCAGAGCGCTTTTCCAGCCGTGAATTATCAGAGGCATAAATGTGTCCCTGGAGCAGACCTTAATACACTTCCTGTCGTGTCAGTGTAATTACCGACAGCTGTATCTGTTCCGGCAGAGATAGGGACGAAATAATAACTCAAATTTAAAACAAAAGACGAAAAAAGAAGTATTATTACAAAAGGAATAACTTGAGGAATAATTTATTTACGAGATTCTGAAGAAGCGGCATCTCCACTGATCTGGTGCAACACACACGTATTACGACAATGGGAAACGATTTCACTGAAAATCGACTCACAATCGTTTCTAATATGTGTGGTATTTACTTATACAGGGTGAAAAGTATTTAAACCGACAAACTCTGGGAGGTTGTAGGGGACATCAAAACAAATATTTTTCCCTAATGTCATTTTTTCCTATGAGGAGTATTTAAACCGTTAGAGGAAGATTTCTCTGGTCCATTGACACGTAAACAAAGGTTACACCGTCGGATCATGTTCTGTCTGACACGGGCAAAAACCCCAGGAGTATCCTGAATTGTTCCTGCTGCTGCTACTATCCGAGCAACCAGATCTTCTTCTGGTGCAACAGGAGTTGCGTAAACAGGATTATGCATCTAGCCCCGCACAAAAAAGTCCAGAGGATACATATCTGGGGATCGAGCAGGCCATGGTACAGGACCACCTCTGACAATCCACGTTTCTGGGAACCGTCGGTCCACGAATCGATGCACACGTCGGCTGAAAGGTGCCGGTGCCCCGTCATGTTGGAACCACATGCGTTGTCTTGTAGGGAGCGGGACATCTTCCAGCAATTCTGGCATTGCTCTGGCGAGAAAATTGTAATAGTGCCTGCCGTTTAATGGCCTAGGTAGCAAATAGGGCCCAATTAAACTGTCCCCAACAACACCGACCCACACCTTAACGAAGAACTGCACTGATTGAAGGATCCTGCTCCACATGGTGCAAGACAGCTTCCTAAAATTGCAGCGTTCTTACCGTGCGACGGCGTCCCTGTCCAGGTAATCTGCTAAATGACCCAGTCTCACGCAGACGTTGGTACACAGCAGCAAAGGTCGTATGATGCGGGATACGGCGATTAGGATGTTGTTGTTGATAAACCCGCTGTGCAGCTCGTCCGTTGTGGTGCGCTACGTAGTACGCACCAACCATATCAGTGTACTCACCCCATGTGTATTGCTCCATTAGTAAAGAGAGACAATGCACTACTACACTGGTGGACAGCAGTTGCCTACAACTGAAGAGCGTAATACGCCCTCTAACAACTGAAGAGTAATACGGCCTCTAACAACTGACGAGCGTAATACGGCCTCCACCGGTTTAAATTATCCTCATAGGAAAAAATGACATTAGGGAAAAATATTTGTTTTGAGGTCCCCTACAACCTCCTAGAGTTTGTCGGCTTAAATACTTTTCACCCTGTAGAGCCTTTCGTAACTTAGAAACTAAGATCACGCTATTTTCAACGCTTTGGGGCAACACATTTGTTATTTGTAATACACAGTCAGGTAACATATCCTACACAAAGTTCAAATTTTCTTGCGGTGTAAATATTGGCAGGACGCCGTACTGAAACAAACTAATTCCGAAATTTCACAAGAAAAGGAAAATTTTCAAATCTGTGTGATTTTGTAAGGGACCAAACTGCTGAGGTCATCGGTCCCTAGACTTACACACTACTTAAACTAACTTATGCTAATAACAACACACACACACATGCCCGAGGGAGGATTTGAATCACCGGCGAGAGCGGCCGCACAGTCTGCGACATGGCATCTAAGACCGCTCAGGCACTCCGCGACGTACACGAAAAGGATGTCAGTAACTTAAGAAGTTCATACCGTAGACACTTTACAAGACAGTCGCTTGGCTTAATTTTTTTCTGTAAACTATTTTTCACTAACAGGTGAAAGTAAAAACCTATGAGCCTGTTGAATGTCGGTATGTCGAAATTTCGAGTCACACCAGAAAGGCCTCAAAAGCTGCATTTTACTAATATATCTTGACATATACCTATGGAGTAACTCATTCTCTAGACAAGCAATATTCATTATAAGGATACTACGGATGTTGTACAATACAACCCAATTCATTACGTATTAAAAAGAATTAAGTTTCACTGGATGCAGTAGATTTCTTAATCCTGCGAAATAAGTCCTAAGTCTGTTGCCGTTCGACAGAAAAATTTGTTGACTCTTGTGCTGAAGCGTTGTTGTCGTGAAAAAGCTTAGACTAATGCGGTATCAGCGACACTGCCTAAAAACAAAAAAGACTGCCGTTATGTTGATGTGCGGACCATCGGAAATTAAACAGTTATATTTGATTACGCTTTCGAAGTATCTTACATTTCTTTCAACAGTGTGAGAAATAGGGCACTTACCTGAGATTTCATGTCTTAAGATACTGGTTCAAATGGCTCTGAGCACTATGGGACTTAACATCTCAGGTCATCAGTCCCCTAGAACTTAGAACTACTTAAACCTAACTAATCTAAGGACATCACACACATCCATGACCGAGGCAGGATTCGAACCTGCGACCGTAGCGGTCGCGCGGTTCAAGACTGTAGCGCCTAGAACCGCTCGGCCACCAGCGGCCGGTCTTAAGATACTTCTGGATTTTAGTGGGCGTTATATTGAAAAACTATGAACCAACGTTAAAGCCTCTGTAGCAAGAATGAGATCAAGTGGTTTCATCCAATAGTTTTACAAACCTTAGTGGAGGCTACTCTTCCAACAGCGACGGAATGTTATTTCACTATTTTACAACGTGACGTGGTCCGCGCCGCACCTGGTTCGGCCGGCAACCAAGTGAGATGGCACAGTAGGTGAGACACTGGATTAGCTTTCTGGAGGACAGCGGCTGAATTCCCCATCGGGCCACCCAGATACAAGTTGCTCGTGGTGTACATGTAGTAGCTCAAGATGAATGTAGGGATGGTTCCATTCAAAAGGACACAGCCGATTTCTGTCGCCATCCTTCCTCAATCCGAGTCCGTGTTTCGGCTCCGCTAACCTCGTCGTCAATAAAAAGTGAAACCTTCATCTTTCTTACTTTCTTTCACGTCCATATACTTAAGGTAGGCGGAATAATGATGTGAGAAACGTATTACCTCCTCAGTTTCTACAGCAGTTTTTTTCTTTGGCCTTACCATTTTTTTCTGAGCAGAATAACAGACGTAATCCTCTGTGTTATTATTAATATTATTGTTATTATTGACATAATTCTGACTAATAACATGACATTTTCTGCAATGTTTAAGAGACCTCAAGAACGAATAAAATTTGATTTTCTTGCCCTTTTTGAGATTACACTAATCCAGCCAGAACGAAAATCGATAGACGTAATGTACATGTACTGAGAAGCAAATGATTACAATTTCAGAAAATTTGGATGAGTTATTCAAGAGAAAGAGTTTCATAAAATCAGTAAATCCGTAATGGATTAGTCCACCTCTGGCCCTTTTGTAAGCAGTTATTTGTGTTGGGATTGATTGATAAGAATTGTTGGATGTCCTCCTGCGGGATATCGTGCGAAGTTCTGTCCAATTGGTGAGTTAGATCGTCAAAATCCCTGGTTGGTTGGAGAGCCCTGTCCATAATGCTCCAAGCGTTATCAGTTGGGGAGAGATCGGCAACCTTGTTGGCCAGGGTAGAGTTTTGCACCACGAAACAAGCAGTAGAAACTCTAGCCGCGTGCGGGCGAGCTTGCTGAAAAGTAAGCGCAGAATGGCTTGCCATGAAGGGCAACAAAACGGGGCTTCGAATATCGTCGACGTATCGCTGTGCTGTAAGGGTGCCGCGGATGACAACCAAAGGGGTTCTGCTATGAAATGAAGTGGCGTCCCAGACCATCACTCCTGTATGTCGGGTCGTATGGTGGGCGACTGTCTGGTTGGTATCCAATCGATGTCCGCGGCGTCTCTAGACACGTCTTCGGTTCAAAAAATGGCTCTGAGCACTATGGGACTTAACATCTGAGTTCATCAGTCCCCTAGAACTTTTACTTAAACCTAACTAACCTAAGGACATCACACACATCCATGCCCGAGGCAGGATTCGAACCTGCGACCGTAGCGGTCGCGCGGTTCCAGACTGAAGCGCCTAGAACCGCTCGGCCACCCCGGCCGGCTACGTTTTCGGTCTGGAACGTCACTGACGGAAGCAGAGTTATCTTCAGTGACTAGTCCCACTCCTAACTGAGCTCCTGTAACCCTACCGTGTCCAGCAATGTCGCCGGATCTCTACCCAACAAATAACCCTTGGAACTTGGGATTCTGAAGCAACATTGTTTCGGTTTCAAATAGCGCAGTTCATGACCTAAGTTCATGTCTTGTAGAAAATAAACTAACGCTAAATCACAGTAAGACTCAGATTTTACAGTTTCTAACACACAATTCTACAAAACCTGACGTTTTAATTTCATAGAATGGGCATATGATTAGTGATACTGAACAGGACAATTTTCAAGGTGTTCAGTCATAGAAAGCCCACGTTCATAATCTTTTTCAAAGACTTGATGCTGCCATTTTTACTATTCGAACGGTATCTGAAGTGAGTGATAGTTCGACACCAAAAGTAGTCTACTTCGCTTATTCTTATTTTCATACGCTTATGTCGTGTGGTATTATATTTTGGGGTAACTCTTCCCATTCTAAAAGGATAATTTTGGCTCAGAAACTTGCGTTTCGGGCAATAAGTGGTGTTAGTTACGAACCTCTTTTCGACCCCTGTTCACAGCGCCGGCTGGAGTGGCCGAGCTGCTCTAGGCGCTACAGTCTGGAACCGCGCGACGGCTGCCTGGGGCATGGATGTGTGTGATGTCCTTAGGTTAGTTAGGTTTAGGTAGTTCTAAGTTCTAGGGGACTGATGACCACAGCAGTTAGGTCCCATAGTGCTCAGAGCCATTTGAACCCTGTTCACAAGTGTCGGTATTTTGACATTTTCCTCTCAATATATACATTCCGTACTCTCATTTCTTGTTAACAATATTAGCTTATACCCAAGAATAAGCAGCTTTCACTCAGTTCATACTCGGCATAAATCAAACCTGCATTTGGATTGAACTTCCTTAACTGTTGTGCAGAAAAGTGTTCAGTATACTGCGGCATCCGTTTTCAATAAGCTACCACTCGAATTCAAAAATATTAGCAGTAATCCACGCCCTTCCAAATACAAACTGAAGAGTTTCCTCATGGGTCACTCTTCTATTGTATCGAAGAGTTCCTCAAAAAATTAAGCTGCTTCTTGTTGTATTGTTGATTGCGTTTACTTAAGCTTTTGGACTGACTTTTTTCTGGTTCATAAACATTTATTACTTTTATGTTGTAATTTCATGTACTGACACGTCCTACGACCTTGGAAATTTGCTCCTCAATTTGGTCCTACGGAGCTTGGCGTGTAAATATAATAAATAAATAACACGCCTATTGCACAGAAATTGGCGCAATATCTCTCAGGAGGACATCAAACAACTCTATCAAGCAATGCCATTTGAATAACTGTCCGCATAAGGGCCAGAGGTGAACCAATGAGTCATTCACTTGCTGAATTTGTGCTCATACTATTGAACAAAACATCAAATTTTTCTGAAACTGTGTCGATTTTTTTGTCTGTACACGTACATCTACCTGTTTCAGTCTCATTCGGATTATTCGTAAGTGTTTTTTTTTAAGTGTATAAAAATATGCATAAGTAACACTATGCGACGAGAACGAGAGCGTATTGTTCCCTGATTACTGCCGGCCGGGGTGGCCGAGCGGTTCTAGGCGCTACAGTCCGGAACCGCGCGACCGCTACGGTCATAGGTTCGAATCCTGCCTCGGGCATGGATGTGTGTGATGTCCTTAGGTTAGTTAGGTTTAAGTAGTTCCAAGTTCTAGGGGACTGATGACCTCAGAAGTTAAGTCCCATAGTGCTCACAGCCATTTGAAACATTTTGAACCTGATTACCCTCCGGAACTTAAGATGTGATATGAAACCGCCCAGGAGGCTTGCGACAATGACATATCCGAGGAGATCTATGCCATTGCTGAATAAGTTGCCAGAAAAACCGGTCGCTTGCTGTTCAAAAATTCTTATTTACTGATGCATTTCGAGCACAGCCATCTCCAGAACATCAAAAAAAGAGAGGTTTCAAACAAAGTACAGACTCCCTTGTTCAGCCGCGAGCGTCAGAACCCAACTGCACCAACACCAATAATTTGTATTAAAACTTCTTTTCGATGGTCTGATGATAGATATGGATTTTGGAATAGTATTTGACCAGCTATTCTAGCTACCCATTCAGCAGCGACGTAAGTTTATTCTCCAGAAAGCGCGTCCTTCGGAGGTCAGACTGTTGACACGGAAGGACGGTGGAAGGCGACATTGGGCAAATGCTCGGCGCCGGCCTGTGCGAGGAGGTGAGAAGCGGCGCCGCCTGCTGGCGTGACCGGCGCTCGCAGCGCGAGAGGCGCTTGTACCCAAACACTCTGGCCCGCCCACCGGCGCCGCGGATAAACACGCTCCCTAAAAGGGACGGACAACCGTACGGCCGGTAAACACGGACAGCGCCGTCCATTAGCCCTGCTTGTGTTCGCCTCTGCTTAAAGCGTCGTTCCATCGCCTCTCTGGGCTCACTGCCTGTAAATTTAGCGTACCAGGCCTGTAGGTACTCCGTGATGTAACGATATGAGCAAGAATTTCTGTTTTGGGTGTGCAGGATGGTTACCAACGTGCGTGAAGTATGGCTCCTCTAATCTCTGCTTATGTTTTCGGCGTCAGATCTTGCAAAGCTGTCTGGCTATTTGTAACAACAACTTATTTACAAAACTTGCTGGCAGATTAAAACCGTATGCCGGACCGAGACTCGAACTCGGGACCTTTGCCTTGTGCGGGCAAGTGCTCTACCATCTCAGCTACTCAAGCACGACTCACGCCCCGTCCTCACAGATTTACTTCTGCCAGTATCTCGTCTCCTACCTTCCCAAGTTTAGAGAAGCTCTCCTGCGAGCCTTGCAGAACTGGCACTCCTGAAAGAAAGGATATGGATCCTTTCTTTTTGGAAGGCAGGAGACGAGATATTGGCAGAAGTAAAGCTGTGAGGACGGGTCGTGAGTCGTGCTTGGGTAGCTCAGATGGTAGAGCACTTACCCGAGAAAGGCAAAGGTCTCGAGTTCGAGTCTCGGTCCGGCACACAGTTTTAATCTGCCAGGAAGTTTCATATCAGCGTCAGTGCGGCTCTCGCAGCCGAGCGAAGCAGACGTGCGGTGTGTGCTCTCCGCTGTCAGAGAGAGCCCGCGCGCCTTGTTTACTTTTTTCGGCCGACACTAACGTGACGCCGTAGCGCTACAAGACCATGGCAAACCAATACAGAAGATCAACCTTGAAATTCACATTTCGGAACGACTTTACCCGACCAAAGGCGCTCGAAGTCGAACGCTTTTTAAAAGAGGAAGCCAAGATCCCGGCTGCCGACATTGTCGGCATTCACTTTTCGATCGTCAGTAGCACGGTCTATGTAAAGCTCATAAACGAAACTACATGCGACAAGGTGCTTCGTGAGATGAAACAAGAACTCCGCTTCTGCCACGCAGATGGCAATGTTGGCAACGTCGAGGTCGGCCATGCCGCAATGGGACTGCGGACTGTCCGCATATTCGAACTTCCATTTGAACTCCCGGCGGCAGAAGTTGTAGCGGCGCTCCGCCCCTACGGCACGGTACACGAAAACGTGACTGAAAAATGGACCCAGTTTAAGACGTATCCAGTACTCAATGGAGTACGCCAAGTGCGCATAGATCTCCAACGACACGTGCCATCCTATCTACAGATAGGAGGATGCCGGGCCATAGTTATTTATGACGGCCAGCCGAAGACGTGTTCCGGATGCGGCAAAGAAGGACACCTTCGTTCCGAGTGCCTCCAGCGTCGGATCACACAACTCCCACCGAAGGACGTTGCACCACCAGCGGCGAAGACTATTCTACCCGTGACTTATGCGGCGGCGCTCACGACGTTCTCCACACAACAGACACGGCCGACCGCTTCAGCGGTACATGAATCACTTTCCACGGACAAAAACCTGGATGATCCGCCGACCTGGCCAGTGGTGGAAAATAGTACTACGACTCTGGAGCTACCGACCGCGACAGACAATGACGCTGGCAAGATGGCAATTGATTCCCTTATTGTACCGACCGAAGCGTTTGTTCCGGCGGAGCGTGAGTCAGTGCCGTCTTCTGACAATGAAGGCCATGTACGGAAACAGCGATCACCGAAACGTCGAAAGCATTCGACCGGGGAAGAACAACTGACCACTCAAGAAGCCAGCCGCGAAGCTGAGGCTGTTTCCACTGACTCCAACCTTGCAGAACAGACAGAAAAACATGCAGCTTTCGAACATCAGCCCATTGACAGACACAGTGAGCAGCGGGAAGGTACCAGTGCAGGCAGCGAAGTCGCCCGGTCCCTTACTACCAAACATTTCGAGGCTATCGAACATGAACAGACATCCGCGCCCGCTTCGTGGGCCGAGGACGTCGAGACACAAGATCCCGACCCGCGGCCAGCTGAGGCGCCGCCGGACCATGCAGCATAAGCAGCACAAGGAGGACCGCGTTTGGCGGGGGGTGACATCACTTCCGATGTTCGCTTCTCTCCAACTTCAACATGGATAACCTCGCCCAAACAACGCGTTGCCAGGCTTACCGCCTGGCGACAATGAATATCATGATCAGTTCTCCTGTCAAGATCCAACTTTTGAAAGAAACCATACGAGCCATGGAAGTTGACTTTGCTTTCCTACAAGAAGTGAAAACGACTGCACTCCCGCACTTTTACGGTTATGCCACACATGTGACGCCCGGTAGCCCTGCAGACACCGAAGTGGCAATATTAGTGCGTGAAGGTATTGAAGTAACCGACGTCACGTTTCTTCCCTCCGCGCGAGGAATAGCATCTACGGCACTCAACACCCGATTCATTAATGTTTACGCGCCGTCGGGTACCACAAGACGTCACGACCGCGCCAGATTCTACTCCAGAGATGTCGCTCCCCTTTTCCTTGGACGATACGACCACAGCGTCTTCGCCGGCGATTTTAATTGCGTACTTCACCCCAAGGACCAAATCCCACATTACATGCCTTGTCCGGAACTGGGTGCGATGATCCAAGAACTTCACTTGTGCGACACGTGGGAAAAAGTCCACGGTAACCGCTCTGGCCACACTCATCTTACCAGTCATTCGGCCAGCCGACTTGACCGCATATATGTGTCACAAGATCTCACACAAGGTGTGGTGGACGCCGAATTATGGCCTCAAGCCTATTCCGATCACAGTGCCTATATCTGCACTATACACCTACGCCCCCAACAAGTCTGGCGCAACAATGGCTTTTGGAAGCTCAACATAACTCATCTCCAGGACCTGGATTGCCGTCGGCAAGTTGCAGCAACGTGGACTGACTGTGAACGCCGCCACCCACGATACACCTCGACCCTGGAGTGGTGGCTCCTCTGTGCCAAACCAGCAATCCGTAGGACACTTATGCGATATGGCAAGGACGTGACTGCGTGGCATCGACAGACCCTCGATTTTTACTACGCGGCACTCAGGGACCTCGACGCCTTACCCCCTTCCCCGGAGTGGCAACATGACCAAAGCAGAATCAAGGCTCACATACTATCATTGACGAAGCTTCGACTAGAAGGTGCAGCAGTCCGCTCGCGACGGCACGACCGAACGGTTGCAGAGGAACCCACTATGCACCACGTTGTGGCGGATAAGCACCGACAACGCCAACATTTAATCACACAACTCAGGACACACGACGGTCGCTTATGTACGACCCAAGCAACCATAGTAAAGGCGGTGGAGGATCATTTTCGTCTTCTTTACAAGGAAAGAACCGTCAATGACGAGGCCACTACTGAAGTGTTACAGCAGGTAACACGTACTATCGACGAGGCTACCGTGAATGCACTAACAGAGGAAATCTCACTCGAAGAAGTCGAAGACGCCGTGGACAAAGGTGCGGCCAATAAATCTCCTGGACCTGATGGATTGCCCATCGAATTCTACCGGAGTTTCCGTGACATCATGATGCCTCGCTGGGTTATAATGTTCCGCGAACTTATGTCTCCAGACTGTGTTGTGCCGCCAGCGTTTGTAGAAGGTCTCCTCATACCAGTACACAAGCCAGGTGGAGGGCTATCGATTAGCGACTATCGGCCACTTACAATGCTGAACGCCGATTACAAGATTTTCACCAGGATTATGGCGAGCCGTATTAAGACGACTTTGCCGATGAACCTCGCTCCAGAACAGACGTCGCAGGGGGGAGAAGCCAACATACACATGGCCACCGGTGACTGCAGGGACTTAATAGCGACCGCTTCTGCGTGCCGTCTGAGAGCGGCGATCGTCTCCGTCGATTTCAACCGCGCCTTTGATAGAGTGCACCACAACTTCCTCCTACGAGTGATGGACTGTATGGGATTCCCCCCGGGCCTCATCGACACCCTCCGGCGTCTTTGGACCGCAGCCAGCTCACACCTCCAGGTCAATGGAAGGACGGTAGGACCAGTACCCATTAAGAGGTCTCTACGACAGGGTTGTCCCCTTTCTACCTACCTTTATGCAATCGCACTCGAGCCACTCCTAGGGGGCCTTAACCACCGCCTATCTGGCATCACGCTGCGGGA
Source organism: Schistocerca americana (assembly GCF_021461395.2). Taxonomy (NCBI): domain Eukaryota; kingdom Metazoa; phylum Arthropoda; class Insecta; order Orthoptera; family Acrididae; genus Schistocerca; species Schistocerca americana. The sequence continues at coordinate 604,970,738 of NC_060120.1, forward strand.
CGTCACCTTTCGCTATAGGACATACGCTGACGACCTGCTACTGCTGGTTCGTTCCAATGACGAAGTTCAAAGCGTACTAACCTGGATTGAGCGATACGGACAGGCCGCAGGCAGTCTTCTGAACATCAACAAGTCGGCGGCGTTGGACATTGGGCGTGGTCTCGGACCGGAAGCCCTCGCTCCCCTCCCACCAGTTTCTGATCTGCGATATTTGGGAATCACGTTCAAGAAAGATGTACGTAAAACAGCTGCAGCAAACTACCGACGGTTATTACAGATCATACGCGCAATGGTGCGACAGAACCTGCTCCGGGACTTGAATCAGCTACAACGTGTTGAATACCTGAACCTCTACGTAGCATCAAAACTCCACCACGTGGCACAGGTCCTCCCACTACCGCTGCAGATAGGTCGCCGGCTTCAGGCGGCCTTCAGTTACTACGTTTCCGCAGGTCATATCTTTAAAGTACGATACGACACTCTTACCCTCCCAGTGCACAAAGGAGGGCTGGGATTGGTCAACGTCAGGGCGAGAGCAGCTACCCTTTACATGAGCAACATGAGGAAACGATGGAAAAGTCAATATACCTCTCTCACGGGTCGTTTACTACAGGTTCTAATGCCGGCCTCTAACGTCCCGCCGGTGTCGGTTGCGCACGTCGCACCACAGCTCTCCCATGTGTCGACCTTCATTCTTGATTACAGCTATGTCAGCTCGAAGCTCTCCGCCACACGTCCACCAAAGGCGAAAGATTTTTATACCAACCTTCTGCGGGCTGTTCACCATAACGTGGTGGAAAACAAGTACCCTACGGTTCACTGGCCAAGAGTGTGGAAAACGATACACCACCACTTTCTGTCATCCACGGTGCGTTCGAAGTGGTATCAGATCGCCAACAAAAAATATGCCACACGCCAGCGACTTCACACTATTGGACTGGCAGACTCCCCTTATTGCCCAGATTGTCACCTTTTGGACACCGATGAACGTTTTACTTGCACATCATCGTCCGGAGTTTGGCGACTAACACAGAAGATATTGGTTTGTTACCTCCGGGTCACACCTGATATGATTGACCCGCAGACCCTACTCTGTCCCGATGACACTTACTTTCCGGCTGCAAAATATCATGCGCTTACATGGTTCAAAGGACTTACCGTCGCCTACATCTTTAGCGACGGAGAGAAAGAGCAGCTTGATTACTGGTGGTTCCTACAAAATGCTCACAATGCCCTCGAAAGCACACCGAAATACCGTACGCTCTTCGCAAATTATTTACGCAGCGTTTTCGTTAATCCTCCACTCAGCTGGGGAGTGCCAGGCTGTGGTTAATGTGCTGTGCCGCATCACACTAACGGCTCAACGTTCTGCCTTGTCAGCCATGACCAAAGGAAGAGACAAGCTGCTGCAAGGATACTGTTTTCCTTGAGGCACTAGCGAAGCAGAATGCCTCCGTCGCAGATGCCCTTCAAAGGCGCTATTGGAGATTTCAGATAACGATGGCGAGGCTCCAAGTGGAACCAGTTATATTATTGAAGAACCTTTTAGTTAGAATTACATCAGTGGTTTATATTTTTATTTTTTGATTACTCTTTTATGCCACCTTTGTTGTTGTAACACTTACTTGTAACACTTAGTTACTAGAATTCTCATTTGTACACGCTCCCTAAATGTAATCATATGACAAGTGGCGGTGGCACTTAGGTTTTTTATTTTATTTATTTAATTATTTTTTTTAGTTCCATTTCCCTAAGGGGCTTTTTAAGGGAAAAAAGTGGTCCAAAAAGGGGGTAGCGTCTAAAAAAATAAAAAATAAAATAAAAAAATAAGGGGTAAAAAAAAAGATGGTAGAGCACTTACCCGATAAAGGCAAAGGTCTCGAGTTCGAGTCTCGGTCCGGCACACAGTTTTAATCTGCCAGGAAGTTTCATATCAGCGCACACTCCGCTGCAGTGTCAAAATCTCATTCTGGAAACTTATTTACACATTAAACCCTGTATTAACACAGTCCTACTAGTGTCCAGTATCACGAGGCAGAAGGCTATACATGGAAGCTTCAAGGGATTGTATATGTCTCTACATTAGTAGAGGGCATATACATCTACATCTACGTCTACATCCATACTCCGCAAGCCACCTGACGGTGTGTGGCGGAGGGTACCTTGAGTAGCTCTATCGGTTCTCCCTTCTATTCCAGTCTCGTATTGTTCGTGGAAAGAAGGATTGTCGGTATGCCTCTGTGTGGGCTCTAATCTCTCTGATTTTATCCTCATGGTCTCTTCGCGAGATAGACGTAGGAGGGAACAATATACTACTTGACTCCTCGCTGAAGGTATGTTCTCGAAACTTCAACAAAAGCCCGTACCGAGCTACTGAGCGTCTCTCCTGCAGAGTCTTCCACTGGAGTTTATCTGTCATCTCCGTAACGCTTTCGCGATTACTAAATGATCCTGTAACGAAGCGCGCTGCTCTCCGTTGGATCTTCTGTATCTCTTCTATCAACTCTAACTGGTACGGATCCCACACTGCTGAGCAGTATTCAAGCAGTGGGCGAACAAGTGTACTGTAACCTACTTCCTTTGTTTTCGGATTGCATTTCCTTAGGATTCTTCCAATGAATCCCAGTCTGGCATCTGCTTTACCGACAATCAACTTTATATGATCATTCCATTTTTAATCACTCCTAATGCGTACTCCCAGATAATTTATGGAATTAACTGCTTCCAGTTGCTGACCTGCTATATTGTAGCTAAATGATAAGGGATCTTTCTTTCTATGTATTCGCAGCACATTACACCTGTCTACATTGAGATTCAATCGCCATTCCCTGCACCATGCGTCAATTCACTGCAGATCCTCCTGCATTTCAGTACAATTTTCCATTGTTACAACCTCTCGATATACCACAGCATCATCCGCAAAATGCCTCAGCGAACTTCCAATGTCATCCACAAGGTCATTTATGTAATATTGTGAATAGCAACGGTCCTACGACACTCTCCTGTGGCACACCTGAAATCACCCTTACTTCGGAAGACTTCTCTCCATTGAGAATGACATGCTGCGTTCAGTTATCTAGTTTCCATAGATGTAGTTCTCTCTTTGGGAGATAGAATAAAAGCCCCACAGTTTATTTAGTTTGTGTAGCTTCTATGGAGTAATAAGTAGTGTCTGCTGGATAATTATCGAAAACACATTGTTCGTCTAGTGGCAAGAATATGTATCATCCATTAGGTACTTTATGACAGAATCATGTGACAAGGACAGACCAGCAGCTACGGAAAGTAGTGAAACATAGTCACGTCGCTTATGGTTGAAAAAGGGAACAAGAATAAAGCGAAAATTAAAGCCGATTAGACCAAGGAGCTGTCAAGTATCGTTTGATACATATCGCCAGATACAACAAAGCGACCGGTACGTCTCAAAAATTCTCGGGAACCTGACAGCAAGAAGACGTTATTTTCGCAAAAAGCAGTTATAAAAAGTAATAATAATAATAATAGTAATAACAGGTCTACAAGGTTTACGAAACCTCTACACAAAAAGAAAACATGGAAGTCACCTAAGCTATTATTAGTGGAATTCCATATTGAATATGTGGCAGCTCCTAGAAAGCGTAAGCATGAGATTCAAAACGTCAGAGTACGGAAGGGATTTGTTGATTCAGATAATTATTTAACCCACATCGAAATTAGTTTCCAGGAAAATATATCCAGACGCAACAGAAACCGATTTTCAAGAGCTGATACAGATTACCTGAAGTCAAACGTCGATGCTTCGTTGGTGACGTACAACAATATCCCAAGGAGTGGCCGAACCTCCGCGACACATTACAAACATCAACCACGAAATCGGGACAGCCAACCAGGAAACGGAAACGACCTGCGATGAAACCGCTGATGAGCGACTCAAGGGATGGAATCACTGGAAGGGAAATTAAACAGTTCAAATGGCTCTGATCAGTATGGGACTCAACTGCTGTGGTCATCAGTCCCCTAGAACTTAGCACTACTTAAAGCTAACCAACCTAAGGACATCACACACACCCATTCCCGAGGCAGGATTCGAACCTGCGACCGTAGCAGCAGCGCGGCTCCGGACTGGAGTGCCTAGAACCGCACGGCCACCGCGGCCGGCAATTAAACAGTTGAAAGACGAGAATCCTTCTCGACGGTAAATGATCAACCTCAAAAACAATTTGCTGCTACAAACATGCCTACGACAAGAGCGGGCTTATAGAAATGGACGAGGGTTTCCAGAAAAACAACACCCGAAATTTCTACAACACATTTATTGAAGATGTGTCTGTGTTTGAACCACCAACATTGTGTTTTCGTCAAACAGATGGGAAACTAGAGACAGACAATAAAGGAAACTGCATGATACTTGATGATTACTTTCGAAATTTGCTGAACTGTGATCCTCCAGTCGAGGGTTGGTTGGGTTGGGTTGGGTTGTTTGGAGGAAGGGATCGAACAGCTTGGTCATCGGTCTCATTGGATTAGGGAAGGACGGGGAAGAAAGTCGGCCGTGCACTTTCAAAGGAACTATCTCGGCATTTGCCTGGAGCGATTTAGGGAAATCACGGAAAACCTAAATTAGGATGGCAGGACGCGGGTTTGAACCGTCGTCCTCCCGAATGCGAGTCCAGTGTGATAACCATGCGTCACCTCGCTCGGTCCTCCAGTGGAAAGATTTCATTTTTAGAAACCTGTACCAAACCCAGACTCTTGTCCGCCAACATTTCAAGAAACAAGAGAGATAATTCAATCGCTCAAAAATAACAAAGCGCGAGGAGAGAATGGCATAACTGAATAAGCGTTAAAAAAGAGGCTTTGATCTCTTAAGTAGAATTCATACACTTTTAGCAGAAATATGGAAAACAGAAACAATTTCAAAGGACTGGAAGAAAGTTATTATACATCCGTTGCATAAAAAAGGTGGTAGAGCAGACTCGAACAATCACAAAGGCCTATCTCTTCTGCCAGTTGTATAAAAGGTTCTATCGAAAGCTTGAACAACAAATAGATCATTGGATTGATGGATATCAATCACGTTTAGGGAAGGCTGATCGTGTGCTGAACAGATTTAGTGTTTGACGACAATGTTAAGGATACGTCGAACTACCGACAAAAACGCCACATTCGTGGATTTTAAGAAGGTATGACTCTGGTGACAGGCAAACCGTTTGACACACTTTACAATATCTGAGGGTGGACAAGAAGACTAGAGAACTAATCTGCCAGACCCTCACAGACACAACATCGTAAGTGTAGTTTTGGGGGGAAATATTTGATCCTTTTGAAGTACATACAGAAGTTCGATAAGATGATGGTCTTTCCCCGCTTCTGTTTAACATTGTGTTTGACAAAGTTATCAGATAATTGGAGCAATGCATCGAGAGTATAAACGTTGGGACCTCGGAATAGAGAATCAAAGTGAAGTGCTTTGCTTATTCTGACGATCTAGCAATCTTAACTTAGACTAGCGAGGAAACCAAGTACGCCATAGAGAAGTTACGCAAGGCAGCGTCAAAGACAGATCTTAAAATATCATACGAGAAGACTCATTTGATGGAAAATTCGCTAATAACATCAGAAGATCCCCACTACGAATGAAATAAGGGACAATGTCTCATATATATTTTCTTTTAAATATCCCGGAGAAATCCGGACTAGACAGTAAGGCCAATATAGAAAGCATTACCAAACTCCAGAAAGCGTACAGAATGTAATGTGGTAAACAAATGATATCCTGTAATCCGAGACTTAACCATTACAAGACATTTATTGCTGCGCCTGAAGCACTATAAGTATCAGAAACTACATCTCTAGGAGGTCATGCAAAAAATGATGAAATTGCAGAGGAAGAGAGAACAATTTTAAGAAAAATTTGTGGTTCCACTAATGTAAGAGGCTTATACATTGAAAGAAAAATTACGGACCTGTACACAGCACTAGACAGGTTCGCCGATGCAGTACACAGAAGAGCTTTGAAGTTCTATTGTCACATCTAGAGAATGGACAACGCTAGATTAACACAAAAATAAGTATATTTAAAAAAGGTATAAATTGCTTGATTATAAGAAGTTAAGCAAGACTTAAGAGAAATGAATGCCACAGAAGACAGCTTCAGACAACGTAAAATCTTTGTAATCCTAGCTATCTTAGCTGCAAATTACACATAGGTGCAAAGAAACGTAAAAACACTGCAAACAGTGGGCAAAAGAACACAAGAACTAACACAGCGAATTCATGAAGAGATTTGAGAAAGACACGATGGAAAAAAAAAGAAAGATAGCTGTCAGACCAAGCTAACAAGTTCAAACGCCCTCTTCAACTCGGCATAACGAAGGAAGATCAATAGTAATAAATGATAATAAGATTTCGCGTGGCTTAACGGACACCACCTCGGTGACCTGCTTGTCCCTATCCCACCTCCATAATCCTACTGGGGAAAGCGGATCTACAGTGCAACGTGGAGTCCGAACCACGTGTCGTACACCGTTATAAGCCAAAAATCTATGGATTTTATGGTATGTTACGGATAATTCCGAAAGAAACTCGGGTAAAGCGAAATTCGTAAGTGGAAGCGCCGCTTTGCCGTAACACGTTAAATATTGACCCATGTATCATCTGTGAAATCTTCACATCACTGAGAGGTGAAGACTAGGTTAAAGACAGACTAAAAAATTTCCTTGGTCCACCGGGATTGAATCTCGCGATCTTTCGGTTATCAAGCAAGCGCTTTACTTCTTTTTTCACCATTAGACCACCAGGCTAGATGGGCAAGTTAACAGAATCATGATTCCACTTATTCAATCGTACATCACGCGTAGTGATCATCTTGTCCATATCGCGCATTAGAACCATAAGAACATGACATTACGACGCGCGCAGAGGTATACCGATAGTAACTTTTCTCGCGCTTCATTCGAGAGAAACAAGGAAGCCCGAGGAAAGCCAGCAGTACAGAGTACAAGAGCCTAAAATTTGTGTACAAGAGAAATGTACACGACGGATTTATGGGAACGAAATATTAATGGGAATGACGGCTGACGATTGTAGAGGACACTGAGTGATCAAGGAGTCCCCGGAAGCAGTACCGAGAAGTCCGAAGAACAACGGTCTTGGTGATGGCGTGGGTGCGCAGACTCGCGAAGCATGCACGGTGCTATTCTTCAGCAGTCCTTGCTCAGCACTGTGAGAGCCTGCTCGTGACTGGTCACTGAGCTGACGTTGTCCGCCCAGCTCTACTGGAACATTGTAATGGCTGGTGTCTGGTATTCGGTGCAGGCAGTTCGTGGGAAACACGGTTGTTATGAAGTATACCTTGTTTCTAATGCGGTGTCCTTCCGGGAAAATGTAACCGAACCGGCAGTTGCTGCTGTTCGGCGCAGCACGCGAGAAACGAAGCCGCGGAATGTAGCTCCCAAATACTGTATAATGAAATCCAAACACGTCACGCGTGAAGCATCACAGAGGCTGAGCAACGTACCGCATCAGTGTGGTGCAATAAGACGACACGGGCAGATATTTGTACTCTATTCTGATTTCCAGATTATAAAACCATCGTCCATGAAATTTAGAAAAAAGGGGGGGGGGGCACTTTGCTTGAAGTGTGGAGATTGACGGCGTTGTTGATTTGACGGACAGTTGTCTAGGAAATGTAATCTAAAGGTGCAAGCTAGTATGACTGCGTGTTAATGAAGCGTTCAGATGTGAAAAACCTCCGTCTATTCTAACTCAGAAGGGACAGTACCTGCGAGAGTTGCTACAAACGCTTCTGCGAAATCACATGGTAGCAATGTAGAGTGTATTACATAGCTGCAAATCAGGAAGCTAAAGAATCCACAGACACAGAGAGACGTTTGATATTGTCCTTTATGTACCGTGCTACGTTAATATTTTCACCTGTGTATGCCTACCATTTAAAGCGACTTCCATTATCTGCTTTATATATAGTGAGTAATCTCGCCTGTTGTTACAATACCCCGCTCCCTACAAACTCTTTCAATGTCAGAGTAATTATTCTTGAGTACAACAGCGCATATCGCACAGGTCTACTTTCTTGCAGTGTCGATTTTCCATAGACTTCTCTTCAAGTGGTTCAAATGGCTCTGAACACTATGGGACTTAACTTCTGAGGTCATCAGTCCCCTAGAACTTAGAACTACTTAAACCTAACTAACCTAAGAACATCACAAACATCCATGCCCGAGGCAGGATTCGAACCTGTGACCGAAACGGTCGCGCGGTTCCAGACTGTAGCGCCTAGAACCGCTCGGCCACCCCGACCGGCAGACTTCTCTTCTCATGTATTCTTCGTATTACTTCATCGTCTCTTATATAATCTTACGTAAAGCTTAACATCCATCTGTAGCACGGTATTTTGAATATTTTCAATTTTTTCTTGATTTCACCGCTTTTCACGTTTGACTTCCAAACAATGCTGTCTCATATGTTGTTGTTGTTGTTGATGATGATAAGACTGTTTGTGCGCATGACATAGAGGTCTTTAGCACCCGTTCAAAAGTTTGATAGAGGAGAGATGTTATAATGGGTAAAAGTTAAAAAACTACAGTGCAATAAAAATTAAATAGTTTGATTAAACATCAATTTATCCATGTTTCCATGTTCATGCTTATTGAACTACGTGCCTGTGGATTAAGCTACTTTAAGAATTACAGCAGCATCCAGCCAATTTTTACGTAGTTAGTTACAAGCGCGCTCTCTCTCTCTCTCTCTCTTTCTCTCTCTCTCTCTCTCTCTCTCTCTCTCTTTTTGTCTCTTATAAACACACACACACCCACCCACACACACACACACACACACACACACACACACACACATTGAGGTATTACGTAACTCCAGAAAAGTGATGTGTAACTCCACGTTTAGCTCTCGGACGAATGATACTCGCAAAGAATAAAAGGATATAATGATTTACTGTATAGGAGAGAGCAACTATTCTGCGATTTTGTTATTTATTTTTCATGTGCCGAGCTATATATAGAGGGCCAATGCGTCTCTGCAACGTGGGACGGCGATCGCAGTTTACTCCGCAAGAGAAAAAACGTGCAGGGTCGTTTAAGCGCACTCCATGTGTCTTGGTGCCAGAGTGGGGTCACACATCAACCCTAGAGTAAAACCCACGATGGGACAGTGCTGAGATCTATTTGGAGATAAACGAGAGATGATTATTGCTTCATGTACGGAAACTGCAGCTTGAGGCTTACTATATGCTATTCTGAGTTAGAAGGTTATTACTGTATAAGGTTGTTCTACAAAGAACGGTTTATTAACAAGAGTTAACGGAAGTTTACTTGAAGAATACATAGCACGTAATTCTGAAGAATAAGGTATGGTGTTACAGATGTAACTTGCAACAAAAATTGTAGTACTCGAAGAAGTAGTCCGTAAGGTCTCAGAGTCACTGTCAACAATAAAGGTGACCTAAATAACAATAATCACAACTCACGATAAAATACAGACTTCTGAAACTAATAATCAACGTAGAGAACATTACAACAAGAACGCAAAAAATACACACACACGTATTGTTTCGACGTCAGTTCTAAATAGTTTAGTGTACAACAGAGGCAAATCCAATAAAAATAGCGATTAAAATCTATGTCGGATGTATATGGCTGGATGGTCACCAGACAAAATGATAAAAAAGGATGGCCAGCCATTCCGCAACAACACTTAAGTCCTTAGGCAGGAATCTGGTGTTACAGGCCACGACAGGAACTTCTTTAGCAGTACATCTGTCTTTAACGTAATAAGAAATAAGGTGGTTTGGCACAAGCTGAGCGTACTGAAACCCAAAATACCAGTTTGCGAGCTGCATGTTCGTGCGACATAGCCATAACTCATGACAACGAGACGCACTACGCCAGAGTATTACCCTATAACCTTCCGGAGGCAGCCAGGAGGTGAATCTCGGGGATGATCAGGAAGTATTTCCTGAGATCTTGACAGCAATCTCCTCAACATATGGGAAAACGGCAATACAGCCCCTGTGAATCCTGAGATGCGCCTCAGCACGCCTCTGGCTAACTATCCAGACACAGGAGGAAATCCAGTTTCATTCTGATGCCGAGTACAGGAGTGTGGTGTAGTATTGTGCTGCGTAGTGTAGTGTAGTCTAATTAAAAGTTAAAAATTTTGTGACGCAGCATTACGGTAAAGGTAGCATGTCCCTTCTGGATTCTGGATGAACATAAATCTGTGTTGTAATTATCACTTATGGTAAGAAGGAGAGCGATCTCCATATCATTATCAAAAAGCTTCCAGAACAAAAGTTTTATTGCCCAGATTGTAGTTGATACATATCCTGATTACTAATTTCAGAGGAATTATATTGCCATCTTTACAACTGTGTTACACGTATATTTCAAGGTCTATAACTATCATATAAAATGTAGACTGGCAATGGCAAGGAATGCGTTTCTGAAGAAGAGAAATTTGTTAGCATCGAGTATACATTTAAGTGTAAGGAAGTCGTTTTTAAAAGTATTTGTATGGAGCGTAGCCATGTATGGAAGTGAAACATGGACGATAAATAGTTTGGACAAGAAAAGAATAGAAGCTTTCGAAATGTGGTGCTACAGAAGAATGTTGAAGATCAGATGGGTAGATCACATAACTAATGAGGAGGTATTGAATAGAACGGGGGAGTTGGCCGAGCGGTTCTAGGCGCTTCAGTCTGGAACCGCGCGACCGCTACGGCCGCAGGTTCGAATCCTGCCTCGGGCATGGATGTGTGTGATGTCCTTAGTTAGGTTTAATTAGTTCTAAGTTCTAGGCGACTGATGACCTCAGATGTTAAGTCGCATAGTGCTCAGAGCCAGCCAGAACTGGGGAGAAGAGGAGTTTGTGGCACTACTTGACTAGAAGAAGGGATCGGTTGGTAGGACATGTTCTGAGGCATCAAGGGATCACCAATTCAGAAGGATGTAGGTTGCAGTAGGTACTGGGAGATGAAGAAGCTTGCACAGGATAGAGTAGCATGGAGAGCTGCATCAAACCAGTCTCAGGACTGAAGACCACAACAACAACAACAACAATTACGAGTATCATACGTAATTTCGAAGAAAACGTTCACTCAGTTTTACATACCATTTGATACGTGCATTATAAAGCCCCTACGAGTGGCACATTGCCATATAGCCACTGAAAACAGCAGGTAAATTTTGAAACTAAAAATACTACGTTAAGGAAAGCGCTAAAATAATTTATGGTGACTCCACCGTCATAGACTAAAATAATACTTACCTCACACAAAAGACATCCCTGTGCAACTTTATACACTAAAATAAAAGCTATAACTATATCAGTAAGGCACAGAGGTGTCAAATACATAAGATAGAGTGCATCCACCGCTGTCAGATGGGTGTATGTTGATTACCGGCTCCGTACTGCGGGAAAGTTCTCAAAAGAACTCCATAATAGTACATGGACAATAAATTGTTTGGACAAGAAGAGAATAGAAGCTTTTGAAATGTGGTGCTACACAAGAATGCTGAAGATTAGATGGGTAGATCACATAGCTAATGAGGAGGTATTGAATAGAAATGGGAAGAAGAGGAGCTTGTGGCACAACTTGACTAGAAGAAGGGATCGGTTGGTAGGACATGTTCTGAGACATCCAGGGATCACCAATTTAGTATTGGAGGGCAGCGTGGAGGGTAAAAATCGTAGAGGGAGACCAAGAGATGAATACACTAAGCAGATTCAGAAGGATGTAGGTTGCAGTAGCTACTGGGAGATGAAGAGGCTTGCACATAATAGAGCAGCATGGAGAGCTGCATCAGGCCAGTCTCAGGACTGAAGACCACAACAACAACAATACTACAGGGTAACGCCTGGTGGCAGCAATCTCGTACATAGTAACATATATTGTAGGAACAACGTTAAGCTATATACGAAGTAAACCAATTTGTTTAAATTAACAACAAGCTTACAAAATTATTGCAACATTATAGAGCATGCAGTATTTCACAACCCTGTGTCTTGCTAATACAATTACAGATGCACGGGAGTGTCTCTTCTGCGAGGTAAACGTTATGCTAGTCTATGACGGTAGAGCCACCATAACTTCTTTTGCGCTTTCTTTTGCGTAATATTTTTAGTTTCACAGTTTACCGCTGTGTTTTCAGTAGCCAGGTGAAAGTGTGTCACCCCTTGGGGGCTTTATACCTCTCGCATCAGATGGTACGTAAAATTGACGTAATGTTTCTCCGAAATTACGTATTATAAGTATAAACTTTGTAACACATTTGCAACACTTATAGATGTTAAGGTAGTGAAATAAAGATGTTTATTTATTTAATTTATTTAATCGTATGGCTAAGGCCTTTCGTCGGGCAGGCTGTTCGCCGGGTGCCGGCCTTTCAATTTGACGCCACTTCGGCGACCTGCAGTCGATGAGGATGATAGGATGATGATGAGGACAGCACAACACCCAGTCCCTGGGCGATGAAAATTCCCCGACTCAGCCAGGAATCGAGCCCGGGCCCAGAGGATTGACAATCCGCCACGCTGACCATTCAGCTATCCGGGGCGGACATAAAGACGTTAAGATAGCAAAATAACTTTGCTGAAACTAGTAATCAGGATTTGTATCAACTGCGTACTCCACACTAAAACATTTTAACATAAATCAGTGTGCCAGAAGGTCCAAAGGTAGTATGTAGATTTTTAGTAGATATTTAAAGGTTTTTTAAAATGTTAAACACCATAACGCTTAGTCATACTAATTCATTTGACATTATGTTAAAATATTATGTATACTGTCTCATGTGCAACATATAGTCTGTTCTTGTATTTAGGTAACAGACTAAAAGTAAAATAGCAAATAAGTGAAATAAATACAAGTCCAGATAATGCAGAGATTTTAAAAACTTCTAACACTCCGCCTCAGCGTTAGCTAAAATAGCGGACATGTCTCCACTTCAGCAGCCTTTGCGCTCTTGCCCGAACTTCAAATGTCTTACGTTAGAACGTGGCTTGTGGTCAATCGCATGTTACAAGCGTGATAAACCGGGAGATTTCCCCGTTGAACAAGAAGTCTCGTGTTAATGCACAGTGTTCTGTTCGGAGACGGGCGACAGCGCTTTCATCACACTGCAGTGACCGGTATGAGGTGCGCCACAGCTGGGCAGTTGGCTTCACCGACGGTAGCCTAATGTTTGTCGTGCGTTGCCACTACTCCTCCCATAGTTTAACGCCTTTGAGATGATAGCGAACAGGGCAATGGCACACAGAAACACGCTGAGTTCCCTACAGGCCTCCTTGGATGAAATACCTGCTAGCTCATTTCTCCAAATTCCTGTATGCCGTGTAACCCAAGAGGATGATACCTGCTTCCCTGGCTGTTGAAAGAGAAATATTAACTCGATCATTTTATCAGCTGCGTATATTTTCTGCGGTGACTTAGCGCGCTAAGGGAACGCAGCAGACTAGAAACCTTTTCCTTAATGAGGCCTCTGCAATCCTATAGCCCCACAGTTTCAGTAACTTCTTCCTCGAATCTAAATCAATAATTTCAATCAGTATGGTCTTCCGCTGAGGAAAACTTGCTTTACCTACCTCACTCTACCTCTGAAATTTTGTAAGTCTTTGTTCCCTAGTTACTGCTACTCGTCGCTTTCTTATTTCTCTGTCCACAACCGACACTGTGTGCCATGACAGCTCACTCTTTCCAATAGTTGTTCTAAGTCAAACACACTTTCGCTGAATACTTATCACTGATGTGTGATAACACTTTACTTTTCCAATAACTTAAATGCATTTTTTATTTGCACATTAGAATACAGAGGCGATAAGCTGCAACTCTGCCTTACACACCTTTCCGGACTGCAATCTCTCTCTCTTGAGGTTCCAGTTTTATTACTCATATGTTTTTGTATTGTGGATACATGGTTTTTTTTTCTTGACATCTGTCTGTCCTTGTATTTCGAACATCTCACTCTACCTAATATTATCGAAAATTCACTTATAATTAAATGAATGTATTGTGAGGGTACGTCCTTCGATGTGAACTGAATTGTACCCTCTACGTTTGTTAAGAAATGCTAATTAAAAGTCTCATTACAAAATATTCAGTGATTATTGGTCAGATAGCGAGATTTTAATCGTACTGCTACATCTGAAGATGACCTGAATGACGCATTGAAGCAGTGGAATTTGTGAGCAGCGAGCATTGTATGTAAAGTCGACCCCTCGGTGACAATAGCAGGGCCACACCCGGTCTGGCGTTAACCGCCCTCTTTGATACCGTCGCGACAAATGAAGCCGTCTACCGCCAGACTCCGTACTGTGACTGACTTCAGCTGTCCTCAGAGAACTATTCGGAGGCAAAGATTCGCGGCGTTCACCACGAATGCTGGTCACTGCATTTGCTTCAGTCCTTCCGACTTATAGTGATTGCACATTCTTGGCACTATTCGTAGCGATGACTGCTATCTGAACACGCCTCCAGCCCAAACTTAAACTTTCGATATCACTCATCTTTCCATCTCTAATGTGCAAACACTGCTACCACTGCTCTCCCATTGGGTTTAGTGAAAATAGCGTCACTGGGGGAAGGAAGTCGGTCAAGAATCTTCCGCAAGGGAAGTACGTGAAATGAATTACACGCTCTGTTATGAAGAGAGTCCATTCTGTCCAGTAGTTGCTCCGAGTACGCATTAAGTGTATAGATCGATGGTGAAGAGTCTTATTGGAGACGTTCTCAGAGAGCCTAATAGTTAGGGCAACTGCTCGGGATACGTAGGAAATCCGGGTTCGAGTCCTAAACATTCATTACATGGCAAATTGAGCATAACTGAACGGTTTGCACTGGTATCATTTCATGCTACTCGTAAACGATCTTCATTGATTTATTCGTTTCATTTCAGTGCATTTAATTTCTCTGCTTTTTGTGCCTTCAACAGTCTGTTCTGGCGAAGGTCTTTGGTACAGAAGTTCTGACTAGGTGTTTTGCTTCTCTAACGTCGTCATCGACGCGATGCTAAATGCTTGCTTATTGTACGTGTTTGTCACATACTGTTCGAACAGCAGAAAAGCAGGATGGTACAGTGGATCATTGACTTCTGTATTTCGCAGATTAGAGGCCCATTAGAGTCAGCTGAGGCGTGCCGCGAGTTGTAGATATGATGATATGTTGTGAGTGGTGCAACTGCATACAGTGTGACTCTCTGACATACACATTTTGAGAGCGATGTAGTTGAAGACTTTGTTGCTATATTGGTTGTGACGAATAGCCTGTAGCGTCTGTCACGATTAACTTTTAATATTTGTGTATCCGATCTAGTTTCCAGATGTTTGAAGAAAGCGCCTGTTGAGAGGCCAACGAGCTGCTGGCGTGTGGGATTCGCTATGTGTTAAATGGATTACAACAGTTTAGGAATTTTGTTACTGCTCGAGCTATGCTGTCGTTGTGTGATGGTGGACTGCGTATCCGGTCGTTAGCAGCGACAATGAGACGGCCGCCGAGGAGACCCAGCCTGCGATCGCTCCGGGAATGACATGAGTACGTGCAAATATGAGTAGCACTGTATTAACAGCTTTGTTTTGTCTTATGTTGTACGAAGTCTTGAGCTGTAACTCATATACAAGCTAGGTCAGAACTGTTTGATACTAACCTGATATGGGCTTAACATTTACTATGGGTAACCAGGGAACCACGGCGCAATATTTGAATGAGAAACGGAAATATCCATTCCGAATGATTTACGGTAATTGACTTGTAATAGTTTGACTTTGCTGAGTGGATTATTTAATGTGCCCACTTGCAGTTTAACATTGTTCAATCGCATCCGTTTGTGTGAGAAAATATGTAAGTGAAAGTGACCCTTTGTTTATTCTTAGAAAAAGCTATAGAAGGTCTGGAAAGCTGCAGTTTTTAGCAATCGCGGCGATAGGGATTTCTGTCTACTGCGAGATATGGAATCAGATAGTACAACAATTTTAGGGTTTGTTACCAGATATAGATTGTGATTGCTAGGATATTCAGCTCAGATCCCTCATGTGCGGTACCTTCTCTTATCGATGACAATATATTTGTGCATCCGAGTTCGTTTAGGCCGTTGGAGGGCTATCGATCTAATCACCCAGAATAAATTAGAGTCACTCGATAGAAGGTTCGCCACTTATGAGACGCACAAACGGTTAACGTGCCAAGGTAAGAGTGTTGCATTTCATGCGAGCGCTATGTTAGACCACATTTCTTAGAGTAAACTGTAGAACTCTGTCAAGGAAGAAAATATGTGCCTATGCCTCGTACACCTAAGATGGTAGCAAACTGAGCTACTTCAGTGGGAGTTGTCTGTATTTGTGTTACTGCGTGCTATCAAACATTTAATACAATCCTGGGACTGTTCTCTCTGCAGATCCAAGGACGATGGTTAGGACGTTCGATTGAGAGGCGATGACAATCAACATTTCAAATTCTTTGCAATTTTTGGATCAGAACCTATCACTAAAAACTAGCAATGGGCTCGATTTACAGTTGCAGAGACAGAAGCCTTTTAATCCACCGCTGCGGTTCTAAGCGATGTTGGTTACCCACAAAAAACAGTTTTTAAGTGTGGAATAGTTAAGCAGTCTGATTTGCACCCAGATCAGAAGCTATAACGTCGTGTAGTGAAATAGCGCGTCACGTAGTGCGTGGACCACGAATGAAATGACGGCAACGAAGTTTTTTAAACACTCGAAAGAATGATACTTTTGAGTGATGGTGAAAGTCATGATAAAAAACGTCTTGGTTAGTACTCATGATTATTACAACAATAGAGCCTTTCACGGCAACGACTTAAGTAACTAGCTCACACAGGAAGGCGATGGGAAGAAGCTGCTGGTTCTATGCAACATAACGGGATGCGGGAATTCCATTGTGGCGAGCAGTGTGAGATACGCATCCTAATGCGCCCCGAGTCCTTGATTCGGCTGTGGTATTCCGAGGACGCAGCAAGCGTGGACACTGCGTTTGTCTCTCTGCCGGCTGCTCGTTTATTCAGCATTTATAACTACAAAGCAGTGTCTTCCTTGAGGACATAATGTTGTGATCTGCGGTCCGAAGACAGATTTCATGTTATTTTCCACGCTAGTCTGTCTCGTGCAAGTCTCTTCATCCCTGCATAGCCACTCCCACCTACGTCCACTTAGACCTGCTTACTACGGTCAACCAATAGTCTCCTTCTACAGTTTTTACCCCGGAACACTTCACTCCATTAACACGGTGACTAAACACTGACGCCTCCAGCTGAGTCCTATCAATCGATCCCTTCTCTTACTCATGCTGTATCACAATTTTTCCCCAATACGATTCAATAGCTCTTCTTTAGTTATCCGAGCAATTCATCTAGCCTTAGCATACTTCTGTAACAGAAAAGACGTCCTAAAATTATTTCCGATGTTAACAAAATTTCAGAAATGCTTTTATTGATATTGTTAGTTTTCATACCCTGGACTTCCTCCACGTTTCTTGTTTTACTGCCCAAACAATAAAACTCATCTACTTCTTTCAGTGTCCTCATTTCTTAAACTCGGCATCGCCTGTTTCAGTTCGACAGAATTCAATTACCCTTTTCTTAACTTTGTTGATGTTTATATTGGAACCTCTTTTCAAAACAGTTTGCATTACCTTCAACCGCTCTTCCAAGTCTTTTGCCGTCTCTCACAGAATTACGTCATCGGTAAAAATAAAAGTTTTTATTTCTTCTCTCTGAACTTCTCGGTCCAACTTGATCCTCAATGTCCATTACAGCTATCTCAAAGTACAGACTGAATAACATCGGGCATAGGCTACAACCCTGTCTCACTCCCTTCTCGACCACTGCTTCCCTTTCACGACCTTTGACTCTTACAATTGTGGTCTTGTTTCTCTACAAGATGTGGATAAGCTTTCGCTCTTTGTATTTTATCACTGGTACTTTCACAGTTTCATTGCAGACGACATTGTCAAAAGCTTTCATTAAATCGACAAATGCTCTCAACACATATTTTCCTTTCTTCATTCTAAGGCAAGTCGTAGGGTCAGTATTGCTTCATGTGTTCCTAATTTCTGTGGAACCCAAGCTGATTTTCCCCGAGGATGTCTTCTACAGTTCTCCCATTCTTTTGTAAATAAATAACACAGTGAAACAAAATTCAAGTAAAAAATGCAAAAAAACTTATGCCCCTAGAGGAGATTTAATAGCCTGAAGCGACTGAAATACCAAAGAGACTTGATGAAATTTATAGTCGTGAGTCTCTCCATTCAGCTGCTTAGCATTTGTCAACGACCTTGTGATGTTAAACAGAGAAAGCGAATTGGTAAGCACATAACTCAACGCGCTGCGAGATATAGCGTCAAACACCTACGTGGATGTGTAAGGCTCATGGTCATGTGTCCTCCCTCCCTCTGCCCCTCCCCCTCCCCGCTTCACTCTCTCTCTCTCTCTCTCTCTCTCTCTCTCTCTCTCTCTCTCTCTCACACACACACACACACACACACACACACACGTGCGCGCGCGATGGAAGGCGCGCGCCGTAGGTTAATAATGAAAGCGATATCTTCAGAGTTTTTACGTATATCTATTGAAGAGCAAATAACAGGTCTGCCACCTGATCGCGACGTGTAAATCCCGTAACATTTCATGGAGGCAACTGCTCGACATCTTCAAGAGGTGGCTGCTTGCCAGCACTCACCTAACTGATCTAGCTGCCTCGATCAGATTTTATGGGATTTACAGAGCGCGATCAGGTGACAGACCTGTTATTTTACTGTTTAAATTCTCTTCAACAGGTAAACGTAAATAGTATGAAGCCACTGCCTTCATTACTAACTTTTGACGATTTACTGAATTTGTGTCACACGAAAATACCATTTTCTGGAACTTCACAAACAATTCATTTCGGTCACTTTAGGAACCCTCCGTCAGAAATACTACCAAAGAAAATTAGCTCGCTCTAATTAACTGTGTTTCTTTTTATTAGAGAGGTCCTATGTGATTGTATTCTAGATATTACTCAGCTTTAGTAAAGCAAATTTTATTCAGTGTCAGGTATTTTACAACAACACGCGGCTCTTCACAAAACAAAATTTTATCTCCTGACTGACGGCGGGTGCCTATGTACTTCCAATGAACTTCACTGCGCAAAACTGTGCTGGAAGAATTACAACTACATGCAGCATTCGTATATTCTTACACAGAACTGTTTATGGTTGGTTGGTTTGGGGAAGTGGACCAAACAACGAGGTCATCGCTCCCGTCGGATTAGGGAAGGGTGGGAAAGGAAGTCGGCCGTGTCCTTTCAAAGGGACAATCCCCGCATTTGCCTGAAGCGACCTAGGGAAATCACGGAAGACTTCAAATCAGGATGGCCGTACGCGGGTTTGAACTGTCGTCTTCCCGAATGCGAGTCCAGCGTGCTAACCACTGGGCTACCTCGCTCGCTCAACCATTTATGAGTTAGGATGTTATATCATTACTGATAGCCAAAGCGTTAAGGACCTCAATTGGCAGCGCTGAAAGCACCTTATAGGCTAAGGAATGTATATTAGCGGAGCGGAGAGCAATGGGGAATCATTTTAGGGACGATATGGGCAGCAAATGGGGAAACCCAATGACACAAGCGATTTTGACACTTGGCAAATTATCATAGTTGGCGTCAGAGAAACGGCGTAGCTTGCCGGCTGTTGGCTTGCTGCTCTCATGAACATCTGCGCCACCTGGTTCAAGGACAACGCCGCCACGAGTGGGTGACAAGATTTTGGACGTCCACACCTCATCACCCAACGTGGAGGCCGGAGGTTTGCCCACTTTGCAAAGTAGGATATGCGGCCATCTGTGCTAGATCTGACGTCAGAGACTCAGAGTACAATGCTAGTGCAAGCTCAAGTGTTTCGGAGGAGACTGGTGAAAGCACATTGTTGATCATGGGACACCACAGCAGGGGATACCTCTATGTTCCCATGTTAATATGACATTGTCAATTATGTTTGCAGTGGGCAATGGATCATCGAGACTGCACTGTAGACCACTGGTAGCGTGCCAGCTGATCCGATGAACCGTGTTTCTCACTACACCAGGTCAATGGTCACGTCTACATACACCCTCAGACAGGCGAACGGGTGGTCGAAACATTCACCACACCGCGGTCACAGGCCGGTGGTGGCAGTATAATGCTATGGGGGGCATTCATCTGGGCTTCCACGTGTAGTAATCGGAGGCACCGTCACTGCTGTGGTCTAGGTAAACATTATTCCGGACCACCTGCATTCCTTCACGCTTAATGTCCTACTCGACGGTGATGGCGCCTTCCAGAATCGTCTGCACTATTTTGGAGAGCATGACAGTGAACTCATTGTTTTGGCCACCAATTTCGCTTGATCTGAACCCAGTGGAACACACCGAGTGAAGCTAATGGACGCCAGCTCCCCATCCACATGGCAGCAACCCGTAATTTATAGTAATTGTGTGTCCTGGGTCTAGATCTTGGCTGTATTTCATTTCAAAGTTGAACTAATACTCTGTAAAGCAGATGGTTATAATATTTTAGCTCATCAATGCACACAAGCTGTAACTGGTATAAGTGTACATATTTCTATTGGTGACTGAGGACGGTGTACTGAACAACATTACATCAGTACTTACGTAATTTGCGGACTAATTATTAGAGCTATTACAAGTCATATGTTTTTAGATTGGTTAGTACCTCCAAGTATGTGTGGCAAGAGCAAGCCATTAATGTTTATTTTCCCCTGGGCTGCAGGTCAGGCGTTGAACTATGGGTGCATTGACGCAAAACTGTTAGTCTGTACCGACAGGTGTAGACCATTTGGTGTTGCAGTTACAACCAAACAGAAAACATCTGGTTGTAAAGTTTGTGATGTGTTTGTGGAAAGGTTGTTCGATGTACAGAAAACAGAAAAGACAACCAACACACACACACACACACACACACACACACATATATATATATATATATATATATATATATATATATATATATATATATATATATATATATATAACTCTGTTGTTCTGACGCAGATATTTGCAATTTCCGTTTTGCAATGTGTAGCTGCAGTTAGCCCAAATATATACTGCTCGTACAGTCTTTCACACGACACCTGGTTTCAATGCAAAGCGTCAGTTTTTCCTCGTTACAAACGAAATGATTCTTAAATCGGAATTCTACATGCCCATTATATAGAACTGGCCCAGATTAATCAAACGCGATATTATTATTATTCCGGATTATTATCTGTATTAAAGGGGCAGTAAAACATGAAAAATAGCCCGTACTGCAGGGACTACTTAGCACCGCTTCTGCATGGGGGTGGCAGTCTGCGCAGAGCAGAACGGTGTGCCGCTGCTGGAGCACTGATTATTTTTCATTTTTTACTGTCCTCTTAATACATATCGACAAAAGGAATATCGCACTGCCTAATTTGGGACTGCTCTATCGAATGAGCACGTAAAATCCCGGTTTTTGTGATGGGGAACAGACGCTTTACATCGACACTGGGCGTCGCATGAATGACGTGATGAGCAGTACTTGTTTTGGTTGACTCCTGGTTTACAATGCAAAATGAAATTGTAAATACCTGCAACTGATGACTCTTAGGAGCGACGCTCAGTATATACTTACCTAGTGATATCAAATGCCTGAACAGATGGCAACAAAACATTTCTTCAATTCATTTCACACTGTTCCATAGAAGAATTTCTATTATGGAGCTTGTAATTTATTAGGAGAAAATAATTGATATTTATATCTGTGAGTTAACTTTTTTTGTTACATAAGCTCGTATGTGGCTTGGTGGATCAGTGGGCTAATGTCTGATGACTATAGGTTTGGCGCTGAATTCCGATCGGTTCTGCCTTTTTCCACTTCTATCCACTCTGGAATTTTTTTGCGTATGTAAAAATTGCCAAACTGCACCGTGGTTGAGAGTCCATATTTAAATACAGTCACGCTCCCCCACCCCACTCCCCACCCCCTTCCTATGATTGGCCCGATAAATCAGTTCAGTGTATGCAACAGCGTACCACCTCCATATGCAGTGATATTTCAGATGAATTTTTGTAGACTGTAAACTGATTCGGTCTACGTACTAACCAACTATGGAACACATACGAATTATATGTCTTCTAACGAAATGCATGGTGTTCTTGAAGCCGAAGGCACATCAAGACCAACACAGTGAAATAATAATAATAATAATAATAATAATAATAATAACGCACGGGGACAAAACGTCAGCCGGCCGCTGTGGCCGAGCGGTTCTAGCCGCTTCAGTCCGGAACCACGTGGCTGCTACGGTCGCAGGTTTCAATCCTGCCTCGGGCATGGATGTGTGTGATGTCCTTAGGTTAGTTAGGTTTAAGTAGTTCTAAGTGTAGGGGACTGATGACCTCAGATGTTAAGTCCCACAGTGCTTAGAGCCATTTGAACCATTTTGAACAAAACATCAGAACTAACACCATCTGAGCCAAAATCGAGAAATCAGCAGAAGACCCCAAAATGCAGCTTCCGCAAAGAAGTTAAGGACCATATTGTGAGCTGTTGCAAGAAGATCGCTCAGGCTGCCTATAAGTAGAGGCACAATGATGTGACACGAATCACCCACTGGAAATTATGCCAAAATTACCAGCTGCCTGAGACAAAGAACTGGTGGGACCACAAAAGTCGTCGAAAACGAATATGCCAATTACTATGGGTCTTCCGTCTCCACAGTCAAATCGAATGCTGAAACATAATACGCAAGACATCACAAGTGGGGAGAAAAAGAAAATTTGGATAATTGACGATGCTATCGCTGTAGAACCGACGAGAAATAATTGGAAAAACTTGAAAGATGCGAGGACTTGAAAATCAAATTACGGCGACTCTGCCGTAAGACAATGGACGTTTTTCCATTGGTTTCCGGCACGGAGGAAGCAGTGCCACAAGATCTTAGTGGGCACCTGAAAATAACTGGTATTGATAACCGATTTCCGGGATCCGCACGAATTATCCACTGATACACTATGTAGTACTAGACGCTTGCAAAGCGTCCGGCTAGCAATAAAATACGAAATCGAGCGTAGGAAACTCATTTGCTGTGTTTACTGTTATAATCATAATAATAATAATAATCATAAAATGCAAACTTTGATGGCTGGTTTTTACTTCTTTGATTATATCTGTTTCGTTGGAGTCACCTAATAGTAGAAGACATGTTTCTGGCTAATGCTTTGTTTCCTAATGCTTGTGATATCCTTAGAGACTATAAAGATGTTGTTAGTTGTTTTTGAAAATCAGCCATCTACGTCTTTATTACAAAAAATGGTTCAAATGGCTCTGAGCACTATGGGACTTAACATCTTTGGTCATTAGTCCTCTAGAACTTAGAACTACTTAAACCTAACTAACCTAAGGACATCACACACAACCATGCCCGAGGCAGGATTCGAACCTGCAACCGTAGCAGTCGCGCGGTTCCGGACTGAGCGCCTAGAACCGCTAGACCACCGCGGCCGGCCGTCTTTATTACATCTGAGAGTACTTCGAGAATTAAGAGACTAAACCTTAGGTAGTGGTGTAGAACACATTTTTGTATCTAAATCACATAAAACAGAAATCACCAAAGAAATAATTGTAATAGTAATAGGTTATGCATTGAACACTGGCATGAGGTTAAGCAAGCCAACGGAGATATTAAATTTGTGACCATGAGTGAATAAAAAAAAACAGGGAGAACTAGGAAAATGTTGCTTGAATAACGTATAGCATATAAAAGAAGAAGTCTTCTTAATTACTAAGGCAGTAGTCATCTGACTAGAGAGCCTGTACGTTTTAGATTGCGGAGGGCTGGAAGCTACAGTATATGATACACAGGAGGCACTAAGCATCGGGGAAGAACAGGCCTTAATATAGTATATTACTTTGTTTAAATTTATGACCGATTTCGGCTCTGCACCTATCATCAGATCCAACGAGCGCTGCAGCGACACGCAGGCGCGAAGCTGGATGTGATGCCGGCTACAAAGCGGAAACCAGTCATCAACTTCAATAAAGTAATATGAAAGAAAGACACTGATTTTTATAATTTACTCCGTTACAAAGGTCACCGGTCTCCTCTGTAGGTTTAAACGGCCTTATATCGCGGCCCTAAGTCAACTTTGTGACCAATCAAAATTAGAAGGCACTTTTATCACAAGCAGCTTCAATAGCGGTGCAGCGTTGTCACCTCTTCCCTTCGAACTACAGCTTGGAGGTTTGCCAATTTCCACTCGTCTCGTCCCTGCTTATGCAAATTATGTGCGAAAGGAGCCAGTTAACAGCGTGCCGTAAATTCTGTTGCGACGCATAAAGCGGAGAAGAACGATAATGTATTTATTTGACATGAAATACAGCTTGTTTGTAGGTGGACTTTTGTGGCGTTGTTTATTATATTACAGTGTAGTGAACATCGGGACTCTCATCTTGCAATTATTCTGCCATTTTCGGAGAGAAAATATGAGCCTTTATGACATAAGTGTTAGAAAGATCTACATTAAACTGCTGTCAACCAAGTCAAGACTGACGACCCCGCAAAGAAAGGTTTTAGTCGTCTCTCGACGAGGTACAAGTTATTTTGTCTTTGATGTATCATGCAAATGTTCTCAGCAGGATTAACAATATTCTCACAGAGATAGTAGGGACACGATTCAGTCATGCAAAGATGTTCATCGTAGGATACGTCGGAGCAGCCCTTACTGTCAGGATGGCGCCCCCATTACGAGTATCCGAATCGCTGCTGAGTGTGCGAGACACAGGTCAGCCGAACGCTACAGTATAATACACTACTGGCCATTACAATTACTACACCAAGAAGAAATGCAGATGATGAACGGGTATCATTGGACAAATATACACTCCTGGAAATGGAAAAAAGAACACATTGACACCGGTGTGTCAGACCCACCATACTTGCTCCGGACACTGCGAGAGGGCTGTACAAGCAATGATCACACGCACGGCACAGCGGACACACCAGGAACCGCGGTGTTGGCCGTCGAATGGCGCTAGCTGCGCAGCATTTGTGCACCGCCGCCGTCAGTGTCAGCCAGTTTGCCGTGGCATACGGAGCTCCATCGTAGTCTTTAACACTGGTAGCATGCCGCGACAGCGTGGACGAAAAAATGACATTTTGCCATTCGTGCACCCAGGTTCGTCGTGGAGTACACCATCGCAGGCGCTCCCGTCTGTGATGCAGCGTCAAGGGTAACCGCAGCCATGGTCTCCGAGCTGATAGTCCGTGCTGCTGCAAACGTCGTCGAACTGTTCGTGCAGATGGTTGTTGTCTTGCAAACTTCCCCATCTGTTGACTCAGGGATCGAGACGTGGCTGCACGATCCGTTACAGTCATGCGGATAAGATGCCTGTCATCTCGACTGCTAGTGATACGAGGCCGTTGTGCCGTTGGTGGCCGAACGGTTCTAGGCGCTTCAGTCTGGAACCGCGCGGCCGCTACTGTCGCAGGTTCGAATCCTGCCTCGAGCATGGATGTGTGTGCTGTCCTTAGGTTAGTTAGGCTTAAGTAGTTCTAAGTTCTAGGGTACTGGTGACCTGAGATGTTAAGTCCCATAGTGCTCAGAGCCATTTGAGGCCGTTGTGATCCAGCACGACGTTCCGTATTACCCTCCTGAACCCACCGATTCCATATTCTGCTAACAGTCATTGGATCTCGACCAATGCGATCAGCAATGTCGCGATACGATAAACCGCAATCGCGATAGGCTACAATCCGACCTTTATCAAAGTCGGAAACGTAATGGTACACATTTCTCCTCCTTACACGTGGCATCACAACAACGTTTCACCAGGCAACGCCTGTCAACTGCTGTTTGTGTATGAGAAATCGGTTGAAAACTTTCCTCATGTCAGCCTGTTGTAGGTGTCGCCACCGGCGCCAACCTTGTGTGAATGCTCTGAAAAGCTAATAATTTGCGTATCACAGCATCTTCTTCCTGTCGGTTAAATTTCGCGTCTGTAGCACGTCACCTTCATGGTGTAGCAATTTTGAGGCCAGTAGTGTGCCATACTCCCCTAAATACTTTGCGTGACGTCACTCTATACATCGCAGGGTAGCATATGGTAGTAGTAGCTCCGCCCAGCAGTGTAACCCGCGGTTAAAAAATTATCTATTAAAGTAATGCACGGGTATGTATTTATTCCAATTTTTTATTATTTCAACTCCCCTCCACCTCTATCCGTCCGTCTCCTTCCCCTTCCCCTCCCCCCTCCCCCGGTCCCTGTCCAACACCTCCTCTTGCTTCTCGCTGTCCATCTATTCCTTCTCTCTCTCTGTCTATCCATCTCCTCCTCCCCCCTTCACGTTATCACCCCTACACCAAAAGGAAGCTGGTGATTCCTACCCCGCAGTATTTCTTTCCAGATCGTAACTAATGTGTGTACCAAATTTGGCAGAAATCGTTCCAGGGATTTAGGACTAGCTTTTATCCGTGGCCTTGCTAGCGTCCATACATGTCAAAAATATTTCACATGTATTTAACGTATTTCGCACGTGTTTGTACTCATCTCTCACCCATATCTCTAGCGAATTTCACCCTGCAATTTCATTTTCACGCAGCTCAGTGTTTACTGCGTCATACTTCCTGAACTACATGTCGTGCAGTGACTTAATTTTGTTGGTACATTTTGTGGTACGTGTGAATACTGTCTGCAAAACGAGTCGCAAATACAGTTAGTAGTAAAGAAGTAATAAAATTTCATGCTTCTTGCAACAGTTTTACAATACGAGCAGCGAAAATGTGGTAAGGGATAAAGTTTTCTCCTTTCATAATTTTGTGGGTGTTGTGAACAATAAAAAGTTTTATAAAGGTGTGAAATTAAACATCTTAAACTTGGCTGCGGAACAACAACTGTTTAATTCAGAATAAATGAATAGATTGAAAAGTCAGCCAACCAGTTGCAAATAAAGGGTTATTATCCCTTGACTATGGTTTCGATACTTGTAAAAATATCTTCTTCAGAAGTGTTGGCCTTGTTGCATCACATGATGCAACAGGCGTCACAGGATAAAATATTTTCGTACATATATCGGCACTAACACGTAGAAAAGGTACTATTGCCCCCCAATCAGCCTGTAGTGATTTAGGTAAACTTATAAAAGGATGGCCGATCGGCAAACTAATCCGGTCCTCTACAACACCAGTCCACTGTCTTAACCACAGCTCCACCTCATTCGACTAGACTTGGTGGAGGGTTGCGCATGGTTGCATATCGTGACGACAGAGACAAGAAAGTAAACAAATAAGACGAGCAAATGACTGAATTTGAAGATATAATTATGAGCAGAGAAAATGAAGCGCAGGTGATCGTCGCATGCAACCAGGCTAACGGATGGTAGATGAACAAAACAGGTTCTTTCCTGGATACTTAAGTACAAGAAACGATGATACAACAACCTAGTGAAAAATGGACAGATGACTTGTCAACGTATGCGGAAACAACAGAGATATATTTAAATGCAAACTGCAATGCTTCGAACAGTTCAGAAAAGTGAATGCCAGCTTAAAAGAATAGAGTTTCCTTCATCATTCCATATGACGATGATTGGTTTAGGGCATTCAACGGCAGGGTTTCACCGCTCTTCCTGAGTATGAGTGACTGCATTTAGCGAGACGATCAAAGTCTTTCCTCGTAAGCAACTTTAAGTGGCGATGGCCAACGTACATTTTTCACTACCTGCAACGACAGTGTTTGGAAGCGTTGGCCGCCCTCGGGGCGAGAGCTGTCCCTCCTAACGACGCTGCTAGAATTCTGTGAATCGCAAACGACGAGGCCAATGGAGACGGAGTGCAGTTTCAGTTGGATAAAAAATGACTAGTAAATCGGTTCAGGTTTTCCAAAAGAATGACTGGCGAATATACATGAGTAACCCTCGTGGTGGGCTGATACTGAACAAATTTATTGGACCAAATTAAACAGAATAGACGTTTATTTCAAGGTTTACGTTGGCATTAGCTACATTTGGGCCTTGCAATGAATAAATGGTAAGAAGTGAAAAATTGTGCCGCACCATGACTCGAACCCATATCTCCCACTTACCGCGTGCGGCCGCCTCAACCGCCTCGGCCGTACGATCTCACTTCCCATACGATCCGAATTCCCAGCCTGTTATACACTACTAGACCCATAAACCCCTACTCGCCATTTCGGTTTCTCCCAAAAGCTTCAGCACTGAAAGAATGGATCTTTGGTCGCCGACAACTGATTAATGTAGATATATATCCATAACAATATAAATCGCCGTCATGGCGGCAAGAAACAGAATAGCCAACTCCGTCTTCTGCCGAGGTGTGTTGTCACGCCCACCTATCATTGAGAGTGTGTTCACAAGCCTGCTATTGGAAATACTGGCCAGCACGGTGAAAATTTATTATGTACAACTTCATACAAACTGGGAAAGAGAAGTGGGTTACAAAGTGGCACAGCAACTGTCATGATAGGAAAGCTGGACAGGAGCAGAAATGATTATTGAACACGATAACACAACAAACAGAAGATTTATCTACAATGTGTGATCAAAAGTATCCGGACATCTGGCTGAAAATGACTTACAAGTTCGTGGCGCCCTCCATCGGTAATGCTGGAATTCAATATGGTGTTACCCCACCCTTAGCCTTGATGACAGCTTCCAGTCTCGCAGGCATACGTTCAATCAGGTGCTGGAAGGTTTCTTGGGGAACGGCAGCCCATTCTTCACGGAGTGCTGCACTGAGGAGAGGTATCGATGTCGGTCGCTGAGGCCTGGCACGAAGTCGGAGTTCCAAAACATCCCAAAGCTGTTCTATACGATTCAGGTCAGGACTCTGTGCATGCCAGAGCATTACGGGAATGTTATTGTCGTGTAACCACTCCGCCACAGGCCGTGCGTTATGAACAGGTAATCAATCGTGTTGATAGATGCAATCGCTGTCGCCGGATTGCTCTTCAGTAGTAGGAAGCAAGAAGGTGTTTAAAAAATCAATGTAGGCTGTGCTTTGATAGTGGCACACAAAACATCGAGGGTGCAGGCCACCTCCATGAATAACACGACCACCTCATAACACCACCGCCTCCAAATTTTACTGTTGGCACTACACACCGTGGCAGATGACGTTCACCAGACATTCCCCATACCCACACTCTACCATCGGATCGCCACATTGTGTACCGTGATTCGTCACTCCACACAACGTTTTTCCATTGTTAAATCGTCCAATATTTACGCTTCTTACACCAAGCGAGCGGTCGGTTTGGCCTTTACCGGCGTGATGTGTGGCCTTTGAGCAGCCGCTCGACCATGAAATCCAAGTTTTCTCACCTCCCGCCTGTCATAGTACTTGCACTGGATCCTGATGCAGTTTGGAATTCCTGTGTGATGGTCTGGATAGATGTCTGCCTATTACACATTACGACCCTCTTCAACTGCCGGCGGTATCTGTGAGTCAACAAACGAGGTGGGCCTGTACGCTTTTGTGATTTACGTGTCCCTTCACGTTTCCACTTCAATATCACATCGGAAACAATGGACCTAGGGATGTTCAGGAGTGTGGAAATCTCGCGTACAGACATACGACACAAATGACACCCAGTCACCTGACCATGTTCGAAGTCCGTGAGTTCCGCGGGACGATGTCTAATGACTACTTAGGTCGCTGATATGGAGTACCTGGCAGTAGGTGGCAGCACAATGCACCTAATATGAAACACGTATGTTTTTGGATACTTTTGATCACATGGTGTAACTTGTATTTGTCCGAGCATACAAAGACTCATTGCAAATAATGGGGCAAGAAATAGAGTTCAGTTATCAGTGTCAACAAGGACGAGGCTGTCTGAACTAAAGTACGATCAATGGTTGCCGGCCTTTGTGGCCGAGCGGTTCTAGGCGCTTCAGTCGGGAACTGGGCTGCTGCTACGGTCGCAGTTTCGAATCCTGCATCCGGCATGGATGGTGTGATGTCCTTAGGTTAGTTAGTTTTAAGTAGTTCTAAGTCTAGCGGACTGATGACCTCAGATGTTAAGTCCCATAGTGCTCAGAGCCATTTGAACCATTTTGAACCATCTATGGTTTCGGAGCCGCGAATATGCGGCGTCTGCGTGGCGTCACGTAGCAAAGAGGATCCAAAGGGTGAGTGGACTGAGTGGCTGCCGCTGGCCGTTCTATTTCGCGGTGGCAGAGGGCAATCGTGGTACAGAGCTGCTGGAACCGTGGCTCAGCAGGCGTGTACCATTGGGTCCGCCAGATCTAATGCAACCGCTATCGGGAACTGACGGAAACTTGCAATTCCGTAGCCAACTTTGACGCCCGTAGATTATTATCAATACGTGATACCGGAAAGTAAGTAAGTCCGCCATGTACACTCTGCCCACATTCGATTTAGGAAGATTAGGAGACGTCCAGCCCATCAGCTCCACGCTGAAAAATACTCCTCCCTCTGTAGCCAAGATACTGGCCCTGGCTACTAAACAGTGTACAGGACTAACACCCATGGGTGGCCAGGAAATGATGTCTTACAAAGTGCCACCAGGAACGAAGCCACGAAAGTGCAATATAAATGTACAAAAGTGCGGAAGAAACTGAATAACCGGAAGAGCGGCAGTAAATCAGAAACCGCTTGTGATAGCAGAGAACAAGGACTGGGCCGGCTTCCTGTGCGTATCGGATGCCGCAGCGATGTCTAGGTGGCCTCCTCGCGAAATCCGAGCCGGGTCTTCCGCGGAGGGGCTTGTAGGGCCGGCCGTGTCGGGGAAACCGAGCAGGCAGCGGAGGAGGACGACACCGCTCCGTGCAGCACGGTGCGGTGCGGGCTGCGTGCCACCGCTACGGGCAGGCGCCCCTAATGGGGCGTAACGCCGGTGGCTGCAGGAATCGCGTTCCCGGCCGCGGCTCTGTTTACACCGCAGCCGCAGCCGCAACGTCATGCGCGACGGGCACGTCCACGTTCTTCTGTCGCGGCCACGCGCACCTCCGCTCCCTCCCCCCTCCCTCTCTCCTCCTCCTCCTCGCTACGTGTGGCAATTCGTGGACCGCTGGCTGTGGGAAAGCCCGACTGTGCTTCTCCACAGACTTCTTTCTGACCGTGATGCACGGTCCTCACCGCTATACACGTCCATAAGGAACGGCGGAGGGTTGGAGCTTTACTTGTTGTTGATATCGAACTTAGTGAGACACGAAGCATTACAGTGGTATGAAGGGAGCGGGATCTTTTTCTCGTGGATGCCCGATCCGTTCCATGTATCTTATGGTCGTTAGTCCTTTGCAGTCCAGAACGTACAGGCTTTCTAGCTAGATCACCGTCATGTTTGTAATTGAGAACGCCTGCTCCTTGTTTTGATTTTGCGTCATGCTGAACGCATGCAACGTTTTGCTGGATCTCGCACGCCTGCAGATTTATTGAGTCCATTCTTTCGCTCATCATAATACTGGCACTTAAAGTTTATCGTGCTTTCTTATTCTTGCTCATGATGTACGTTGCGATTCTCTTTCAGTACGCCAATATAGTCCTTTGTGAAGAGAGTTGTCTCGTTAGATAGGATGTCAGAAAACAAAAGGACTAGAATAAGAATGTCCTACAAATGTTTGTCCAAAAACAAACACTTGTTCCAATATGGTTGCCTACGTTAAACACATGTGATAAGCGGTCTCCGCTCATTTTTTCACATCTTTCAGCCCTCATCAAAGAATCACAAATTTGGGCGAACACGCCTGGCTGCCCTCGTATTTGCTCACATCATGGAGCATGCGATTCTGCACACGTTATCGACGAGTGCTTTTAAGAGGCTTTTAAAAATGGTTCAAATGGCTCTGAGCACTATGGGACTTAACATCTGAGGTCATCAGTCCCCTACAACTAAGAACTACTTAAAGCTAACTAACCTAAGAACATCACACACGTCCACGCCCGAGGCAGTATTCGAACCTGCGACCGTAGCGGTCGCGCGGTTCCAGACTGAAGCGCCTAGAACCGCTCGGCCACACCGTCCGGCCTAAGAGGCTTTTAAAGGTCGCGATAAAATTTAATACATTGAAGGCAGGTGAATGGGGAGGCCATGCTACTGCACCTACTTGACAAATTCATCACTTACTAAACGTTTGTGTTAGGTACCGTTGTACAATCTCGAAACCACAAAGACGGAATTAGCTGATGTAAGAAGTAATTGAGAAACTGTGTCTGACAATGGCATTACAGAGGGCCAGGTGTCCGTAACTCGAAGGTTGTTTTGAACACCGCATTGCCTTAATAGGCATTCTCACGTTTCAGGGGATATGCCCTTTCCTACCTCTCACCTTTTAACTGACTTACAGAAACAGCACTAGACGGACCTACTGTTGGACGCGGACTCCGAACCACGGCGCAACATGGTTTTTCACATACAAAAACAATTCTCAGAGGAGGTGAAAATTATAAATTATAGAAGGAACTTTTAATTTTTAGTCCGACACTTACGTACTGAGACACCGAGCCTACAGCTCACGTATGAGTTGATATAACAATAAAAATATTTTGTTTAGTAAAAGAAGTATGTATTTCATCATTATCAGTTTTCTGCTGTGTCCGCTGGTACTTTACCTCTTCATTTCCTGCGCTCCATTGGTTCCTTCTTTATGTCTGAACAAGCCGCCCATCACATTATACAGAATCTGAAATCTCTTCTTCCCTTCCACACATACCTTTAAGATTGTTTTTACAAACCCCATCTCTTTTCTTAATACTTATTTAATGCAGTTTCTTTTCCTTCTCTTTATTAGATTCGGTAACTGTCTTTGCTTTTATCGTCAACTCTTCATTTTCCACTTTATCCATCAGCACCATACAGGAGGACACACCACATGAAACATTTCATTAGATCGTGTAACCCACACAGGGTGCTCCCCCACGTGGCGGATCGGAGAATGTCTCCCAGATGTAGATGGAAGGAGGGAAAACAAATACCTTCCGCGGACCAGTAGGCAGTGCAGTGTGTAAGACATAGATTCCCAAAGAGTTATAATACTATGTAATATGTGTATAAAAATTATCATGTTACCCATTTTGTCTATACGTTGATCGGTGACATTATAACTACATATGCATCAATGTTCTAAGATATAGTGCATCTACAGTTTTTATTATACAGGCGCAAACGCGCTGCAGTCTTCCCATTTCCTTTTGTTCTGTTGATCGAACTGGAATTCATGTAAGTTCTTTCTGCGCAGACTCGCGCCTTTTGTAATTCTTGTAAAATAATTGTGCTACACCAATGGCGTTTCAGTTAACTAACGACATAACTGCTATTATTCTGTATAAAAATATGATCCCATCATATGATGAAAATATGTTTGTTAGGAAGCGATTTACGAGAGACCATCTTTGAATTGCAACGTGTCTTCTCTGATGGCCAGAAAAACAGGGCGTTATTGTGGCTCTATTACGAGACGTTTCAATTCAAGTCGAACCTGCTTTCATTTGGCGATGTTGTTCGAGTAACTGATCGCTACTAAAATTCTAACTCCTAATATCGTGTCGGACCTCTTTTTGACTCGACTTGGTATGGCCGCAACAAGTCGCTGGAAGACCCCTGTTCAGAGAGAATAATTATTAATTCCGGTTACACTTCAAGTATCTGACACAGTGTCGGTGGCTGCAAAAGGTGCCTGTATCCTCTGTTAGGATTGGCCTCCAGAATTGTGGGAGGCGAAGGAATGCCACCACAGATTATTTTCCCTGCACAATGGAGTCTTCATTTTATAGGTATTTTGCAACAGAAATTCTTCTACAGAATAGGAGCTGTTCTGGAGAAACATTATAACTTGATTTAGTATTTGCCATCTGTCCGCAGCTCGTGGTCTCGTGGTAGCGTTCTCGCTTCCCGAGTACGGGGTCCCGGGTTCGATTCCCGGCGGGGTCAGGGATTTTTACTGCCTCGAGATGACTGGGTGTTGTTGTGTCGTCTTCATCATCATCATTCACCCCTATTACTGTCGGAGGAAGGCAATGGCAAACCACCTCCACTAGAACCTTACCTAGTAAGGCAGCGCGGGTCTCCCGCGTCGCTCCCCTACGCTCTGTAAAGAAGTACAGGACTTCATCATCATCATTTGCCATCTGCCTGCCGTAAAAGTATTCATTTATCCGTGTTTGAGCTTAAGTTAGTTTTAATGACGAGTAATGTAGTTAATTATTTCTTCTACATAGAAATTACATGTATCAGTATTCCTTATGAATTATAATAATGCTTCACAGTGAATCTTGTGAGCAAGTGTAGGTTCTGTGAAGTATGCAAACGGAAGTGTGTGTATAGCAAACGGCAACATTTTCTGCTGGTTCCATTTACCACGTTAGTGTCCGTCTGTGGGTTTAAAATGTGTCTTTGCGCTTTTGTGGAAGTTATACTGTTAGAACAGCTTTCAATACAGCTATTAATAACCTTTATGGTGTTACACATAGGACAGCAGTACTGTGAATTGTTCCCATCTCAGTCGTTCGAGATGGCAGCAGAAACAGAAACTCAGTTTCTGTCCGGACGACGCTACAGAATTCGCAGTTCCAGGTCAGAGCACATAACTGAAGCGTGTGCTGTGGGACTAAGGATGCAAGAGGGACAGAGAGTAGTGTTTCCCTGCCTCTCTTAATGACGTGGCAACCAGCTGCCTTCATTGGTGCATGCAGATTCAGTTAGCCAATGACGAGGCAAGACATCAGACGCAGAATTTTCTAAAGAACACCTGAACATTTGACTGGGGAAACC
The DNA here is from genome assembly GCF_021461395.2 of Schistocerca americana. Lineage (NCBI taxonomy): Eukaryota > Metazoa > Arthropoda > Insecta > Orthoptera > Acrididae > Schistocerca > Schistocerca americana. The sequence continues at coordinate 605,005,505 of NC_060120.1, forward strand.
AGAAATGATAAGCTCGGCAGCTGTTGACAGTACGGCAGCTGGGTTATTGCCATCTTCAGGAAGGCACTTCCCTTGTTCTCTTATCTTCTGAAGACGAGACACGGAATAGTTTCCATACCTGGTTTCACACAAAAACTGCCACAGGTATATGTGGAGGGGTTGTACATCTGAAAGGTTCTGAGTAGCAATGTCCGGTTAGAATATCGAATGTTTTCTACTGCCCGGCTGCGTAGCCGAGGTCGTTAACGACCCAAACCTGTGTTGTGGCGCTCGTCTTGGAAGTAATCCGGTTAGAATCCTGGTCAAACAAGAATTTTCACTGCCAGTATTTTGCCGGCAAGTCTTTATGCCAATGCCCTGGATTATGTTCCAAACCTCCTGGTCAGTGTCTTGATTGGCTCGTCCGTCGGTGGAGACGTTAAGCTCGGAGCCCCCGACCCCACCTTGGTGCTCTTCAAGAGGAGTAGACCATATGCCGGGACCGGGTTTCAGCTCTCCCTTCCCTCATCATCATCATCATCATCATCATCATCATACAACGCAAACACAACACTACATTATACAGCATTCCATCGCACGGCCTACACGCCACAAACACACATACGAACATCTCTCATTTATCCGTAAGGAAAGCGGCCAATTTGCGTGGAGGAAATACATCGCTTCCGCTAGGCGGTTGAACCCACCGGTGGGACATCCCAACCAACAATGCCATACAACGTTTACATATTATTCGCACTTTACTGAGCTCAGAGGGAACATCAAATAACTGATGTTATTTGTTATGTTAACAATAACTACCGAAGAAGTAGATCATGTGTATTTCTGACGACATTGCGGATCAAAAAAATACTTCTGGCCTGCATCAGTCTAAAAGTACCGGACACTTGGATGGTTTGTTCTTTTCCAAATTATGTGGGCCTGCGGTCTGCTGAACACTGAATGCCACTTGTTCAGTTCAAATGTTGTTAATAGTTATTTTAGTGTGGACTTTCCATTTTTGATTCAAACTAGGACAAGCGAAATAGTTAAATCAATATAGGGGAAGCAAAGTACATCTAAAGAGGGTAACAAGGACCTAGCATTAAGTGCCAGTGAATGCTATATCATTCTTTCAATGTACGGGGTGTACCACCTAACTTTGGCATCTCATATATTTCCGAAACGCAACAAAATCTGAAAAATACAATTGGCCAGAGATACACCCACGTCAGGGGCTGACACAGTGGGTAGGAATGCACTATCCATAAACGTAAACAAGCATCACGTTCAAAACAAACTTACTTTTTAAAAAATGATACATGTGCCCAGAAGTGAGAACTAGAGGTACAATTAGTGATGGCAGACGTGGTTCAGCTGCTCTAAACCTTATACATTCTCGAATGCTTTAAATAACGGAAACGGTGCCACAGAATCAGCGGCAATGGTGTAGTGCCGGAACACGGGTTGCCTGCACTGTCCTGAAGCGTGCTCTAGGCAACTCTGCGCTTTACGGCAAACTATGACACCGTTGTCATCCTTTAAAGTCTACGTATTTGAGAAAATATGTGGTTTAAGAAACTGAAAACACATCTGCCGTCAATAACTGTATCTCTAGTTTTCATACATGCGCCATTTAAAATAACTTGGTATTGAAAATGATATTTGCTTACATTTAATGTTTGTTTACACTAATGGACGTGCATTGAAATGGTTCAAATGGCTCTGAGCACTATGGGACTTAACATCTGAGGTCATCAGTCCCCTAGACTTAGAATTAGTTAAACCTAACTAATCTAAGGACATCACACACATTCATGCCCGAGGCAGGATTCGAACCTGCGACCGTAGCAGCAGCGCGGTTCCGGACTGAAGCGCCTAGAACCGCGCGTCGCGCGTACCTCTGTAGCACCGTGGGAAATTTGAAGCGGGGAGCGGAAAAGTAGCCCGGCCACATGCTCACATCGGAACGGTGCATATGAGCAGTGGTAGTATTGCCCATACGACAAATTTTGCGTTACTGTCATTGCCTTTGGGTAGTGTTTCGTTTTTCACCATTTAAACGCTCCATCTTTCTTCGTTAGTACATTATACTTTTCTGTTGTTTATATCTGTACAGTTTTGTTTTGTTTTGTTTTTCTTCTGTCAAGAAAAATGCATACTTCAGTAACTGATGAGCCATTGACCACTGGAATTGTATCATATGCCTCCGCGACGTTTCCAGGTCGCAAGAAGGAAGCAAAGAATATTATAAAATCATGTGATTAAGAATCAAGGTAGGAAAGTAAAACTAGGTTATCTTCTCGCTGCCTAGTATGCGGACGTATCTATACGATCTGTTACAAAAATTTAGAAAGGGACAATCTCCACAGGTGTGATCCCTTTGTGCTCCTGGTAAAAAGCGTCCAAGATCTGAAGTATAGAAGTCTCACTGTGATTACTCTGATATGGATGTAATAATGTAATACGACACACTGTACTATATGCATGTGAACATTACATTTCCACTGCAAGCCAGAAACAGTCGAAAAGCAGTCACAAATAACAATGTTTTAATTGGTTCGCCGTGATGTGAAAAAGCATTTCAATTGTTACTAGCACATTATCAGCATTAATAAACTAATTGTACAACAGGCTACACAATTAAGAAAATGGTCGGTATTATTACGAAAGTAGGAATATCCTAAAAGAGTGTCATGATTAGAAATATTTAATACTGCTGACAAAGGCAGATTTACTTTCATGAGAACTTTTTTCGAACTCCAGCTCACAAGGCACACATGGCTAGCTTGTGCATTCTTGTCGCGCTCATTATCCTACACTGCTGACAATACTGACAATACACTGACCATTGTGTTGAGCGGCAGATCAATTGTTTATTTTTCTCAATAACAACTATTTTATTCGCGATCACACATTGTCAATTTGGCAAGCCGTAGGTGAGCAACCAGTATCTGGCATGTGCCTATCATTTCGCCTGAAGGAACGCTCGTCATTTTAATACTGCTCAGATCAAGAGAACGACTAAAATACTTTGGTAAGTTTCCATTCCAGTCGCTTAGTGTTAAAAATACGAAGGGTTACGAGGATTCCACCAAAATTCCAACAGAACTGGCAATCTATCTTGTGTGATTTGTTAACCTTTTCTCATTCGAAGAAGCATCACGGTTTGTGAGTAACGGCCACATTTCTCATCGTGACTGGTTTAATAGTACTTTCTTTGTCACAGTGTAATTTGCCAAACTCATCTCACAGCAGCTATTGTGACAGAATTCTGAAACACGGAGTGCCTCATTAAACAAGTAATTGGCAATCACAGAGCTCAATAGCTTACCAAAAACCTCGTAGTGTCGGTTTGCAGTAACATAAAAGAAGAAATTTCATGTTTATTTTCATACTAGGAAGCTCTTATTTCGCTAGCTGTCGACAACTCTTAAAAAATTACAGTCACTGCAGTGAAATAAATAAAAAGGGAAGTATAAATACTGATATATCGCCATAGATAAGAAAGTTCCGTGTGTTTAAGAATTGACAAAACACCCTCCTCCTTGTGTGCCGTCATTCGCCAAACTTTCGTTTCGATGTCTCGAGCGGTTTAGGAGATATGAGAGATGCGAGTATTTCATTCTCGCGGTCGTGAGATCGGAAGTGAGCGAGCTACATAGGATCCGTTTTCTCGAGATCGGAGGCAGATAGAGACCTCCACCAAAGTCCAAACAAAAATTCAACATGTTAGCTAAATTTCATACGCAGCAACATACGGTGTAATACGCACCAAACGCAATATCACAGCGACCCCTAATTTTCTTTTCAAACTTTTTGAGTTTTGCGTAGTGTCTTACTAAAATGTGTACATCACAATAAGAATGGTCATTAGCGAGATGATGGGCACTTTGCTACGAAGCTGACATATAACGCTACAAGTAAGGCAAAAATCAAATATTTTCAGTGAGTAGTTTCTGTAAAATCGTTTGAGAAAGATAACAGGTTGCGCGCGCTTCGGTTCTGTCAGCGCAGAGCGTCGCCTGTCGGCGCGTGCGAAGTATGGTGTACGCGCCGCAATATGCGCTGGACCCGCGCGACTCGTGCGGAACGTGCGTGTCGCGCTAAAGTGATGTGTCATGTCACACGTGCTATACGCGTCCCAGTTTGCGTGTATCCTTACACTAACAGCACCAGCACATGTTTACTGCTTGCTGTATCCATGGGCAATGATAGGGCAATTGTTCCTCATTCGTTTACTGCATCTGCAGGTCGATCGTGCTGGCGAACAGCTTCCAATAAAAGAGGTGTGTTCCATAGTAGTGAAGACGCACAGGTATGCATTTTAGTGCTATACTGGATTTTTTCCTTGTATTGATCCGTACTACCACATCTCAAAACATGGAATACTTTTTTTAACACTTGTGTAAAAATATTTTGCAATTACGGATTCCCCATTTTGACTGTCATGTCATACTTTACTAACTTATTAGCCACCTTTTGATACGGCCAAAAAGCTTAACCGCGAAAGAGGAGCGAGACTTGGACACTCGACCTCTGTAAAACAACCGGAAAAAGAGTAAGGTACCTCAAATGTGTGCGTATTTTGTCATTAACAGCCCTCCTGTGCAAGGATAAGGAGACTCGTAAAAACGTGGAACAAGAAAACACGTACCGACGAAAACTGCTCGGGACTGTTGAGGAGCGCTGCCCTGCGTAACTCGTGCTGTCTGCCGATGCGCGAAAAGTTACGGCCGAGGGCGCTGGTCGTTACGCCGAAGCGGCGGCTTTTTACGAGGCGAGCTTAAACGCTAGCCAGCCGGTGCGCGCGCTGCCTTTACGCCGGTGCTTGGTTCGACACTCGCCGGGGACCCCGCTGGGCCTGAGACAGGCAGGACGCGATTACTGTTACAGAGAGCCACTTTATTTAATGGAAATAAGTTTTCCACTATATATGCCGGCAGACTGAATGCTTTTAGAGGGATAGAAAACTGTGTTCTGCGTCTTTTGGGTAGGTATTACCATAAGTGAATGCGACTTCAGGCGAACATCAATGACGTATTACCGGAAGAGTGCTAGCTGTAGTTCCCAAGTCCGCATCTCGTGGTCGTGCGGTAGCGTTCTCGCTCCCCGCGCCTGGGTTTCCGGGTTCGTTTCCCGGCGGGGTCAGGGATTTTCTCTGCCTCGTGATGACTGGGTGTTGTGTGATGTCCTTAGGATAGTTAGGTTTAAGTAGTTCTAAGTTCTAGGAGACTGATGACCATAGATGTTAAGTCCCATAGTGCTCAGAGCCATTTGAACCATTTGTAGTTCCCAAGCGACGGAGTCCCATTTTCCTCCACCCACGACTTTTATTTTCTGCTCATCTCCTCGTTCCCGTAAGTCATGTCTGAGCTGTCTGTTCAGCGAATGCCGGTCCTTGTGACCGAGCGGTTCTAGGCACCTCAGTCCGGAACTGCGCTGCTGCTACGGTCGCATGTTCGAATCGTGCCTCGGGCATGGATGTGTGTGATGTCCTTAGGTTAGTTAGGTTTAAGTAGTTCTAAGTCTAGGGGACTGATGACCTCAGATGTTTTTTTTTGTTCACCGAATTCAATAAAGCAACTGCAAGTGAAGTCATACATGTAGCAACGATAGTGATTCCATCTTCACAAAAACCTGCCACCAGTCGTATGCACATCAGAGATGATTTCCAATGGAGTATCTAGGAAATTCCATTTACCTTGACTACTCCAAATAACTTTCTGTCCAGAAGCAAAATGAAAAATGTATCAAGCAAACGTTTATCTATCAGAAGCACAATAAGTTGCGTTACTGCCTTTCTTTTAACTTTTTTTCATTATGAGAAACAATATGTCCTTTTTTAAATATAACACTATGTTTTTTATTCGGTAATCCACTTACTGTCCTCGACATATCTTAAAACATATCACAGTGCACCATTCATTGTACGTGATAATATTAAAAACAGTAACTTCGGCTGTGCGAATTCTGCGATGACTGCGTTGCCCTGGGTTAAAAACTTAAATCTTCCCATTTCCAGAAGCGCTCTTTGTAGGGTTTCTCTGCCTGAGTAGCTCTACACCTGTCCCCAACCACAATATAAGAAGAGTGATGTCAACCACAATAAAAGGACAGTAACGCTGACGCAGTTTTTAATCAATAATAGCCATTGCTGTATACAGTATATAGTTTAAAAGCACTACAGTACTGTAGTACATGCACCCATATGACAAACCAGCAAATTTTATTACAATTACTGTCTGCCTCCCAAGCTGAGTCGTTAATGCGGTTGACTCTCGCACGGGGGACCCAAATTCGATTCCGTGTGCTGCCAAGCTCTTCTTTTTGGTGGGAGGGCTGGTACTGACTGCACCACACACTCGTGAGGCCAACTGAGGAGTTTCTCGGCCGATTAGTAACGGTTCCAGGGTTAAGAAACCCGACAACGTCCGGAAGAGCGGGGTACTGGAGACGTGTCCCTACGAATACCGCATCCCACGACGCATTGGCAGAGGATGACAAGGCAATAAGGCGGGCCCGTTGGCTTGTCTGTGGCCAGAATGCGGGACTTTACCTTTACTTATTGCAGTTATGCTCTGAGCTTACATTCTCTATAGATGAGTAGCATTTCTACCGTTCCTTCGTTGGTGTATGTTGTACTCGCACACGCCTTCAACTGAAGACGTTTCACTTCACGGCCTCTGTGTATTTTGTGATTCTATTTTTTACTGTCAACTCCAGCAGAAGGAGACCTGCTACGAAAGGAGGTCCAAAATCAATTTTCTGTTACGTTTCTAACACGGTACATGAATGGTACACTGTGATACTTTTTCAAAAGGTCTTGAGGAGAGGAAGTGGACTGCTGAATAAAAAACGTAGAGTGTTATTGAATCCTTTTGTGAACAATGGGGTTTACGTGCCCAACACACAAATTTATTATTCCTGAGTTCACAGAGATATGAAAGCCTTACGTCTGCCTGGTGCAGCGATCTAGTGTTGAATGTATCAACTGCTTGCAGCCAACAGGCTCACTGTTTGGCACCTAATGCACGAGATATCCCTTAATTGTTTGAGATGTGCATTGTGTGCCTTGTGTTTTCGCCGTTTTATGAATTTCTTTTCCTATCTGCAATAGATAATCCCAGTAAAGATATTTATTGTTTTTATTACACTGTTTGCTACGAATCGCCAGATTTGTGCCCATATTTACTGATAAAACACTTTGAAATTCGTTTAGCAGTTTTGCCTTATGGCTAGAGTGCGTAAAGAACTATTATTTGTCCTTTTTTCATGTTTGTACCGTTTCTAACTTTTTACATTCGTGTATTTTATTCGGTCCTGTAGTCTTACATTATTTCCCTTTATTTGATGTGCAAAGGAAAACCACAAAAACTCGTGGTTTCTTATTGTGATGAAGAATTTCCTCTCTTTCACTTTATGTTCCTCCCAGTCGAAAACTGCCTCACAAAAGCAAGATGAAAAGAAAATTACATTTTCCTCCATTATTACAGTTCCACAGTATACTCGGGGGTAATGGGGGCCGCCCCCCCCCCCCCCCCCCCACCTAGCTCTCGGGAAAGGGATGCCTTGTTTTCAAGAAAATAATTTAGAAGTCAGTATAATGCAAGTTTTTAACAGAGTCGGAACTAGAAAATTTTTATGGCTGCTTACAAGTCACCATTCATCTTCCAAAATATTAAAAATATTCCCTACCCCCAGGTTTAGGTCTCCCCTGCAAACTATTGTACGGCCTTGCCACGTGATGAAACTGTTTACTACTGCAATATATAAAAAAAGACGATTCCATCATTTGAGTGACCTACTGCCAATAGCATATCTTTGCCTCTGCTCCCGTTATAGTTGTGTACACTGCTATGGTTGCAGGGCAGGCTTAGCAGGGTTTGTGCCATCTCTATCTTTTGCTTGTGGCGTATCTTATATCTTTGGGGTGGTGAGCAGTTGACAAACTGTATCTGATTTTGTATCTTGAAATCTGTTATCGTAATAATGGTACTTCCTTTCTTCTTTTTACAGGTCCTAATTCCTTGTAAGAAAGTTATTTTAAATGAGACCTGTGTGTCTCGCTGGCTTCGAGGAGGAATAAACTTAGAGAACCATTTATTCCTCCTTGAGTCCAACGGGACATGTACGTCCCACTTAACCCACTGAAAATAATTAAAAATATAAACAACGATCGAAATTTAGAAACATGGCCTCACTCAGTATCCATTCCAAAAGAAGAAAAAAAAAGAAATTATCATAATAAGCGAAATTTTCATTAATTTGGTCACGAAAGGGTAAAAAATACGTACTGCCGTTCATATCTCGGTAACGAACAAAGTTACAAGAAATGGAATCCTGCTGGTTAACGTCCACCTGGTAGCTAAAATACTTTTCTTGATACATTTTTCATTTTGCTTCTGGACAAAACGTTATTTGTGGCGGTCAAGATAAATGGGACATGCTGTATACTATCGCGTGATATTATTACAACAGCCACCTAGACGTTACGTCTACGCAGTATAGCTCATGAACATGTTACGCGATGTGCACTGACAAAGTCTTTGTAAATGCGATTGAAAGATACTCTGGCGAGATCAAAGGCGCCGAGTGAGTTTCGTGGTTATATTTTTCTTTCCTGCTGCAATCGTAAAACCTTCACTAACCTCCGGATCCCTATTATTCAGCAACTCATCAAATTTAATGCCCTGTTTTATCAAACGATATAATAAATTACACGGTGATAAAATTAATGAACACGAATCGTGCACTAAAACTGCTGACACGTGTGTGTAATGAAGTGGCGAGAAGAAACAGTTACCTAATATATAACGTTTATTTGAGAGAGAAACGGACGACTTTTTGGCATTACTAATGAAGACTTTCTGAAACTTCGTCAACTGTTGCCAGAAGAAGGGTAATTACTAACCTTCATAAGTCACCCACGATATTTTATCGGTAACAATTGATATAAGTGATGTACGCGTATCACGATACCGGTCTGTTTATTTTAACGTACACTGGGCGACAGAATTAAGGGATAACTTTTTCGAAACCCCGCAACTGTCTGTCATTGCGAAGTACAAGTTTGAAATTTGGCTCAAAGGTGCGTACAGCTCGCTCTATAGTGGCGCCCTGAGACGTTATCCTCGGACTCGACGACGCTTCAAACGGTTCAAATGGCTCTGAGCGCTATGGGACTTAACTTCTGAGTCATCAGACCCCTAGAACTTAAAACTACTTAAACCTAACTAACCTAAGGACACCACACACATCCATGCCCCAGGCAGGATTCGAACCTCAGACCGTAGCGGTCGCGCGGTTCCAGATTGTAGCGCCTAGAACCGCTCGGCCACTCTGGCCGGGTAGGAATTAACATCTGAGGTCATCAGTCCTCTATAACTTAGAACTACTTAAACCTAACTAACCTGAGGACACAACACACATCTATGCCCGAGGCAGGATTCGAACCTGCGACCGCAGCAGCAGCGCGATTCCGGACTGAAGCGCCTAGAACCGCTCGGTCACAGAGGCCGGCCTAAGACGCCTCAAACAGCAAGGTGTCGACACATTGAACTAACTGACGAAAATTTAAGCGAATTGGTGTAAACTCAGGCCAGCAGTTTTTATAAGAACATCACAAATAACTTTTCATTGCTCGCTGTGTTACGAAACGCTCGTCAACGGCGGTAGTTTAGAAAAATAAAAATAAAAAGTTTCTCCATTAATAAAATAAAAAAATGCGTTTGTGTTAAATATTAGTATGAAAACAAAGTGGTAAGCTTCGAGTCCCAAAGGGAAGGTTAGAACCGTTGGCGTCCATAGAAGTTTTCATGGGGCGTGGCGGGAGGTTGGATGGGAGGGGGGGGGGCCACGAGGTGAGGGAGACTCTAAAATTGTTATTTTTGTAATAAATGAGTTGTTCGCTTGCGAGACACGTGCTATAAAAAAGCACTCCGACCGCCGTGTCATCCTCAGAGGAGGATGCGGATAGGAGGGGCGTGGGATCAGCACACCGCTCTCCCGGTCGTTATGGTGGTATTCTTGACCTAAGTCGCTACTATTCGGTCGAATAGCTCATCAATTGGCATCGCGAGGCTGAGTGCACCCCGAAAAATGGCAACAGCCCATGGCAGCCTGGATGGTGACCCATCCAAGTGCCGATCACGCCCGACAAAAAAAAATAACTTCGGTGATCTCACGGGAACCGGTGCAGCCACTGCGGCAAGGTCATTGCCACATGTGCTATAAGTACTACATTTTATAGTCAACGCTAAAAACTTATAATGTCCCAGAGAATTGATGGTTATCAGGGAGGGAGGAGGGGCACAGGCGAGAGGGAAGACAAGTGGAGGAGGGGAGTGGCAAATGCCGCCTCTTGTGCACACTGACGGCTGTGGGTTAGTGACGAGCCCTGCTACGTACCTGTGTGCAGACGACTGGGCAGCGGGCCTGCGTCACTGAGTGCGGCAGGACTGCAGCGCGGCGCGTGCCCGCGTACCTTGGTGTGCCGGGCCGTGGCGTCCCGCCGGTTCCGCTCTGTCTGAGCCCCACAATTAGGCGGTCGCGGCCGTTACGGACCCGGCCTAAAGAAACCGCCACACCTGCCACTCACCGGCCTGCCGGCCTGCCTGCACACGCGCCGTGCCCCTGCTACGAGGCCCCACGCCACCACCTCTGACGAGCGCCACAACCGACCTTTGACGAAACGCTCCGCTTCTCTACTAGGGCTGCACAAAATAATGCGTTCACACCCTACTTGGCATTAAAAACCGGCTTAAATCCTCCTGGGAAGTGATACATACGAGGTGGTGACCATCCGTTCCCGACATGTATTAATTAAAATTATTACATCTTCCCTACACATTACTCTGCGCCACAATCATCAACAGTGCTCCAATTGGCAACAAATACGCTGAAGCGCCAAAGAAACTGGTATAGCCATGCGTATTCAAATACAGACATACGTGAACATCCAAAATACGGCGCTGCGGTCGTCAACGTCTATGTAAGACAATAAGTGTCTGGAACAAATGTTACATCGGTTACTGTTGCTACAATGGCAGGTTATCAAGATTTAAATGAGTTTGAACGTGTTGTGATAGTCGGCTCACGAGCGATGGAACGCAGCATCTCCGAGGCAGCGATGAAGTGGCGATTTTCCCGTACGACCATTTCACGAGTGTACTGTGAATATCAGAATCCGGTAAAACATCGAATCTCCGACATTGCTGCGGCCGGAAAAAAATCATGTAAGAACAGGACCAAAGGCGACTGAAGAGAATCGTTCAACGAGACAGAAGTGCAACACTTCCGCAAATTGCTGCAGATTTCAATGCTGGGCCATCGAAAAGTGTCAGCGTGCGAGCCATTCAACGAAACATCATCTATATGCGCTTTCGGAGCGTAAGGCCCGCTCGTGCATCCTTGATGACCGTACGACACAGAGCTTTACGCGTCTCCTGGGCCCGTCAACACAGACACTGGACTGTTGATGATCGGAAGCAGGTTGCGTGGTCGGACGAATCTCGTTTCAAATTGTAACGGGTATGGAGACAACCTCATGACTCCACGGACCCTGCATGCCAACAGGGAACTGTTCAAGCTGGTGAAGGCTCTGTAATGGTGTGGGGTGTGTGCAGTTGGAGTGATATGGGACCCCTGATACGTCTAGATACGACTCTGACAGGTGACACGTACATAAGTATCCTGTCTGTTCTCCTCCAACCATTCATATCTATTGTGCATTCCGACGGACTTGGACAATTCCAGCAGGACAATGCCACACCCCACACTCCCAGAATTGCTGTAGAGTGGCTCCAGGAACACTCTTCTGAGTTTAAACATTTTCACTGGCCACCAAACTCCCCAGACATGAACATTATTGAGCATATGTGGAATGCCTTGCAACGTGCTGTTCAGAAGGGATCTCCGGCCCGTCGTACTCTTAACGGTTTTATGGACAGCCCTGCAGAATTCATGGTGTCTGTTCCCTCCAGCACTACTTCAGACATTAGACGAGTCCATTCCTCGTCGTGTTGCGGCAGTTCTGCGTGCTCGCGGAGGCCATACACGATATTACACAGGTGCACCAGTTTCTTTGGGTCTTCAGTGTATAACTATTCATTGAGGTATGTACCGTCTTTGCAACTAAATGAAAGCCACTTTGTTTTTTGCCATACCCGTTTCGCTTTTTTTATTTATGATGCATCTTCAGTGGCCCGTAATACATGTTTATATTATTATTATTAACGTTAATTTCCCACTAAGCAGAGCGCTAAAACACAATCAGTTTTCGTGGATTTTTTTTCTCTCTCTTTCTTTTTTCATCCCAAAATTCCCTCATACATTCTTTGTGTTTCTTCTCCCTGTCTTCTGTCCACTTCTTTCCTGTCTTCTTCCCTTCGGACGTTTGCTGAAATTTCTGTTTTCTGATTTTTTCCCCGTCTGTCATGTCTTCTGTGAAGATGGTAAGTTTCTTGAGGTCGCCCATGTTTTTCTTTACCCAGCTGGTGTCACTCTATTAGTTGTCACTAAGTTCAAAACTTTCTTGGTCAATCTATTTTCGTTCAACTTATGTATGTGGCCGCAGAACTTCACGCTTCTTTTCCTGATGTTGTTTGTATTCGTCTCTATCTGTTGGTACAGTTCTTTTGTCGGGCTCTTTATCCAGATCCCTTCTCTCTGATTTGGACCATAGATCTTTCTCATTATTTTCCTCTCATGTTTTTCCATCGCCTTGATTTTCGTTCTTCCCTTGATTGCTGTTGTTTCTGAAGTATGAAAGGCCTCTAGTAAGACTACTGCACAGTAGTGTCTTAATTTGCCTTTGATGGAAATGATACTTTTGTTGTAATGATTCCATGTGAGTTTATACGCTTTTTGTAGTTTTGTGATCCTTTCTTCATTGGATGCCGCGTTCGATCCTGTTTGCTGTATAATCTCTCCCAGGCATTTGAAACTTTCCATTTGTGTTGTCTTTCATATTTTTGTCACCAGTGGGTGTCTGTCTGTGGATTTTATGTCCAGGTATTGCGTTTTTTCATATGAGATTTGTAGTCTGTTTTGGATGAGCTTTCATGCAGGATGGGAATATTTATTTATTTATCCTACTGCCCCTTACAGTCATTGCACTATTTAGAAAGCTGTATGATGTCCACATATGAAAAGACTTTACGATATAAAGCTTATAAGTTGTATCCTTGGTGTGCACTATCTTTGCTACGTGCACAGGCAGTATCTTTAGTAAATGTATTTTCGCGCCAACTGTTGTCAGTGCACCTGAGCTTTTATGTGTGATAGATTATTAGAACGATGGTAACATTGACAGTTCAGTACATATTTATCAACATATTACGCTGTCATAAGTGTCGTACTCATCGGATCTTGTGGGACTCTCACAGTCAAAAGGCTGCATTTTGACGACGACATGTGCTCATGTCAGATAGTCTTATATTCTGATATTGTACATTTCTCACCAATTCTTATAATTGCGCTACTATCTTAATGAAATGTTTGCTCAATTATGTATATACACCCTCTGCTTGACTTTTGTATTTAGGTAACAATTTTGAAGTGTTACTTGAAAATGGCCATAAGGCCGAAATTGCAATCGTAATAATAAATATTTTATACAGTCAACGGCGACTATGATGTCTTTTAAGAAATATTACATGACTGTGAATCCCAACCATGAGAAGTTAATTCTGAAATTGTATTTTCAGATTCCGGTGAGAAATTCACATTTCCTTTTTCGGAACCGGGTAAATATGTTAGCTCATATTTTGATACCATAAATAGGGGATATATAACAACCAAAGATAACGAAAGGATAATAGGTTTCATGGGGAACTTACTGTTTCGGCTAATTACAAAATTGTAGGCCCTGTTGAGAAACGAATCTGCTCTGCTTTATTAAATCGATGTTTTGAAAAGGAATGTTAATTCAACTACTGTTAAAGGACAAGAGATAATGTTGTACACATGCGAATGGGTTCGAAACACGACAGATAAATTAATATTAATAAAATATTAACCGCAATAGTAATTCTTCCGTAACTTCGCAAGTGGAGCAGTCTCCCAAAATCTAAGACCAGTTTTGGTATTGGTACGCCAATTCATTTAAGATGAGACGCTTTACACATCATTTCGTTGTTTCCGGAGTTAGTAAGAATTGGGTTTATTTTATTCTGCTAAGATGGCAGAACGAGTCGTGGAAGGAATAACTGACTGTTGTTGTTGCTACCACATATATATACATTCCGACTGATTTAATATTCAACCAACAGTATCTTTTGTGCTAAAAATATTATTTTAAAATAGTGTTTTCGATTAAGCAGCCAATTTCTACTATGAAGTACTTATTTTTACTTTGTTTTTGTGATCTCATATCCCCTAAACTGGTGGAGAAAAGCATGTCTATCTACAAATTTCTAAGGGATGCCACAGGTAGTTCTGACTTTTAACGTTGGGGTAGATCGTGTGACCAGCGACAAACACAAACAAACAAACATGGCCGACGGCTGTTATTGCGGGTACGTATGAGAATTGTTACTTCTGTGAAGTGTGTTTCCTGATAAACCATGTACTTCGAATAAATGTGTCGACTTATTTATTGATACATGGAACATAATACTTTAGCACAAGTGAATACAGGGATCAATGTCCTGCAATGGGCTGCAGCCACGTTAACTCGTAGTTGTCATCGATGTGATCCATTTTATGGATCTGTCGCGTCATTTAATTTATGAGACCTTAGAATTTAACTGTTTATAGCCGGCCGGTGTGGCCGAGCGGCTGTAGGCGCTTCAGTCTGGAACCACGCGACCGCTACGGCCGCAGGTTCGAATCCTGCCTCGGGCATGGATGTCTATGATGTCCTTAGGTTAGTTTGGTTTAAGTAGTTCTAAGTTCTAGGGGACTGATGACCTCAGACGTTAAGTCCCGTAGTGCTCAGAGCCATTTGAACCATTTTTTTAAACTGTTTATAGACATCAAGTGATAAGAAACGCTACAACCTCCACGTTCTGCGAGACGCGGACGTCCGACACCTTGTGATCTACTCGTGGTTTCGCGGTCCTTCAATCGCTTTCCATAGATTCTCATGACAACATCACGCGAACAGCTTCGCTCTGTTTTCAGGCGCCAGGCAGTAATAATCTGCTGTTTACCGAAGTTGCTTGTGTCAGTGGGATTCTCCTTAAGCGGCCTGCGCCGTTGCTAGAACGAGTTCCTTTCCATCTCTGCTTTGCTTCGCTTATATAAGGTACTTTCTTTACCCCGTTACGTGTCCGCAAAACACGAGGTGGGTAGTGCTCATAACTTTTTAGCTGACCAGTTTAAGTCGCCGAAGTCATCTTTAGTTTCACCTGCCGAGGTGCCACTCTTTTCTTATTTGGAAGTGTGGGCCTCAAATAGATCTTCTGTCACCTCAAATGAGGTTTTCTGTTGTTTCTATAAATCGTAGAAGACGAATTCTGGGACTGTCAAAAAAGCCTGAGCTATTCCTTCCGTCTTCCTTTTCTAATACTACCCAGTGCTGCGGCATTAATAAGCACGATGAAGATGTTAAACATCCCTTATTATCTTTGACCAACGGGGCATATTCTCTGTAAGCTGAGCTATGAGTGCCCATACAGCTGGCACCAGTGTCTTCGATTTCAAGTCTTTTTTTTCACTTTCTTCAGTATTCTTTGACGTAAAAGGTGAACATGGGTGGCAGAAACATGCAACGGTCCTTTTATTTTTTAACACGGACTGGTCTTTAATGCATTTCAAATTTATTATTCTACTTTACAGTTACGCTCAAGGTTTCAACCATTTCATTCCACTTAAATTTCGAACGCTTCCTCCAGGTCAATAAATAGGGAGAAGTAATTCATACTATAACACGTACTTCTCACGGTCGTTCTTGTCAGTTGCATACGGTGGACGCAGCTATCCTCATCAAGTAAAAACAACAAAACTGGCAGCAAAATGCGTTGGTTTTTAAGTATTGGAATAAAAGCCACATAAAATAAGCGCCAGCCGTCAGCTTGCTGCCACTACGTACGTCTGTGTCATAAAACATTGTGCCCCACCCACATGTATGTATAGCTAAAAGAGGCGTGGTGCGCACTGGTCGTAAATGCGTAGTAACATCATACCTGACTGCATGAAAGTTCCCTCATCCTGAATTTCTCTGCTGACTGCAGCATCCTTAGCGTCTCGTCATGACTTATTTTATTCTCAGTTTGTATTCTATAAACCCTGTCTGCACTGAAGCAATGCAAGTATACTATGTTGCTGAAGAAATATTTGGCTTCATTTACAGAGCGTGAAACGGAGTTATGCAAATGGCCCTTTCAAACTCGCCAGCCCTTAGGACAATAAAATGGTAAGCCGCTGTTTCAGTCCTCGGACTGAAAAGACCTTTTGCTATTCGCAAATGTATTAAGGCTTTCTTCGACCAACAGTACCACTACACCGACACTTAATTCTTCCATAAGCTTATCCATTCGCGATTCTTTAATGGATTTAAGAAAGAATTCTTTTCACTGCAGGTCATATTAACATTATGAAGATTCAACCGCAGCCACAACTATCTATTCAACTACACAGTGTGTTAGGGGTTTAGCTGCAGATATTCTATCGGTGACTGAGGGCCGTGTACTGATCACAATAATATCAATATTTACTTCATTTGCAGTCTAATTATTATAGCTATTAGGAGAAGTATGTTTTAGGCTCAGTTAGTTCCTTCAAGTACATGTGGTAAGATCAACCCATTAAAGTTATTTCCCCCTGGTCGGCAGGTCAGGTGCTGAATAGTGGATGTGTGGATGCAAAAGGCTAGTCCATACTGACAGGCGTAGTCCACTTACAGTTTGTGATGAGAGTTACGACCATGCAGGAAACATCAGGTAGTAAATTACATGACGTGTTTGCGAGAAAATTGTTGGACACAGAGAAAAAAACAGTTACCATGCTGAAGCAGGTACATATTAAGGTACCAATGATCACAGTATCCGCACTCGTACCCCTAACATCTTGCATACTTGGTACCAAATTCACATTCAACCACAGTACAGCGTTGCACCTGCAGAACAGCATGTATCTATCAAACAGTCCTGATTAGAAGAAGAAACTTAAGTTCAAAAATGGCTCTGAGCACTATGGGACTTAACTTCTGTGGTCATCAGTCCCATAGAACTTAGAACTACTTAAACCTAACCAACCTGCCCGAGGCAGGATTCGAACCTGCGACCGTAGCGGTCGCGCGGTTCCAGACTGTAGCGCCTAGAACCGCTCGGCCACTCCGGCCGGCAAGAAACTTAGGACTACAATCTGCAGCACATTGTAAACTGGTGCACTCAAAAACGGTTAAGTATTACTCGCAAAAGCAAACTCAAGTTCTGACAACGATGGCAGCATTATCATATTTTCGTTTGACAAACAGGCCGGGATGGTGGTATGCAGCTCAAAATGGTTCAAATAGCTCTAAGCACTATGGGACTTAACATCTGAGGTCATCAGTCCCCTAGACTTGGAACTACTTAAACCTAACTAACCTAAGGACATCACACACATCCATGCCGGAGGCAGGATTCGAACCTGCGACCGTAGCAGCAGGGCGGTTCCGGACTGAAGCGCCTAGAACCGCTCGGCCACAGCGACCGGTTGGTATGTAGCATAGTAGACTCCAGTATTATAGCTTAACAGTATTCATTTTATTTTTATTTTATTTATTTATTTATTTTTTTTTGTAACCGCCTCAAATGTATCACTAGAATTTTAGTGTTTTACCCTACACGTTGACAGTTGTTAGATGATGTACACACACGGATAAGACGCAATTTGGTTTGACAGGTGACGTGGAGGGATGCAGCGCGAGCCCCGACACAGGCGAGCATAGCGCGCGGTGAGGTGGCGTCTGCAGCTGTGTGTATAGCCAGCGAACGGTTCATTTGAACGTCTGCTACTGGCGGAAAATGCGAGTCATGAGGCAAGTCGGCTGACAGATGGGCAGTAGGTAGTTCGAAGGCTTACTGAGAGTGGTTTGCCCTCTAGGGCGAGTGGGCATTGTTGGAGCTGTTAGGCGGCCGTCATGGCGAAAACTCAAGAGGCCCCACATTGTTTCACGGCCGTCGCATAAGTAAACTCCATATTAATATACAGAACAGGCAGCGCCACCATATCAGAGAGAGAAATAGGGCGAGTTTTTTCTCGGAATATATTCAGAGCAGAGACAGAATTTGGTGACAATATACATCAACACGTCTTGTCCATGTTCTGTTTTTCTACATAGTCTCCATCACGTTCTATGGGCGCACGTCAAAATTGTGGAAGAGCATGTATTCCCTCCCGGTAAAAGGTCTTGTTCTGTAGGCGTAGTCATGTTTTCACTGCGTGATTGAAACTGTCGTCATCTTCAAAGTTTGTTCCCCGTAGAGAATCTTTAAGCGGCCCAAAAAGATAGAAGTTTGAGGATGCCAGGTCTGAACTATAGGGTGGATGAGGCAATGATATCCAACCCAATGTGGCGATGTGTTCCCGGGTTCTCAGACTTGTGTGTGTGCGTGCATTATCGTGTTGGAGCAAGATTTCTGCTGGATTCTGGTCCGATCGAACGCGTCGGAAACAGTTCTTGAGTTCATTCACAGTCTTCACGTAAGTCTCTGGATCCGCAAGAATGACGCCATCACAATCCCAGAAGACTGTCACCATGACTTTTCCGGCCGAGGGGTTGTCTTGAATGTCTTCTTTTGTGGCGAATGAGGATGATACAACTCTATGGACTGCCTTTTTGTTTCCCCCGCAAAGTGGTGCACCCAGGTTTCGTCCCCCGTAACGATCCGTGACAGAAAGGCCCCTCCGTCGGTCTCAAAACACTCCAACAATTCAGATTAAATGGCCTTTCTTTGAATCTTGTGGTCCGCTGTGAGCATTCGTGGAACCCATCGTGAGCACCTCCTTGAATATCCGAGAGTCTCGATCATTGCAGACGCACTTCCAATGCTGACCGACAACTGTAGAGTCAATTGTAGAGTTGTGATGCACCGGTCGGCTCGAATAATGGCATCCGCACGATTCAGCATGTATGGAGCAGTGGCTGTGACAGGATGTCCCAAGTATGGCTGATCATGGAGCTCTGTTTCTGCATTTCTTGAGGCTGTAGCTTTTCTTACCCATCGCCCAACTGTACTCCTATCAACTGCAGCATCGCCATACACTGCACACAAAAGTTTATGGATGCTCACCACGGTTTCTTTTTCTGCACACAATAATTAAATAACAGCATGCTGCTTGTAACGTGGGTCGAATGTAGACGCCATTTTGACGCTGTACTATGGCTCTGCCATCCGGCCCAGCAGAACGGTCCGAAACTTCACCGGCGCACAGAACAAACATCAAACGTGAATCACTAACAAGGACGCTTGTCTATGTACGAGTATATTAATGGGTTTTGTTAAAAAGATGTAGGGCATTACTTATTGAACGTACTACTTTATATATTGAAGATGTAAGATATAAACATACCTATTACTATAGTAACTTCCAAGCGCATTAAGAGATCTTAACGAACGAAGTGTCGACTGATAGCGCTTGAACAGCTCTGTCGGAAAACAATTTCCAAATTTCTATTAAAGCAGTAAAATTTAACTTACGACCCAGAATATGGATCCGAGGATTAAAAAGAGTATTTTACTGCAAATTAAAGTGCAAAACAATAAGTGTAGCGGCAGTATTACATAGCAGACACAATAACTATCTGGAGAGGTTTAGTTCTCCTTAAATTAAGGATGGGTAATAGTAGCTAATGTTAATTCTGACAAAGAATAATATGCAAATAATACAAAGTACAACTACCCGATAAAAACTAATATCAACAAGGAAAAGGTAGTAAACATTCTAGTCCTAACGCATGTGCAAAACGTATGGTTGCCATAAATTTAATACAGTTATTGTTATAAAACTTCACATGCAACCAGTAGAAGAAAATATGCTAGATTGTCGGATAAGAAGGCAATGAAACTGGTATTTTTTAACAGCTCATATGAATCAGAGGGCTTGTACGAGTCGCGTAAAGTGTTTAGATGTGTTATTCTTATAGTAATGTGTCCTGTATCTCTTAATTTTGTGGTTTTGCAACGAAAGATCGAGGCTAGTAAGGGCTGTTGTCACGCTGGTCTAACGCAGTTCGCTTCGTGCCATCGCTGAGTCAAGTGCGTGTCACTCGCGACTCGGGTGTTTGAAATTTTTCGGACGACAAATCTAGGGATTAGTCGAATCTCTGTAGGATTTCTGGAACATAGAACAGTTAACGACAGTTGCGCTAAATCGGAACAGAGCGGTTAAAATCTTGTGAAATTTCTGTAAAGGTTTTAGGTCTTTGAGAAGTTACCCAAAATCTATTTTTAGAACTTTGAACAACAATGCGCTGAGCAGGACTTAGTGGAATCTTCATCGAGCCCGTGAATCAATCTGTCATCGTAAACATAATATTAAGCAAGAGTTGCAGTAAACTTTTAAAATTCTGAACAGAGGCCACCGAGTGTTAAGAAAATTTTTCCGTTTCACGAACCAATAAGCCCGCCTGCAATTTGGAATTAAAAAGACCAGATACAAGGTAACATGCCAAGCGTGTGTGTGTGTGTGTGTGTGTGTGTGTGTGTGTGTGTGTGTGTGTGTGTGTGTGTGTATGTATGTATGTGTGTGTGTGAGGGGGGGGGGGGGGGGCGGGGGTCATCCCGTAGACACATACGAATCCAAAGAACTTAAAAAAGTTGGCCACGCACATAGTTAGGCCATTTGAGATAAAGAGAGTGAGTAGAAAGACTCAGACCGTCACACTGTTAACAACCCGACGATGACAGTTGTGTTTCTCGAAACACTTTGTTGATTGTTATTAAGTACGATTAACGTGGTTGAAAGCTACCAATTATTACTGACCCAATATTATAAGTGGAGTGCTGTCACGCAGTACACGTGTGTAGGCCAATGCCCTACGTAGCACACTGAAACAGTGATCGGCACTTTTGTCTCGCAATACTGCTGGCTACCCGTCACTGTGTCTACATTTATTCACAGTGTAATCTCCGTGAATAAACCACTGGTCCCTTCCATCCTGATGCTTTTTTTGTATACCAGCTTATAAAACCAAATCCCTCTGTTGTCCTCGTTAAATGCCATAAAACCAAATTCCCTAGACTGAACAGCTTTCCCAGAATTTCCTCGTTAGCCAGTTCTCGGCATCAAGTTGATATTCTTTGTATTCTTCGTAATATCTCAGAAATTGCTGCCTGACCACACACTTATTCACATCTTCAGTGGTGTTCTTTGGGGCAGATACCTAATCCCACTCCGCTTTGGATCGTATCTCTTCTTCCGTAATTTTGACACCGCAGATTCACTCAACTTTAACATCCTGTTTGCACCTTCCGATAGCCCTGTCACTCCCTTCACCCTTTCATCGTCAATAAATATAATATTGTTAACAACAAGTTGCCGCAGCTGTCTGGGAAGGCATTTTCCGCTATCACTTTCCGCGTCTGCACAGTCAGTTGCACGTTCAGAAAAAATGTATGAACAGTACCTACCTCAGCAAGTTTGTTGGCAACGCTAGAAAATACACCCGAAACCGTCACTCTGCTGTTAAGAAACCTCCCAAAGAAGCAACGAAACCATTTCAGCTAGAAAACAAGTTAAAAAGTAAGCCTCTTTGTGTATGCAGCATGTGTAAAGATGTGCATCATTTTTCAGCGCCATAGACGTCAAGGAGGAACCCACTGTCTTCTGTGATTGAAAAACGAGAATCACAGTTAATACTCACATGACGAAGATATGAACTTGCACCAGAACTATATGCACTTAGATTCAGATGGTTGGCCGGCCGCGGTGGACGTGCGGTTCTAGGCGCTTCAGTCCGGAACCCCGCGACTGCTACGGTCGCTGGTTCGAATCCTGCCTCGGGCATGGATGTGTGTGATGTCCTTAGGCTAGTTAGGTTTAAGCAGTTCTAAGTTCTAGGCGACTGATGACCTCAGAAGTTAAGTCTCATAGTGCTCAGAGCCATTCAGATGGTTGTTGGTCCACGCCCGCTAGATATTGGGCATGTGTTCGTCTGAGCTTTGTAAGTGGAAGTTGTCGACACGAAAGCCTCTTGAAAACAAGCTGTTTAGGCTCACGATTTGTTTGATTATCAAGTGAATTCAAATTATTTTCCTTAAAGGTGGTTTTTAGTTATCAATAAAAATATGATTAATCCGTCATTGCCGTCCCAACGGCGGTGGGGTACAGTATGCCGTAACGTAAAATGATCGTTATTGACAACATTGTACTGTGGATTATAAAACTTCAACATCAATTTTTCAGTGCAAGTCGCTAAGTTTGACTGTGGAAAATACGCTGAGGTGACAAGAGTCGTGGGATAGCGATATGCACATATACAGATGACGATAGTATCGCGTACCCAAGGTGCCAAAGGGCAGTGCATTGGCGGAGCTGTCATTTGTACTCAGGTGATTCATGTAAAAAGGTTTCCGAAGTGATTATGGCCGCACGATGGGTATTAACAGACTTTGAAAGCGGTATGAT
This sequence comes from Schistocerca americana, assembly GCF_021461395.2. NCBI lineage: Eukaryota > Metazoa > Arthropoda > Insecta > Orthoptera > Acrididae > Schistocerca > Schistocerca americana. Next base: position 605,028,044 of record NC_060120.1, read on the forward strand.
AGTTGGAGCTAGACGCATGGGACATTCCATTTCAGATATCGTTAGGGGATGCAATATTCCGGTGTTCACAGTGTCGAGAGTGTGTCGAGAATACCAAATTTCAGGCATTACTTCTCACCTCGGACAACGCAATGGCCGACGGCCTTCACTTAAGGGCCGAGAAAAGCGACGTTTGCGTAGAGTTGTCAATGCTAACAGACAAGCAACATTGCGTGAAATAACCCCAAAAATGAATGTGGGTAGTACGACGAACGTATCAGATAGGACAGTGTGAGGAAATGTGGCGTTAATGGGCTATGGCAGCAGATTGCCTTTGCTAACAGCACGATATCGTCTGCAGCACCTCTCCTGGGCTCGCGACCATATCTGTTGCGCCATACACAGTTGCCTGGTCAGATGATTACGGATATCAGTTGGTAAGAGCTGATGATAGGATTAGGGTGTGGCGTAGATCCAATCTGTCAACACGGCACTGTGCAAGCTGGTGGGGACTCCATAATGGAAATGGTTATGTTCGTCTTCTTCGAGACCATTTGGAGCCATTCATGAACTTCATGTTCCCAAACAACGACGGAATTTTGATGGATGACAGTGCACAGTGTCACTGGTCCATGCGACTGATATATATACTCAGATCGTCCGGCATGAATTCCATCAAACACGTATGCGACATAATTCAGAAGTAGGGCACTCGTGATCTAGCGGTAGTGTCTCTGATTACTAATCAAAACGTTCTCGGTCCCGGCTTCGAACAGAGCTAACGCTTAAATTCTGAACAAAAATCATCATCATTGGCAGGTATACTTGGAAAAGGCCGAGCGATACGGGAAGATTTCTGATAGATCAATTACATCATGGTATGGCAGAGATTCCGAAATCAGATACTGGACTGTAAGGCATACCCAGGAGCAGATAGAGACTCGGATCACAGTTCAGGAACGAAGGAAGAGTAGGCTGAAGTTTGATAGACTAGTCAATGCGCAAAGAAGTGGGACACGGAAGTGCTAAGGAATGAAGAGGTACGCTTGAAGTTCTCTGAGGCTATAGATACTGCGATAAAGTATAGCTCAGTAGATGGTTCAGTTGAAGAGGAATGGGCATCTCTAGAAAGGCAGTCACAGTAGTTGCAAAGAAAAACATAGGTACAAAGAAGGTAACTGCAAAGAAACCGTGGATAACAGAGGAAATACTTCAGTTGATAGATGAGAAAAGGAAGTACAAAAATGTTCAGCAAAATTCAGGAATATAGAAGTCGACAGGGAAGAAACAGGGAATGCAGGATTAGAGTCAAAATTTAAAAGAGCTTTGGAAGACTTAAGATCAAATAAGGCAGAATGGATAGATAACATTCTACCAGATTTCTATAATCAATGGGGGAAATGGCAACAAAACTACTGTCTATGTTGGTGTCTAGAATGTATGAGTCTGGCGATATACCATATGACTTTCGGAAAAACATCACACACACAATTCTCAAGATTTCAAGAGCTGAAAAGTGCGAGAATGATCGCAAAATCAGCTTAACAGCCCATGCATCGAAGTTGCTAACAGGAATAGTATACAGAAGAATGGAAAAGAAAATTGACGATGTGTTAGACGTCGATCACTTTGGCTTTAGGAAAGCCAGAGAGGCAGTTGTGATGTTGTAACGTTGCAGTTGTCAATGGAAGCAAGACTAAAGAAAAATCAAGACACGTTCATAGGATTTTTCGGCCTGGAAAAAGCGTTCGACAATGTCAAATGGTGCAAGATGCTCAAAATTCTGAGAAAAATAGGAGAAGGCTATGGGGAGAGTAGGCTAATATACAATATGTACAAGAGCAAAGAGGGAACAATGAGAGTGGAAGACCAAGAACGAAGTGATCGGATTCGTGTGTAAGACAGGGATGCAGTCTTATGCCCCTGACGTCCAGTCTATAAATCGAAGAAGCAATGCCGCAGACAAAAGGAAGGTTCAAGAGTGGAATTAAAAGTCAAAGTGAAAGGATATGAATGATAAGATTCGCTCACTCTCAGTGAAAGTGAAAAAGAACTACAGGATCTACTGAATGGAGTGAGCAGTCTAATGGGTACGGTATATGAACTGAGAATAAATAGGAAAAAGACAAAAGTAATGAGATGTAGCAGAAATGAGAACAGCGAGAAACGTAACATCAGGGCTGGTGATGACAAAATGGATGAAGTTAAGAAAAACACCCCATGACGGACCTCGCTTCCCACGCCCGGGTTCCCGGGTTCGATTCCCGGCGGGGTCAGGGATTTTCTCTGCCTCGTGATGACTGGGCGGTGTGTGATGTCCTTAGGTTAGTTAGGTTTAAGTAGTTCTAAGTTCTAGGGGACTGATGACCATAGATGTTAAGTCCCATAGTGCTCAGAGCCATTTGAACCATTTTGAACCATGACGGACGGACAAAGGAGGACATCACAAGCAGACTAATACTGGCAAAAAGGGCATTCTTGGCCGAGAGAAGTCTACTAGTATCAAAGACAGGCCTTAATTTCAGAAAGCAATTTCTGAGAATGTACGTTTGGAGCACAGCATTGCATAGTAGTGAAATATGGACTGTGAGAAGGCCGGGACAGAGTAGAATCGAAGCATTTGAGATGTGGCGCTACAGACGAATGTTTAAAATTAAGTGGACCGATAAAGTACGCAACGACGAGGTTCTCCGCAGAATCGGAGAGGAAATGAATGTGTGGGAAACACTGACAAGAAGAAGGGATAGGATGATTGGAGATCTGTTAAGAAATCAGGGTATAACTTGAACGGTTTTAGAGGGAGCTATAGAGACAGCATGGCTCAATATTTCTGCAGGCTACTTCCAACAACTTGAGTCGATGCCACGCCGATTTGTTGCACAATGCCGGGCACAAGGATGTCCCATGACTTTTGTCGCCTCAGTGTATTACGTCATAAGTAACTGGAATACGAAAGGTAATGCAAAGAAGACGAATTTGTGTAGAAACAGATGGACTTGAAGCTGTCCGTGATAAGGAATAAAGTAAGGAAGATTAGATTAACGTCCCGTCGACAACAAAGTCATTAGAGACGGAGCTCAGGCTCGAGTTAGGAAGAGATGGGGATGGAAATTAGCCGTGCCAGTTAAAAAGAACCATCCCGGCATTTTTCTTGAGCGATTTAGGAAAAATCACGGAAACTTAAATCTGGACAGACAGCGATTTGAATCGTCGTCCTCCCGAATGCGAGTCCAGTGTGCTTACCACTGCGCCACCTCGCTCCCCCCAAGGTAATAGTTGAAGGAGTAGGTAAACTCAGTCAAATTTTTACGGGGCTGTGCCTGTTTCAGGTTCACTATAGTTCGGAAGAATATGTGTCTGAGAGCACAGCCGTTAAAGTGAAGCTGCCAAGAGCAAAAATCTCTTTATTCACTAGATCAAATAGATCTACACACTTGTAAGAAATAATGGTGGATCAGAAGCTTAAGTATTCTGTCGCTACAAACTAGAGAGCGAGAACGTCGCACTTCTGACGACAGACAAGAAAGTTACTGCAGAACCAATCCTCCTTCCCTGTAGCAACTGAATTCCTAGTCGTCTGCTAAACTTGGGCGAGCTGCGACATCAGGAGAAACAACCTGTATTGCAGGAAGAGACATCAATTAGAATTATCTCGCTTTCTAAATCTTATCCCATAGAACGTGTCCACAAGTTTCAGATAACTTAACGACGTGAATTTATTGCACCTGGTGTACACATTTGTGAAACAGGTTTACGATTACTCTGTTATATCATCACAAACAGGTGGGAATTATCTCGTCTGAATCGAGGGTGCTGCAAAATTCCCTCCAAGCACCATTAGTAAGTTTTAGTAGGAGCAAACGTCTTCGTTAACGGTTTTGATACTAGTCACTCCTTACGACTCAGTCATTAATTACGTTGCTAACTCAAAATAAGTCGTTCCCTTGATGAAGCTCGCTGTCCACCTGAACTCGTCCTTTACATGAACTTCTGATGTATTTCTTTAATCCGTTTAGGTTATTTCATCGTAACACCTGTAGCCTTTCGGCGATAAAGTTAACGGATTGCTTCATTCTGTATCTTACACGTAGGTTATTGGGGTGATTTGTTTACTCTGCGAAGGTGTTTTACAGGCCCAGTTGTCAACATGATAGGCAATACAGGTTTTTAGCAGGGATCTTTGAGTAGCTGAGCAGAGACGGGGTTTGGCAAGGGCGCGTTGCAAATGTGATTACCTGATTGATTCAAAACTGATGGCGGCCCAGAGTATGAAATCTAATTGTAAATACGTTTATTGCACTGAAGTTGCTCAACTTCAATGCACGTATGCACTGAGTGAGGTAATGACAAGTGGCAGCGGATTCTGTAGGCAATTGTACCACGAATCCCAAGCTACCAGCCAGAGTGGCGGTCAGAGAGTGTGGAAATGCAGGTAAAGCACAGGTGATTTGATGTTTGTGAACTGGATGTTCAATCCTGAGATTTAGTTCGTATAACGGCACTAGAAAGTCGATGTTTTACACACTTTTTCAAAACTTTGTCAGTCGTTCATATTGTTTGACGACTTCCCTATTTTATCCCTATTATGTAGGCAGCGCATCTACTACACTATATATCCTCGCTAAGATTTTTTCGTGTTTTAAGCTTCATCCTTACAATTTTTCCCCTCTAGGACTCATTTCAGTACAAAATTCACTTCAGTGGGACGCTTTGAAACAAGTCCAATCTTCTGTTAATGTTTCGCACTCATATTTTTTAAATCTGTCCACTTTTAACATGTTCCTAAGGCAATACATTTCCAACGCCGGAAGTTTCTTCTTCTATGCTTTCTCCGTGGGTTAGCTTAAGTTCTATAGAACCCTGTGCTCCAGTCGTGCGGTTCAGAGACATATTCCCTCACAGTTGTCAGTGCTTGAAACCAAGAATCCTCTTTTAATGGCGAAAACCGTTTTGAATGTATCTTTCCCGAAGAAGATATTGATCAAACCTCTGGTCCAGTTGCTACTATTCTTCATCAATCATGTGTCCATTTTTCCGCGCGGGATTAGCCGAGCGGTCTTAGGCGTTGCAGTCATGGACTGTGTGGCTGGTTCCGGCGGAGGTTCGAGTCCTCCCTCGGGCATGGGTGTGTGTGTTTGTCCTTAGGATAATTTAGGTTAAGTAATGTGTAAGCTTAGGCACTGATGACCTTAGCAGTTAAGTCCCATAAGATTTCACATACATTTGAACATGTGTCCATTTTATATACAGTACCTTTAACACAAAATCTGATACAATAATTTTATTCGTAGTATTCATCATATCTATCAACTTCTCCTTATTATACTTTGTTGCATGAACTTTTTTAAAAATCAAATCCTTGCTGATAACTACTGCAATTTTGCTGAAATATTCTTATCACCACGAAGAAACAACAGTACAGCAAAGTAAAAATAAACTCCACGAACGCTGATATTGGTCTAAGGGCCTAAATTTCGCAAAAATTCTCTGTATTGTTCAGGATGCCATTATATAAACTTGATTCAGAAAAACATCATATTAAACCGATAAGCTCGTCATATCTGACTTTCTCCTAAGAAACTCGACAGCAATTACCACTAACTGTAGTAGCCACAGTACAATGTGTATACTAAATGCCAACCCGTGAAGTAACAACTGAGTGACTGTCATCTTCCAAACAGAAAAAAAACCTCACTCGCGGTATCGGAAGCATGTCGTCTGAAATGTGCGTGCATCGTTCACTCAGTTTACTGTGATGTACGTTTGTTGCTTCGTGGTGATAAGAAATTCCTGTAAAATTGTTGCACAGAGGGAAATGGCAGTGTTCGCACCATTCATTTCAGTAACAAGTTCTGAACGAAGTCCACAACCACAGCGATCGGAAAGTCGTAGAGGCTGCTGAAACTGCTTTTAAGAGGAAGGACTGAATCTAAGGAATAGAACAACACAAAGCGCCAACACAGCGTTACCTATAGTCAACTAATATAACAGAACTGCTCTCGTCTGAGGCGCTATCTCCCTCACAGCGGAAGTTAGCGTCATGTTCGTGAATTTTTCAGAATGATGAGCTCTCACACAAACTGCCTATTTAGCTATCCGATTATGCATAACGCATTAAATTTAGAATAATCATGCTGCCTGTGAGTGGAGTTTGAATATTCACGTGAAAGTGTCTGAAAGAGTGGCAAATTTTGATAGGCCCTTAACTGTTTGTCATCCTGTTACATGTAACAAATCTGATCAAACCTTCAAACGTATGAGATGTGTAGGTGCCGGCATATGATTTTTCCAGTACGACATGTGACGAAAAAAATAGAGGGAAAAAAGACTTCCGTAGTATTATCAAACATTTTTATTTAAAGGCTTCAGCAGCCGCCTAGGGTAAAGCTGAAATGTGTTAAGTCCATGACGGAACTGAAGATCGAACATTTGTGGATTGATACGTCGCAAAAGCACAGAAAATGAAGAGCGGTCTCCTCACTCAGCTGAGGTTTGCACACAGGAAGCTGCTGTAAAGGCATTTATATGGTTAATGAATATCATAGACTGGAAAAAAAGCCACAGGATATCTGATATAGTAGATTTCTCATCTGAACGCTACACGAATAAAGTGTCATGAAAAGACTGGGTAAGTCTTAAGATGCTAGTAGTGTCAACACTTAATCAAGAAAGATTTGGAACATTTACAGATTCTAGGAATGTGACAAGGTAAAGGGGCTGTTCGCAGGACTCTCTGAGTGGATCCGTGCGCGTTGGATCCAAAATCACGCTCCTGGAGTTCAAGCTGCAGTGAAAATAACGCATTGCAGTGGAAGGAGTTGGATATTGTGTTACCTTTGCCTCCGTGCGTTCCGTAAGTATAATTCTGATAGATTTCTTGGATAAAATTACGCCATAATTGGGATGTATTACGCTTTCTTACTAGATCGTTTGAAATAATTGGCTCAAAAAAACGGCCAAGAACGATATGCAAGACTATTTTTTAATGCTATAGTGTTCAGACCTACACAGCAGTAACATCATGATGCATAAGTTGGGACTGTCATATATTATTCATCTGCACTGTTATCATATTGACGTCTGCTGTGTCACAAATAGTGCCCATATTAACCATCTGCTGATGTGAGTTAAGAAGTTGGAGAAATGTTCTCTCCACTGATGTGTGTCTGTTTTTTGTATGTCTCGTAGTTTTCGTGCAATCGGCTTTTAAAACATCGGAGGTATTTACGAATAATCCTGCGTACAACAGCCTCCTACATATCGCTCTCGTAGCGACCTCGAAGACAATATTAGACTACCTACTGTGCACGCAGACGCAGTTCAGCTTTCTTCCTGAGCGCCATATAGAAACTGAACGGGAAATACCCTAGTACGTGATACATTGGGAAATGACCCCTACCACGCATTTCACAGAGGGCTGCAGAGTGTGGCTGTAAATCTGGAAGAGTACTTTTCATATGGAATGAGTACACTATAAATTGGCTGGCCAAGCCTGTAGCCATTAAAAAAAGCTTTTCTTGAGAAATAAAGAAGGCCTTGTTTCGAAAAACAAAATTAATAGACTTACCTACTACTCTCGTTTCGAATGCCGTTTCTGGGCAACTGGAAAACAATGAAACGCAACGACAGCTTCTTGCGTTACAGTGGACAAAGAGGCGCCGAGAGCCGCGTTACTTAGCGCTTTTTCGTGCGTCCCCCGGACGTAGCTGTGTGGCTTCCCCGGCCGTCCTGTCATGATCGCCATCACAGCCGCAAAAAATAACAAGCGGCGCATCTGTTATCGGGGGCGCCAGAGCGGAAATCCTGCACGGGAGCGCCCGCTGCCCAGCCGACTGCTCGCAGCCAGCAGTTCCGCCAAAATTCCATGCGGCACGTCCTCGGCTACTCGCACTTCCTGTGACAGCGTTCAGTTTGCTTCAAGCGCAGGAAACGGTCCACCTTTCCTGTCTGCTGTCACCGTGCACCCCGATGACTGAACTTACGAAAATGATATAATATTGATATGCGATATGCATACTAGTCAACAAACATAAAATGTTACGCATCAAACTTATAACTTGCGAAGCAAATATCAGTGTCAGTGTTGAGTAAAACCTATACCGAAGTGGGGGATGTCAACAACATGCTCGGCTCGAAAGTTTACAAAAATACAGTTGCTAGCGGAGAGGGTACACTAGAGGGGAATGAGGTACATTGCTCTCGTTGCTCTGATCTTGTACATACAAAACTACACTACTGGCCATTAAAATTGCTGCACCACAAAGATGACGTGCTACAGACGCTAAATTTAACTGACAGTAAGAAGATGCTGTGATATGCAAATGATTAGCTTTTCAGAGCATTCACACAATGTTGGCGCCTGTGGCGACACCTACAACGTACTGACACGAGGAAAGTTTCCAACCGATTTCTCATACACAAACAGCAGTTGACCGGCGTTGCCTGGTGAAACGTTGTTGTGATGCCTCGTGTAAGGAGGAGAAATGCGTACCATCACGTTTCCGACTTTGATAAAGGTCGGATTGTAGCCTATCGCGATTGCCGTTTATCGTATCGCAACATTGCTGCTCACGTTGGTATAGATCCAATGACTGTTAGCAGAATATGGAATCTGTGGGTTCAGGAGGGTAATACGGAACGCCGTGCTGGATCCCAACAACCATCTGCACGAGCAGTTCGACGACGTTTGCAGCAGCATGGACTATCAGCTCGGATACCATGGCTGCGGTTACCCTTGACGCTGCATCACAGACAGGAGCGCCTCCGATGTTGTACTCAACAACGAACCTGGGTACACGAATGGCAAAACGTCATTTTATCGGATGAATCCAGCTTCTGTTTACAGTATCATGATGGTCGCATCCGTGTTTGGCGATATCGCGGAGAACATATATTGGAAGCGTGTATTCGTCATCGCCATACTGGCGTATCACCCGGCGTTATGGTATGGGGTGCCATTGGTTACACGTTTCTGTCACCTCTTGTTTGCATTGACGGCACTTTGAACAGCGGACGTTACATTTCAGATGAGTTACGACCCGTGGTTCTACCCTTCATTCGATCCCTGCGAAACCCTACATTTCAGCAGGATAATGCACGACCGCATGTTGCAGGTCCTGTACGGGCCTTTCTGGATACAGAAAATATTCGACTGCTGGCCTGGCCAGCACATTCTCCAGATCTCTTACCAACTGAAAACGTCTGGTCAATGGTGGCCGAGCAACTGGCTCGTCACAATACGCCAGTCACTACTCTTGATGAACTGTGGTATCGTGTTGAACGTGCATGGGCAGCTCTAACTGTACACGCCATCCAAGTTCTGTTTGACTCAATGCCCAGATCTATCAAGGCCGTTACAACGGCCAGAGGTGGTTGTTGTGGGTACTGATTTCTCAGGATCTATGCACCCAAATTGCGTGAAAATGTAATCATATGTCAGTTCTAGTATAATATATTTGTCCAATGAATACCCGTTTATCATCTGCATTTGTCCTTGGTGTAGCAATTTTTATGGCCAGTAGTGTACATAGCACGTTTAAAACTGCAAATAAATTGCAAAACTTCCGCTTTAAATAGCGCTTCTCTTAATATATTTATAAATAATTACAAAAAATCATTGTTGCGCTCTTAACTGCAAGTGCTAGATACATAAAATCTATGTTCTGGTGCCGAAGTTTGGTCAAACAATGTACTCAAATATGTAGACATGCTGCACAGTCCTCTGCAGAACGACTCATAATGGTACCTAAGTCTTCTTTTGAATGAACATTCTTATCTGTTACATACTGAATGCTGTGACATGTTCTTGCGAACACCCGGTTTACGACAGTTCAAAACCTTTGATACGTTCCTTTCGTTCGTCTTCTGAGCTTCGACTCTCAGCAGTGAGCTGCGCGCGAGATAAATTACGCAAACGTACTACGAAATATTTATTGGCGAGATTGAAGTAAGTCCCTGCTGTACTCCGCCCGAACAGGACTCGGAAAGCCCGACGGTATCAATCGACAGCCGTGTCATTTCCAGCCGATAGGCGTCAATGGATGCGGATATGGAAGGGCATGTTGTCAGCACACCGCACAGTTTTCGCGACCGGAGTCGCTACTTCTCAGTCAAGTAGCTCCTCAGTTGGCCTAACAAGGGCTGAGAGCACCCCGCTTGCCAACAGCGCTCGGCAGATCCCGACGGTCACCCGTCCAGCTGGTAGTCCAGCCCGACGGCGCTAACTTCGGCGATCTGACGGGAACCGGTGTTACCACTGCGGCAAGGCCGTTGGCAAGGCTCTGCTTTGCTACGCTACTAAAACACTGTAAATAAACGTTCGAAGAAATTTCGGGGTATAATCTACGATATTTCAACTGCGCTCATGCCAGTCACACTCGCCTGAGCCATCGAAGATGAGGAAAACGTCCTCCGTTCCACAACGTACAGCGCATACGTCAAAATCATGTTGACAGACGGACCACATTACCCGGCGGCAGCGCCCTCACTGGTGGAACTGCGGAAGTCAGCTGTCCTCTGCGATGTCGCTCGCCGCGGCCGTCGGCGCACTCTGTCGCCTTCGATTTGAGCAAATCGTGGAGGTGACAGGATTCCACGCAGTATCTAGCTGGTAACCACTGTGGCGGTTCATCAGATTTTTCGCCATGTGTAGTCCCCTGATTCTTTAATAATTAAGTGCCAAAAAGTTGTTGCTGTGCCAAAATTACTGTTTTATCATATTACTTGGGAGATACAGACTTGCTTGTCTGCAAAAGGCGAATGCTGTGTCATTGTAGAGTGGCAAGTTCTTTCCACAGTGCCCATGGTCTGACACATATATTTCATATCACACTGACAAAGTATTTTGTTAATTACAGCCTTCCGTAATAACAAATTGTCCTAACACTGATCCCGACAGTTCGGCAGTCTTAGATGATGGACAAAAAGCCACTTTCATTTGAAAATTACGGAGGAATCTTTCTGATTTAAACGAAATATTGCCAAAAAAGGTAAGAAAGGACAAGGGGAGAAAAAGCTAGAGATTTTGCCGGCATAGTCTCCTCTTTATCCATTTCTTGGTTCGTGGTTTTAAACTATAGTTCCCTGCCTGCCCGGTAGAATTGCCATTTTCCATGAAAACTGTCTTCATGGGCGCGAGCTCTTTAGGCAGACTATCTGCATCTGAGACTGTGTGAGCTCTGCGTACATTTTAAGCACACTGAGTTAGCTCGATGATTGCAAATACAAGTCGCCCGAGTGGGCTTACAACAAACTGAATGGCCCGACGAACCATCATTCTCCCGTCTAACCAAAACGACCAGGAAATGTAGAGAGCCATATTTATCTAGTTCCATAGTGAACCGGATGTTCTTATCAATGGATCTGAGGTGATGTAACAACTCCCTTAATTTAAGGCCACACTATGAAAGTATCGTCCACACAAATCCAAAATACAGTTGGTTTAAGGGCTGCTCATTCCAGTGCTCTCTCCTCAAAGTCTTCGATAAAAAAGTTGACCACCAAAGGAGACAGAGGTCATCCATAGCGACGACGTCAATCTGCTCAAAATATTCGTGGTTGAACAAAAACTAGGTTGAGAAAAAATCGTGTCGAAACAAAGCAAATTGACATCAGTGTAAATAAGGACGCCAGGCTCCCTTTGATTCACGAGAGAACGTTAAACTTTTCACTACGACAGAGTCAGTAATGAGTCCTGTAGGTGCCTACACTGATGACTCAGAACATTATGGCCACTACCCACCGCGAGATTCAGTGCCGCCTGGCAGAAACGTGGTCACCTGTAGCGTATAAGAGGAACAGAGACGAATATGGAATAATTATAGCGACGAAACAGGCGCGTATAGGGAACACCACTAACATAAGTGATTTGGACAAACGGCAGATTTTTTATGAGCCAGTTCCTGAGAACGGTCAATCTGGTTGTCTGTTAGCGCGCTACTGCTGCGTCTACGGTGACGTCAAAACCTCGAGTAGGCGACAAGATGTCCGACGTTCATGGCACGTTGCAGAACGTATAGGTCATAGGCTTTCGCGCGCTATAGATCAAAATAGGCGACGATCTGTGGCAGATCTGGCGTCAAAGTACAACGCTGCCGCAGGCACAAGTGTTTCGGAGCTCACTACTCAGCGCACATTGTTGAACATGAAGTTGCGCAGCAGAGGACCCCTAGGTTTTTCCATGTTAACCTAATGACATCGACAATTACGATTACAGTGGGCACGGGATCATCGAGAGTGGAGCATGGATCAGTAGAAACGTGTCGCCCGTTCGGATAAATCATTCTTCTTGTTACATCTGGTTGACAGTCGTTACCGGATATGCCGTCATTCAGGCGTACTTGCGCTGGTGGGGACAGTTTTGCACTATGAGGGACATTCACCTTGGCTTCGCTGGGACATGCGGTGGTAATCAAAGGCGCCATGGCGCCCGTGAACTACGTGAACAGCATTGCGGACCAGTTATATTCCTTCATGGTTGACGTCTTCCCGACAGCGATGGCATCTTCTAGCAGGATAATTGTCCGTGGCATAAAGCCAGTATAGTGCTACTGTCACTTGAGGAGGAGGAGGATAGTGAGCTTATGTTGATGTCTTGGACACCAAACCCGCCTGATGCGAACCCGATGGAACACCTCTGGGACGCTATCCAGCGCCATCTTTGTCCACAAAGCACCGACCGTAATTTATGCGGATTTTCATGTTGAAACCTAGTGCCACATAGGTTCTCCGGACATCCGCCAAGGTCTTGCCGAATACACGTTATGCAGAATCGCTGCTGTATTGTGCACCAAAAGTGGACAAACAAGCTATTAAAGCTTGAATAACTTCGACTGACAGGTTGCAGTGGTGTGGCTCCAGATCATGTAAGGCGTGTGGCGTGTAGGCAGCCACGCTAGACAAGGCTGAGCGCGTACCAACGAAACATGCAACTTAGCGAGGACGTGCGGTTCGAGAAAGTGACTGGCGACTGGCATCTGCCACGTCACTCACAAAATTATTTTTATTTCTATATAATCAGATGATTACAATGCTTTTTTCCATCAGTTTTACTATGAGGAAAATTCCGAGATCTGTCCGCTAGACTCCCACTAGCAGTTGATCATATACCGCCTCGAACTGACGTCTGGCAGTTTCCACCAATAACCTCGAAAACAACGGAACAGCAATACAGTTCAAAGTCAACATGAGAAAGGTCGCACAAAAACATGGCATTCAAATTTCCATGGCAACAAATATAATTTATTAACTTCAGTTAAAAATCGACAAGTTCGTGTCGTTCAGTAGACTCTGTCTTCCAGCTGCCTACTTGCCCCGATAGCCCAATCTGAGGGCTCTGCCTGCTGAGCACGTGCAGACTCTCTAAATGGCGACATTCACCTCGAAAACTGGACGGGCTATACCAGAAAATTATTTCTGCCCCAGAGGGCACACGACACTCACTCAGTTTCACGAGGGCTGCAGGCTGACTCGTCGAATTCCCGAGCTCCGAACAACAGCACGAGCTAACATCTAGGCTTTTCAGCGAATCATCCTTAGAAATTTAGATATTTTCATTTTCCCATTTTTTGCTGCAGCTAGTAGAACGTTTCTGTAAGCTGCTGCTTTCTACTATGACCTTCAAAAGTGTATTTCCACAAGATGCTAGAGAGACCGACCGTCACGGGAAAATTACTCGTCCTCCAGCCAGTCTAGTAAGCTCAGATCATAGCCCATTTAAGGGAATTAGGGAAAGAGCCGTCCCCCACCCCTCCCCCGTCCTCCAGATTCCAGAATAACGGATGGTACGAGCACACAGGAGCGGCCAGAAAATGATGAAATAATATGTTACATCTTGATATTTCGTGTGTGCTCTGTAGGACACAACATAAGAAACTATCCACCATAAAAAGAAGCAAGGTACGAACACATAACGGATGCAAGGATGGAGACAATGTCGTACATCGTTCTGTTCAATTACAGAAGCGTTGTTCACCCCAGTAATTTCTAGAAATTTCGCCACATCGTGTTAATAAAAGGTACCTTTATTACTCTTCACAGATACTGCCTGACAAGATGGGAAGATTGAAACTAATAACGCTTCACAGTTCAAGAGGGTATGTGATGTTTGATGTTATTTCAGTGAATACTGTATCGAGTCAACTTTACAAAGAACTTGGCAGTACGACCCCGTATGATGTTGCACCATCTCTGGCCTACATACATGCACTGATTCATTGGGGAGGAGTATCATATTATCTCCTGATGCTTGCCGGCCGACAACGGCTGTTAACTCTATCTCTGTTGGTCCTTCATGACCAAGGGACATCGGCTGGTAAGCAATTGCTAATTTCAATTAAATTCAACAACAGCTGTATACTTTAAGATTTTTTTTATTTGTCTCTGAAAGCAACCAGTTTCGGCATTTCATTATGACATCTTCAGGCCCCATACACTTCTATCCAAATAAACGAACTTCTCTATAGCGCCGTAAATCACTGGATATCGTGAATTACAATCGTTATACAATAGATTAAACGAAGACGTGACAGTAGTTCACGATATTCAGTGATCTATGGCGCTATACAACAAGTTCGTTTATTTGGATAGAAGCGTATGGCGCCTAAAGATGGCATAATGAAATGCCGAAACTGGTTGCTTTCAGAATAAAGGAAAATTATATCTTAAAGTAGACGGCTCTTATAATTGCGTAGGCTTCCGCGGCCAGAGTGAACGACATAAACTATTGCCGCTGGAGAAAAAGAAACGTTTGGCCCACGGTTGCAGCGGCCTTCTTCTTGGTCTACTTCAGTAGACCCAGAAGAAACCTGTATGTCGATATATGGCTGTTGCTGAATTTTATTGTCATTGACTGTTGCAACTGGTCCTTGGCAACCTGGATACTGGCTGTGGGACGGAGCTCACGTCCGAGCTGGTTCGACACGTGTTCTATTGCGGGTAGATGTGAATATCTTCACGGCCACGAGGATACCTCAGCCTCACGCTGACACTTCATACAGACACGGGCCGGTGTCGACGAGCATCGTCCTGCTGAAAAATGGTACCACGGTACTTCTACATAAGAGCCAACGCACGAGAACGAGGGTGTCGTGACGTACCGTTGTCCCAGCACATTTCCTTCAGTGACTACAAGCCGTGACCTGAAGTCACACCTGCTGCTTCCCCACACCACGACCCCAAGAGTAACACGCTATGCCTCTCCAAACACTGGAAGAATCAGACGTCTCCTCAGGTTACCGCTGTACTCGCCGACGAACGTCATCCAGAGTAGCGTAGAACCGCGATTCGTCACTGAACGCAACCGACGCCATTCACTAGTAGTCCATACTTCCCGGTCACGGCACTAAGCAGCCGTTAGTATCGTGGTGTTACGACATCCTAAGCGTGGAGCGGTAGCTCCCTAGGCCGGCTGCAGCTAGTCTCCGACCAATAGTGTGGGATGACAGAATGTTGCAGTGAATCCAATACTTTTTCTTAAATGTCAGGCGCAGATGTACACTGAAGCGACAAAGAAACTGGTATAGGCATGCGAATTCAAATACAGAGATATGTAAACAGGCAGATTATGGCGGTGCGACCGGCAACGCCTATATAAGACAACAAGTGTCTGGTGCATTTGTCAGATAGGTTACTGCTGCTACAATGGCATGTTATCAAGGTTTACCTGAGTTTGAACGTGGTGTTGTAGTCGGCCCATGAGCGATGGGATACAGCATCTCCGAAGTAGCGATGTAGGGGGATTTTCCCGTAAGACCTTTCCACGAGTGTACCGTGAATATCAGGAATCCGATAAAACATCAAATCTCCGACATCGCTGTGGCTGTAAAAACATCCTGCAAGAACGGGACCAACGACGACTGAGGAAAATCGTTCGACGTGACAGAAGTGTAACCCATCCACAAATTGCTGCAGATTTCAATGCCGGGTCATCAACAGGTGTCAGCGTGCGAACCATTCAACGAAACATCATCGACATTGGCTTTCGGAGCCGAAGGCCCACTCGTGTACCTTTGATGACTGCACGACACAAAGCTGGACCCGTCAACACCGACATTAGACTGTTGCTGACTGGAAACATGTTGCCCGGTCGGACATGTCTCGTTTCAAATTGTATCGATCGGATGGACGTGTACGGGTATAGAGACAACCTCATGAATTTATGGACCCTCCACGTCAGCAGGGGACTGTTCAAGCTGGTTGAGGCTCGGAAATGGTGTGAGGTGTGTGCAGTTGGAGTGATATGGAACCCCTGATACGTCTAGATACGACTCTGACAGGTGACACGTACGTAAGCATCCTGTCTGATCACTTGCAGCCGGCTGAAGTGGCCGAGCGGTTCTAGGCGCTACAGTCTGGAGCTGCGCGACCGCTACGGTCGCAGGTTCGAACCCTGCCTCGCGCATGAATTTGTTCAAAATGGCTCTGAGCACTATGGGACTCAACTTCTGAGGTCATAAGTCCCCTAGAACTTAGAACTACTTAAACCTAACTAACCTAAGGACAACACACACATCCATGCCCGAGGCAGGATTCGAACCTGCGACCGTAGCGGTCACGCGGTTCCAGACTGTAGCGCCTATAACCGCACGGCCACTCCGGCCGGTGCATGAATTTGTGTGATGTCCTTAGGTTAGTTAGGTTTAAGTAGTTCTAGGGGACTGATGACCTCAGAAGTTAAGTCCCATAGTGCTCAGAGGCATTTGAACCATTTGATCACTTGCATCCATTCATATCCATTGTGCCTTCCGACGGCCTAATACAATTCCGGCAGGACAATGCGACGCCCCACTCGCCCAAAATTGCTATAAGGTGGCTCCAGGAACATTATTCTGAGTTTAAACATTTTCACTGGCCACCAAACTCCCCAGACATGAACATTATTGAATATATCTGGGGTGTCTTGCAACGTTCTGTTCACAAGAGATCTCCAGCCCCTCGTACTCTTACGGATTTATGGGCAGCCCTGCAGGATTCATGGCCCTCCAGCATTACTTCAGACATTAGTTGAGTCCATACCACGTCGTTTTGCGGCATTTCTGCGTGCTGGCGGGGTTTCTACACGATATTAGGCAGATGTACCAGTTTCTCTGGTTCTTCAGTGCTTGGCGTACAGTACGGCGATCCTCTGTTGCGGTAGCCCCCACAAATCTACATATTGCACTATCCGATCAGTCGACGAAATTGCGACACACAATGAGGCCCCTTTCAAACGCTGTCAGGTGCTGATAATACTGTCTCACAAGAGTACGTGGCGTCTTTGTGTCCTCCACCGTATCACTCAAGATATGGCGCTGTCCACGCTCTTTAAAAGTCCTACCAGGGCTGGTCGCCCTTCTGCCTGCCACTGAGAATTGCTACTCTAATCGGTTACGTACCCACCGATGTTGTGTGCGTGTACCAAGTTAACACTGACATCCGACCACATCTTTCTTTGTCAGGCAGTGTATTTTCTTTATTTCGATCGTGAATTCGAAATGACGATTTGTTTCGATAATAGTATTCTCTTCTGCCCTCTGAGTAGTCCACAAGTCGCGGTGTGTAAAACGTACGCTGCTATTATTGTCTGTAAAAGCACTCGTAACGAACTGTACGAGGAACGAATAATACATTAAAGTCGCTCGAGATGATAATGTGTGTGCAGCCAACACCCGGTGCTCAGGAACAGTTACTGACTTTAACGCTATGGGTAATAGACCACACTGCAGCTCGCTGTCCACCGTTCCCGTACTTTCCTCCTGCTCTCAAGTGGGGGTCATGGTGGATTTGCTGCTTCACCTATATTTGAGTTATACATTTTCTCTAAATGCTCTCGTTTAAGGAGACCGTACGTTAAAGTTGGGACGCTGAGTGCGAACTAATTCCATAACTAATTAGTTTTTAAGCGTCGGCAGCGAAAGGCACTCAACATTAACACAGATGGATTGCACACGTTTACAGTCAGTCTGTGGTTTTACTATCTCTGTTTCCAAAGAGCTATAATCACGTCACAACCCTTGTACACTAGTTTCGACGGGTCACCCATCTGCAATATTACTAATGGAGTCTACAGAGTAATTAGCTAACGGTCTTTTCAGAAGCAAACGAAATTAACAACGGAGTCCATATGATTTGGATAAAACGATATTATGGAATTACGTATAACGAAAGGGTTGACCACTTAGCAAGGAGAAGCATCAATGATTTTGGAACTACGAGCAGTGAATCCGCCTATCACGAATGGAATCACGGATGATAAGAAACTCAGAAGCGTAAATGCTGACTCTTGGCAGTAATACAACCGGATGTATCCCTGAGGACGAGCTTCGATTATGTGAAACTTAACGTCACGTGACGTCCGTTATCTGCATGATGTTGGGGCATAGGGGCGGCTCCGCTAAAGGTTATAGATTCTGGAAGTGGCGATAACAGGACCAAATTGGTAAGACCGACCTCATGACTACAGCCCGTACGATTTATGGTCTGCGGTAACGTAGAAGAGCCCTGCGAATGATCAAGAAAAAAGTGAAAATCTTCTCTTCGGCATCACCCGGTGCTGGAATCGACTATAGTGAATCGGTCCACTAATACTAACATAAAACTTTGTTCGTGTTCGGACGTATATGTATCTTAAAAAAGTTAGACGTTCTGCCGAAAGCGTACTTACTTGCAACAATTTGTGGTCGTGCACTAAGAATTTCTACTTACGTATAATTGAAATACATTATTTCCAACTACCAAGAACATTGTACCTTCTGGCAGGCTTTAAGGGGCTACCACCAAAGAGGTCAGGGGGGGGGGGGTGAGGGAGGGAGAGAGGGTAGACAGAACAACAGCCTGAAAATGATTTTCCAAGCATTGACGAGCAGGATGCATCGTAAATGTACTCTCAAACAAGCAAGCGACCTCCATCCTTGCAGCCTGTCACTCACTATGTTTTCCATTTCTAATGCTGAAACAGGCTGCGTTACGCTGATAAGTAGACTATATGATAAAAGGTTCTTAACCTCTGTCTCCTGCCCGGTATTTTAATGCAGTGTGTTTTGATAACAATAGGTCAGTTTCTGACAGAGTACTGAACGACCTGCGTCGAAACAAGGGCTCTGGAGTTGACGACATTCCCTCAGAACTGTTGATATCCTTGGGAGAGCCAGTCACGACAAACCTAATCTGCCTGGGCTGCAAGATGTATGAGGTAGGGAAATACTCTCATACTTCAAGGAGAATTTAACAATTCTAATTCCGAAGAAAGCAGGTGCTAAGTCACAGTTGCAAAACATAAAAATGAATTATTTGCAGAAAATGGAAAAATTGATAGAAGTCGACCTCGGGAGATCATTTTGGATTCCGAAATCAATCAAGAAACACATGAAGCAATACTGACCCTACAACTTATTTCAGAAGATTACAATGTCGACTGGAATAATTTTTTTGAAATTCTGAACACAGCAGGAGTAAAAAATTCAGGGAGCGAAATGGTATATATAACTTGTACGGCACATATGATATAAGAATCGAGGATCATGAGCGGTTGTGAAGGGAGCGAGACAGGGTTGTAGGCTATCCCCGAGGTTATTCAAGCTGTACGTTGAGCAAGCGGGGAAGGAAACCAAAGAAAAATTTGGAGAAGGAATTAAGGTTCAGGGAGAAGAAATAAAAACTTTGTGAGTTTCACTATGAGACTTAATTCTGCGAGAGACAGCAAAGGTCTTGGAAAGGCAATTGAGCGGAATGGACAGTTTCTTGACAGAAGGTTATAAGTGAACCTTGAGAAAAGCAAAACAATGGTAATGGAATGTAGTAGAATTAAATCAGGAGATGTTGAGGGAATTAGATTAGGAAACGATATACAAAATGTTGTAGGTAAGTTTTGTTATTTGGGCAGTAAAATAAGTGATGATGGCCGAAGTGGAGAGTATATAATACATAGACTGGAAGTGGAAAGAAGTGCGTTTCTGAAGAAGTGAAATTTGTTAACGTCGCATGTAGATTTACTTGTTAGGAAGTCTTTTCTCTTTTCTGAAGGGATTTGTTAGGACCGAAGATTTGTACGGAAGTTAAACATGGACGATGAACAGTTTAGGCAAGAAGAGAATGAAAGCTTTTGAAATGTGGAAGAATGCTAAAAGTTAGATGGGTAGATCATGTAACTAATGAGCAGCCACTGAATAGAATCGGAGGGAAAAGAAGTTTATGGCACTACTTGACTAAAAGGAAAATAGAAAGGTAAAAAAGATAAATTCACGGAAACACTAATATCAGGTGCACAGAAACCGCCCCTGCATACGAGTGCTGTGCACTGTCCACGCTGACAATTCGGAAACAGCACTCTCCCAAGATAGCCGCCCAGATGATGGCTACACCTGGGTTGCCGGTCTGCTGACACATCGCGAAGCCATTCTCGCTTTTCCACTGCCTGGGCGGTACGCGACATGACCCATAAAATTTCGTTGGCCACGATGATTTAGGCTGCTTCCACGGCAGCCTAGCGCGTGGGAAGTCATGAGGTCAGCGGGTCGTCTGCCTTCGGAAAACAATAGCGGGGAAAATTCTTGCCTTAGCGCGAGAAGCGTTGCGTGGCTTGCCGCGGCAGCGAAAGATAGCAAAGGGACGATCTGGATCATCGCTGAACTTTGTTAACTGCTTAAGACGAGGCAAGGCTGACAGTAGTACACAGTAGTTTGCCGGGAGACGTGAATTGTGGCGGCTGTTGGCCGTAAATGACTTCTGCCACTAAAGGGGATGGCTTCAATCAGAAAATGTAGGTGTGACAAATAATCTTAGACAGTACTGTAACATGGAATCGTTCCCATCGACAATGCAATAGAATGTTTAGACCAAGAAGCTACATAGCGTAGTTAGAATTGAGTGATGAGACCAGAAAATATAAAAAAGAAAACAGTCGCTACGCAAACATAATTGCTGCGATAACGTCAAGCTCATCGGAAAAACGGAGAGATACGGTGCATATGCATTACAGGTATATCTACTTGGTAACCTGGTCCATTGTGTTGATTCCGAACATCCTCGCACCATCACAGAAAATCTTCCTCGCCGTAAACTCGTAGGTAGTAGAGACCAATCTTTCATCATGGACGGCAGCATTGAAGTTTCCCCAGTCATTCCTTACGCGTTACCAAAATAATTTTGGAACCGCAGGACCGCTACGGTCGCAGGTTCGAATCCTGCCTCGGGCATGGATGTTTGTGATGTCCTTAGGTTAGTTAGGTTTAACTAGTTCTAAGTTCTAGGGGACTAATGACCTCAGAAGTTGAGTCCCATAGTGCTCAGAGCCATTTTTGAACCAAAATAATTTATATTGTGTACGCATTATGAAAAACTGTTTACAACCATTAAATGCCTAGACCTTTAAATGATTGAATGTAAGTTCCTGCTGGATACAGGAATTGTAGCCATACTCTTATCTACGACACAATCCTTATATAAAATACTTGCATGTTTTCATAATTTCAGTTTGGAACCAGCCGGTTAAGTACACAAACAGCATACTACAGACAATCTGATGTTTCGGTCACGCACGGTGTACAAAAAAACTGTTTTATCAAGTAAAGCAAAATGTTAAGTTTGAACTAAAACGACTTATCTGATAATCTGAGATTGATGTACAGAAAAAAGTTGTCATATGGATCAGCACCAACGTTCATTCCACCACGACACCGTAGTACTATTTTTAAAAAATCTACCTCTGCTGGAAATAAGGCAATCTCTATTCTTTTGCTTCTCCCAGCAACATCAACTCCAGAGCGCCAACGGAGTTTGTTTGAAATTAGGAATTAGAAAAAAAAAAAGCTCTAGCATATTGAAGAGAAGAACTAGGGCGTGAAACGTGGTCGAATGGTAAACGGCATTTCCCAAAAGGGATATTTTAATTAGGCAGCCATATTCGAAAACTTGGATAATTTGTAGAGAGGCAGGAAAATCTCGTAACTATCGAATCCTTGCAAACCGATTCTGCATGCAGTTATTCATAAAACTTATTTCCTTAGTAAGTCAGAGAAGTGACATATTTTCTTTGTGGCCACTCAAGTGCCGTATTTAATAGCAGACCAAACTAAGAAGGAATTGTCGCAATACGTCACTGGAACTATATCACACAATTTCTTTTGTGCGAAGCGAATTTAACTCTGCACGACACAAACGTAAAGACAAATTAATACCTTAATCAGTGTTATCAGAATTTCATATTCTTGACCTTTTCGCTAAATAAACCTCAAAATTTATACTTCATACCACTTTAATAGATATGCACTTGGCAAAATTCCATATACTTACACAAATTAACGGCTTTGGCAGTAAAACAGGAAAAAATGCTGGAAAGAAAATTATCACATTTTGCTACTTAATAATACTTCGATTAGTTTTTCTCAACTACATGTAACAGCTGTTCCTTTTCACTTACAATGTAGGCGTCTACAGTAGCTGTGTGTTTCGATATTTGTTAAATATTCTTGCATTTTTTATGTTTTTGATGCCCCTCCAAAAGCAGAAGGTTAAGAAATTTGACTTGTATTTGTGGGGTGGAGGTCCTAAATTTTTCTCAAAACTTACTTGAGGCGAATGGCAGAACTATTCCATAAGCAATGTAATGGGGACCAGGCTCAGGATCTCGATTCTAGACTGATCCAAGAGTGCTCTCCATTTCTAATGACGGATAACGTCAATGGAAGGTTACATTACATCCTCCCGCTTGTTTTTCTAAATAAGAATATGGAATATTATCTACTGTTTCCATCGGATTTTAATGTAAGTAGTCTTAGCACTCCCAGCAACATGGAAGGCAAAGAGAACTCAACTTGAAAACCTTTCTACTCATACAAGGTCATTAGTGACACAACACAAGCTATACCCCGATCAGTCAGAACATTATGAGCACCGACCTACTATCGATATAACCCGTCCGGGCGATAGCATCGTCACCTGGCGTGGAATGACGGCTAGTCAGACACAGGCATGGTGCGTGTAGTGAGTGTGCTGTCCTTGTATAGAGTTGGAAAGGCACGCTATCTATCTGAGTTTGGATGTGGGCAGACTGTGATGGCCCAGATTCTCGGCAAGAGCATTTTGGAAATTGCACGACGTGTCGGTTGTTCGAGGAGTACTGTGGTGAGTGGCTTCAACATGTGACGAAACCAAGCTGAAACGACCTCCAGATTGCAGATGTCGGACGTCGTTAGCTGGCCAGACTGTTAAAGCAAGACAGTCGGCGATCTGTGGTGGAACTAATATTAGACTTTAGTGTTGGGCAGAATACAAGTGTGACTGAATACACAGTGCATCGAATATTCGTAACGATGGGCCTCCGCAGCCGATGACCCATAGCATGTGCCAATGTTGACACCGCGACATCGGCAACTACGACTGAAATGGGCACGTGACTATCGGCACTGGACGTTGGCGCGGTAGCAGAACGTTGCATGGTCTGATCAATCCCGATACCTTCTTCATCATGGCGATGGGAGGGTGCGAATCCGTCGTCTTGCAGGGGAACAGCTGCTTGACACCTGTACTGCGGGACGGAGACAAGCTGGCGGCTGCTCCATTCTGCTCTGGGGAACGTTCATGTGGGCACCCATGGGTCCAGTGGAGTTCGTGCAAGGCGCCATGACGGCCGAGGAGTCTCGTACACTGGTTGCATATCGCATACGCTCCTTCATGACGATCACGTTTCCCGACGGCATCGGCGAAATGCGGTTTGTCACAAGGCGAGGAGTGTGATAGAGTGGTTCGAGGAACACAGTGGCGAGTTCGAATTGATGTGATGCACCCCCTCTACCCAATTCGTCAGATCTGAAACTGATCGAAGACATCTGGCGTCAGAGCTCATCGACCCCCTCCTCGGAATTTACGAGAATTAGGTGACTTGTGGTTGCAGATGTGGCGCCACTCCCACCAGGCTCCTACGAAGGCCTCATTGTTTCCATGCCACGAGGTGTCGCCGCTGGTATGCGTGCCAAAGGCGGGCATACTGGTTATTAGGTAGGTGGTCATATTGTTCTGGCCGATCAGTGTTTATTGGGTAGCAAATCCGCAGTGTCCTTTGGAAAGGAATGTTTCTGGCACTTACGCAAAGTAATTTAGGGCAATCACGGAAAGAAAAATGTGGATTGCCAAAGGGATATTGAAAGAGCGTCCGCTCCCTTGTGAACCCAGTGTCTCAGTCATTGCACCAACAGACTATGTCAGCAGCTACGACTTAAAAACAGGAATGGCGAAATGTTTAGTATCAACCCTCTCTTCAGCCAATGGAACAAGTAAAACAAAATGAGACGAGAAAAAAATGCTTGCGGAATTTTGATTCCTCTATTTTTTACTATATTTTTCCCTGCTTCTAGTTCCGAAACATAATTTTTCTTCGAATCTCATAGATAGGTGCTGAAAATATTTTCGGGATTTGTACAGCTGTTTGCAAAAGTTTTTATCTATCATTTTCTCCTTTATGTAATAGTAATTTCAGATTCTATTATACTTAACCTGCTTGACTACGGTGTATTTTCAAAAAGACATTAAGTTCTCTACCTTTATATTTTGGTTATAAAATTAACTGTCTTCTTTTCCAATCATTTCTGTTATAATGTTTCAAATGGGCGCATTTCACTGTCCGCGCCTGATAGGCGGTGCATTTCAGCCACTGAGCCGATCAGTCTGATGTTTTTCCCAGCTGGGCACACTTGGCAAACGCTAGAACGATTTTTTCACTTTTGACTTAAGCATAGCTACTCTAAATACTGACCATAGTTTTTTAGCAATGTAATTTTACGTTAAGTTACCTTCGTACGTCATGAAAATTGTCATCTTGGTTAATGTGTTTTTGTCATACCTAATTTTCTATGAATAGTTTATAGGATTTATCGAAATTTCATTCTGATGAAGACACACGAAGTAGGTATCGAAACTAGTTGGCTGTATAATCCTATGTTGAAACTAGTATACGGTCCGCCTCCGGTAGCTGAAGGGTCAGCGCGACAGAATGTAAATCCTAAAGGGTTCGATTCCCGGCTGGGTCGGAGATTTTCTCCGCTCAGGGACTGGGTGTTGGGTTGCCCTAATTATCATTATTTCATCCCCATCGAGGCGCAAGTCGTCGAAATGGCGTCAAATCGAAATACTTGCACCCGGCGAACGGTCTACCTGATGGGAGGCCCTAGTCACGCGACATTTATTTTTTACTAGCATGCGGTTTCTGAATAACAGCCATGTTTAAAACTGTACTAACATAAATGAGAGATATTTACGTGGATTTAAAACATCTGGAATGGTAAAAAATTAATGGAAGTATTTAGATGTAAATGAAACAAGGCGTACTTCGTTTTTAAACTAAAAAGAGTAGTGGTAAAAGGATAAAACGGAAAACAACATGGGTACTTTTAAAAACCTTTAAAACACTGTTTCAAAAACATAGATTAGGAGCATTTCACTGTCACTAAAACTGGAAGGAGCAGCCCTAGAATAGGGGGGTCTGTGCTGAAAAAATGGTTCAAATGGCTCTAAGCACTATGGGACTTAACATCTGAGGTCATCAGTCCCCTAGACTTAGAACTACTTAAACCTAACTAACCTATGGACATCACACACATCCATGCCCGAGGCAGGATTCGAACCTGCGGTCGTAGCAGCCGCGTGGTTCCGGACTGAAGCGCCTTGAACCGCTCGACCACAGCGGCCAGCAGGGTCAGTGCTGAAGCGGATAAGATATGTCGAGTGAGAGGTAAGGATAGAGGACTAGTGCGTGCTGTCGGTGGGATAGCAGTGGCTGTGGGGAAACGAGAATGGGGGTGAAGTAAATGGGGATATCAGTGAGGACAAAATTTGAAGGGGAAATGAGGGTAGAGAAAGACGGAGCAGATGAGAAAGGGGTAGGGAAATGTAAGAAGTGCACAGAAAGGAAGTCCTGTTGAGGTGGCGTGGGTGGCCTGGATTTTAAGTTGATACGATGGGTAAATTTCGAGGCTGAGATCATGATCTGGGAGGGAGACTCGGTGATTTGTTTGGAAGATTATGTGGAAGTTGTGCAGGTGTGCGGTTGGTGGGATGTGATAGTAGAGGCGCGGGAGCATATGGGGATCGGAAAGTAGAGGGGAAACTTTTGAATTATTCGAGTCAAGTTTTTGGATTCGGAAGTGTTCAGTGTGAGTGGAGAGATGTGTGAAGGTGACAAAATGGTAAAGGACCCTTATGGGGAAAGGTAAACGGATGTGGAAAGTGAGGCAGAGTTTTCCAGGATCTGGAGGAACTTATTGAATTTAGGTAGGGTGGAGATTCATGTAACATTTGCATAGCAAAGGATGGTGCGGACCAAGATTTTGTAGATGTAGAGGATAGTGGAAGGGGGCAATCCCCAAGTTCATCCAGTTAGTAGCTTTAATCTATTGTGGGGTTTCTGTTGGATGATTAGTAGGTAAGGTTTCCACGTTAGTTGCTGATTGATCGTTAGTTCAAAATGGCTCTGAGCACTACGTGACTTAACATCTGAGGTCATCAGTCCCCTAGAACTTAGAACAACTTAAATCTAACTAAGCTAAGGACATCACACACATCCAGGCCCGAGGCAGGATTCGAACCTGCGATCGTAGCGGTCGTGCGGAAGCTGAGAGAATCAAACTTTTTCAAGCTTTGTTCGATTTCTACTTTTACTACAGGAAATAACAGGAATTAAAAACCGAAAGTAGACTATTTCAGAAACCGGTTATTTTGAGCGCTTTTAACAGTCAGGGTACACTGCCGTGGAAAAAAATCGACAACCGGTTGTTACAGCTATACCTGCCATCCCTACTTGTGTCGCGCGCTGGCCGCCCTTGTTTCAGTTTGATGCTGCCGCAGTCCACAGTTCGGAGTGGAAGAGTGCGATCAGCAAAGAGTTCGTTGACAGCCAGCAAGCGCAAACAAGCAGCGTGATACATCTACATCTACATTTATACTCCGCAAGCCACCCAACGGTGTGTGGCGGAGGATACTTTACGTGCCACTGTCATTACCTCCCTTTCCTGTTCCACTCGCGTATGGTTCGCGGGAAGAACGACTGCCGGAAAGCCTCTGTGCGCGCTCGAACCTCTCTAATTTTACATTCGTGATCTCCTCGGGAGGTTTAAGTAGGGGGAAGCAATATATTCGATACCTCATCCAGAAACGCACCGTCTCGAAACCTGGACAGCAAGCTACAACGCAATGCAGAGCGCCCCTCTTGCAGAGTCTGCCACTTGAGTTTGCTAAACATCTTCGTAACGCTATCACGCTTACCAAATAACCCTGTGACGAAACGCGCCGCTCTTCTTTGGATCTTCTCTATCTCCTCTGTCAACCCGACCTGGTACGGATCCCACACTGATGAGCAATACTCAAGTATAGGGCAACGAGTGTTCTGTAAGCCACCTCCTTTGTTGACGGACTACATTTTCTAAGGACTCTCCCAATGAATCTCAACCTGGTACCCGCCTTACCAACAATTAATTTTATATGATCATTCCACTTCAAATCGTTCCGTACGCATACTCCCAGATATTTTACAGAAGTAACTGCTACCAGTGTTTGTTCTGCTATCATATAATCATACAATAAAGGATCTTTCTTTCTATGTATTCGCAATACATTACATTTGTCTATGTTAAGGGTCAGTTGCCACTCCCTACACGAAGTGCCTATCCGCTGCAGATCTTCCTGCATTTCGCTGCAATTTTCTAATGCTGCAACTTATCTGTATACTACAGCATCGTCCGCGAAAAGCCGCATGGAACTTCCGACACTATCCACTAGGTCAGTCTCAACGGTCAACGTGGGACTTGGTCAGCTTCATGCGTACTTTACATACGACCAGAATCTCTTTGGATTTTCTGCCAGGTTTCGAGACAAAGTTTCGTTGTGGAAAGTATTATAAGCATCTCGCATTCATGTCTGCGCTAAATTTCGAGCTTCTGTAAAAGATCGCCAATCTTGGAGATTTTGCTTCTGTTTAAATTTTGGCATGTTTGTTTCGTAGTTTCTGAAACAGTGTTCTGATTTGTTTTGTGTACCAAGGAGGATCAGATCCGTCGTTCGTTAAGCTATTTGATATAAATCTCTCAATTGCTGCCGATACTATTTCTTTGAATTCAAGCCACATCTGGTCAACACTTATATTTTTGATTTGGAAGGAGTGGAGATTGTCTCTCAGGAAGGCGTCAAGCGCTTTTTTGAATATGTATATTTTTCGTTTATTTTTGGAGGATTTGGGGTTACAATATTCAATCTCGCTACGACAACCCTGTGTTCATTAATCTCTGTATCCGTTTTGATGCTCGTTATTAACTCAGGATTATTTGTTGCTAAGAGGTCAAGTGTGCTTTCACAACCGTGTACTATTCGCGTGGACCCATGAACTAACTGCTAGAAATAATATTCAGAGAATGCGTTTTCGGTTGATGTTTTACGCGTACCTCCGGAATTAAACATGTATTTTCGTCAACATATCGAGGGTAGATTAAAGTCACCACCAACTACAATCGTATGAGTCGGGTAACTGTTTGAAATCAAACTCAAGTTTCCTTTGAAACTTTCAGCAATTGTATTGTCTAAATTGGGAGGTCGGTAAAAGGGTCCAATTATTATTTTATTCTGGTTCTCAACAATGACCTCTGCCCATACGAACTCACAGGACATATCTACTTCAATTTCGCGACAAGATAAACTAATTATAACAGCAACAAACACGCCACCGCCAACTGTGTTTAGCCTATCCTTTCGGAAGACCGTTAGGTTCTTCGCAAAAATTTCGACTGAGCTTATCTCCGGCTTTAGCCAGCTTTCAGTGCCTACAACGATTTGAGCATCAGTGCTTTCTATTAACTCTGGTACTTTCCCAACAGAGCTACAACAATTTACAATTGTTATACCGATGGTTCTATATGTACGTTCTTCCTGTGTTCGACCTGCACCCTTTGTGACTGAAGCCCTTTTTATGTTTTCCCGAGACCCTATAACCTAAATAACCGCCCAGTCTACGTCACACAGCCCCTGCTGCCCGTGAAGCCGCCTCCTGTGTATAGTGGACTCCTGACCTATTCAACGGTGTTTACTACGGACTGATACTAGTTGTCATCTTAGTTGGTGTCTACTGTTAAGTCACATAGGCTGGACTTGGTTTTTTATAGACTATATGTGGTGGACCATTTTAATCCTTAATTAGGAATAAGTCGGGATAGAGGTGAGATCAAAATATATCCGATGAAAGTTGTATGTGGCAAAGAGGGTTACGTGTTGCTACAAATTGCCGTGATCTTGAATGTGTTTTTAAGGTGACTAGGAAGTAAAAGCGATTTTTAAAAATAGGAACCCTAATATTTGATTTAAAATTTGAAAATAACAGCAAATTTTACGTGTGAAATGATACATTATTCAAGGTTATGACAAGGTTTATCAAGGTCAAATAAGCAAATACGTCATTAGATCTAGCAGACATTAAGTCGAAACAGAGGAGTGATACAGAAAAATACAATGATCGATACAAACTGAAAGTGGCATAACGGGTCATGTATCATTACCAATAACCATGATCCCAAGCGTAGTTATCGACAGTCTTTCGAAGGCTGAACTTGGTTCATGGAAACCTCTGTTTGTGACGTTGGATTTGGAAAGAGCGCAGAGAGATTTGAACTTTTTGTTTTAATTAATGAGTATATTGGCAAAAATAAATATATCACAACGTATAAATGTTATTTGGGCATTCTCGAGACAGAACAAACTTAGATAAAAAGTAGATCATTGATTTACAAGTCGTTGAGTGAGTTCCGTCGCTTCTCAGTCGTCGGGATTTCCTTTGCATTTTGCATCTAACTGTATTTTGCTGTATTCTCAGTTAACCCCTACAAGAACTAAAAATATATTTGCTCATTTGACCTTCACTGAAAACCTTGCCATGACCTTGAATAATGCATCATTTTATACGTAAAATTTACCTCTCTTTTCAAATCTTAAATCAAATATTAGGTTTCCATTTAAAAAGACCAGTTTAATTTCCAAATTACCTTGGAAATGACGTCAAAGGTCATGGCCATAAGCAGCAACGCGAGAGCCTCTTTTCCAACTACAACTTTAATCTAAAACATTTTACTACATTTCCTCTCTAGCCGGAGTCATTCGCTGTTTAGTTCTGGTATTGACAGTTTTTTTGAGAGTATTAATCTGTTATCAACAGCAAAGTTTTTAATTCTGTTATGCACTCCATGTTGCGATATCTCGCTTAATAATAAGCCCACGACTTGCGCAACCCCCAGCCAAACCTGGCTCCAGCCAAATTCTGCGCCTCACTTCCTTGTTGCCTACTTGTCCCGCGTGCTCCTCCGCTGATGGCAACTTGTTGGTCCTCTGGCGAGTCCCGTCGTTGTAAGGCAGACGGAGACGCGGCTGGTTTCCGCTACGCAGTCTGAACAGGTCACGCACCAACGCCTTAGCAGCAGAGCAAGTGTACCGCAGATACGCGTCATGCGTAGCGTGTTTCTATCGGACGGTGTCACCGGTCGCGCGAGAACTCATCCCTCAGGCTGCAAACTACTGCTTTGTGAGTGCCGACGAGCGGTTGACGGCCGAGCAGATAGGGAACCTGACTTGTCCGCGAAAGGGTCCGCGTATGGTAAACACCACCTGGACTGCTGTGTCTAGAAGGCGTTGTTATGGCCAGCACACGGCTTGTTTTTGCTAGGATTCGCCAAAAGCATAGATGTCGCGACAGACGACAGTCTACCTCACCTAGAGGTGGTTGGTGAAGCCATAGACGTGATGCGCTAACCATTCCTGCTCTGACGGTCTGTCTATATCGGCCTTTTTTTAAAAAAAATTATTTCCTTCTGCAGAGTGATAAAACAGAGCGATGTTGATAAAATATTTGGTGAGCAACTGGATTAAAGTTGCAAATGCAAAATTGTTAATAAAGGGAGTCCCTGCAACATTGTATGAAGTACGCCACAGGTCGCATCTCAGTAGCCGGCCGCGGTGGTCTCGCGGTTCTAGGCGCGCATTCCGGAACCGCGCGACTGCTACGGTCGCAGGTTCGAATCCTGCCTCGGGCATGGATGGGTGTGATGTCCTTAGGTTAGTTAGGTTTAAGTAATACTGTTCTAGGGGACTGATGACCACAGCTGTTAAGTCCCATAGTGCTCAGAGCCATTTGAACCGCAACTCAGTATTTCAACCAGCCACTGGAGCACCTGGTCGTAAACAGCATGAACAGTGACGTCAACCTGACAGTGGTCCAACTAGCAAGGGGTGTAGGGAAGCCATAATAGGTTAATGAAGAAATGAAATACACTGTAACGCGTCATTTATTGCACTGACGCTGCCCCACAGCTCGTTAATACTTCAAGGAAGTCATGATTTATAGCTACGAACTGCAGATGCAATTTCTTTATTTAACAACCAGACTGAGTCCACAGACCATCATCAGGTTCATAAAACAATTAAGCATCATACCAGAAGATATAATGACATCAGGTAGTAAAATCCATGAATTCGTCTCTGTTGTCACATACAAATATATATTACATCTTCAATCATAAACCGTGCCAGGCAATATATTCATTCTTGATAGATCAACAATCCGCATTAACGCTACGACCGGAAGTATTCTCCACGCTGATAGATGTGCAGTCGGCAGTATGTAAATGCCTCCATTCGTAGCGTTAATGCTGACTATTGATGTAGCATGAGTGATTGCACTGTCTGACACTTTATGTGACTGATGATGTAATTTACATTATTTTGTAACAGCCGGCCGGTGTGACCGAGCGGTTCTAGGCGCTTCAGTCCGGAACCGCGCTGCTGCTACGGTCGCAGGTTCGAAAAATGGCTCTGAGCACTATGGGACTTAACATCTGAGGTCATCAGTCCCCTCGAACTTAGAACTACTGAAACCTAAGTAACCCAAGGACATCACATACATCCATGCCCGAGGCAGGATTCGAACCTGCGACCGTAGTGGTCGCGCGGTTCCAGACTGTAGCGCCTAGAACCGCTCGGCCACTCCTGCCGGCCACAGGTTCGAATCCTGCCTCGGGCATGGATGTGTGTGATGTCCTTAGGTTAGTTAGGTTTAAGTAGTTCTAAGTCTAGGGGACT
Source organism: Schistocerca americana (assembly GCF_021461395.2). Classification (NCBI taxonomy): domain Eukaryota; kingdom Metazoa; phylum Arthropoda; class Insecta; order Orthoptera; family Acrididae; genus Schistocerca; species Schistocerca americana. Next base: position 605,060,096 of record NC_060120.1, read on the forward strand.
GATGACCTTAGGTGTTAAGTCTCATAGTGCTCAGAGCCATTTGAACCATTTTTATTTTGTGACAACAATAACGAATTCATCGATTTTATTACCAGACGCCTTATATCTCATAGCACAATGTTGTAAAGGGTTTTGTGAACCTTATGATGGTCCATGTGCCGAAACTTGTCACTAAAGAAAGAAGTTTTATCACAGCTCTTAGCGGTAAATCATGACATTCTGCAAGTGTTTTTATGAGACTCATGTAATATTGTACCTTTGGTATCGGTCGCATTTGATATTACTTGATTCTTAAATGAGGAAAAGATAGTAAGGGAACACAAGGTGCATTGAATGCAATTATTAATTCAGAACATACGCAGCCTGTTTAGCTCCAACAGAGGACTTTATTTTATAGCAGGATGGGTGTGTAAATGTCGTTATGTGACGATTAACTTACCAACTTACAGTGCAGTGAAGATTTACCGTTAAATTTAAAGAATATTACTTATTGGAGAGAATTATTCTGAGGCTGGGCTATTTACTCTTTGACTTTTGAACATTATCATGGTAGGAATTAAGAGTGTGTAGGATGCCAGATGCAAACGTTAGGAACAAATGGACTTTTAAACAGTTATCCGTTGCGCATTATCGCGGATTTTGTGTGTTAGGCTACTGTCTGATGGACGGTTCACCTGGGCCACAACCATGTTCCTGCGGAACAGGAAGATGGGGGAAGTTGTTAGTTAAACCCAACGTTTGCAGCGCCATTAAACAACAGAACAGCCACACTAGGAGGTCTAAAAAATTACGCGGTACATATGTCAGGAAGGCCGAAAGAAAATTTTTAACCTTTTCTTCCAGTGTAAGATCCGACCAGCGTCTTAATCGATGCGCCACCTACCTGGGCAGTCGGACTACGTCGATGGAAAAGAGGAAGAGTGATTACGAACTGCGCTTTCTACGATGAGATCAAACGTTCGTCTTGGATGAGGATGGGGTAGTAATTCAGCGCTGTCTTTTCAAAGACGTTCGACGTACGTGATATAGGGAGAACCTACATACGGACCGCCGAACGGGGATTTTGAACGCCGCTCCTCTCACTTGCCAGTCCAGTGTTCAGCCACTGGTTTCCTAAACAAGCGACCCACACGTCACGCAGAGTCACCAACGTGGAACTGAACTGTAAGAATACTGGCCTATCTTGAAGCTAGACAGAATGTTTTGTCTTTTCGAGGAAAAAACTGAATAACGACGGATGAAGTTTGTCTTGCTCACCTGGTGCTTCACAACTGGTTCATGTCGATATTAATAAGAACCACCACATCTGTATTAAGGCACACGACCTGTTTCGTTCAGTGATAGTCACCGGGTGTCACGATCAACATCTTCGTAATAAATTCTCACAGAATTGTGACAATATCATGACTAAAGGAATCTACCTGTCTTTGAAAAGGCTTGACCTTAACGTTACATATGAAAGCTATACAACTTCACTAATGATGTCGGCACAGTTCTGTGATAATTTGTTATGAAGCTGTTGATCGTGTCATCTGATGATGCTCATAGAACGAAATAGATCGTGACATAATAAATGTTACTCACAACAGCTGTGGTGGTTCTTATTAGCATGAAGTATGCCTAACAACAATGAAGTGTCCCAAGACAGAAAAACCGAGGCTCTAAAAATACGCGCAGAATTGAACTGTTGTATCGTCGACCGGTCATGACACATATCTAAGCATACTGAACAAGAAATTTTTCACTTCTGGAGGTGCACGCTAATACTGTGTAGCATGCCCAGTAGCCACTGCTCCAGCATCAAGGGAAACCACAAAAATGGTCGCCAATTGCATAACAGTGCAAAATGGCTCTGAGCACTACGTTACTTAACATCTGAGGTCATCAGTCCCCTAGGCTTAGAACTACTTGAACCTAACTAAACTATGGACATCACACACAACCATGGCCGAGGCAGGATTCGAACCTGCGACTGTAGCAGCAGCGCTGTTCCGGACTGAAGCACCTAGAACCACTCGGCCACAGCGGCTGGCGGACCCAAGTTGTTAACAAGGCACTGCGCAAGCTGTTGGTAACTCCATAATGGCGTGCTGTGTTTATAAGCAATGGGTCTTGTGGTCCAGTTGAACCGATAATTGACCATTTACTGCCATCGATGCGCTTAACGTTCGCAGACAACGATGGACATCTACATCTACATGGATACTCTGCAAATCACATTTAAGTGCATGGCAGAGGGTTCATCGAACCACCTTGACAATTATCTATTATTCCATTCTCGTATAGCGCGTGGAAAGAATGAACACCTATATCTTTCCGTACGAGCTCTGATTTCCCTTATTTTATCGTGGTGATCGTTCCGCCCTATGTAGGTCGGTGTCAACAAAATATTTCCGCATTCGGAGGAGAAAGTTGGTGATTGGAATTTCGTGAGAAGATTCCGTCGCAACGAGAAACGCCTTTCTTTTAATGATTTCCAGCCCAAACCCCGTATCATTTCTGTGACACTCTCTCCCATTTTTCGCAATAATACAAAACGTGCTGGCTTTCTTTGAACTTTTTACCGATGAGAATGCATCATGTCATTGTGCCACAGCTGTTCGCAATTGGTTTGTGTAACATTCTGTACAATTCAATGGAATGGTTTGGCCACGCAGATCGCCCGACATGAGTCCTATCGAACACTGATGGGGCATAAATGAGAGGTCAGTTCGTGCACAGAATCCTGCACCGGCAACACCTTGGCAATTATGGACGGTTGTAGAGGCAGAATGGCTCTATACATCTGCAGGGGCTTCCAACAACTTGCTGAGTCCAGGCCACATCGAACTGCTGCTCTACGCCGAGCAAAAGAATGACTTTTGTATCTTTAGTGTACAAGCATTCACGATGTAATCGATTTTAATGACCAGCACTGTACATAACGGGAACATTACTGGGGTAGCATAGGGAAGGCGAAGTTAGAAGTGATGGCAAGAGTAAACAGCGGGCGGATTTCGTTTTGTGACCGAGGGAGACAGCGAAGTTGACACTGTCGATTGGTATTGTAGCTTTACTTCATTGTGATGTTAAAGGAAAATATAAACTTCGAATTAAACACTAGAGTGGCGAAGGATCGATTGGACATGCCTGTAGCTGCGTAGGTGCCAAATGTTGAGAGGAAGAGAAGTACAGCAATAGGCGTAGTTTCGAGAGCGCCTGCGGCGTGTGGAGACGCAGCAGAAGCGACCGCGTGTGTGCCGCGGAGGTGTCGGCGCCGCCTGGTGACAGGACAGCACAACGCCTGGCCGACCACTCCGCTGCGGCCACGGAATATGCTAATGCGACGCCAGGCGCGCGCGTGGGCGACGACCTCGAGTGGCAGCCGAGCGTCTTGCGCTCCGGCGGACAGCGGCCGGGAATGCGGGCGTGGCGTGGCGAACAGAGGCGAAGCGAAGCGTCTGGCACACCACATCTGACGCCGCCTCCCTGCCCGCGCCACGTCTCCGCAACGGTCTGTCTATCTCACGCTCGCATCGTGTCAAGTTGCTGCATAAATACGCGTCTTCACCGCGTTTGATTAATCGCCCCGATATAAATCGCCTCTGCTAATATTTGCAGAACCGTGTTCACTTCCAGATGAGTGATTACAAAGAAAAATGGAGGTCCATTCTCTTTTCTCTTGTTATGCTGCTCCTCTTCCTCCTCCTACTACTCTTGATCATCCTCCTCCTCCTTCCCCTCCTTCTCTGCAAGGTTGGTTCATTGGCGTTACAGCACCAACAGAACTTTAAAAATGGATTAAAAACAGTCTCGACCGCAAAAACATTTATTTCGGTGGTAACCTGTTTCGGTCGGCGTTTGACCATCCTCAGACCACCAAGGCATGATCGTAGGCGTCAACGTCGTGGACTTAGAACACCCGCTCCATTCACCGCCACCGCCTGGCGATGGTCAAACATCGACCGAAACCGATTATCACCGAAATAAATGTTCTTATGCTCGAGACTGTTTTTAATCTATTTTAAAGCACTTTTAGCCAGACCGCTGTTTCTACACGAGAAATGTTCTCAAAAATTACTGATATACCGGTAACGGGTAAGAATATTTTGTCCAGTATCGGCCGCTACCACACTTCCTTTTGTGTGTGTTTGCGTGCGTGTATATATATATATATATATATATATATATATTTATATATGTTTGTGTGTGTGTGTGTGTGTGTGTGTGTGAGAGAGAGAGAGAGAGAGAGAGAGAGAGAGAGAGAGAGAGAGAGAGAGAATTATCGGTGCTCAACGACGAGCGAAAGTGGCTAAACGTCTAAATATTGAAAGAGATAAAACACAATCTTAATTTAAACTACAGTCACCATCTCCCATTCTCTGTCTCGTTCATCCGCAAAACATTCTGTAAAATACTATTCATGTGGTCAAATATTTCAAAATTCAGAAAAAGACAAAAAAAAAAAAAAAAGGTTACGTGACTGAGAAGTACAAAGCATTTATCCATATGTAGCAGAATCCAAGGAATTGACGAAACAAAATAGAAGATGGCTTGAAGCTGTACAAGTAGATTTTTTCGAGAAGAGGTTGTAGAGTTTTAACGAGAGAGGAGGTTCCGGTTAAGGAAATCAGGAAGCGAATGACAGCTCTCATGTACATCAGCGAAGAGATGAAAAAACTCCGTTTCCAAATGGCATGAGAATGTGATGAGGTTGGGGGATGAACCATGACCGAGAAAAGTACTTCGTTGGCAACCTATACGCGATTAAAAAAAGAGGACGTGTTTGTGAATAACAGATAAATCAAGTAGAGTAGGATACGTAACAGAGAAGTTTGAAAGAAGCTTTAAGCAAGGATCGAGAGTCTCGGTTACGAGAAACAGCCGCAAGGGCTGTAAACAACTCGCAAATACATAACGAAGCTAAAATGACGACACTGGAGTATGAAGGTGACTGTTTACTTGCTAAAAACATGGGCGAGCCAATCATTCTGTTAAGACTTTATTGTGTCGATAAAGGTAAGATTGATACAGGGGGCGATCGGAGTGCATCCTTTGCAAATCTGCCTCTACACTTATACTGCCGGAAAAAAGTCCTCTAATCGAGTGGCCACTCCGCGCGGCTTTGCACAACACTCGCGACCTCTATAAGACAATCTTGAAGCGTGAAAACCATAAATTATGACAACTATTACAATAATATTTCAGTCAGTTATTCATCAAATACGAAAGTAATTTCAGGTCGTTACAAGAGTAAAATCTTCATGTGTGTGGCCTTACTGTCCACAGTTGCTTTATGATTCTTGAGGATATTTTTCTTCTGTCCTTGCAAATACAGAAATGCGTAACATTTTTCACCTGAAGCGTTTCGCTTTATTGAAGTAAAGCATCATCAGTAGTCTGTATTTAAGTTATTTACGAACTGTTTTTCGATCTAAAAATAATTCAAAATGTAAATAACTTAATTACGGACCACTGATGATGCTTTACTGCAATAAAGCAAAACGCATCTGGTTAAAAAGTTACACATTTTTGTGGTTCCAACGACAGAAGAAAAACCTCACCAGAAACCGTAAATTCTGCTGAGAAGAAAGTGAGGCCTTTAATAAAAGTGTGTCAATCTCTACAGTATATTTTTCGGCGCCCGGTTGCGGTGCTGTTTGGGCTGCTAGATGTTTACGCCACTGCTCATAGGCTTATGAGAGACAACACGGAGTGGACAACCAGGGCAGTTCACTGGCACTCTTTTTCCCGACTATGAGGTGTTTCAGTTTACTGGGCAGGTGTTCGGGAACGCGGACGCCGCCCGGACACCACAGTGGAGCACTCGATCGGAGAGGCGGCCCGTGATCAGCTGGAGCAGCGACCACCTCAGCTAAGTAAATCGTCGTAAATATTAAAATATGCATTAGTTGCAAATTCATATTGGTGATTGAGGAGTTTCGTGGCGTAAATCTCCAGTTCTCCTAAAAAGTGTAACTGTCTACTTTTTTCGACGTCATGTATAATTTTTAATTGATGGTCATTTTTACCAATATCATGTCCCCCCTCCTATACATGCAAACCTAATGCTCATTCATTGCTGCCGTAGGTGTGTTCTTTGAATCTAAAGTCAAAGGACCTGTCTGTCTGGCCGATATAGCTTTAATCACAGCACGATATTTTGTAGACCCCAGATTTCCCATGTACGGAAATCGCACGGGGAGAGATGGAGACAGTATGGAGGATGTGTAATGGTTTCCCAGCGAAACTTTTTAAACTTCTGCAGCGTAGTCGAAACAACTTTGGCAAGTTGTAGGTGAGCATTGTCCTGGAACAGAATGATGCCGTCCGTCAACATTCCTGGGCCTTTGGATTTGATGGCGCGCTTCAGTTTTTGCAGTGTCCGCTGTCCGAGCACAGTTGTGCGTTAATTGTGGCGCCGTGTTCCAGAAAGACAATGAGCAATGAGCCTTCCAGTCAAAAAGGCCATCATGACTTTCCCGGAACTGCCGTTCATGGATCTGGATTTCTTAGGCGGAGGTCTGGTTTAAGCCACAAGCGACACAAGTCGCCAAAATTAGCAGACGCATCGCTTCTCATAGCGGCATACGACTGAGTTACCATAAAAGTCTTGCATGCGATAACATCATGAGGAGAAAAAGTCTCCAAACTAGTTGCCAAAGAACGGAGGACTGAATCAATACGAACAATAGCAACAGTCAACCACGCTTGTCCAACTTCAGCAACAACATTAGTTAAAGCAAAATCAAAACGTCCGGTACGAAACACTCGTGGACCATGAACTACATCAATCACCTTGGCTGTATCAGCATTCATATTAGTTGGACTTGACATCCATAACGGTCTTGTAAATAGTTGGACGCAAACGATACACACGATGTACATGACGACGTGGTATCTCGGCGAAGGAGTAACAGCGCCAGAGCGCTTACATGTGTAGCAAAGCGCCGATACTATGACGTAAGTGACTGATGTAGCCAAGGTGATTGATGTACTGCATGGTTCATCTTTGTTTTATTGTGGATGTATTGAGTCTGCTTTAACTAGTTTTGCTGTTGAAGTTAGACCAGCTGAAATGTTGCTTATTTGGATAATTAATTGAATATGCCCCAATAGTTTAGTTAAGGCTAAAATACATTAAGAAATAATTTTTTCTGTGTAAATAAATCAGTAAAGTAAGGGGAAAAGGTCACGATTTAATGTAAGGAATGTATTTTTTTGGTGTTCCTGTAAAGAATGATCCAGAGAAATGTTTACAGCCGTGTTTAGATTAACAATCTATTTTCCTTTTTCATTAATTCCACATATCAAATTATTATGCTGCATTATATAGCTTTTCCAGGATGCACCAAAGGAGAAAAGCCGACGAATTGTTTGGTGGCCACAGCCGAACACTAGTAGTGTTCAAAAAAATGGTTCAAATGGCTCTGAGCACTATGGGACTTAACATCGGAGGTCATCAGCCCCATATAACTTAGACCTACCTAAACCTAGCTAACCTAAGGACATCACACACATCCATGCCCGAGGCAGGATTCGAACCTGCGACCGTAGCGGTCGCTCTGTTCCAGACTGAAGCGCCTAGAACCGCTCGGCCACACCGGCTGGCACTAGTAGTATTCAATCGGCTATTACTTTATACAACTTTTATTTCAGCGTTGCTGAGATCTCTTTTACCGGTCGTTTCTATCAGTATTCAGACAATGTAATTAAGCAAACTGCGTAATTTTGAGATAGGTCACTGGCCTCTAAAAAATGCCATCGGTCAACGTTCTCGTCGGTCTGATGGGAATCTGATGCTGGTTGGCGGAATATATAATTCCATTATCCACAAGTAAAAATTTTCTATGCACCATTTTACCTTTTCAGAAGCTTTGCCGCCAGCAAAAGCAATAAATATAATATTACACTATTTTTTAAAAAAAATACCAGTAATATTATAAAGCGTGGTTGACTGTTGTTATTGTTCGTGCAGATTAGCTCTCCGTTCTTCGGCAGGTAGTTTGGCGAATTTTCCTCCTCGTGATCTTATTGCATACAGGAATTTTATGGTAACTCATTCGTGCGTCGCTGCGAGAAGTGATACCAAGTGAAACCAAGGCAGGACATATCACGTGTCAGGTAGCGACATTGCCTGTTTTTCTTTTTTTCCAAGTGTTGTTCGAGTTTCCAACTAGGAACTGGCAAATTGTGTTCTTTGGACGTGGACACTTCAAGGAGAAGTTAATCTTTTGTTGAATATTCAGAACAATTTTGTTTCCTTTTTCGATCCAAGCATCAGATAAATTTTGTTCAAAGTCTTTTCAAATCGTGTGTTCATAAACGTGTTCAGTGACAGTGCTTCCTGTTCTCAGTTTTTGGGAGACTTTTCAAAAATAATGTAAAAATCTCCACGAGCGCTCTGCGCCGTCTTAAGCTTGCAATCAATTGAGATTCATCAAGGCATGAGTGCGTACAACTTGTCACGCGATTGCAGAAGAAAGCAATGTGTCTTGACCTGCAGTTGAGCAGCTTGTGACGTCACCAATGATGCGGCAAGAAGTGCATAATCGCATCAACCGTATGGTAGTCGATTCAGGCCTGAGCCTAGCTGTGGCATTATGAAAGAGATCCTGGTTAGAGTACTTTCTCGCGAATGGGATACGTCACTTAAATTGATGATATATGATTGGCCACAATATGGAGAATAGTGATGGTACTAACGAAATGTCTTGAGATGCTGCCGCCACACACAATTCCAGCTGTCAGTTAACGGTAAAACCACATAGTTTCATCTATCAGATGTTCTGCGATACACCTGCTGAAACGTGTAAGCTCTGCTGTTCCATGCAACTAATGGGGACTTGTAAAATTTCTTAACGATATCAGCGAATGTCTTTTAATATCAACGTTTCAGACAAAGGTATCACCCCCCATACGACGAACGAGGAATTGATGCTCACATGTCAGCAGTGAGAATATGTAGGTGTAACAAAGAGACGCCGACAAAGTTTGAAGGGTAGTAGATGTGTCTTGAGCAACAAACTGATGACAGCAACCGACGCCCGAAAATGGCATCCAACGGCACTACAGAATGTCGAAATTATAAGGCTTATCGCCTGCTAATGGGCTATCCCAACGGCGTATTTAAAGCTGACGGACCGCATGCAAAACCTCTCGCAATAGCCTGACACATTTCAGGTCTTTAGATGGCGGCTAACGCGATGTAACAACACCGCGTCCAAACTCACCAGGGTGGCGGTTTTGTTTCATCAAAAGGTTGCCCGGGGGTTTTCAGTACGAAATTCCAAATTTTTGTGAATCACTTTTTGTTGAATGTGAGTACAAGTATACTATTTTCTTGGCAGCACACCAGTTATTTTGAATTGTAACGTCGCTTAATACTGAGTAAAATGGCTCTGAGCACTATGGGACTCAACTTCTCAGGTCATTAGTCCCCTAGAACTTAGAACTAGTTAAACCTAACTAACCTAAGGACATCACACACATCCATGCCCGAGGCAGGAGTCGAACCTGCGACCGCAGCGGTCTCGCGGTCCCAGACTGCAGCGCCTAGAACCGCACGGCCACTTCGGCCGGCAATACTGAGTACTCCAAGTTCATCTATGATTTATAGTTTTAGCAACAATACATCGCCATTCTGTGTCACATCGTGTCACTGCGCGATAACCTCAAGTATGTGACAAATCCTCATCAAAACACGCTTCGAAAGGTTGTCACTAGAATGTAACATCAATAGGTTTTACTAGGTAGGGACACCGGATTTCAAATGGAAACTCATAACACTATGGTCATGGTTAAATTGAAGTATCACAGATGTGATAAATCCTCACCGGAACACGCTTCGCAATTTCGGCACTAGAATGTAACATCAATAGGTTTTAATGAGTAGGGCGCACCGGATTTCAAATGGAAACTCATTACACTATGGTCATAGTTAAATTGAAGTATCGCAGACGATGAAGTCGACAAAGCACTACTCTGCATTGCAATAAATACGTAGGGATTTCAAAGAGTTACACTTGTCATCTCACGCTAAAACTATAGCGCAACAAGAGCGGAAAGGAGTACGTGTTGTAGATTTCCTGCACAGACTGTTTTGCTGCCATGTGGGTAACAGGTACATCATAATGTGAGAGTAAAATGGCACAGCAGCTGGAAACATGCTCCAAAGCTGATGTAAGCGGGGCAGTATGAATCTAGTGTGCAAAACTTCTAAACTACACACACATACAACGTGAAATTCTAAAAAATGGCTCTGAGCACTATGGGACTCAACTGCTGAGGTCATTAGTCCCCTACAACCTAGAACTAGTTAAACCTAACTAACCTAAGGACATCACAAACATCCATGCCCGAGGCAGGATTCGAACCTGCGACCGTAGCGGTCTTGCGGTTCCAGACTGCAGCGCCTTTAACCGCACGGCCACTTCTGCCGGCCGTGAAATTCTGCCACGGTATGGACTCAACACAACATTTCGCCCAGCCTTAGAGAAATGTTGCCAAGGCAGCACAGACGTGGGCGATGCTGATAAGGAAGTCCATACCTTACGTCATGCGGTATCCATCTTTTCGACAGGCTGCAAAAACGTTTTGGAGGAAAGGAGATTTTACAACGAAGAAGACGTTCACACAGCGGTTCTTGAATGGCTCCGTAGACAAAGAAAGGATTTCTGTCGTCGAGGAACTGAACAATTGGTAGAACGTTCCGACCGTTTTTTACAGTTTGCCGTGAAACTGATAATTCTCGGAACGACTGTCTTCCCACTAGCGCAGCGGGGGGAGCCTGCGCGGGTGAAGGAAGCAAGGAACGAGGACTACTGTCGAACGGTCCGTCGACAACGAGATCGTTAGAGACGGAGCATAAGCTCGGATTAAGGAAGGATGGGGAAGGAAATCGGCCGTGACCTTCCCAAAGGAATTTGCCTTAACCGATTTGGATAAATTACGGAAAATTTTAATTATGATGAGCGGACGGCTATTGTAACCGTCGTCCTGCCAAATGCGAGTCCATTGTACTAACCACTGCGCTACCTCTCTCTGTTGCTCGGATGAAGCGATATTCTCGCACCTGAAAGCATGTTTGGTGGTGTACGTGTGTGTGTGTGTGTGTGTGTGTGTGTGTGTGTGTGAGTGAGTGAGTGAGTGAGTGAGTGTGTGTGTGTGTGTGTGTGTGTGTGTGTGAGGGGAGGGGGAGGGAGAGAGGGGAGAGGGGAGAGAGAGAGAGAGAGAGAGAGAGAGAGAGAGAGAGAGAGAGTTCTAACTACTAGGCATTGAGGGAGCCGTTTGTCATATGCATTTTGCAGGTACTCGAGCATGAATACGACAAATAACCTTGGTTAAATATGACATTAATCATCGTGATCCGATCAAATCTGAATACAATTGGCTACACTTACACGCCTGCGAAATCTTTACGGAAACGCGAAGTGCTGCCTTAGTCGGCGACAGGTTGCTCTCAATGGCGCCGAATTCGTCCACTGCTTGTAAGCGCCGTCGCGCGCCGCAAAGGGTGAGCTGATTAGTTGTGCCAAGCTGGAGACCGAAACTAATTCTGTAACCGGCTGCGAGCAGGCTAGCACGTTGTGGGGAGCTAAGCAGACTACTAATAAACCAGACTTCACATCGGCGATACGTCGGTTCACACTACTCCTGGGGGCGTCGAATGTACTGCGGTACTCAAATGTTTTCTTAATATTCAGTGAGGTACGTGATTACTGCAAAGTTCACCAACATCACAGTACTGTCGAAGTATGCTAGTTATGCAGGTTCAGTTACAAAAGCGTTGAACAGTACTTAGTGTTTCGCTTTGTATGATGACAGTGGTTGGTTCTAGCAAACCAGTACGTCTTGATTATGTCGATCGCAAAATAATAGTATCATCGAAACCAGTAGTAAATAAATAGACGTATCGCAGTTTCTCGGTGGTTATGACTTTTTTCGCCAATACTTGGAAACTATGTTAAATTCTCATTATGTAAACCGTCAAGTAGTACTGTCATTACTGTAACAACCATTGCCGTTACACCGCTTCTCCCATTTCTCCCGTTAATTCTTATGCCTACACATGTAAGCACATCCTCTTTTCAATTACATTTGGAACTGTGCGATCAGAGCAGTCAATCCATTTAGCAGATTATTTTCTTCACACTTACATTGATCGCATTCAATGCACATTCCGACTGTTATGACTCATCATAGAAATAAGAACAAGTATCTTGTTACGAAAGCAACTGCCGTCCAGTTGATGTCAAGTGACCAAGTTGGGCGTTAGGACACTGTTCGACTGGCTTGTTCTGAATGAGTCTAAACTGTAGTAATTCTATGAAACGCTATCTAGACAGCTGTTAATAAAAGAAATACACCCAGGATTAGTGCCGCTAATAAAGCCATACTCGAAGATCTCCGGTTGACAGCCACAGTCCAGTGCATTAATTTTTGTTCCGATCGGTCCCACAATTCACTGCGTCTTTAACAGAGCACCCTCTTTCAAACAAATTGCTTGCGCGGTCCTCGACACAACTGTCCTCTTTCCATCAAAATGGATTGTTGACTGGGAAAGGCCATCCAGGATACTGCAGCTAAGCACAGCCGGCAAAATATCACACTCTCAAAAGGGCACGCTGGTCGCTTTAGAGCGCTGTAGAAGGTGTGGAACTGGTACACGGATAATGTGATCAGTTTGTTCGTGTACAATAAGTGTCCGTTTTATTGATTGTTGAGCTCCGTGACTGTGGATTATATTATTTTAAGAAACGACAACCAGCCACTTTTTTATGAATTTTTATTTAAGCCAATAAACGTTTCGCTACGGTCGCAGGTTCGAATCCTGCCTCGGGCATGGATGTGTGTGATGTCCTTAGGTTAGTTAGGTTTAATTAGTTCTGAGTTCTAGGCGACTGATGACCTCAGCAGTTAAGTCGCAGAGTGCTCAGAGCTATTTGAGCCAATACGCGTTTCGGGCTTCTACCCATCTTGAACTAGCGTAATACATGTTATAATCTTCAGTAAGGACATCGTTAAAACATCGACAGCGAATCGTATGCTGCAGCTGTCCTGTGCAAAATAATTTTGTTAAACTGTTCCATTTCACGAGCTGTGTATTCACTATACAATGAGGGTTAGATGTACTTACTTCCTACTCTGCTTGCTGCTATTCCGATTTTTGCGTTCATAGATGTTTCACGAACAATGTTCCATTTCTGTCTTGCACAAAAACAGCTTAGTATCCACCACGTTGCGCGACTGACATCTTCGCTTGCATCCACAAATTATATCTATGATCAAAATTATGTTTTGCTTACAGGTTCTGAAAGTACTATTTCTAGTTTAAGCTTCTGTCTAATAAAAAGAACTGAAATTGTTTAGCATTAATGTTTTGAGTACGCTTTATGGTTATTAAAGAAATACATTTGTGACCGTTTAATTAGAGTATATGGAAGATTACGAAAATAATATAGTACATTTCATACAAGAGAACTAATGTTACATATTTTACTCACGTTTGGAATGACATCTACAGACAGTAAAGACAGAAAAACAGATTCACATTATGTTGAATGTCGGTATGGCATATTTGACCGGCCTCCTTCAAGAACTTCTGTAGCCTGGTGCAAGTCTTTTTATTTGACGCCACTTCGGCAACTGGATGATGACGAGGACAACACCTAGTCCCCGAGCGCAGAACATCTCTACACACCGAGAATCGAACCCGGGCCCCCTCGTGCGGCATGGTTGTGGTTGGGGGTTGGGTTGTTTGGGGGAAGTGACCAAACAGCGAGGTCATCGGTCTCATCGGATAAGGGAAGGAAGCCGGCCGTGCCCTTTTCAAAGGAACCATCCCGGCATTTGCCTAGAGCGATTTAGGGAAATCACGGAAAACCTAAATGAGGATGGCCGGACGCGGGATTGAACCGTCGTCCTCCCGAATGCGAGTCCAGTGTACTAACCACTGCGCCACCTCGCTCGGTGGTAGTGCGGCATGGTCTCGCATTGATTTATGTTTTTTTACGCCTGTACTTAGTGCTTTGTATAAGCAAAGTATGAAAATTCCATGGAAAAATTTTGTTGTTTAACTCTGACTGGTCATTTATACCTCATTTGGGGATGCACATTCGCGAGAATAAATTTCAGTTTCTTTAAGGAAGATCATTCTTTTTCCTTTCTTGGCCGGGTGGGAGTATTTGTAAGTTGTGAACTATATCTGTCACTTGATGTTCACCTTCTGCTACATGTAGGCAAATATGTATTTGTTTATGTTTTTAAACGAAGAGTGTCCATGCGTTCCCGGAAAGATTTGTTGAATTTCTTCCTGTTTGGCCAATGTATCACTCTGAATACGAATTGCAGTTAAGTTTGTACATTCCAGGTAGATTCTATCGCTTACTGTTATTTATAATTTTATGGATGGCTTTTTTCTTTTTATTTTGTTATTTGTCTAACAACTGATTTTGACATTTGTTCCTCGGAAAAGGTTTATGTGACCGTTTTCCTGAAAACGGTTTGCTCACATATTTTCCTGTTAGTTGTGATGTGGTGTTATTTAGCGTTGGTTTGTTTTTGTGGTTGGTTATGTGGGAATTTATGTTACTATTTAGTTCCCGTATTAGTTCTGGACTACAGTCGTTATTGTTAGCAATTACTGTAATAGTAGAATCATCTTGTGGTGTTGCAGCTCTTCTTGTTATGTCCGTGCTTGCTACGAAAATAGGACGAGGAATTCCGCTTTATGCAAGAAACCTTATCACTTTTTGTGCTATCTTCAGTGGGCTATTTTTTTATTTTCTAACTGTAAAATTGTTGTTACATGTTAACATTTAGCGAATCTTTTGGTACATAATATTTACAACTGTGAATGAATAATTGTTGTAAAATACTATACACCTTGCCCGCATCTCGTGGTCGTGCGGTAGCGTTCTCGCTTCCCACGCCCGGGTTCCCGGGTTCGATTCCCGGCGGGGTCAGGGATTTTCTCTGCCTCGTGATGGCTGGGTGTTGTGTGATGTCCTTAGGTTAGTTAGGTTTAAGTAGTTCTAAGTTCTAGGGGACTGATGACCATAGATGTTAAGTCCCATAGTGCTCAGAGCCATTTGAACCATACTATACACCATTTGTTCATAGTTCAAGGTTGAGATATGTATTAACGACTTAATGCATTGTGTGTTGTTTATAACATTATGTCAAAGTTCTGTTTATACCTTAATTGGGTGAAAGAGTGGATGTATGCATTAGTTTACATACTTGCATGATGCTAGTGGACATTTATTTTGGTAGCTATTCTGCTACACAATCTACAACTTCTCATCTGCAACTTCTCATCATCCGGAACCGACATGGTATGATGACAGCGAATCGTCAGCATCGGTGCAGCCGGAATGCGTGGGTCGGGATAATTGGCGTCCTTATTTTGGGACCAATGTTTCTTCCACGTCGCCTAACAGGCCGGAACTATCGGCGTTTCTTGAGGGTGACTTTGCCTCTCCTCTGGAAGAAGTGCCATGGATGATTCGAATGGTTATGTGGCTGCTACATGATGGCGCTCCAGCCCACTTCGCCGTTAACGTCCGGACGCATCTCAATCGTGTCTTTCCTGGCCGATGGGTCGGAAGAGGCGTCCAGTTGCATGGCATGCTCGTTAACCGGATCGCAACCCGTGCGATTTTGGGTATGGGGACATTTCGAAAAGTATCGTGTATGCAGAGCCCATTTCAGATGTGGAGACACTGGAGCAGCGTATTCATACTACCTTTGACTCTGTTCGGATACAGCCTGGCCGATGTGAACGTGTGAGGCAATACATGCTACGGGGCGTATACGCAAGCGTTGAGACACATGGAAACCAGTTTCAGCGCATACTGCAACTGTGGCTGCATCGTACAGTCCGTATTAGACAGCAGTCTCTATAACAATGTATGATTGAATAAATGGTCTCTAGCATAGAAACCTCGCATTTCCGGACATAAGTTCATTAGACCTTTTTTTGTTCCATTTCCTCCCATCGATCACGGTCGAAAAAATCACACTGCATCACCATGTATGATTGGATAAAGAATCCTTTCGAGCTTTCCAGTAACCACCACACTTCACAACTTAAATATCAAGAATCAGATTAATGCAACTTCTGGATTTCTATTCAGCAGCATTTCCTCACCTAAGTAATAAAGCATTCCTCGTTTAGCTGCAGTGTTCTACAACTTCGCGTGGAAGTACATCTTCTGTTAGGGCTAATATAAAAACTATTAAACCTGGAGGTTGGAGAAAGTTAGGTAAGGAAATGCGTGTGAATATGTTCTACACCCGAGCCAATATAAGACAGACTTGTAGTGCTCCTCAACCTCACTATGATCGTAATAGTATTGTGTCTCTGAAAAGGTGTTTAATGTACACTCCTGGAAATTGAAATAGGAACACCGTGAATTCATTGTCCCAGGAAGGGGAAACTTTATTGACACATTCCTGGGGTCAGATACATCACATGATCACACTGACAGAACCACAGGCACATAGACACAGGCAACAGAGCATGCACAATGTCGGCACTAGTACAGTGTATATCCACCTTTCGCAGCAATGCAGGCTGCTATTCTCCCGTGGAGACGATCGTAGAGATGCTGGATGTAGTCCTGTGGAACGGCTTGCCATGCCATTTCCACCTGGCGCCTCAGTTGGACCAGCGTTCGTGCTGGACGTGCAGACCGCGTGAGACGACGCTTCATCCAGTCCCAAACATGCTCAATGGGGGACAGATCCGGAGATCTTGCTGGCCAGGGTAGTTGACTTACACCTTCTAGAGCACGTTGGGTGGCACGGGATACATGCGTACGTGCATTGTCCTGTTGGAACAGCAAGTTCCCTTGCCGGTCTAGGAATGGTAGAACGATGGGTTCGATGACGGTTTGGATGTACCGTGCACTATTCAGTGTCCCCTCGACGATCACCAGTGGTGTACGGCCAGTGTAGGAGATCGCTCCCCACACCATGATGCCGGGTGTTGGCCCTGTGTGCCTCGGTCGTATGCAGTCCTGATTGTGGCGCTCACCTGCACGGCGCCAAACACGCATACGACCATCATTGGCACCAAGGCAGAAGCGACTCTCATCGCTGAAGACGACATGTCTCCATTCGTCCCTCCATTCACGCCTGTCGCGACACCACTGGAGGCGGGCTGCACGATGTTGGGGCGTGAGCGGAAGACGGCCTAACGGTGTGCGGGACCGTAGCCCAGCTTCATGCAGACGGTTGCGAATGGTCCTCGCCGATACCCCAGGAGCAACAGTGTCCCTAATTTGCTGGGAAGTGGCGGTGCGGTCCCCTACGGCACTGCGTAGGATCCTACGGTCTTGGCGTGCATCCGTGCGTCGCTGCGGTCCGGTCCCAGGTCGACGGGCACGTGCACCTTCCGCCGACCACTGGCGACAACATCGATGTACTGTGGAGACCTCACGCCCCACGTGTTGAGCAATTCGGCGGTACGTCCACCCGGCCTCCCGCATGCCCACTATACGCCCCCGCTCAAAGTCCGTCAACTGCACATACGGTTCACGTCCACGCTGTCGCGGCATGCTACCAGTGTTAAAGACTGCGATGGAGCTCCGTATGCCACGGCAAACTGGCTGACACTGACGGCGGCGGTGCACAAATGCTGCGCAGCTAGCGCCATTCGACGGCCAACACCGCGGTTCCTGGTGTGTCCGCTGTGCCGTGCGTGTGATCATTGCTTGTACAGCCCTCTCGCAGTGTCCGGAGCAAGTATGGTGGGTCTGACACACCGGTGTCAATGTGTTCTTTTTTCCGTTTCCAGGAGTGTATAATCATGCTGTACTTAGAAATGAAATATAAAAATTAATATTTCTTTTAAAATATCACTATTTTGTTACAATAGAGTTTTTTATTAATATTTGTGGGAGTATGTCTCGTGAAATTGAATGTACGAGGGTTATTCGGAAAGCAAGGTCCGATTGGTCGCGAAATGGAAAGCAGAGTGAAAATCCGTTGAAGATTCGCACAGATGCGAAATGGAAAGCAGAGTGAAAATCCGGTGAAGATTTGCACAGATGTGGTGGACAGTGTCTCTAGTATGCGCGTCGATCGCGTCACGCCGCTCTTCCCGGTTCTTAGCGCACAATGAGCACGTAAAGACGCCTAGAACATAGTGTCTCCCGCCAAGTGTGTGTGCCTTCCGAGAGATTTCGCCTATTTCATGTAACCTTACATAACGTAATTGCCATGCAGTTCCTTCTTCACGACAATTCTCGGCCGCACACAGCAGGGGCATTGAGACCGTGTGTGTATGTATATTTTAGAATTTAATTGTGGGTGGAATTCCTGGCTTCAGTTATTATAGTATGACAATAGCGTCAATAGATTTCGGCCAAAGGGAGGGGGGTTGGGGTGGGGGGAAACACAGGGCGCAGTCAGCTCGGACGAATTGAAGCACCCCGCTGAAAAAATCTTTTAGAAACCAACTAACTGTAGAACGTGCTGTTACCACTTACCCCTTCCGCTCACCACAAGTCCCTTCCCATCGCTCCGTATCCGAACTGGTTTTCATAACTGTGTACCGCCCGGGTGACCAGATTGGACGACATTTTGCGCTTTGGGCTACTAATGATAGAATTAAACCATCGCCGTTTCGGTGATATTTTTGTTGATCAACGCGATTTTATGGTGACACAGGAAAATCCAAATGTGTTTTTATGCTGTGAATTTAATGTTATGTGTAACGATTTTTACCGCTCTCCTGCCTTGTGAAATACTGACATATTCCAATCCCAACGTTCCATCAGTCTTCACATAACGTTAAGGTGGATAGGTAATTAGGCTATTGCAGTCGCGCGTACATGTTAACTTACCATAGCGCTATTAGGACGAATCAGAATCGTTTTTCCTCTTCTTTCTTTTTACAGACTTATCGATAGTTAGAAACTAACACAAGAGCACACAGCACAAAAACAATAAACGACAGCATTTTCGTTATATTCAGCTGCAAGTAAGAAGTGAACTGATTAACAAAGAAACAGCTGAACTCAAGGAAGGCCAACAATGTACAGTAGTTGGTCTTCGACAAGTAGTGATGGGCGTTAGCCATCGGCCCGCCTGAACATCTCCCCCCCCCTCCCCCCCCCCCCCCCCCCCCCCCCCCCCCGCCTTTCGGCTATGTTCTTATCTGAATGCACGTCGTATTTTGCCCGTAGTGTTTATAATATCTTCCAAGATGCACTAGGTCAGTCCGTCCTGTGCCATATGGAACGTAATGAATGTATGTGGAGCCACAGCCGGGGCGAGAAGCAGGCGGTCGTGGGTTCGACAACCGGCCGGAGCGCGCCGTGACCTCGGCAAGGACAGCGGCCAGCGGCCCGCTGCAAATGCCAGCCGCAGCTGGACGGGGCCGCGTCCACAAGCGGGCCGGCGTAATACTGGCCCGTAAAACAACCGCGACCGCTACCGCAGTGCTCGCGTGTTGCTGTATCATTAAGGGGCAAGATATGTACACATAGTGAGATAAACACCGGCTGAGCTTGTCTTATGATTTCTTCGTAACTAACCGGCGTGTGTGAAAGTGTTCCTAGCCTCCAAAAGGAAGGAAGATAACGGTTTAACGTCCCGTCGACAACGAAGTCATTAGAGACCGAGCACATGTAGTACAATTTACGGATGGGGAAGGAAATCAGCGGTACCCTTTCAAAGGAACCATTCCGGCATTTGGCTTATGCGACTTCGGGAAATCACGGAAACCTAAATCTGGGTGGTCGTCCCGCATGCGAGCCCAGTGTGTTAACTACTGCGCCGCGTCGCGGAGTCCCTATTCTCCAGCGTGTCTGTTAATTTTCTTAAGAGGTGCTGATCTACCGACGAGGCTACCCTACTTGGAAAAAAACTGAGCAAAAAGAAAATGCTTCATTTGTGCAACGAAGCCACGGCCACGTACTAGAAGAAACGTATAACACCGTCCCAGGAGTCCACTTATGGGCTATCCTACCGCTGAACGTATTTACTTTTTGAGAACACCAGGGGAGGCGTACACTTCTAACAAGCGTAAAAATTCCACTGAGGTTCTGCGACTGTATCGTGCTCTGGAACACACCGACATACCAGCATGAATGTTAACAGATTCTTTACAGTCAATAGTATGAAACCCCACTGATGACAACTGAGAAATCGTCCATCTCCGCTATGATGCCAAAGAGTGTCCCACCCACATACACGCGACTACATATTTCATATGAAAATGGAAATCAGAAACGTTTTATGCGCTATGTTTTCCATAAAACGCGATTCCATGGCTATTGTGTTCTCGATAGTCTGTTGAAAGTCCCTAGACTTGATTCAGGTGCCAAAATGCGAAGAAAGTCTTTGAAATACGCGTTAGTAGATGTGTATCAGCTGTGCTATCCAGTGGAACACCAAAATTTAAAAAATATAAGGAGTCCGTTTATGTCGACTACAGTT
Source organism: Schistocerca americana (assembly GCF_021461395.2). Lineage (NCBI taxonomy): Eukaryota > Metazoa > Arthropoda > Insecta > Orthoptera > Acrididae > Schistocerca > Schistocerca americana. The sequence goes on from NC_060120.1 coordinate 605,080,526, forward strand.
CTCCTAGCTAAAATCTAATGCTAAATTTGTGTACTTCTATCATCACAAATACATGTCCAGTCATTTTAATGTGACCACCGCCCATTTTCGACGTCTACACGTAATAAAAGACGGCAGGGAGCATTGCAGCCTTTGTCGTATTGCGGAAACGGAGCGACTTCTCTGATGTCCAAAAGAAGAAGGACATTTGCTTTCGCGCCAGGGGTGGAAGTATTACCCAGATAGCTATTTGTAAACATTTCGCTTGCCGTCGTGGTTAAAGTATAACGTGCTTGGCTAAATGGCGCTATTCAAAACCAGCGCCGAGGTAGTGGTGCCATAGACAACAGACGTGAACGACGGCTACGAAGAAAATGGTTCAAATGGCTCTGAGCACTATGCGACTTAACTTCTGAGGTGATCAGTCACCTAGAACTTAGAACTAATTAAACCTAACTAACCTAAGGACATCACACACATCCATGCCCGAGGCAGGATTCGAACCTGCGACCGGAGCGGTCGCTCGGCTCCAGACTGTAGCGCCTAGAACCGCACGGCCACGCTGGCCGGCGGCTACGAAGATATCTACGGGCAAATAGACATGCAACTGTTAAGCAAATGACCTTCCAGATGAACCAAGGGGTTACAACAGAACAGTGGCTCCTCAACAATCGTCCAGTGAACGCTGCTGTAAATGGATATCCGCAGCATGCGTCCGAACAATGGACGCTTGCTGACTGCTGTTGATCGGCGCCGAAGGCAGCAATGTGAATCCAATACTGCAATTACACGTCCGTTGTATGGAAGCAGGTGGTCTTTTCAGATAAATCAAGTTTTATGCCCCATCTGACAGATGGTCGCTGCTGCATTCGGCAAGCAACAATCGTCGGAACGCCAGCCCGGAGGGCTTCCGCTGGGTGATCTCGCCTTTCTGGAAGGCACACTGGATCAACACAAATATGCACTATGGGACTTAACTTCTGAGGTCATCAGTCCCCTAGAACTTAGAACTAATTTATCCTAACCAACCTAAGGACATCACACACATCCATGCGCGAGGCAGGATTCGAACCTGCGACCATAGCGGTCGCGCGGTTCCAGACTGTAGCGCCTAGAATAGCTCGGCCACTTCGGCCGGCCATGCATCTATCCTTGGGGACCATCCACCCTAACTGCAATCCGCTTTTCTTCGACGCGATGACGTCTACCAGCAGGACAATGTAGCGGGTCACACAATTCGCAGTGTACGTGCGCGGTTTGAAGAGCACCAGGATGAGTTTGCCGTACTTCTCCGGCCACAAAACTTCTCAGATTTCAACCCAATCGAGATACTGTGGGCCCACCTCGATCGGACTGTTCGCGCCGTGGATCCTCAACCGAGAAATCCAGCGCAGCTGGCCACGGCACTCGAGTCGGAGAGCCTCCACATCCGTGTCTCGCAGCGATCCGGCCTTTGGGTGGTGGACACATTAATGCGGCTGGACTGTGCAAGACGTAGCGCGTCGGTGTTAATGGCACTTGCAACATAAACTTTATTCCCATTACTTGTCGAAAACATATTTGAGAAGGTGGCTGTCGCAAAATGCTAGTGGATTCTTGGAAAGAAGAAAACAGCAACCAGTCTCTGTTAATAATGCTGTTTATTTACACAAAAAAGTTCATCTTCAGATGGGTGTTCACAGCTTATACAACATTTTTTGTTTTTTAGATCAGTTGGTGAGAAAAAGCAGCCAACGGCTTATAGTGAAAGGATCAAACCTGTCAGAAAACTAGTGACCCCCAAAAAATGGGAGAAAGAAACAGGCTATGTTGCTCGGATCTTCTTTGAACGTACGGTCGTAATTTCAGTAATAAACATCTTCGCGATGCTTTTAATGGAAGTTAATGCTTCCCAGAAAGCGGAGGATGGGCACTGAGGGCGAATACTACCCACTCTAGTAACAGGTACGTATTTTGGAAGAACAAATCAATAATCCGAGAGACATTACTACAAGGAGTTGTAAATAACTGGAAGACAGAATAATAATTGTATTTGAGGGATCATAAGAAATATGCCATAAAAATTGCTGACTTAAGCACAATCATTTATTGTCCAACGATTCTCATATACGACCATCAGATTCGTACACTGGCATAAGAGTACGTACGAGAAAATACTCGTATGAGATTTCTATTCAAACACTTCCTCTGAGAGTCAAGCCTACTCTAAAACACCTTGTCATTATGTTTACCTGCTGAAAGGGCTTAAATATCAGTTTTCTCAGGAAGAATATATTTTGCATTCCTTACAGCCCCCGTTATTCGCGAGGCATTTGCATCGTAAGCCCATCATTAGTCTGAGCACAGGACTGCCTTTATCGATCTGCCGGCAGTTTGTTCGGAACTGTGCATAATGCGTGCAATTAATTACAGCCCGGCCGGGACGAGTTTTGGGATAATGGCGCACTGCGACGCGAAGGGATATCGCGTGCGGCGCTCTGTCCAGGAGCATTCGGTACCTGTACCAGCGTCTTCATGGTCATAGGAAGCCTTTATGGTAAACAACAAGCATTTTTAAATTTTGCTTCGCTTTTATCTAAAGGAACAGCTGGTTGCATCAGTGGGATCACAAAATGTGAACAACAGTGTAAGATCGCTAGGTCGACTAATGCAAAGATGGCAGGAAAAACTTCTCGGCCAGTCTATAATACGTCAAGAAGTCTAATACTTGGACATATAATGATGCTTCGCTTTTACGTAAAACTGTTCTGTTCTTAAGTCCCTCGCCCCCCCCCCTTTCCACCCTTAAAAATTCCAAGATAACCATTATTATTTCCATAATACAGGTCCTTAATTTCACCTTGTGTGCGCTCACATTCGAGCTACTTCTGACACCTAGAGCCACAACGAGATCGCTCGTAGTAGGAGGTCAATCTAGAGAGTGTCCTGTAAGAGCAGTTGCAGACAGGTTTCTGAATTTAGCATAGACACGAAGGTGGATAACTTGCTACGATAATATATTTTCATCCAAAAAATAAATCCGTTCGTGGTCCACGTCTAACTTCTTGATGGCTCCTCGAAGGGCGAACACACACTCTGCCTCAGACTAAGTGGCTTAGACACTGCGATACGTACATCTACTTACCAAATCACTAGCAGTAGCAAATCTTTGAGGGCCGCTTGAATGAAAAATTGTGTTGTGCTGTAGCCGCCAGCTTGAACCGACAACATGAAACAGCTCAACCGGACTATGCTCTAGGGTGAATTTCTCATTTATTCATATACACATACTGCTGCTACAGTACGTACAAAAGCTATAGTGTCTCTGGTAACCATCGCAGACGCGTATCTCTCTCCTCCACCACGCAGTCGTTTTTGATTTTAGTGAATGGTATAGAGATGCGAGACTGTTGAATATTTTGTGAAAGCAATGCCTGGGACACTAAACTCATAGTGTTTCTAAGTAGCGTCAGGGGGTTTCCGGAATAACTGCGGTGTATAAACTTGGAGAAATGCGTGACTCACGCTGTGCTGTGTTGCAATACACTTATTCTCTAACGGTTTAGATCATGGACCATATTTACAGTGAAAAAATATCTATCGTAATAACTTCACATGGCATATATCAAGTTGTCACAATAGACATTTTTCCACTCTGAAGATGGTCCATGATCGCAACCGTTAGTGAATAAGTGTATTGTGAAGCAGCATAGTGTCCATCACGCATGTCTCCAGGTATCTCGATGCTGTTGACAGCTGAAACAAAATTTTTATCCTTTAATAAAGGCACTCCCGATTCCTTTTCGTCTCTTTCCCTAACTAAACTGGATATCCTTAGACTACGGTCTTTATGGACCTATCAGTCGGCAGGAGGCTAATTCGTAAACCGAAAAAGAAATGGATGTGTTTCTTCAGATTAACTGTGCACAAATTCAACTCTTCATACAACATGGGGAGTACCACTGCAGAATCGGTGATAAAAGGAATATGTGAAAATCACCAACTGTTAGAAGGTTCAGTACGATAGGATATGGGTTAAGACATCAGACATTAACTTACATAGTACTTAACCACAAAGGGCGAAAGCTGCAGGGGAATAGAGATATTAGAAAATGGCTCTGAGCACTATGCGACTTAACATCTGAGGTAATCAGTCCCCTAGAACTTAGAACTACTTAAACCTAACTAACCTAAGGACATCACACACATCCATGCCCGAGGCAGGATTCGAACCTGCGACCGTAGCGGTCACGCGGTTTCGGACTGAAGCGCCTAGAACCGCTCGGCCACCGCGGCCGGCTAGAGGTATTAGAATATACGCATCATGTAACTCCTCAGTTTACGTTGGATGGAGTTGCTACTGTGAGCATGGAACTGGCACAACAGAGGAAATAGTGGCTCGGCGCATATATCAGTCAGAGGACAGTTGAGTAATAAAACGGATGAAAGAAAGGCAAAACTACAGTGACATTTGTGTAAATAGCAATATATTGAAAGAACTAAACCTGGAATATGTGTTGTTCATTATACCAGTCACCAGTCATATATGGGTAGGACAGCAGGGAGATATAAAATGTGTAGGCTGAATGGCAGAGTGTTTGAGTGCAAAAGACAGGTTTATGTTAAATCATGAAGTAAAGAGAATACAAACTAATGGTCTGTATTGAAACAAGCGCCATAATGCCTCGTTGACGTCAAAGAGCGCAGCATCAGATGTGACCGAACGGCGCAAAATTTTCTCTTTCAAACATGTTTGTCATAGCGTGACATTTCGGTTCGTACAGGACATCTTGCTACGACAGCGATGCGCGTGTGCAACGAGTGGACAGAAGAGCTGCTACTGAGTGCGCACACACTGTGGCCACGACACGGGTCGTCGGCATGGTCGCTGTGGCCCATACAGCTACTTTGACTGTGTCGGCTCGACGCTGGAGCACTGCAACGGTTGTGCACCTGTCTACGTCGACGTTTTTGGCGTTGTCCGCTGTGGGCTAGACTGGGGGAACTTATGCCACCACTCTTCTTGCTTTCTTTCTTTTCCTACAGCTGTAGAATTTAGCATACAGGGTGGTCCATTGATGGTGACCGCGCCAAATATCTCACGAAATAAACGTCAAACGAAAAAACTACATAGAACGAAATCATAATGGGGTAGGTCAAAGCTGCTTTTCTGTCCGGTTGGCAATGTGGACTATGTTATTAGCCGTGAAACCACACCACGTGGGTTATAAAACGGTAAGAAAGACTGCTTTCCTTCTTATTTGTTGCTCAGTCCTGTCTCATTAGTTTCTCGTTCGTTTACCGTGTCTCAGTCGTTCTTTGTCGACGTGAACATTGGCAAGCACTCTGCCGCTATGCTAGATAACAGCACCTTGAATGCACACTTGCAGAGTCCCGTCTTGCTGTTAATTCCGTCGCGTCGCGAGAATACGACGCTAACGGATGCCCGAGTTTAGGTAGACGAGCCTAGGGTAGACGATACGACCTGCCGCCCATTTACCTGCTGTCGATAGGACGGTAAGCGCCATAGTCTACGAAATCCCTCGCAGCGAAATCTAGAACTCTCATAGCTATTTATTCTCTTTGTGTGTAGTTTTTCCCGAATGGATTTGAAATTCCTTGTGTCCTATTATCGCGTCCCAAACCAGAGTGGTCCTTGGGATTGAGCGACTGAGTTTGGGGTGAAAGGGTAACAGTCTGTTTGCCTAAGTGAGAGGGGGTCTTGACCTGACTATGTTGTTAAAACTCCTTTATTACAAAAGGTAAGTACTGGAATTAGTACTGAATGACGAAAACTGAGTGTTTTACAAGTTCTGACTTTGTTCAGAAAATACCCCAACCTAGTATTACGTTTGCTCTAAATGGATTCTATCCACGAAAGACCAAGTACTTACGCAGGGACAGTGGCTAACACCGTTCCGTCTATTAAAATAATCTGTGAACACTAACTACGTCTGCACCCACGAAACGACGCGCAGGAGCCCGCAGCTACCCAGCTGGAACTCCAGCTACAGTTGCGAAATACTGCTGATAACTCTCCTTAGCCCTGCTCGGCCAATACGAGGGCTATTCGGAAAGTAAGATCCGCTTGGGTGCGAAATGAAACCACAGTGAAAAACCGATGAAGCTTTCCACAGACGTGTTGAACAGTGTCCCTAGTACGCCCGTCGATCGCGGCCGCTTAGCTCTTTTCAGCTCTGAGCGCACAGTGAGTACGTAAAGATGCGTCGAAAATAGTGTCTCCCGTCAAATATGAGGGCCTGGTAAGAAATGCTGCCTGATGTCATGCAGCCCACATAGCATAACTGTCATGCATTTCCTGTTATACGTTTCCTTCTTCATGACAAATCTCGGCCGCACTCTGCAGAGACTATGAAGATGCCCCTGCAGCGTTTTCGATGAGAGTGTTCGATCACCGACAATACAGCCCGTAATTGGCTCCCTCCGAGTTTTATCTCTGTTCACATGGACTGCATGTTTTCAAGACAACATTCTGGCACAGTCAACGAGCTGTAGAGCAGCATACAGTATTGTCGGAAAGCACTGGCGGCTGCCTTCTATGACTAGGGTATTAGAAAGTTGGTACAGTGCTATGACAAATGTCGTAAGTTGGGGCGGCGACTATGTAGAAAGGTAGCAGGAAGGTGTAGTTACCTGTTGCAAATAAAACAGTGTTTATTTTCACAGTGGTTTCCATTTCGCGTCAGATCGGACTGACTTTCTGAATAGCGTTCGTATCCTCGGCTGTTTCCGCCAATCTCTCCATTTCCACTAGGAAATGCCATGACTGTCTTGACTCTCTCTTCAGAGCGTCTGCATCCGAATTTAAGTCAATTTCACCTTCGCCCCCGTCAGTCGCTGACTTGGTGTAACATTGAAGGCCCTCGCCATCTTACTGGTTCCAATTACGCACTGTTTTTCGGAAGATGAGGGGGGGGCGGGGGGGGGGGGGGGAGGGGACGAGGGAGGCGTCTGTTGTAAATTCATGTCCTAGCTCTGCTGAAGGCTCTCCATGACGTGTATGTTCAAAAATGGTTCAAATGGCTCTGAGCACTATGCGACTTAACTTCTGAGGTCACCAGTCGCCTAGAACTTAGAACTAATTAAACCTAACTAACCTAAGGGCATTACACACATCCATGCCCGAGGCAGGATTCGGACCTGCGACCGTAGCGGTCGCCCGGCTCCAGACTGTAGCGCCTAGAACCACAGGGCCACTCCGGCCGGCTACGTGTATGTCCCCCAGAGCTTTTCCTCCTTGCAAACTGGGCTCAGGACCGGAAGGCAGCTTGAACTGATCTCAACAAGAAGTGCGTTACAATTCCGTATTTTTTTCCCTAAAATTTCTTCTATTCTGCTACTCTTTCTTGATGGGCTTGGTAGCCATAAATAGACCACTACAACAACAGAGTCCCTCAATAATAATCCGTTTTAGAGCTTTCGGCAGCACAGAGGGAAAGACTCTCGCAGGAGCGCTGTGCTCGCTAGTTTTGTGCAGCCTTTACCCCTCATCCCCATCTGTCTTTGACATGACGTAATGCTGAAGGCGTGCTGCCTTCACATTGGCTCTCTTTTGCACTCTTCCTTAGTAACTGAGGCTGAGTAGAGAGGGCGCTTCTAGCGTGTTATTTCCATATGACACATAGGTTCCCTTTCCAGAACGCCTCTCTCTGTCTTCTATCCTTGTGCTCGATGTTACTTTGGAAAACTTTCCATCCCCTTATTTTGAGATAGGTGTGTAGTGAGCACACCTGGTAAGGATAATGCTGTATGCTCACGTCGCATCCGGTGGTTGCCGCCACCCTGGCCGGCTGTATACTCGCCGTCGAGTGACGCCAGGCATCCTGCCGATTCCAGCTACTGCACTGAATCTGGTTTACATTTTCTTTGTAAGACTCGGCCCTTTTCCTCTGTGGATACGACAAAGTTTGGGCAGAAATACCTGCAGTACGACGAGAATCTGGCACTGCCACTGTCCTGATCAGAGGGCAAATTTCTCCGGCGGTAAGAAGTTGCTAATCTGAGAGTAGGAAAGGAAGCGACAGTCAGCGACTAACCCCAGCATTTACGAGGGTGAACTTTTTTGAGCCACCGGTGCGATTTTCCTCTTAATTTCTGGAAACCACTATAATTTCGAGGCCTTCAGCGAACAGCACGCCTACGCTAGGCCAGAGCGGAAGTGATGAGCGAGCTGTAAGAGAGCGCCGGCTCCAGACCGCAGCCAGCCGTGGCCTATGGCCGGCGTGCCTCCTCCCGCCCCCTTCCACAGCAAGTGGATGGGAAGGCAAGAAACCAGTCCTGCCGCGGCGTAAATCTAACGCCGCCATCTGCTGCGGCCGGCTGGCCGGCTCGCGGCAGGAGGCGCCTCTGCCCAGCCTCGCCCTGCTCTGCCATTGTGGCCGTCTGCAGAGACGCGCGCCGCTCTTCACCAAACCTGTTCTCGCTTTCCGATTGCGCCGGCATCGCCGCTTGCCGCGTGTGTTTGTCCCCAATCTGGTTTCGGCCGGGACAGCTCTTCGCCACTGATTCTCCTCCTTTTTCTCGCATTCTCGTTATAATTGCGAGATAAAGTGCCAAATAAATCCGCGGTTCTACGCGGAATATACAACCTGTACTGTATATCTTAATAACCTGCTGCTGCTCCCACTGCTGGTGCAGGGGCGGCGTTCAAAACGGCAGCGAGCGCTTTCAGTCTTGTGTCCCAGTAAACATTAGCCTTATCAACATTATTCTTATCTATTAATGTATCGCACGGCAGTACGTAGTAGTAGCAGTAGTACACATAACTTGAAAATATGTAAATATAAAATGGTAAACTACAATCAAATGAAACTATATGTGCTGGTAAACCTCTTACGTTATTTGATTTTCAAACAGCTGAGCAGAACTGAACGTACTCAGACGTTTCTCTTTTTACTTATTCTCGTCAACACTAAGCTGACACAATATTTTTAGCGCAACGCAATCTGACATTCAATAATCCCTACAAAAGAATAGCCCTGACTAACAATAACTTATACCTTTCATGAATCACTTACCTCACAAAAATCTTCGTTACTCGAACTACTGTAATACAGCGAGTGCCAATACTGCCAGCTAAGTAAAAGATTGTAACTACTGAAGACACTAATTACTGATAGGCATAGTTAGCAAATGAAAGATTTTGATAGAGAACAAACAATGTATTTACCTTAATAATGTTCAAAGGTCATTATATATATATATATATATAAGTTCATGATATACAGTATTACAAATTTACTCTTTCTGATGGACACACGTCCAGATTGTCCGCTCTCAAAAGTCTGCCATCTCTCTCCCCACGTCCACCACTGCTGGCGGCTCACCTCCAACTGCGCAACGCTACGCCATGTTAACATCGAACTGCCCAACACTACAATGGCGAATATTACAACAATGCAAATCAGCCACAGACTGCACACAGCAGAGTCAGCGATTTTCATACAGAGCGCTACGTGGCGTTACCAACATAAAAACCTAAACAGCAGACTTACAGTGTGACTTCGCACAAGTGGACGGACTACCTTAGCACGTCTCCCTCCTGAATCCAAATTTCCATTCATGCCCCAGCCCACTTGGTATCCCCCCCCCCCCCCAACTCGAACAGTTTTGCAAAGGCTCTCTAACTGTATTGGAATGGCACCTCAGCAGCTGCCTAAAACCCAGGCACATGTGCTCTAATCAAATAAAATCATACGGTTCCAGAGACCTTTACAAATCTCAAACATCTATGATCTATATATGTAGACTGAAGCGAGGAATAAAAACCCCTGGAACCTTTGTAGTTTCATTTGAACAGAGCACCTATGCCTAGATTTCAGGTAGGATTCGCCGTTTCTTTCGATGCTGAGGGCCATTCCAATGCAGTTTTAGACCTGCAATACTGTTCGAGTTTAGGTGGAATACCAAGTGGACTCAGGCTGAATGGGCATTTGGATAGAGCAGCAGTCATGCTAGGGTAGTGCGCGCAGTTATGCAAAGCCACTGTGCCAGAGTGGCGTAGTGGTAAGCGCATCTGCCTAGTGAGCAGAAGACCTGGGTTCGAATTCCGGGCTTGGTACAAATTTTCATTCGTCGCTTTAGCCTGCATATATACGCTATAAAAATAGCGTATGACAGCAACACTGGAAGTTACGCGATTTCATGTTAGAAATCTAAGTCCAACGGTGTGAATCAGATAATGGCAGAATTGGTTGCTTCTATCACATTTGTGCTTTTTACTTTCCCGCCGTGTTCCCCTCTTCCATTCCACATTACGTAAACTGCCACTCCCCACCTTATGCTTCGTGGAGTCTAATATTAAGCGGTCGAACAGGCCATAGCAGTTACTATTGTCAAAGGCGTTTTGTTTGAGTCTCCTGCTCCCCTTCCCCCCCCCCCCCCCCCTTCACCCTTGCCCCAGCAAGTTTCCTAACTATGTTGATTCTGTCATAGATTGTAGACTTACATGACCGTTATTTACATCATTTCCGGGCTAAGATCTTTTTCACTTTTCATTTTCTGCTCCAAGAAGCAGACCCAGACCATTAAAGAGTCTCGGTTCTTTTCAACCGGCTGGATGGGAGTTGGGCAGAGGGAAACTCCACTGGGGATATTTGGGAGGGTACTTCCAACTCTGGCAGTCACCTCCCAAAATGTTATCACTTGTCCCAGAAAAAAATTAAAATTTCTTGTATGTGTTTGTTGTGTGCGTCATTGTGAATGTATTGTGTGAGTGATGGCTATCCTGAACGGCAAAGTGGACTGCTCAAGTAATCTCCCATGAGAGCAAGGGTCTTTGCAGCCAAATTCCAGGCGAGCTGATAGGGGGCAGAGGCAATCCCAATTGCGAACATTTTGAAGCGGTTTTCCAGTTCTAGCATTTGTGTTACAACGAAGAGAAACTTCTCAAAAACTTTAGTCGGAACGGAGGGATAGGAGCTATTTTTAATTTAATTCTGGGATCGAAATGGCCCGCACAAAACATATGAAGCGTTGTGTATCTAAATATTTATTTGTACATATGTATACTGGGTAAGGTCGGTGACTTGCTCGACGTGTAAAGTGTACGTGACGTGAGAGAGGCGTGAGTTATGGAAATGATCGTATAGCGTTATTGGCCGGGAGACCCTGTCTGAGGCTGTTCGAACGCCTTGTGCAAGTCCTTTTGTTTAGCGCCCCTTCGACCACTTGTACGTCGATGGCGTGAGGAAAAGTCCAGGCTGAAGGGCAGTGGTAGATATATAAAATTATTCCCTGACGTTTCGTCTCCGGCTACGGGAGACACCTTCGGAAGTAAAACGGCAACTACAGTCGGAGACGACATGTCAGGCAATAGTTTTATATAGCGACCGTCACCTCTCAGCCCAGAAGTTCTACCTGAAGGTGATGTTTCTACGTTTAAGTTTTTGGCGTGTGTGTTCAAAATATTTCTTTAATTTTAATGAGAGGTCTGGCAAAACACCGAGAAGTTGTGTCATGCCATCTTCCCAGGGAATGAAACGTTTAGCTGTTTGACAGTTAATTAGCTGAAACGAACACACCGCTCAGCTTTGAAGGGAGTAGCCTCTCTTTTTCAAAATCATAGTTGTGGAGTGTTCCAAGCGGTCCGATAAAATTCTCTCTCCTTCTTCGAATGGTTTACTGTGAGTTGCGATGGTTAGATCATCTGCGTCGCTGAATTTCGGACATGTATTAGGCGGCATATCGATGATACAAATATTAAACAGCAACTATGCAAGTACTGATGCTTGGGGAAGTTCATTTATGACTTTGTTCGATTTGTCAGTATCAATTTGTTAGTATCCAACTGTGGCTTTCAATGGTTTATTAACTTGTTTGTAATCAGATCTGTAAGTTGCGCCTAGAAAAGCACTGTTCAAGTTTTAGGGCAACTGTGTCGTATGCTGCAATCGCGTCCACAAATGTGACACAGATTTTAAGGCCTTGTCGTAATCCTCCCACTTTTCTATGAGTCAAGCTACTCCTTGAACCAGCCACAGCAGTTTCAGTTGCTTCTGAAACCGGCCTGAAGGGGTGGGACATTAGAATCGACGACAGCTTAGTGTTGTAGACAATGCGCTTTAATAATGTCAGCACCCAGACCCGGCAGTAACTGGAGCGGGATCCGGATGTAGATAGATACACACATAGACAGATAGATAGAATAATTGGAGCGTACACTTAAAATTTCTATTGGACAAAAATTTGCTGGGTCATCAGGCCCTTTTCTCGGTTGTAAGATTGCTAAAGTATTGACAGTTTTGAAGTGATTTGGAACATCTTCTGTATATGAAACTTCGTGGCAGATTAAAACTGTGCGCGGAACCTGGGAACTTTGCTTTTTGCACGACTCGGCCTCACAGCTTTACTTCCGCCAATACCTCACCTCCTACCTTTCAAACTTCACACATGGTCTCCTGCATACCTTTCGATATTAGCGTTCTTGGAAGTGCACGCTCCTCTGCAGAGTGAAAAATAATTTTGGAAATCCTTAAATGTAGTATACGGGAGTAAAATCTGATAACAATTTTGTTCATTCCTTTCCCCGTTGTTCTGTAAATTCTGGTAATATCCTCCATCAGTTCCACTTGCTTTCCCGATTCTTACTGATTTTTTAGCCACTTTCGTGTTGTATAACGCAGATAGAGAGCGAAATTGAAGTACGCCGTCACGGAAACATTTCTCAGACTAGGGATGAAAGACTTTTAAATGTCGAAAGTATATTCAACTAAGTTGCCTTTTATGTCAATAAATTTCGTCCAAGGTTTTTCTTGTGGGCAGAATCCGTCCCTATGTAGAAGCTGAGTAAGTACCCTTCCACCGTTCGAGAAACAGAATGCTAGATTTACCTGTGCAATGATTCACGAATATTTTAGTTTCAGGAACTAATTCGGCGTCAGTATTTAGCCCTTCTTTTCACGGGGCTAAACTGTGGTGTAAAAATTAATCTTCGCTGTTGCATTACAATGGTCATATACGAGAAGGGAAAGAAGAGGACGCAAGTGGAATCTTCAAAGAAAGAAAAATGTACCATAAAGCAATGAAAGTGAGCTGTCGAAAGTGCTACAAACACCAGCAGGCACTCGAGATGTACTGCACGAGTGTTATGTAACAGTCAAAACAAGACCTCTAATTGGAAAACGTAATAAGGTGACTTCAGCGCCGCCGCTAATTGCAGACAGTATATTTTGCGCTCTCGTTGGTGAAGACACAGACAAACGAGTCATTGTTCTTGTAAGTAAAACAGAAACAGTAATAAATATAATTAGAAACAAAAGGTTCTGTTCACGCCGCTAATTGGATTAATGCTCGACTTGCAGTACCTTATTTCGCAAATAACGTTTGATTAATGAAACGAAATTTGGAAACGGTCTCTTGGCGTGCAAGCAGGTAAAACAGCATTCTGAATAGTCTGCGATAATATGAACTATGTAATTACGACATAATTAATTTCGATCAAGCGATAAAAGAAACACGGAAAATGGGTTGTTTTGAATGGGGACTCCATCAGGAAATGCGTGCACCACGACCTCGACATCAGTATTAAGAACAAAAGGAGGATCTTATTTCTGTTGAAAACAGATTTCAACCACTTCGTGACAATCATCAGTGCGTATAAATACAAGCAGTAAATTACAATATCTGCACATATCAATGAAGAGCACTTGTCAGACCGAAGATACAAATGGAGTTATTCGGTTAGGGATTGGTTGATAGAGTTGTTAGATATAGCCCTGAGGCATATCGTGCCAAATTCTGTCCAATTGGCGCGTTAGATACACAATATCCCAAGATGGTTGAAGGGCCCTGCCCACAATGCTTCTGACGTTCTCAATTTGGGAGCGATCCGGTGAAATTGCTGGCTAATATAGGGTTTGTCAAGAACAAACAGTAGAAATTCTCGCCTTGCGCAGGCTGGCATTATCTTGCTGAAATGTAAACCCAGGATGGCTTGCCATGAAGGGCAACAAAACGAGGCGTATATTATCGTCGAAGTACCTTTATGCTGCAAGAGTGCCGCAGGTGACAACTAAAGGGGTCTTACTATGAAAGGCAATGGCATCTCGGACCATCATTCCTAGTTACCGGGCCGCATGGCGAGCAACAGTCAGGATGGTATTCTACAACTGTCTGGGACCTCTCCAGACACTTCTTCTATCTGGAATCTCATTGACTCGAGAAGAGTAATAATCTTCAGTGATGGGTTTCGCTTCGAAATGAGCCTCCATGAACAGTGAAGACGTGTCTGGAGACGCCCCCCCCCCCCCCCTCCCCAGAAAGCTGTGGGATACCATCCTGACTGTCGTCTGGCGTACGACCCAATAACCAGGAGTGATGGTCTGCGTTGCCATTTCTTTTCATAGCAGGACCCCAACGGCACAGCGGTTCAAGCCATCCTGGGCTTATATTTCGGGAAGATAATGCCCGTCCTCACACGACGAGAGATTTTACCGCTTGTCTTCTCCGAATCTCTCCCCAGTTGAGAACGTTTGGAGCATTATAGGCAGGTCCCTGCAACCATCTCGGGATTTTGACGATCTAATTCGCCGATTGGACAGAATTTGGTGCGATATACCTCAGAAAGATATCCAGCAACTCTTACTCAAGCCGAATAACTGGCCGAATAAGGGCCAGAGGTAAATCAGTGCGTTACTGACTAGCTCAGTTTGAGGAAGTCCTTCTGCTGAATAATTCAGTTTTTCTTCAATCGTAGTCCTTTGTTTGTCTTATATGTAAATCACGTCTACTGATTTCCATGCGATTTGGATAATTCCTTCGTGATGCTTCGTTTTTTGTCTTATATTTGTATATCTCTTGATATCTAGACGTATTTCTGCGTGACGTAAGTAGTACACAGTAATGTAAGACCTGCAGGATACGGCATACTGAAGCCGAAGACTGACCAACAAAAAGAGCGAAGCACAGAGAAGATATGATCGGATGACACGACGTAACTTCGGATAAGTACACACCATCGACGGGCATGTAACTGATTAGAGCTTATTCGTCTATCTAATTTTCAACATTCTTCTATAACGCCACATCTTAAATGCTTCGATTCTCTTCTTTTCTGGTCTTCCGACAGTCCATGTTTCACTACCAGACAGTGCAGTGGAATATATGTACATTCTCAGAAATTTCTTCCTCAAATTTGGGCCTATGTTTGATAGCAGTTGACTTCTACCGGCCAGGAATGTCCTTTTTGTCAGTGTTAGTCTGCTTTTTATGTCCTCCTTGCTCCGTCCGTCATGGGTTATCTTGCTGGCAGAAGTCCTTGACTTCTCCTACTTCACGCTCCTCAATTCAGATGTTAAGTTTCTCCCTGTTCTCATTTCCGCTGTAACTTATTACTTTCATCTTTCTTCGATTTACTCTCTATCCATATTCTGTACTAAAAAAAAATGGTTCAAATGGCTCTGAGCACTATGGGACTCAACTGCTGTGGTCATAAGTCCCCTAGAACTTAGAACTAATTAACCCTAACTAACCTAAGGACAGCACACAACACCCAGCCATCACGAGGCAGAGAAAATCCCTGACCCCGCCGGGAATCGAACCCGGGAACCCGGGCGTGGGAAGCGAGAACGCTACCGCACGACCACGAGATGCGGGCTATTCTGTACTCATTTGACTGTCTATTACATTCACCATATCTTGTAATTCTTTTTCAATTTCACTGAGGATAATAATGTCATCAGTGAATCTTATCATTGAGATCCTTTCACCCTGAATTTTAATTCCATTCTTCTACCTTTCTTTTATTTTCATCATTGCTTCAGTGCATACACAGAAAAAGAGGTACGAAAGACTCCATTCGTGTCTTAAATCCTTTTTAATCTGAACACTTTGTACTTCGTCTCGCCCTCTTATTGTACCCTCTTCGTTCTGTTATGTATTGTATATCACGCTTCTTTTACTATAGCTTACCCGTTTTTTCCCCAGAATTTCTAACATATTATACCATTTTACATAGTCGAATGCTTTTTCCTGGTCGACAAATACTATGAACATCTCTCCATTTTCCTTCTCTCTTGCTTCTATTATCAACCGCAACGTCAGAATTGCCCGTCTGGCGACTTTACTTACTAGTCCACTAGTTGGAAACCTCTGCTTGCTGGCATGTTAACCGGACCCGTTGACCAGCTCTTGTCAATGGCGCTCTTCTTTGTCTTCTGTCGAATCATTCGTAACAGCCAGCTGAATCTGGTGTGCGCTAGTATTTTCACTATACTTCCATATTTGTGTGCAAATCCTCGTCACGCGTCGCCAGTAATTGATTCGGCAATCTGCAGGTCGTGGGCTAAGCCCATTATGCACGAGGTACACGTTGAACAAACGACTGGCACGACCTCGTTACTGCGGTCCATACCTGGACACTAATCACGCAGGCACCGTGGACTCTGCGTGACTGTTGGCCAGTTTACGCCCCAGATACAGTACGCAGTAACGAGCTCTAGTCGATCGTTCGGCAGGTATTTCGGCTTTAAGAAATCTGTATCGTTACATCAGAATTACCTTTAGCCTTTATGGCTCCGTCATCTTCAAAATAAGAGGGACGTTCATTGAGAAATGCAACACAGCTTTTTTCCTCGGCC
Organism: Schistocerca americana; assembly: GCF_021461395.2. Taxonomy (NCBI): domain Eukaryota; kingdom Metazoa; phylum Arthropoda; class Insecta; order Orthoptera; family Acrididae; genus Schistocerca; species Schistocerca americana. Next base: position 605,097,082 of record NC_060120.1, read on the forward strand.
AATTTCGGTTGAAAAAATGCGGAATTTCTTGTGGGACATCACGGATTAATCCCATGTCTTCATCCACAGTTCCATGAAGTTCCGATATGTAGCGGGGCTATACGTAGCCTTCAAAATGACATCTACAACGGAGGTGCTTCCCAAGCAGACAGCTGTCATTGAGTTTCTTTTGGGAGAAACCAGAGCATCGCAGATATTCATAGGTGCTTGCAAAACGTCTACGGAGACATGGCTGTGAACAAAAGCAGAGCGAATTGTTTGGCGAAGCGTCTGTTACCATCACACCAAGGTTGTACAAACCTGTCCGATCTCCAGCGTCCTGGCCAGCCTCGGCCGGCCGGCGTGGCCGTGCGGTTCTAGGAGCTGCAGTCAGTTCTAAGTTTAGGGGACTGATGACCTCGGCTGTTAAGTCACATAGTGCTTAGAGCCATTTGAACCATTTGAATAACTTCCTTGGTACTACAGGAAACTCAAATGTTCAAATGTGTTCAAATGTGTGTGAATTACTAAGGGACCAAACTGCTGAGGTCATCGGTCCCTAGACTTACACACTACTTAAACTAACTTACGCTAAGAACAACACACACACACATGCCCGAGGGAGGACTCGAACCTCCGGCGGGAGGGGCCGCGCTAACCAAACCTAACCTAAGTCAGTGACATGGTGCCTCTAACCGCGCGGCATACAGGGAACTGTAGAGGGTCAAAATTGTAGAGGGAGACAGGGATTGGAATACATCCAGCAAGCAATTGAGGACTTAGGTTGCAGTTCCTGTTCTGAAAAAAAAAAAAAATGGTTCAAATGGCTCTGAGCACTATGGGACTTAACTTCTGTGGTCATCAGTCCCCTAGAACTTAGAACTACTTAAACCTAACTAACCTAAGGACATCACACACATCCATGCCCGAGGCAGGATTCGAACCTGCGACCGTAGCAGTCCCACGGTTCCGGACTGCGCGCCTAGAACCACTAGACCACCGCCGCCGGCTCCTGTTCTGAGACGAAGTAGTTGGCACAGGAGAGGAATCCGTGGCGGGCCGCTTCAAACCAGTCAGAAGACCGGTGACTCAGAAAAAAATTATTGCTCAAAATGGCAGATTTGCTTAATAATTTCTGGCCGTCACTTTCGAAAGTAAAGGCATACTAGTTTTCCCTGATTCGGAGAATTCGCGCCCTAACCGGTGCCCCAACCTGAGAGTCAAAGAGACGTCCCGCTGGTATGCTGGCTGCTAGGAGCTACTTGTGGACTGCGGACGCACACTGCGGTGCGGCGCACGAGTTTTCAAACAGCACCTTGAGCCGCGCTCCAGCCCATTATGTCGCTGGTGTCACACACCTTCACTTCGCGAACAGTAGTGTTGCGAAGGTAGCGCCATTTTGTTGCAGAAATACTGTCTCTCATCACCTTGGGAGTGGCCGCGTGTTAGGGTCGTCGATGTGGATCAGCACGATTCGCGTTCGGAAGCTTGTAGCAGTCACGTTGGGTGTTACTGAGCAATTACACCGCTTGTACAGCGAGCACGCGGCACTGCGACCTCACAAATCGTAATGAAGTAAGCTGCATCGTCCGGCAATTACTCTTGTTTTCGCTGTACAGATCTCATGGCTAGCATCTTACCATTCTCTCGTTCAACCATTCCTCAGTCTCGAGCGACTGGACGTCATCTCATTTAACTTCAACGTGTTTTGATGTATTTTCTTGTTTTAATTCCTTGTCCGACAACAAGGTGGCTTCGTGCCCACTCACCCAGATTTGAAAGCGCATATTATAAAATTGTGACAGGGCGAGCTCTCAGTCGTTTGATTTACTGCAATATATGTGCCTATGTTAATCATATTTACTGTCGGTCATGTTCTGTAACTTTCCCACCCGCCACGTAAGCCGAAAGTGCTAATGTGCTGCTTCCTGGACTCGGGAAGGCGCGCCGGCCCCGGATCGAATCCGCCCGGCGGATTACCGACGACGGTCGGTGTGCCGGCTAGCCTGGATGTGGTTTTTAGGCGGTTTTTCACATCCCCCTAGGTGAATACCGGGGTGGTCCCCACGTCCCGCCTCAGTTACATGGCTCGCAGACATCTGAACACTTTCGCATTATTCCATGGATTACACTAGTCACAGACAGTTGGGTACACTAATTCCGTCCCGGGGGGTATGGGGTGGCGGCAGGAAGGGCATCCGGCCACCCCTTAATCTAACATTACCAAATCCGATAACCATGCCGACCCTGCGACATTGCGGGACAAAGGCGCGAGCGAAAGAAGAAAGAATGTTCTGTAACTTTCCCAATGTCCTTTTGTCATGAAATGAAGCTATCAATTAGGCGATGAAACACCTGCAGAGAGAAGTACTCCGACGCCTTTACGGTCCAGGGACTGCAGAACGGCAGGTGAGCGTAACTTCCTGTCTGAGAAGAAACGGCAGTAGGCAGAAAATACCATACCGCATCAGACACCCAGTTCAAACAACAGACCAGCATTAACTTACATTATTCTCCATTTAGCCAAAGTTGCCATTCGTCACACCAAGTAGAAGTTCTACCTAAGTCCATCCTGTATGCTCCGCCAGTCACTCAACGACGACACCTTCCGTACACCACAGCATCACTCAAGTGAAGAAAGGTGCGTTAACCCTGTATACGGAACTCGAGAAAACGACGCTACCCCTAATGCACGGAGGTCGCTCGGAAATTCCCTCGCGTTCTATTGAACCGGTAAACGTCGGAATCGCCGTCTGAAATGGCGCGAAACCTCCGGCTCTAGTAAAACAGCTCCGTGACCGCCAGAACGTTACTTCAGGCCTCGTCGGTGAGGAGGAATTGACGAGAGCGGCGCCCAAATTGGGGCCGGCAGTACACGGTGTCCCCTTTGTATGTAAAGAGCGGGCGTGCCGGCCGGCTCACGAGCGGGCAGCCGCGAGCCGTGGCCCGCTGAGTGACAGCACTCGTCGAGCGACGCCGCCGCCTGTGCCGGGCTGCCGTGGCGCTGACGGTAATGACGTCATATCGAACGCGGCGCGCCGCCGTTTTGCTATAAATCTGCCGCAGCGCTGCAGCGTACGCCTCACCCGCGGCGTTCTGCCGCGGCTGAATATTGAACACGCCGCGCCGGCTACCGGCGTCCGTGATGCAGCGGCCGACCACACGGCCACCACAAACGACGCGCGTAATTTTTGTTTACTTAATGGTGCTGTTCCCGGGGCCTAGTGTTTCCTTTTACAGATTATATAAAAAGCTGTCTAGCTAGTAGCTCTTAAAATATGTGCTCAACGCGACGTTAAATTGTCGTCGTGACACGGTTCCTGGGCGCTACAGAAATTTTGCATGGTAATAGGAACACCTAAAGGATTACGACCCGTTTCCATCGCTTTTTTCTATTTTTTTTTTTTTACAACGCTGTATTGCGTCATCTGTCAATATGAGATGTGATTTACGGTCTGGGGGTGTACATTTTTTATTTATTTTTTCCCCAATATTTATCGCTTTCGGCTCTGGAATGCGGGCGTCGTATATGCCACTAGGAAAGCAACGATTGTGCTTAACGCTTTCCGAAGCGAAAGGCTGCAGCGTTATTCGAAGAACAGTGCAAGCACTCCACCTGATTGATATGGCCTCGAAGTAGAGTCGCGCTCTACCAAAACTACGGAACTACACAAATGACGTAGTTGTTGGTAGGGTTACTGGTAGTATTGGTAGCGTTACTAGAAAAAGAAACATAAATAGATGTGCGAGAGAAAAACTAGGATCCATAAATTTCTGTTAGTTTTTTGTTTGTTTTGTAAATAATTAGAACCGCACATCGTTCAGTGCCAGTCCATTGTGTATTTTACATCCTTACAAAATGTATATTCCACTTTCTAAGTAATAAAAATTAGTTGATCGTGTAACTTCAGAGCTTTTATGTAACCAAGCAATTACTTTTGATGCAACTACAATTTTAGGCACAAACATAGAAAAAATCTATAGAATTATTGCTGTTATTTTTTACTCAGAAGAATGTCCATCGTCGTCAGAGCCTTAAGTTTCACGTTGTTATTGATAAGAGTCCAAGTTGTTTATGAATTAATGAAATATGTATTATATAAGTTCGGCGAAGTGGTGAAGCGATATTTGGTATGTTTTTGTTTTGCGTTGTTTTTAATTTTACCTTTTTTCTAGGAAAGTGCTTTTCTTAGTGATATAAGATAAATCTATTTCACACTAGATACTACCATTTTTCGAATAAAAGCTGAATTAAACATTGACAGTTTCAATTCTGCTGCACAGACGTGTTCAAATTATTAGAATAAAGTCATTATTTTCCAAAACTTTACATTTATTACACATTTATATCCACATACAGATTATATTGGTACATTCAATACTTTGTATGCTTGCCTTATCCTGTTTGGCATAGTTTTATTAACTTACCACATGACATTTTAATATCATTGTCATGGTAACAGATTTCCTCCAGTTTCTCCATGAGATCTTGTTTCATGGTTATTGTAAATTTCCTTATCGTCTGTTCCACAACAGCCCATAAATTTTCAATTGGGTTCATATCAGGGCTATTCCCTGGCCAGGACAACACTTTCAGTTGCTTTTCTTCCAAGTACTTAGAAGCACTTTTGGATTTGTGGCAACGTGCCCCAACATGCATAAAAATTGCATCTTCATTGGGGAACCACTCATTTATTTGGGGGAAAAGTACCTTTCCAAGGATTTCTTTATATTGTTCTTGTCTCATTGTCCCTTCAACAATGTGTAATCTGCCAGGACCTTTCACGGACATCACACTCCAGACCATAACGCAAGTTGGGTGCTTCACACATTGCTGCATACACTGTTGTATTAGTTTTCACGCTTGACACGTGTAGAGATTGTTTCAATAAATACAAGAGTGAAAGCTTACTCTCTTTACTGGCACAGCCAGTTAATGTATAATTTAATTTTAATTAAAGGTGTTGTGTCTTTAAACACTGGGGTGACGTACGTCACGTCTAAGCTGTATTATACCTTTTGTTTCCGTTTAAATAAATTTCTGTTTTCTTAAAGGTGGCATGCATCACGCTTAGCCACGTTGTCTCTCTTGGTTCCGTTTAAGCAATTCGTATCTCACGTTTGGCTATATAGTATCTCTGATTCAGTTTAAATACAGTCTCATCTTTTTACAAGATGACATACGTCATGCTTTGATAAATATTGGAGTAGATCCCATTTTGTTTAAGGGACACACGTATCCGTCTGTGCTTTCGAATATTTGTGCACAGTAATCTTTGATGGATTTAGACCAACGATCTGGGTTAGTGTGAGTAATGTTTGTGTTAAAGAAATCTTTTAACGGTTTTACAAAAATCGTTTATACCGTGGTAAAATCATACAAAAGATTTAAAAAATTTTTGGAAGCTATTTATATAACAAAATTTTTTTATGTTGTTAATTGTTTGTTTGTACCAACACCTTACCACGCCCCTCAGCCGCTGCGCTGTCTTTCGGTTTTCCTCTTAAGAACCTCACGATATTTTCTTTAAAATGTGCAAAAAATAAAATAAATTCTTTTCAATTGGGCAGCCTCCATGCAACAGTACCATACAAGACTTCCTTTCCTCTACTGATGTGGATTAAGGTTGAGACGACAGGCTGAGGTAGGTACCAGAGCAGTTTGTCGCCAGCAACAGATCAGTTTCAGCTTCCCTTCAAGGCCGCTTGGCTCATACAGCCAACAGCGTCTAAAACACGTCAAGTAAAGCGCTAACTGTCGAATATAATCGTAAATATTGTGTCGACTGTATTAATGATGAGATACCGAATGACGAAGGGATACAAATAACCTACGTATTTGTTCTTTGATATTTGTGCATGATATCATCACTCCTGTGATTCAGTTGTACACTCTACCTTTCCACTTCAGTTATCATACATCAGTAAGTGTTCTAATTTTTCTCCTGTTAGCGCTCTGCAAAACAGATTGCGATCGTCTGCTACGCGTTAGATGGTCCCCTTTACGCAGAACCGATGGCAGAAAAGTAATAATTCTGAGAGATGTGGCGCACTGTATGGATACGGAATATGCTTATTATGGAGGTCTTCTGACTCGTTTGATGCGGCCCGCCACGAATTTCTCTCCTGCGCTAACCTCTTCATCTCAGAATAGCAACTGCAACGTACGTCCTCAATTATTTGCTGCATGTAATCCAATCTCTGTCTTCCTCTACCGTTCCCTCTAGTGCCATGGAAGTCATTCGCTGATGTCTTAACAGTTGTCCTATCATCCTGTCCCTTCTCCTTATCAGTGTTTTCCACATATTCCTTTCTGCTCCGATTCTGCGCAGAACTTCCTCATTCCTTATCTTATTAGTCCACCTAATTTTCCACATTCTTATGCCGCACCACATCTCAAATGCTTCGACCCTCTTCTTTTCCGGTTTTCCCGCAGTTACACAAACATACAAAACTGTGGTCCAAACGTACATTCACAGAAATTTCTTCTTCAAATTAAGGCCTATGTTTGATACTAGTAGACTTCTCTTGACCAGGAGTGCCCTTTTTGCCAGTTCTAATCTGCTCTTGATGTCCTCCTTACTCCGTCCATCATTGGCTACTTTGCTGCCTAGGTAGCAGCATTCCTGAACTTCAACTGATGGTCACGCTGTTCTCATTTCCGCTACTTCTCATTACTTTCGGCTCTCTTACATTTATTCTCAGTCAGTGTTCTGTGCTCATTAGACTGTTCATTCCATTCAGCAGATCATGTAAATCTTCTTCACATACACACAGGATGGCAGTGTCATCAGCAAATAGTATCACTGACATCCTTTCACCTGGAATTTTAATTCCACTCCGGAATCTTTTTTTTTATTTCTATCATTGCCTCTTTGGTATACAGATTGAACTGTAGGAGCGAAAGACTACCTCTCTGTCTTAATACCCATTTAAATCCGAGCACTTCGTCCTTGATCGTCCACTCTTATTACTCGTCTCTTCCTGTAACTTACCCCATATTTCTCAGAATTTCTAAAATCTGGCACCATTTTACTCTGTCAAACGCTTATTCCAGGTCTACTGAGATTTACTTGCACGATTTCAAGGGTGTTTCCTCTGGGGAGCCCATGATCATCTCTCTTCGTCATTTTATTCCAATAGGGTATAGAGATTCATCCTTAAAGATCATGACATCAATTGCGCATTAAAGATATTTTGTGTTCTTCTCTTGAGAGTTACCTTTAAGTAGCTTAAAACTGTAACATGTCTCTATATCATATTTCTAATACTTAAAGATGTACTGACATATTTCTTACTCGAAGGAGACTTTTGCGAACCACTTACAGTAATATCCATTTCGATCGGCAGTCATTCATGCTTCCATTCAAGGACCTTGTAGATTTAGCGTCGTAAAATAAAATTTCTTTAATAGGATTGTTTGTTGCAATGTTTCCCTCTTTCTGATTGTTCCACGTTGCTTTTTTAGCTTAATCTACGAGAGACAGCTACGTAGCACCGCAAAATGTATTTCGTCATGAATTAATGTACGGAAGATTTCAGGGTGCTCCATGCTCACAGTAACTGCCGCCTAACATATCCTCTCTACTCGATTGCTAGTAACATTATTTAATTCCTTTCCTTTGGTCCTTTTACTATCATTATAACGTTAGACTGAACTCCTTATTTCGCAGTCCACCCTCCGTCTCTCTCTCTCTCTCTCTCTCTCTGTCTGTCTTTCTCTCTGTACGTGTGCGTGTGTGCGCGTGCTTGTATGTCGGAAACAGGCCGGGTAATACAATACCGTCTGTGCATTCACAGCGTCCGGAATACTGCAAACGAATTTTGTCGTAGGTAAAACAAGGAAATCAAGTGCCTCTACGTACGCGCGCCAATTTTCGAACTGATGCAAAATACTGTTTCAGCGCTCAGATTATGCGATTTTACCTTGCTGTGCTGTCCGATTCAGAAAGAGGGAGCAAACGGGAGGGTGAGTGAGCGGAAAGCATACACAGACGAGGGCGGAGATACAGTAGATGTAGCACAGCCGTACGACGTTTTCTCCAGCCCAGGTTGAGAACACCGCCGTTAAGCAAGGCACTACAGTAAAATATCACTCGCGTAAACGCACCTTATGGAACACATCCGCTTAAACTGACAAATATGCCTCAGAGTTCGAAGACAATTGAAAGGGCCGGAAATGTGACGGCTGCACTTGTTTCCATGCATGTAAATTCTCAGCAAGAAAATGTACAGGCTTAAGATAAATTTATGTAGTGAAGTTGAGACCAAGGTGTAGGCAAATAGGTAGATAAAAGATTAAAGTAATTGAAGATGGCATTCTAACTCCGTAATGCATCAGACTGCGATAGAAGAGTGAAAAACATAATAAATACGAAGTAATGTTTTTAAAGGACTTACCGCCGGTACGCTATGTTCCGACACCATGTTTATCCCTTTTCCTTCATATCATTCCATAAACAGTGAAGCCTGACGTGGTGAGAGATGAGAGACGGCGGTCTTAATGTGGTTTATCAAATAAAAAACGTTTAAAACTAAAAACTTTCCCAAGACTGCAATTTTCCTATCACAATAAAAGTTCGATAACTTGTTTCGGTTGCTATCTGTAACCATCTTCAGATCGTCCGAAATACGAAAAGGAGGTGCATAAGCATTGGAAAGCATCGTTAGTTGTAGTCATGCAAAATGGCTCTGAGCGCTATGGGACTTAACATGTGAGGTCATCAGTCCCCTAGACTTAGAACTACTTAAACCTAACTAACCTACGGACATCACACACATCCATGCCCGAGGCAGGATTCGAACCTGCGACCGTAGAAGTCGCGCGGTTCCAGACTGAAGTGCCTAGAACCGCTCGGCCACCATGGCCGGCTGTAGTCATGCAACAACACGCATTCGTAAGTGCCAAAACAATAACAGAACGTAGTTGAAAACGACATCGCAAGCAAGCCAGCTCGTAGACGGTAATTTCGCAGGTTGACAGTCAAATAGGAAATTATCCAGTAGTATGAGCAACCATTGGATCAAAAGCTCATCTCAGTTTATTTCGTCTTGACGTGTCTTGTCAGACTGGTAGGGTGCAGCGTTATCATATTATCCTTCAATTTATACATATTTTATGAAGATCACTACGTTATACGTCACGCGGGATCATTCTTGTGTAAGCAAGGGTTCGCAATAGTTGACAGTTTATGGAATCGTTGCTTATACTGCTCTCGCGATAATACCTGCACGCAATGAGCTTTTGATCCAACTTCTACTCATGCAACTGGACAATTTGCTACATAAACGTCAACCTTCGAAATCACCGTCTACAACCTGGCTTGCTCACGGTGACAATTTCAATAACGTACTGCTATTGTTTTTATAATTACGAATGCATATTGTTGCATGACTACAGCTAACGATTCTTTCCAATGCTTATGCACCTCCGTTTCGTATTTAGGACGATCTGAAGACGGTTGCAGGTAGCAAAAGAAATTAGTTATCAACTTTAATTGTGACAGGAAAATTGCAATCTAGGCATTAAATGTTTTTACTTTAAAATTATTTTTATTTAATGCATTCCACAACCGCCAATAAGACAAGCACAGTAATATGTTGCACAAGCACTACATCGTCTCTACACTCAGCAATGATGAATCAAACAGAGAAGTATTGGGTGCACGACAATGTTCTTATGAGTCACGCACAATGAACAAAAATAAAGGAATTTTGTTCTTCCTGTTTACAGAATAGATTCAGTCGACATCAGAGTTGAGGACTTCGTCGCGTACCGTTGCAGTGAAATGGGCGAACTACCCCACCGCCATGCAGTATTTGTACCACGGGTGTTTGCGCAGCTGTTCTCTGCCACGAAGGAACGGGAAGTGTGCGGGGCCGTGTGCTAAGCTAGTGACACTTTGTCGGTAGGTACTTAACATTATGTCGACTTTCCTGGTAAACATGTATTCTTGTGTGTGCGCGGTAAACCCCATAATGTTAGACAACACGGCACTAAAAAAAGATGGGCGTTAAAGAACGGACAGTGAACTTTCAAATAGATTATTTTACGAACAAATTCGAGCCAAACTGTTATTTCAAGAACTGTTCGTTTTCTTTAAACGTTTACAGTTTAGTGATTCAAAAAAATCGAAGAAAAAGCGATAGTTTACTTCGATTTTTCAGAAGAGCCATCACAACTTCAATCCAAAGCTCCTGATTACACCTCCAAAATTTGCGTTTGCTTTCATCGCCTCAGTCAGTGGATTTTTTTCGTCTTCCGGATCATAATTACTTTCCAGTGTTTCAGATCATGTATCGACATCTTTGTATACTGGTGTGGAGTCGGAACATTTTCGAAAAAGTATTGAAAACCACTCACATTTATTGTTTACGTCATCATGTTTTTAGACTGAGAACAGTCAAGGAAATATTTATATAGTGTTCAGGTCCAGTCTGTGTAATAGCAATCACTCTACTCTTTGAGACATTATAGAAACAAAAAACATTGAGCTCTCGACGAAGGGACGGGTGCGAGCTATCTGACATTCCAGCCACCTAACACGGCTGCATTAAGTATACTATAATAATGACAGTCATAAGAGCAATGTGCACACGTGGATGAAGTTCGCGGAAGTGGAAACCGACATTAAAGACCAACAACAGAGTGAGAGACCATCTACTGAGACCACTCACACCAATCGTCCGGAAAAGGTGGAATTGATTTCAACGAGCAGACGTGTCACAAACTTCACAGCCTGTGAGCCTGCTGCACGGTTCAGCTGACGGCGTAAGGTCTGGAGTCTGCAGAGCGGGCCGGCCGAAGTGGCCGTGCGGTTAAAGGCTCTGCAGCTGGAACCGCAAGACCGCTACGGTCGCAGGTTCGAATCCTGATTCGGGCATGGATGTTTGTGATGTCCTTAGGTTAGTTAGGTTTAACTAGTTCTAAGTTCTAGGGGACTAATGACCTCAGCAGTTGAGTCCCATAGTGCTCAGAGCCATTTGAGCCATTTTTTCTGCAGAGCGGGTACTTCAGCAATAGACACTCTGATGTGATTGAAGCGTTTGAAACTAACGAAAGCACTTTATCCTACGATTTCAATTTACGACTTAAAACAAGGGGATGTCATTTAGATCCGGAAACGAAGTCCCATTCTATGGAAAGGCATCTTCTCTAGGATCTAACATTTTCTATAGCCAGTGATATGAAAATACAGAATCTCCTCAGTGTATGAAAAGAGCGTCGTTTTCCTTAAGTTCCTGGAGCACGGCCGTTCCGCAAACATAGGACGAAACACTGACACACTTAAGAAGTTTAGAAAACTGTTTACGCGAATCCAGAAAAACTTCAGCAAAGGATGCAGGAACCGAACAGCCCAAGTAGGATGGTGGGCCTGACGGTAAATTAAAATAAAATCAAAATAACGTAAAGTTAGTATTGTGATAGAAAAAGAGTAAATGTTAGTGGTGAAATGAACACTTAAGAAAATAAACAAGAGGATACAAATCGCTTGGATTTCATTTGGAAAAAAAAAAATGCTGTATTCGGAAGACAATTCCAAATTCGCCTTAAACAGAAAGTCCATAACCAGTGAACATTGTAAGGACTAACTTACTGAAGCGAAACATGGACGTTAAATGCACAAGCAATTAAAAATTGAGCTGTCTGACGACTGACGAATGGGTGCCCGTTGTGCATAATCAGAAGGGACATAAAAGAGGAGAGTTAAGGTCACAAAGTGACCGTTACAAAGCTGAAATGGATTGTGATTAGTACCTCTCTGCAGGAAACGAAGGGTCTCAATAGAAAAGAGTGCTATATTCATTTATCAGTCGCCATCAAATTGCGAACTAATAACGTATGTGGTACTGCGTAAGACTCCGTCTTATAGCCATTACTTTTTCTCGTCTATACTAATGACCTTTCATTAGTAACATCACCAGAGGCCAAGATTTTTTTTCTGCAGGTATTACAAACACTGCCGCAAATATCCAGTCAAGTGTAGTTCTAGAAAGAGCGGTTAATGCAATTATAACAGACATTAATAAATCTTTCCAAGCCAATGCTTCCTCACTAAACTTTAAGACTACGGGATGATGATGGCATTGAAACAGAGGATGACACGCGTAAAGCTGAAATACTAAACACCTTTTTCCAAAGCTGTTTCACAGAGGAAGACCGCACTGCAGTTCCTTCTCTAAATCCTCGCACAAACGAAAAAATGGCTGACATCGAAATAAGTGTCCAAGGAATAGAAAAGCAACTGGAATCACTCAATAGAGGAAAGTCCACTGGACCTGACGGGATACCAATTCGATTCTACACAGAGTACGCGAAAGAACTTGCCCCCCTTCTAACAGCCGTGTACCGCAAGTCTCTAGAGGAACGGAGGGTTCCAAATGATTGGAAAAGAGCACAGATAGTCCCAGTCTTCAAGAAGGGTCGTCGAGAAGATGCGCAAAACTATAGACCTATATCTCTTACGTCGATCTCTTGTAGAATTTTAGAACATGTTTTTTGCTCGCGTATCATGTCATTTCTGGAAACCCAGAATCTACTATGTAGGAATCAACATGGATTCCGGAAACAGCGATCGTGTGAGACCCAACTCGCCTTATTTGTTCATGAGACCCAGACAATATTAGATACAGGCTCCCAGGCAGATGCTATTTTTCTTGACTTCCGGAAGGCGTTCGATACAGTTCCGCACTGTCGCCTGATAAACAAAGTAAGAGCCTACGGAATATCAGACCAGCTGTGTGGCTGGATTGAAGAGTTTTTAGCAAACAGAACACAGCATGTTGTTATCAATGGAGAGACGTCTACAGACGTTAAAGTAACCTCTGGCGTGCCACAGGGGAGTGTTATGGGACCATTGCTTTTCACAATATATATAAATGACTTAGTAGATAGTGTCGGAAGTTCCATGCGGCTTTTCGCGGATGATGCTGTAGTATACAGAGAAGTTGCTGCATTAGAAAATTGTAGCGAAATACAGGAAGATCTGCAGCGGATAGGCACTTGGTGCAGGGAGTGGCAACTGACCCTTAACATAGACAAATGTAATGTATTGCGAATACATAGAAAGAAGGATCCTTTATTGTATGATTATATGATAGCGGAACAAACACTGGTAGCAGTTACTTCTGTAAAATATCTGGGAGTATGCGTACGGAACGATTTGAAGTGGAATGATCATATAAAATTAATTGTTGGTAAGGCGGGTACCAGGTTGAGATTCATTGGGAGAGTGCTTAGAAAATGTAGTCCATCAACAAAGGAGGTGGCTTACAAAACACTCGTTCGACCTATACTTGAGTATTGCTCATCAGTGTGGGATCCGTACCAGGTCGGGTTGACGGAGGAGATAGAGAAGATCCAAAGAAGAGCGGCGCGTTTCGTCACTGGGTTATTTGGTAACCGTGATAGCGTTACGGAGATGTTTAACAAACTCAAGTGGCAGACTCTGCAAGAGAGGCGCTCTGCATCGCGGTGTAGCTTGCTGTCCAGGTTTCGAGAGGGTGCGTTTCTGGATGAGGTATCGAATATATTGCTTCCCCCTACTTATACTTCCCGAAGAGATCACGAATGTAAAATTAGAGAGATTAGAGCACGCACGGAGGCTTTCAGACAGTCGTTCTTCCCGCGAACCATACGCGACTGGAACAGGAAAGGGAGGTAATGACAGTGGCACGTAAAGTGCCCTGCGCCACACACCGTTGGGTGGCTTGCGGAGTATTAATGTAGATGTAGATGTAGATCTGCAATTCAGAAATTGTAAAACATTTCCTCTCAGTATGTCTAAAATAAATAGAAAATTTTGACAGCGTTTAATTCTTGAATTCACTTGGCAAGAATATAGAACAGAGATGCTGAAGCGGCTGAATTGATCTTTATTTGCAATACAGATATTGTCAGATGGAGGAGATAAAAAGATAAAAAAGCTATCATATTTCGCTTACTTTAACTCATAATGCCATAGACGATCATTCTTTGGAGTGACTCGTAATTCCAAGCTAAGTTTTTCCGCGTCGAAAAGTGTGTAAAGTCAATTATTTATCGTGTGAACTCAAGAACGTCCTGCAGCGGTCTGTCAAGAAACTAAGAATATTCACTACTGATTTATGTTTGTATTCCATAAAGAAGTTTATCTCAAATAATACATTCTTTTTTTACATCAACAGCTCGTCCCTTGAATCAATACTAGAAATAAGAATAACCTAAATAAAAGTTTAAAATCACTTACTTTGGTGTAGAGGAGTGTCCACTATTCAGGAATTTCACTATTCAGGAACACATATATTTACTAAGTTTCCAGAGGCCATTAAAAGTTTATCTACCAATAAAGCTCAGTTCAAGAGGAGTTTAAAGGATTTATTGATGGCTAACTCCTTCTACTCCACTGAAGAATTTGTTGGTAGAACCGGACGAGATATACAGGGTGTATCAAACAGAATCGTTCAATTAACAAAAAAACTATATAACTATTATGTTATCTGAGATATTTGTGTGAACAACGCACCGCTCGAAAGAGTAAACTTTCGAGTTTTACGTGATTACCGTTAGGTAGGAGCAGTATGCGCCCATTTCAGTTCTAGTACAACTGGTGTCGGGATAACAGAAAGCGTTTTGTGTTCTACGTTTTGCGCAGTGCGGGTCAGTAATAACTGTTCAGCGTCACTTTCCTACTAGGTATGGTGTGGATCCTCCTACAGCACAGAGCATTACATGAAAGCATGAACAATTACGAGAAACAGTCTGTTTGTGTAAAGGCAAATCGCTGAGCTTTCCCCGAGTATCTGACACAAATGTCGAACGCATACGCCTTAGTTTCACAAGGAATCCGCAGAAATCCGTTCGCTGTGCAGTTCGACAGCTCAACATGACCCCGATGTCCGTCTGGCGCTGTTGCATCGACGTTTACACATGAAAACATAAAAAATTCAGCTACTGAAAGCTCTTCGTGAAGGTGACAAACAACAACGTGTAGAGTTCTGTAATTTCGTTGTTGGCAAAATGGAGGATGACAGTTTCTTGCACGCTTAGTGTTGAGTGACGAGGCACCATTCCATTTAAATGCGAAGGTGAACTGTCATATGTTAGAATATGGGGTACGGAACAACCAAACGAAGTTGTACAACATGAGACGGACTCTCGAAAATTTAAAGTGCCTTGTGCACTTTCACAGGAAAAAGTGTATAGTTCATTTTTCTTTCCCGAGAACACTGTTACAGGAAGCACATATATCGATATGCTTCAGAACTTTCTTTTCCCACAGTTGGAGACTGATTCGAACGACTTTACTTACCAACAGAATGGGGCACCGCTACACTGGCATCTGGAAGGGAGGAATTTTTTAAATCAGAGGATTACTGAACGATGGATCGGTCGCACTGGACTACATGATCCAGCCTTACATTATTGGCCTCCAAGGTCACTGGACCTGACATTATATGATTATTTCTTGTAGGGGTTTAGAAAAGACTCTGTTTATGTGCCTCCGTTACCAAAAACAATGAATGAACTGAGACATCGCATAACATCAGCTGTGGAAGCTGTAACTCAAGATATGCTCGCTGCAGTGTGTGAACAATTTGAATACCGCATTGACATATGCTGTGCAGCTCAAGGGGGGCATATTGAATCCTATGAAAAGGTATGAAAAAAAAGATTTTTGAATTTCCTGTCGTCAACAAACAAAATTCACTGTATATATTTATTAGCTTCAGGAATACAGACATGCCAAGTCGGATGATTCTTTTTGATACACCCTGTATAACAAACAATGCGAGCTTTCTATTTGATTATGGGTGATTAGAATAGCCTGATAATTATCTTACAGATGTGAATTTATATAGATTTACATGTTTGTGACAAGTTTGCTATTACCTCTTCAATTAAAATATGTTTCAGAGTTTGACTAATTCCATATTCATGAGAGTCGTTTCACTTAGGATCTGTGGAAGGAACATTAGAGTATGTCTTTTTTGTAGTCTTTTCTTATGACATCTACATCATTGGCGATCTCCTCACTACGTGTCCGTGAAATAAACAGCTTATCTAATATAATATAATGGAATCTAATTATGAGGAGGAGTCAAAAAAATTAAAACCTTACATTTTTTTAAAATTTTTACTTGACATAAGTGGAACATTAGTGTATCATTTTGTCGACGCTCCCTCAGGCACGTAGAAAATGCGCTGATTACTCTGAAAAAATACTCTTTTGATCGTGTGCGCAGCCACTCGTGCACCGCCTGCTGCATACCTTCATCCAAACGAAATTTCTTTCCTCCCGTCGCTTCTTATAGTGGCTCAAACATGTGGTAATCACTCGGTGCGAAGTCTGGTGAGTATGGCGGATATGGTAGAGTATCAGACTGGAGGTCGTCGGTGGTTCCAAGTGTTGTGCGGGCTGTATGAGGTCGAGCATTTTCATGTTGCCCAATTACACCTGCAATCAGAAGACCATGCCGCTTTTATCTTATTGCAGGCCAGAGATCATTTTTTTAACGTACTGAAATATGACACACTGGTCATGGTGCTTCCTCTAGTCGTGTAATGTTCAAAGACTATGCTTCGTTCACATCAAAAGAGTCAGCAACATCTTCCTTGCAGATGGCTGCGTCCGGAAGTTTCTGGGTTTTGGTGATGAGAAATGGCGCCATTCCTTGTTTGTTCTCTTTGTTTGGGGTTGGTGGTAGTGTACCCAGGCTTCGTTTCCTGTAACGATTCTCACGAAGAAGCCATCGCCTTCTGCTTCAGAGTAGCGCAAAAGTTCTTCACACGTGTCAACACATCACTGTTTCAGTTCTAGAGTAAGCTAACGTGCTGCCGTGGCACCCATCTTACAAACAGTTTAGTTTTTTTAAACTTAAGCACTTTGTGAATGATGTACTCAGCCGTGACTAACGTTCACATGTGAAGCTGTTTCGTCCACCGCCACAAGGCTTCAGCTACTACAGTAGACTCTGGATTAAAGAAGGGTGTAAGGCAGGAATGTAGCCTTCGCTTCCACTGTTTAGTTTATACATCGAAGAAGCAATGACTTAAGTAAAAGAAAGGTTCAATAGTGGAATTAAAGTTCAAGGTGAAAGGATATCAATGACAAGATTCCCTGATGACATTGCTATCCTCAGTGAAAGTGGAAAAGAATTACAGAATCTGTTGAATGAAGTGAACAGTCTAATGAGTACAGAATATGGATTGAGAGTAAAACGAAGAAATGAGAACAAGGAGAAACTTAACATCAGAAATGTGGACCATGAAGTAAACGAAATGAAGGAACTCTGATACCTAGCCAACAAAATAACCCATGACAGATGGAGCAAGGAGGACATAAAAAGCGGACTAGCACTGGCAAAAAAAAGGATGGTATCAAATATAGGCCTTAAATTGAGGAAAAAATTTCTGAAAATGTATGTTGGAGCACAGAGTTTTGTGGTAGTGAAAGATGGACTGTGGGAAAATTGGAACGGATGAGAATCCAAGCATTTGAGATGTGGTGCTAGAGAGGAATGTTGAAAATTAGGTGGACTGATAAGGTAAGAAATGAGGGGATTCTGCGCAGAATCGGAGAGGAAAGAATGCGCGGAAAACAACCACAAGAAGAAGGGACAGGATGATAGATGATGATGTCCCATACTCCGTGACGAAGCGTAGGGAAACGATGCGGGATACCCGCACCGCCGTATTAGGCAAGGTCCTAGTGGAGGTGGTTTGCCATTGCCTTCCTCCGACCGTAATGGGGATGAATGATGATGATGAAGAGGACACAACAACACCCAATCATCTCGAGGCAGGAAAAATCCCTGACCCCGCCGGGAATCGAACCCGGGACCCCGTGCTCGGGAAGCGAGAACGCTACCGCGAGACCACGAGCAGCGGACCAAGAATGATAGGACATCTGTTAAGTCGCCAGGGAATAACTTCCATGATACTACAGGAAGGTGTAGAGACTAGTGAGTCAAAGATGAGAAAAAAAAGACTGGTGTTACAACATGGTGTGCATGAAAGGGGCATCTGTCACAGAAGTGACGCCATTTTAGCACTTTCTACTCCACTCACACACTTGTTGCAGTGATAGACACGCATCCCCATGCTAGACCTGTATTCGCAGATGGGTTTCGTACTTTCACTGATCAGAAAAAGCTTGACAGAACGCTATTCTTCCTTGGTGCATGTAGCAAGCGGGACAACCGTTTTGAACTAGTATTATGGCGGCTTTTAACTTGTCTATAGTGTGGTGCTGCCTGCAGGGCATTCCATACATCATGGGTAACAGTCCTACCAACTTGCAGAACAAAGGCGCAAAATGTAAATTTTTAATCAAACTTTTAAGTCTTTCATTTTGACTGACTTTCGTATTAACCGAGGCGAAACGATGGGAGATGAACAAGGAGATTCTGTGTTAGATTCCTATTGTTAAGAAAAGACACTGAGAAATATGTAATGGGAGCTGGTTGTTGACATAATGAATCAAGGACGACAAATCTTAAATGCGAAAAACTGAAGATCGTGATGTATGGAGCAGCCCGGAAAAGCCCTATGTCCTGCAGTCGATGATAAACTGCAGACGATGATTACGATGCACTGGTGGCGGTAATCATGATGGAATCATTTGCTGATGGTCATCAAGGGCAGGTCGCTGTCACCATTTGACCTTGTTGGTGCGTAATTACGTACGACCTGAGGCTCGCATAAACACTGGCTACTGGTCCGTAATGAAAGCGCTGCGACTGCGCAGCGCCGCCTCCCGCAGGCCCGGCGCCCGGCTTAATTGAGCGGTCGCGTGGGGCGCCTGTGTGGCGGATGCGGCCCGTGGAGTGTGTTCGGCAGCGGGTTTCGGATTTCAGAGGCGGCCTAACCGGCCCGACGGGCACGCGAGTTCCATTCTCAAGTAAACACAGGCCGCGCCGCCCATTCAGTGGCGCGCGCTCCGATACCATCGGGCGTGCACTCCACAGTCCACAGTCCGGTCCCTCTGTACCCTCAAGTGCAGCTCCCGCGGCAAGGACGACCGGCGCACTGGCAGCCGCCGCTGACTGCCTACGCGTTTGTTTCGTTACAGAGTGTTCGTACGTAGACAAAGGGAACAGCAAACTACTTCTCTCGTTCGGAAAGAGAAGCTATCGGCCGGAAGCCCGATGGAACGGAAGTGATGTCACTGAACGAGCGCGTGTGCGCGGACGACGGAAGTAACGTCCGTGCGGACGCGCACGAGTGCCCAGATTAGGGTTCAAATGGCTCTGAGCACTATGGGACTCAACTTCTGAGGTCATCAATCCGCTAACCTAACTAACCTAAGGACATCACACACATCCATGCCCGAGGCAGGATTCGAACCTGCGGTCGTAGCGGTCGCGCGGTTCCAGACTGTAACGCCTAGAACCGCTCCGCCACCCCGGCCGGCCCAGATTAGGGGTTCTGTCATGTTGGAAGTAGGGTTGCCAACTCTCTCGTATTATGCGGGAGCCGGCCGGTGTGGCCGTACGGTTCTAAGCGCGTCAGTTTGTTTTCCAAATCTCGTTTCTGGATGATCGTTACGTCAATTAATTGATATGGCGAAATAATATCGATCCAGTGACTTCATCTATGTGCAGTGAATACAAAACAATGCTTAACACAGTATCACGCCGCGAGTCACATTGCCATTTTCTTGTTATTTCTTGTTACAATGCGGTCGTATTATTTTTGTTCCGCCTAATCGGAGTAATGCGACGTGGATGAACTCAGAACTCCACCTAAAAAGGAAAATACTGAATGGAACAAAAATGAATTAAGGTGTTCAAAAGACAGATTTAGAGTCACTATTTGACATCTGTCACCTAAACACTGTCAGTGTTGCACACATTAACGTGAATCAAATTTTAGGCGCTCACAAGACGTTTTAGCCTTCGTAGCTGAGTAGGTGAACGCCAGTAACTGCCACGCGGCACCTTTCAAACGGCTTTCTGCAGTTGAGCACCGACTAACAGAGAAACTCGAAAACTCTGACTTTTGAAGAAATGAATTGAGAAAGAGTAAACATTGCCCAAAACCAAAAACGTATAAGCTCAGTAAATTTAAAGGAAAGTTTGGCTAGTCTGCGAAGAAAACAAATATATCCTAATTCCGATTACTACTATAAGGAAATAACGTTTTCTACTTTCCAACAACAGCATTCGACTTAGCAGAGCAGTTTTAAAAACCTGCATTGGCGATAATTTTCCGGAGTATTTCTAGATATGTACTGACGGTTCTAAAACCACACGTAATGGCAGAGTGGCTTACGCCTTCCTGTGTCGCAGTACAGATTGTATTCGCTTACCCGTGAGACTTCTAGTGTTTATGCAGGAGTCACAACTATACCTGCTGCTTTATATTACTTGAGGAAGCTCGCACTAAAAGGATTTTGACTTTCGCGGATTCTAGAAACTTACGCCAAGATATGCAGATACCAGCCCTTCTCAACAAAACTGATCCTCTGATAATTTCACTATGTGAAGCACAAATGAAACGAAAAACTTGGAAAGGTGGTAAAATGTATGTGGATCAAGGGATACACTACCATTAAATGTAATGAAATAGTCACTGACTCGGAACACCCACACTCATAACGGCACAATTAAAACCATCTCGTTACCAGCATCAGACCTACAGGCTACACTATAAAATAAATGGGAAGACGAATATCAATTATCGACATGCAGTAAAGGCAAATATTACCGCAAAATACAGCGAAACGACCCCTCGAACTCCTGGTTCAACACAATTAAAGAAAATATAATGTTTGTAAGTTCCTTACTTCACGCAAGATTCAATAATGAATCACATTCCTATGAACATCGCCGACTACACGTTAGAGGTTATCCTGATTGCGAATGTTATGGAGTAACAATAGGAAATGAAAGTAACATTTTTATTTCAAATGTAAACCGCATGCAAACCACTACCAACTGATATAGTAGCTGTCCTTCATCAAAACAATGTCTTACTTTTAAAACTAATAATGAAAATTTAAAAATAAATGTAACATTACGATGAAAACCTTAGAAAATACTTGTATTCCTAACAATCTCTCGGCGTGTGGCGATCTGCAGTAGTGTGGACTCAAACTTTGAAACGCCACGTCCGCTAGCAAAGCATTTACTAGGTACAGACAACCAGGCTGTCTTGCCATCTTCGGATCTGCAATATGACAGAACCGAAATTGACAGAACAAACAGTTAACTAGCCTGATATAACACTGTACACACACATTTTCATTTACCACAATATATGGAACAACAATATACGTTATGCTTTATAGCATTACATCACCATTTTCATCAGTACCGTTATTGGTGCTACACCACGTATACACACGTCAGTGTCGTGAAATTCACCAGAATTCGGTGGGTCAAAAATAAAAGAAATACTGCTTACAAACATGAAACTAATACGCCGACTTGGAAAGCTCACACACATCAACAGCTGGCAACTAACTGAGAATCAGCGTAAACATTCTGCTACGTAAGCCCATCATATGGCACTGTGGTGGTATCACTCGATAATATCCTCTTCAATTGGACAAAAACATAGATTTATTATTCCAAATAATTGCTTTATGTTAAATAAAATTCAATTGTTATTTACAACATATATAAGCCAAGTCAGAGAACACAACAGTTTTGAGATCAGCGATGCATGGTTTGCACTTTAATGCTACCTGCACCTCAGGTGTGGTTGACGTATAAAAATAGTAACTGTGTAATATGCGTAAAACTACCGATTACGTATCTATACTCCATAAGCCAGTATATAATGTCAGGTGGAGGGTAAATTGTGTACGACTGTTGCTTTTTCCTTTCCCCTTTCAGTCAAGGATTTTTTGTTGTATAAATGTTTCTAAATCACATAAAACATCTTCAGTGTCGAAGTTTTGCCCATCTGGATTAAAGCGAATATACACACATTTTTTCTTGGTTTCTATGAATGTTTGTCTTTCAGTTTCTTTTTCTTCATTCCGATCTTTGTGGCCATTTTCACCACATTCAACAGCAATTCTATATTTTTTAAAATACAAGTCGATCCTGTATGATTCAACAGTATACTGTAGTTCAAGATTTTCATTTGGAAAACGTTCGTTCAATGATTTCGCCAATGCATTTTTGTTCTTTAGTTCTTTCCGGCAAATCTATATTTAACTGGAAAGGATTTTTAATCTGCTGTACAACTTTTCGTGGAGATACTGTTCTATGTTTCAGTAATAAAGATATCAGTCCTCTTTTATTGATGAATTTTGTCAATTTATTTATTCCTCTTAAGTTCATATTCTTAGAAATAATGAGGGTTTTTAATGCCCTTTTATTTTTTCCATTAACATTCTTTGTAACTGCTTGTGTAGGTCGTTTATAACGTAGTATTTCCGCAACATCGTTTCCTTTAAACCATACATTATTTGTTTATCAAAACTGTCAAAAGCCGTTTGCCACCATACTTGTGATACATCTTCATTCTCTCTGACTGAAATATTTTATCACTCTCCTCTTATAAGAAGTACACACATCGCACTACTATATAGAACTGTAGATGTAATCTTTCATTTTTTTTATTTTAAATTTTATATTAGTTGTTTTGTTCCCCTGGGATCGACATTTTCTTTTATTCATTAATAATGTTCACGTTTTTTTACAATAATTTACTGTTACATACGTTGGGGAGTTAACTGACCTTCCAGAGGCTAGTTCCATATTCAGAAAATTTTACATCATCATGCAACGTCTTAATCATACACAGCTGATGTTCCAGAGACATATTGAGTCTTATTTGTATCTATAATTATGGAAGTTGGAACATTAAATTAAATTCTTTACCTTCGCTGAATTTCGAACCCAGGTCTTCTGCTTGGGGTACTAACGGGGTAGCTGTTACTCCACAACCGCAATGGCGGGCCACCCCTCTATGTACAACACTAACAGGTGTCTATCCTCGATTTAAACTTACAATTCTACCCTCACCCCACTGCAATTCTCCTCCTAAATTCGCATCAGTATTTCCGACGCTTTCCGATATTGCAATAGCACCTTAGCAGTGAGCGAAATGGGTTTAAGTCATCTAGAGATCAGTTCATATGCTGCAGTAAAAAAACCTATCCGTACATCGTTCTTTTTCGATAATAAAATTAAACAAGGCCCTACAATAAGTGTAAAGTTCCTCCATTTATCTGTGCGCAAATAAATCAGATGTATCAAGTGTTAATTTTAATCGTGACATAGATACTAATAATCTTTGACATCGAAGTTGTCTTGAATATAATAAAGTTTTGCCTTCGTGCCTGCTGCTGTCAGGTATACATACAGAACCTAAATCAAATGTCTTCTGATTTTGGACAGTGCAACGTTTAAAAAAAGACTGTATAAGAAAATAAGAAATTGTGTTACTTTATAAAAAAAATTCAAAGATATCTTCAAAATTATTGTGTTCACTCAACTGGCTTACAAATGTTGTGAATTTCATTTAACATAAAATAGTTATATGGAATGATATATTCATGTTTGTATCTTCCACTGGAAGATTCAAATGGTTCAAATGGCTCTGAGCACTATGGGACTTAACATCTATGGTCATCAGTCCCCTAGAACTTAGAACTACTTAAACCTAACTAACCTAAGAACGTCACGCAACACCCAGTCATCACGAGGCAGAGAAAATCCATGACCCCGCCGGGAATCGAACCCGGGAACCCCACTGTAAGACCATATTATCGAGCCCCACCAGCACAGTTAGGATGTTTACAACTGACTCTGTTAGTTGTCAGCTGTTGATGTATGTGAGCACTCGTAGTCGGCTCATCAGTAGCATGTTTGTGTATAATATTTCTTTTCCGTTTGGCGTGCAGATATCAAGCGAATTTCGCGATACTGATATTTTGTGTAGTGTTGTCTGCAGTACTGATGAAAAGAAGACGCAATGTTAAAACCATAAGGCATATCGTTGTTCCATATATATTCTCGGAATGGAAGTATGTGTGTAGAGTGCTATATCACGTTGGTTAACTGTTTGTCCTGTCAGTTTCGGTTCTGTTCAAAAAATGTTCAAATGTATGTGAAATCTTATGGGACTTAACTGCTAAGGTCATCAGTCCCTAAGCTTACACACTACTTAACCTAAATTATCCTAAGGACAAACACACACACCCATGCCGAGAGAGGACTCGAACCTCCGCCCGGTCGATTCTGTCCTACTGCAGATACGAAGATGACAACACAGCCTTGCCGAAACTGGTAGTCTGACTGTAATAAAAGCTTTCCTAGTGATCGCAGTGTTTGAAACTTTCGTCAGAGTCCATCTTAGAGATTTCATAAAACAGTGAGAAGTAGCTGTATTGCCTTCAGATCAAAAGTCTAAATGAAAAATAAATGTGAAGAGTAATGATCCTAGTGACGCCATTTGCCATAAGATGACACAGTGGTCCATCAGCACTGCGCGTACCTCTGGGCCTGGTCGCAGGGTGTTACACAGTTATTGTAAACAAAGTCTTTAAATGTATTTTTATTCATGCAACGGCTACTAATCGTAATGACTGCTATAGTTTATTTAAATTTGCAAAATTTGCAAAATTGCAAATAATTTGAGCTCTGGGAATCCGGCATAGAGTCAAATTTTGAAGAAGGGCAGTACTACTATAACTAACCAGACTACGTACTACGAGGTGGGGTTCCATATTGATTTACACTTCATTCGTGCTACGCCATTTGACTCATCATTACAGTTGCAAGTATGTTGTCCTTTGGTATAACCGTAGGTGGCATGACAGTCACTAGATGTCTAACCCTGCATGGTACAGCCAGTTTCCCCGTTACGTGAGCGGACAATGTCGAGTGTGATTACCAAGGACAGCGCTGAAACGAGGTTGTAGACATTGCGGTTATTCACAGGTGATTGGTGGCCGTGTGTGCAGAATGCGCACCGGCACGAAAAGTGCTGTTGCAACACGACAACTCAGGTCCCCATACGAGTCTGAAAACCACGGCTGCCATCGCTGACGTGGGGCACCATGTTCTGCCGCACTCACCTTATTCTCCATTCTCCTCACTGCCCACCCCCCTCCCCTCCCTGATTACCACCTCTTCAGGACTATAAAGAAATCTCCGCTCGGATATCATTTCGCAGACTTCCAGGAATTGCGAGCAGCAGTCCTGTGATGAATGCGTTGGATTCCAAAGATGTGGTTCGAGGAAGGCCTACAGAAAAAGCCGGGTCAGGAGAATAGGGTGGGTGAGGCAGTACCTGGAACCGTATTTCAGCGATGGCAGCCGTCGTTTTCCAACTCGTGTAGGGACGAGCGTTATCGTGTTACGAGAGCACTTTTCGTGATGGCGCGCACTCTCCATACTCTGCCAACGATCGCCTGTGAACATCCACAGTATTTAAACCCTCCTACATAGAAACCACGGCGTCCGGCGCTTTACCACACTCCATGTTGTACGCTCACGTAATGACAGCAGTTGGGAAAAGGGATCGTATTGTACAGGGATTACACGTCTAGTGATAGTCCTTCCACCTACCGTTACACTAAAGCACTAAATACTTGCAACTGCAACGACGACTCGAATGACGTACTATGAATGATGGGGGAAAAGTGTAAATCAGTATGAAGCGCCTCTTCCATTAATATGAAACTACTAATGATTAGGAAAAAGCTATAGAAATCAGAGCATGGTGCCCAATTTTATCTCATTCGTTGCAACCGTTTCTTTGACCGTTGATTTACGTTTTCCTGTCTTCTTGAACCAAGTGATGTGACTTAACGTCGGCTGCCTTCAACTTATGTATTACTGGCTCGCTACAGGGTAACATACAGCTCTAGGAAAAACAAAATATTCGAAATAAGTGGGCAGTATACTTCGCATTCGCCTGACTGTTTAGTTTCTTTGTAATGTGCTTCAATTTAGCTCCACGTTGTGGAGACATGGATGTCTGCACTGCAAGGTAGGTGAGAAAATGGAGAACTTCCTAAGACACGGGAAAAATAAAAATCAGAAGTAGAGGAAAATGGCGACGTTAATTTGGTTGTGTGCAAAGAAATCAAACTACATTGTTTTATCAATTGCGCATAAACGAGAAATATTTTCAGGACGGAAGAAAGCTCAAAGTGGCTCACCGAAATTTTTAGACTTCCAAAAGGTATGCACTAAGGAAGCGGAAGCACTATTTAAATATAACAGCAAATTTTGCTTAATAACATTAAAGAACACAAATTGTTATGATACGGCTGTCTAATGAGAATGCAGAATGCAACACCTTATATCACTAATCAACACGAATTTTAAGTCTGTGCCCTCCTAGTGCGAAAAGTGTGAGGAAAAGATACGATTTCTCGAGCAGAAGAATGAATACAAGAACACACATGCAGGAATGAAGTTCATGCATCCATCCGTTCAGACATATTTTATGTCTCCCAGGATGCCATTGACGAGATGAAGCGAGTGTTGGGACGGTTTCTTGAACACAGATATGCTCAGTTTCCTTCCTCTTCATTAACCACATCGAATACGTATTCTGTTTCTAAGGGTTTTGGAGGTCAATAAGAGTCCTAATATTAGTTTGTCGTTTATAGGAGACAAAACCTCATAATATGATCGATCAGAAGAGATGCAGGAAGCAAATGAGCCTGGGCTTGTTTTATTACAAATGCAGTCATAACGTCTGAGACACTGTTTAAGAAAGCCCTGTCTGGAACATATTTGGAGGTTTTGTTAGTTTGTATACTTGAACAGGCAAAATGTGTTAGGAGAAAGTGGTGCTGAAGATTGGCATTCAAAATCATGGGAGTAGACGAAACATGATATGGTGTTGATAACCTAGGCGAGAAAATATTGAAACTTTTAGCAAAAGATGGGACATAGAGGATATACCTTAAAAATTCGTCACTCTTTGGACTTGCAACAGAAGAGGAAAAACTAAACATTTACGACATGCAACACCGATCACTGAAGATAATGTTGGCTGAGGAATGCAGAGAAGAAACGATCTAGCAAACACAAATGTAGACCCAACTCAAAAAATCCACAGAATGTTAGTAAAGAAGAAATCAATTGCACTGGAGGGTCTCATTAACGGTAGGTTGGAGTTTAATGTCTACTGGTCAACAGCGTCATTGGACTGAGTGGTTTGAGTGAGTCAGCGTAAGCTGGCCTCTG
The DNA here is from genome assembly GCF_021461395.2 of Schistocerca americana. NCBI lineage: Eukaryota > Metazoa > Arthropoda > Insecta > Orthoptera > Acrididae > Schistocerca > Schistocerca americana. Next base: position 605,124,208 of record NC_060120.1, read on the forward strand.
ACAGTTGCAGTGGGGGCTGGGCATACCAGCTTCACGGGTCTACCTCAATCAACAACGTAACGCGATTTTATAAACGTCTCTATGGCAACGCCTCATGTTGTCACAGCTCTGTAGACGGCTGTTTTCGTCCGCAGTTGTTAACGCTTCGCAGTTGGAGGCTTCCAACAGCGCTGCGAGCAGTCAGAGAACTTCTTACGCCGTCTCGACTACAGTTTCAATGAAGGAGGAAGCGTCCTACGCACTTCGATTGAGTTAAAGAAATCATGATGCTAGGTAAATGTTACAACCCTCTCTACCTTATTACAATGGAAATGCGTTAACTTCCGAGGCACCTTGCCCGGCAAACTACTACGAGCAAATTTTACGAGAAAGAAACAAGAGCAGCACTTTTCCTTGCTTTGAAAGCTCATTATAAGAACCGGCCGAACAAATTTACTTTCGAAGTTTCGCATTTCTTTCTTTCAATGCACAAAGAACTGCACCTGTTTGGCGAAATTCATGTCGTCCATAGATCTCGTATTACATATCTGACTCTGGGAAGTGGGAGAAAGTGAGTTGTCTAAGCTCTTCTGCTATGCACAATCGAAGTAGTCAGATGAAGTGACGCAGAGAAGTGACAGAATGTTGGGCTCAGGATTACAAATCCGATTTCGTCCATTACGGGTGTCGCGTTTAACGCTTCGGCTTACGGCCGAGCAGCGCTAATGTGGCGGTGCCGGTCCTCTGCGAGCAGGATTACGGACGGAATAAATCGCTGCTCCGCGGAGCCCGACCCTGCGTGCTGGCCCCAGGTTCTGTTCATATATTCATTATAATCAAACCTGTTTGGTGTCTTCACCGTGATGTAAGTAATTGCCTTAAGGCACGCAAAACTTCAATTTGCCACCGAGCGTTCGATAGCACCTTGTCTGTTTCTTGTCTGCGCTATAAATTTACACTCTCTGACCATCGATCACACGTATAAAATTCCAAGAATCGCTGAAACTACTGGGCATCTTCAACTGAGGGTGGGTGTAATCTCATGTTTAATATGTGTCTGGCCACAGAAAAATTCATTAATGGCCGACATCCAGATCATTAAAAATGTAAGCAATTTTTCATTAGTTTTTTCTTTTTTTTTCAGTATGTCTGGAACATATAAATGTGGAAGTTTTTGACATTAGCTTCTGCATCTTTTTTTATAGCTGTTGGAGGGGGAACTTTAGCAAGAAAGGGTATGCCGTTTGGTTATATGTGTAGTTTCTTCTTTTATATTAAATGGAACTGTAGCTTCCTACAGAATAACTTGTGGTGCACTGTCTCACGGATCATAACTCACTTAAAACACTATTTATTTACTAACGTCCCCTCGTAAATAATTAGTAGTTTTATAAGTTCGTGTAATGATAATATATTTATAATAAGACAAATTATTGAAAAACGTCCGGGATTAGGCTCAGAAACGCATTTACCATTTACTGATTTTGAGAAAGTCTTTGATTAAGTAAAAAGACCGCATTTGTCGAAAATATCGAAAATATAAAGTTTTCCTAGACATCTTATTAATGCCATAGAGAGTCTATATGTAAATACAAAAATAGTTGAAAGGTTCAAAAATGTCAGATGACATTTTAATAACTCAAGGTGTTCGAGAAGGATGGAGGCTATCACTCACTTTATTTAATTTATGTACTGACGATCTAGGTATGATTTGGGAAGATAAAATATACCTAGAAATTAAAATAGAATCTAGCGTATCATTAAATACTCTGTTATACGCTGATGACCAGATAATTACATAGGAAACAGAAGATAATTTACAGAGAGCAGTAGATAGATTGAGCCAAAACGCAGCATATTACAACTTAACTATATCTGCAAATAAGTCAAAGATAAGGAAAGAATCCAGTCAGATCGAAAATAATAATTAATGAGAAAATTTCTGAACGCAACGCACTTCATTTATCTAGGGTGTGATATTAGTTTTAACTATGACAAAACATTGAGAAGAAAGTTAATGAACACCAAGATAATAAACATCAAGCTATCGGCGGAACAATTGGAAGATTTTTGGGAAGAAAAACAAGAAAAGAAACATAAATGAAATTCTATAAGATTATGACTGTCCCTACTCTTGTACATGGTTCCGAGTCATGGACAGTAACGAAACAGGAAAAATCTCGTATATTAGCAGCAGAGAAGAAATCGACGAGATTTGCAAGAGACCGCAATAAAATGGATAAAATAAGGACTGAAACAATAAGACCAGATTTAAAAATCTTTTCAATTAATGACAAGATAAAAGAGAATAGAATGAAATGGAAGGATCATGTTGATAGAATGACAGAAAACAGATTGCCAAAGAAAGCTAGTGAATTATCGGCCGACTGGAAAGAGAGAACTAGGTTGACTCGTAAGAGATGGACGGATGGATGGATGGATGGATGGATGGATGACAGAGACATCAGGTGATTACAGCACCTAATCCTTGAAAGGAGATGATGATGGTGGTGATTAATTATTTACTTTTTATGCTGTGACATTGCGCAAAGTAGAACAAATAGTACCGCATCACCTGGGTAACCAACAAATTAGAAAAAAATTCCACAACAAACCGCCCTTGTGTCGTACATTTGCAACATACAGTTTACATAGTTTAATTATGCCTACGATATCGCACTAAGACATGAATGTGCCAACTTGGTCACAGATATTATAAAACGGCTTATCTCGTCCTAGTTTATTAGATGTTTTATAAGTGTTAGTAATCAGTCGAGACTGGGGCCGAACGGCACAATAACCTTGGTTTCGCTGTGGGGCAGCGGTCGGGTGAGTGGAATCCTGTACCCTGTTGTGGGGTTGTGAACCACTAAAGGGCTACGGCGGGGACGAAGCCTCTCCGTCGTTTCTAGGTCCCCTGTTTCATACAATACAATACAAAGGATTAGCGTCGTCGAAAGAGAGATAAGGAAATGAATTAATCAATCTTTTCAAAAAATTAATAGTAATCGAAAGTTGGTCTATTATACTTCACTATGTTCACGGTATTTTACGTGATTGACGATTGCTTGCAAAACTCTAGTCCTGTAGGTTCTTCAGTATAGTTTATCAGCCCACTTACAGGAAGAGAGAGACAAGAATCGCAGCAACGCTGTGCGATTCATCAAAGGTTTCATTCGTTAAGAAAAATGTTCATCATTACAAAGTGTCCGCCCGTGGTAGCTGAGTGGTCAGCGCGAAAGAATGTCATACCTTACGGCCCGGGTTCGATTCCCGGCTGGGTCGGAGATTTTCTCTGCTCAGGGACTGGGTGTTGTGATGTCCTTATCATCATCATTTCATCCCCATCGACACGCAAGTCGCCGAAGTGGCGTCCACTCGAAAGACTTGCACGAGGCGAACAGTCTGACCTACGGGAGGCCCTAGCCACACGGCATTTCCATTTCCATTACAAAGTAGAATGGACTGCACGAAAGGCATTGCGTTTCACGCAAAGGATTATCCACAAAATTCCGAGTTTGTACAGGGTATCCCTAAAGTCCACAATCATTTTAAAAAGCATAGCTTGCAAACCATTAGAGATAGAGAAGCGTGGTTTGACGCAAAAATTTAGCAGCTCTCAACTTTTTTTCCCTTTGTCCTTTGTTTCAGATTTGACTTGGAATGTTTCAGAATGGCCCCAGACTAGGAAAAGGCGCAAAATGCTATTGGCATGTAGAACCCAAATAGGTGACAACGTACTGCGGAATCACCGACGCCGGTATTGGGAGGGCAGCACCGGCGAAAACAAGCATAATGTGGCAGTTCAAAAACTTTAAAGACACAGGCAGTCTCAAAGACCTTCCTAAAGTGATGTCCCCCTGTGTCTCAAGCAGGCGCCGGCCGCTGTGGCCGAGTGGTTCTAGGCGCTTGTCCGGAACCAGGCAGCTGTAGGTTCGAATCCTGCCTCGGGCATGGATGTGTGTAATGTCCTTAGCTTAGTTAGGTTTACGCAGTTCAAAATCTAGGGGACTGATGACCTCAGATGTTAAGTCCCATAGTGCCTAGAGCCATTTGAACCATTTTTCTCAAGCAGGTATTGACAGAGTCCTAGCTTCAGTTAAACACATTTTTTATTCAGTTCTCAATATCGGTTGAGGTATTATATGTCATGCATATGATTCGGTCGACTTTCCCGCTTCCCGACACAAGTTGCAACCTCCGCCAGTAGAGGGCTCCGAATCGTAGCGCGTAACGTTCACAAAGCGAACTGCGGGAAGCATGATCAACTGTCCTAGCATTGCATCCAAACTATTGTCCTCCTCGGTATGTATTCGCATGATCTTTGCTAATCGCAAATGCTGAGAAAGTTTACCCAGAAAAGTGCTTGTTTTCTGATGAAGTAACATTCCACCTTCTGGACACGCAAATTGCCTCATTAGGGTTTGATGCTCCGACATAACATACGTAAACACGTCCGTGATAGTTCGAACCTTGATGTTTGGTGTGGGCTAATGTACGATATGGTGGATGGGCACATTTTCCTTCGCAGATAAGAGCTTAACGGTAAATGCTTGTCTGGACGTGCTCGAACAAGTTGCTGTTACCACAGAGCGAAGAGCTGCAGCCGTTCGCCTTTCAGATACAATTACCTGAGAAGTGTATGAGTCGTGATGGTCCCATTGCACGGGCCCCGCGCTCTGCAGCCACGCGGTTAGGCTTGTTTTTACGTCAATGATCGTGTACACACAACTCCAGCCAATGACTTTACTACCCTTCGCACACGAATCTGTTAAGCGGTCAGAAATGTTAGTACTGCAGTTCTGACCCTTGTATGCTCAAAACTCGCCTATCGTCTTGATGTGCTAAGAGCGACGACTGGGGCTCACGTCGAAGTTCAGGCATACAGAGGCCTCAAGAGCTGATAATCGTATTACAGCAAACTACGAAGCCTTAAGAGCTGATAATCGTTTTACAACAAACCACGATGCTCTTTGAGATGATAGCGAGACTTTAGAGACATCCTGTACTTTCCAGGACAAATAAGAAAAAGCTTAGCTCTCACGACCGACTATGGCGGTAATGTAATGTAATGTCAAAACGTGTGAGGCAGGAAGTATAAACAGTGAACCGTAAGTATGTTCTACGCGACTAGTTGAGCCGTACCTTGCCGACAACACGAGAGCAGCAATCTCAGAATAGCACAGTCTCCGTGCAGAGTTCTGGACAGAGAAGAGAACTGCGGTGCTACAGGCGGAGCCCGGGGCGGCGGCGGTAAATAACGGCACGGTCACCGGCCCTGGCCGGCTGGAATGTCTGAAAGCTGGCACAGCGCTATAAGGGCACCGAGGCACGTCTGCCTGCCTGCCTGCCCGTCCTGTGGTCGCCACGGCCGCCAGCCGCAACTGCTGCCACAGCGCATGCTGTCCTTACCCCGTGCACGCACGGGTGATACTTAGTTTGCAGCTTACCGGATTAGCTGCAAGCAGTATTCATCTCCTAGATACTTAATGCAGTAGTAGTAGTAGTAGTAGTAGTGGTGGTGGTGGTGGTGGTGGTGGTGGTGGTATCCATCCACGGACAACTTTCACGATGATACTGAGTAGGTGAATATGGATTGGGGGTACGAATTGAAAGAGGAACCCGTCTGGTAGAATTTTGCACACAGCATAGCTTAATCATAGCTAACGCTTGGTTCAAGAATCATAAAAGAAGGTTGAATACATGGAAGAATCCTGCAGATACTAGAAGGTATTAGATAGATTATATAATGGTAAGACAGAGATTTAGGAACCAGGTTTTAAATTGTAAGGCATTTCCAGGGGCAGATGTGGACTCTGACCACAATCTGTTGGTTATGATCTGTAGATTAAAACTGAAGAAACTGCAAAAAGGTGGGAATTTAAGGAGATGGGACCTGGATAAACTGACTAAACCAGAGGTTGTACAGAGTTTCAAGGAGAGCATAAGGGAACAATTGACAGGAATGGGGAAAGAAATACCGTAGAAGAAGAATGAGTAGCTCTGAGGGATGAAGTAGTGAAAGCGGCAGAGCATCAAGTAGGTAAAAAGACGAGGGCTAATAGAAATCCTTGGGTAACAGAAGAAATATTGAATTTAATTCATGAAACAGAAAATATAAAAATGCAGTAAATGAAGCAGGCAAAAAGGAATACAAACGTCTCAAAAATGAGATCGACAGGAAGTGCAAAATGGCTAAGCACGCATGGCTAGAGGACAAATGTAAGGATGTAGAGGCTTACCTCACTAGGGGTAAGATAGATACTGCCTACAGGAAAATTAAAGAGACCTTTGGAGAAAAGAGAACCACTTGTATGAATATCAAGAGCTCAGATGGAAACCCAGTTCTAAGCACAGAAAGGAAAGCAGAAAGGTGTAAGGAGTATATAGAGGGTCTATACAAGGGCGATGTACTTGAAGACAATATTATGGAAATGGAAGAGGATGTAGATGAATTTGAAATGGAAGATACGATACTGCGTGAAGAGTTTGACAGAGCACTGAAAGACCTGAGTCGAAACAAGGCCCCTGGAGTAGACAACATTCCATTTCAACTACTGATAGTCTTCGGAGAGCCAGACCTGACAAAACTCTACCATCTGGTGAGTAAGACGTATAAGACAGGCGAAATATCCTCAGACTTCAAGAAGAATATAATAATTCCAATCCCAAAGAAAGCAGGTGCTGACAGGTGTGAAAATTACCGAACTATCAGTTTAATAAGTCACAGCTGCAAAATACTATCGCGTATTATATACAGACGAATGGAAAATTGGTAGAAGCCAACCTCGGGGAAGATCAGTTTGGATTCCGTAGAAATGTTGGAACACGTAAGGCAATACTGACCTTACGACTTACCTTAGAAGGAAGATTAAGGAAAGGCAAACCTACCTTTCTAGCATTTGTAGACTTAGAGAAAGCTTTTAACAATGTTGACTGGAATACTCTCTTTCACATTCTAAAGGTTGCAGAGGTAAAATACAGGGGACGAAAGGCTATTTACAATTTGTACAGAAACCAGATGGCAGTTATAAGAGTCGAGGGGCATGAAAGGGAAGCAGTGGTTGGGAAGGGAGTGATACAGGGTTGTAGCCTCTCCCCGATGTTATTCAATCTGTATATTGAGGAAACAGTAAAGGAAACAAAAGAAAAATTCTGAGGAAGAATTAAAATCCATGGAGAAGAAATAAAAACTTTGAGGTTCGCCGATGATATAGTAATTCTGTCAGAGACAACAAAGGACTTGGAAGAGCAGTTGAATGGAATGGACAGTGTCTTGAAAGGAGGATATAAGATGAACATCAACAAAAGCAAAACGAGGATAATGGAATGTAGTCGAATTAAGTTGGGTGATGCTGAGGGAATTAGATTAGGAAATGAGACACTTAAAGTAGTAAATGAGGTTTGCTATTTGGGGAGCAAAATAACTGATAATGGTCAAAGTAGAGAGGATATAAAATGTAGACTGGCAATGGCAAGGACCGGGTTTCTGAAGAAAAGAAATTTGTTAACATCGAGTATAGATTTAAGTGTCAGGAGGTCTTTTCTGAAAGTATTTGTATGGAGTGTAACCCTGTATGGAAGTGAAACATGGACTATAAATAGTTTAGACAAGGAGAGAATAGAAGCTTTCAAAATGTGGTGCTACAGAAGAATGCTGAAGATTAGATGGGTAGATCATATAACTAATGAGGAGGTATTGAATAGAATTGGAGAGAAGAGAAATTTTTGGTACAACTTGACTAGAAGAAGGGATTTCTTGGTAGGACATATTCTGAGGCATCAAGGGACCACAAATTTAACATTGGAGGGCAGCGTGGAGGGTAAAAATCGTAGAGGGAGACCAAGAGATGAATACACTAAGCAGATTTAGAAGGATGTAGGTTGCAGTAAGTACTGGGAGATGAAGAAGCTTGCACAAGATAGAGTAGCATGGAGAGCTGCAGCAAACCAGTCTCAGGACTGAAGACCACAACAACAACAACGTTGAGTGTGCATTGGTATTGCGGTTTGAGAAAAAACAAATAAAACTATAATTTATATGTACAGGCATTCATACTATTACAGGTCTCGTTTGATAAGCATGGGACGAGAAGTCGACCATGTCCTTATAGTAGGAACCATCCCATCATCTGCCTGAAATAATTTAGAAAAACCACAGACACTCAAACCATCATGGCTGGATTGAGATCGGAGCCTGCATCCCCTTCAATACAAAACAAGTCTGTCTAAAGCAGCGCAACCTCATTCGGTTTATCCCTAGTGAACGGACCTGTTTTGCGAAGAAGTTATTTCGCAGTGTAGCTGGTTCTGCTCTGTCCATTCATTTGCAACAACCACTCCCTGCACACATTACACACACATTATTTCATAATACACTAAAGTGCGAAAGAAACCGGTATAGGCATCCTTATTCAAATACAGACATATGTAAACAGGCAGAATACGGCGCTGCGGTCGGCAGCGCTTATACATAAGACAAGTATCTGGCGCAGTTGTTACATCGGTTACTGCTTCTACAATGGCACGTTATCAAGATTAAAGTGAGTTTGAATGTGATGTTATAGTCGGCGCACGAGCGTTGGCATACAGTACCTCCGACATAACGATAAAGAGGGAATTTTCCCGTACACAATTTCACGAGTGTTCCGTGAATATCAGGTTCAAAAAAATGGTTCAAATGTCTTAACTTCTGACGTCATCAGTCTCCTAGAACTTAGAACTACTTAAACGTAACTAAGGATATCACACACATCCAGGCTTGAGGCAGGATTCGAACCTGCGACCGTAGCGGTCGCGCGGTTCCAGCCCGTAGCGCCTAGAACCGCTCGGCCACCCCGGCCGGCTCACTATCAGGAATCCGGTAAAACGTCAAATCTCAGACATCACTGCTGCCGGAAAGTGACCCTGCAACAACGGGACCAATGAAGACTGAAGAGAATCGTTCAACGTGACAAAAGTACAACCCTTCCGCAAATTGATGCAGATTTCAATGCTGGCCCATCAACAAGTGTCAGCGTGCAAACCATTCAACGAAACATCATAGATATGGGCTTTAGGAGCAGAAGGCCCACTCGTGTACCCTAGATTACTGGAGGACACAAAGCTTTATGACCCGCCTGAGCCCGTCAACACCGACATTGTACTGTTGAAACATGTTGCTTGGTCGAGCGAGTCTCGTTTCAATTCTATGGAGCGGATGAACGTGTACGGGTATGGAGACAACCTCATGAATCCATAGATCCTGCATGTCAGCAGGTGACTGTTCAAGCTGGTGGAGGCTCTGGAACGGCGTGGGGCGTGTGTAGCTGGAGTGACATGGGACTCCTGGTACGTCTAGATATGACTTTGACAGGCACACGTACATAAGCATCCTGTCTGATCACTTGCATCCACTCACGTCCTTTGTGCTTTCCGACGAACTTGGACAATTCCAGCAGCACAATGCGACACACCACACGTCCAGAGTTGCTACAGAGTAGCTCCAGGAATACTCTGCAGGATTCATGGTGTCAGTTCCATCCAGCACTACTTCAGACATTGGTCGGGTTCATGTCACGTCGTGCTGCGGCACTTCTGCGTGCTCGCGGGGGCAGGTGTACCAGTTTCTTTGGCTTCTCAGTGTATAACGCTCATGATCAGCTGACATCAGGACCTTAGCGTCGGTGTTTTGTTTCCATTTTGTGCGCTGCAACTTCTCATTTGCTTGCCTGAAGAACTGAGTCAGCAGTCCTCGACAATGAGTAAGATGTTCAAAGATGTTCAGCTCAGAAAGAGCATACGGTGTTTGAACTATACATTGCAGAACTTTGAGTGTAACGTTTTTCAGACAAAAAATATCAGTGTGAAAGTGTTGTGTGAATTGACAAATGTATTATTATTATTATTATTATTTTGCTTTTACGGCCTCGTTGGACCATTTCAGTCAATCATTTTTGGTCATCTTCTTCAATAGGTTTCCTTTCCGAATTGTCCAGTATTTTTTCATTCGTTCTGATCTTTTTGTCGTCCATCACCTATAAATACCCTGTTTACTGTTTGTCGTTTGTCTGTTTTTGGTTTAATTCATATTTTTTATGATTTTAGGTTTCTTTAAATTTTCTGTTTTGTTTTGCCAATCGCCCAGGGTTAATTCTATCCCTTTCATAAAAATGTTCAAATGTGTGTGAAATCTTATGGGACTTAACTGCTAAGGTCATCAGTCCCTAAGCTTACACACTACTTAACCTAAATTATCCTAAGGACAAACACTCACACCCATGCCCGAGGGAGGACTCCAACCTCCGCCGGGACCAGCAGCCTCTTTCATATGTTTCGTGATTTCCTTTATCCATCCTGCTTGTTGCTTCATGGTTCCAAATTTCCTCTCTAATTCTTCTTGGTAATTTGGTTTCTGGTGTCCCAATAATTTGATCAGAAAAAGAGATCCATTATTCCATATAGTGTCTATAATGCGGTCCCGTTTGCTGTACACCACTTCATTTGGCCCTATCCGCCAGTGCCTATCTTCTTCAAATTTCTGATTTATGCATGCTCTAGCTATTCTTCTCTCTAATTTATCCATTCTGTTTTTCTGGGTGACTGAAAAAGAGTCTCACCTCTGGTTGAATCACCGTCTTGTAATGTTTTAGTTTTGATTGGTAGCTTTTTTTTGTTGTGTGTACATGAGGTTTATTTTGAGCTCTCATCATTCTGTTAGTTTTTACTTACCATGCAGGTTTTTGGTCCAAGTTGTATGTCAAAATTTCTCCTAGGTATTGTAAATCTTCCACTGCTTTTCCTTTCCTGTTATGAACTGTTTTTTGGTTGATTACTAGTGGATCTGCTACCATTATCTCAGTCTTGTCGAATGATATCTAGAGTCCTAATTTTTGCGCTATATTTTTTTTTAAGGCTTGTTATTTGATTTCTGGTTCCGTGAATGTTATTAGCTAGCAACGATAAGTCATCTGAGCATCCGAAGCAATTTAACTTCATTTTCAACTGTTATGCTTTTAGTATATTCTTTGTACCATTCTCTCATCACGTACTCGAGTGCACAGTTGAAAAGTAACGGCGATCTTCCTGTTTTAATTGTAAATGGCCCAGGTATTTCTGCTCTGAACTTTACTTTAGATCTGGTGTTTGAATTAAGTTTAATGTTTTTATTAATTTGGGTCAGAGATCGAAATTACTTAGTATCTTCTTCATCACTGAAGATCTGTGGATACAGTCATAAGCTTATTTTTGTCTACTTTTATAGTAGTGCATTACCAATTTCAAAGTAATTATATCTCTTCAGGGTAACTTCTCCATGGTCTAAATCCTCTTTGGTATTCTCCCATTTCCAGTTCACGTCGGTTTGTCTTTACAACGATTGTACAGAATTTTGACATTACTTTATATGTGAAATCCAAAAGGGAAATTCCGCTACAGTTGTCTGGATTTGGTTTTTCTTTTTTGTGTAATGGATGGATTATAACCGTAGTCCAATGCTCTGGGAATTCTTCTTTGTTCCAGATTTTCATTGTACATTGGTGTAATGATATCGTCAAAGTTCTGCTGCATATTTCCAAAATTCCGCAAATGTTTGGTCTTCTCCACTTGTTTTGTATTATTATTATTATTATTATTATTATTATTATTGTTAATATTTACTGGAGTTCCATTTTTACCAACCCTTCTCCTGTGCTATCTGATTAAGTCTTCATTGTATAGAATGTGTTCTTTACGAGGTACTTTTTAACTGCTTTTTTTTTTAAACTTTGTTTTAATCGTTTCTTCAGCCTCCTTGGGCAGATTATTGTACAATTTTATTCCTTGGAAGTAAATGCCTGTTTAAGCTCTATGTGTATTCCTTCTTGGTAAATATTCAGCTTGTATCTTGTTCCTCAGTCATGGTCGGAGCTGCTTTTGCACTAATTATCAGGATTATTTTTGATGCACATAAAGAAATTGTATAATTGTCAACAAAGGGGTGTGGTTAAAATTCCCAATATTTTGATCACATGTTTATAGTGAGGACGATTACTCATTTTGCTTGTTGTTCTTATGGCCGTTTTATGTAGTTTGAGAACTGTGTTCATATTTTGTGCATTTGCAGTTCACATAGCGGGTATGAAGTAACTCATTGTTCTCGCTTGTAAAAACACATTTGCGACCAGCGCAAGTAGCAGAAAGATGCAATTGAAATGTCATTCTGCGCATACCGTGAGAATTCTATACACACTCGAGAGTCATTTAAACATAGGCATGTTGATTATTCATACAAAACTAAACAGGATTGTGCCATGGTGGAAAGAACAGGGAAGTCTTGTAAGAGAACCGTTTCATAGAGTATTATGATACATTGTGGATGAAGTTACACGTAAGAAAAAACGTCTATTGTCAGTAATTGGTGAAAATAACAAAGACAAGTATTAATGGAGCAACTATTGATGATATCTGCTGAAGCTCTTCATTCCTTTGCTCAACGCTTACAAAGTTCCTTGATTAATACCAAATTAGCAGTATCGATACCTGCGCTAATTCGGATACTTTCCATCACGATCTTACGTATCACCACGAAGATAACAAAAATTTTCAACGTAACTACAGGTAGTGACATATAAATCCTAACGAGACATGCGTAAATACAAATAAGACCGGTAACTCGCAGTTCAAATAGTACCCCGTGACTGGCCGCGGCACTCCAAGTTTCACTGAACGCAAGTCGCGAAGTCAGACAGCTGGCGGTCGCAATGGCAGGCAGTTTAAACATACTGTAGACGCCGAGTATATGGTCGGGAACACAACGTATAGCCAACAAGAGTACGCGAATTCCATCGGTTGAACCCATGAGGCGTAATTCAGGTAAAATTTAAGCTATTTCTGATAACAATGCATTAAGCGTCCCTTCCCAAGAACAACAACCATATTTATTGTGTTCACTCTATCATAAGCTGATATTCCCAAATGAACAGTAAAGTAACTCATGGCAACCAAGTAAATGAGATATTAAATTGTCACTTTTCAAAAACTGTAATCCCTTGCCTAAATCTGAAAGGCAATATACATGGTATTGAATAGTAATAGAGATAATTATTGTCTGTTATGCATGAACTTAGTGGGAGTTGTTTGAATGTTAATCTTAATTTAAGATTTTTCGTCTTTGTTTAACTGAATTTAGAAATTATATATATATATATATATATATATATATATTTTTTTTTTTTTTTTTTTCAGTAGAAAAGTTGAAGTCCTTACGGTACGAACAGATGAGGAGAAGTGAAAGAACGATACACCAAAATTATGTGTTGTTCTTTAGAATGAATTCTGGAAAATAACATACTAAGTTGCAAAGGACTATTACAGCAGATCACACACTGCACTGTGTGTCCTGCAGAATCTAAAGTAAATTCCGTTTACCTCGATTTTTCATGACAGGTTTCTACCGTGATCGTAAAAGACAAGCTGACATGTCTGTAAGATGTTAATGGAGGGTTCCCAGGGGTCTCAATCGTTTTTGCTCCATGTAGTGCGTGGGACTTCCAAGTGTATTTTAGTTTCATTGTCTTCGACAAATGAGGATAAAGTGAAATACAAGAAAAATGAGCAGGAAAACAGAAGGAACAGGATCAAAGACTAATAGGGGTGAAAGGTATCCGCGCCGGCAGCGTGTCTGAGACCTTCGGCGTCTTCGGGACAAAAAGTTTTTGAGGACGCAGCTGGTGTGGCGACCGGTGCACAGCTGCCCCGTCTTGCCTTCCGCTGCTCCTCTTGTTTGTCGACACAAACTGCGGTCAGCTGCCTAGCCCGCGGTCATTATACAACCCACTTGTACGTAGCTATAAACAATTCTAGAATGTATACGAAATTAACAACGCTAAATGTAATGCGAATCTAAAAGTGCAGAGAATGGGGTGATAAACGCAACTATTGCTATAAATGTAGTGCTTGACGACGTACGAGGGTAATCCCAAAAGTAACGTCTCCTATTTTTTTATAAGTACTAGACCTGTTTATTTCTAGAATGGTTTACATCAGTTTACAGCTTGAACATTTAGCTATTTTCCGACATCATCACCATTTCTGTCGATGCATTTTTGTAGACGTGGCAGTTTTGTATGCCCGTGTCATACCAGCTCGCCGCCATGCCGTTCAGAAAGTTATGAACCTCTCCTTTCACCTCGTCGTCGGAGCTGAATCGCTGGGACCGCAATTAACGCTGACAGGTACTGTGAGACTCTGCAAAAACTCAAACGGGCAATTCAGAACCGGAGAAGAGGAATGTTGAGCAAGGGCGTACACATCCTCCATGACAACGCTCGCCCACACATCACTCGGCAAACCGTTGCTCTCCTGCAACAGTTTCAGTGGAACATAATCACCCATCCACCCTGTAGTCCTGACCTGGCGCGCAGTGACTATCGCCTGTTCCCTAGGTTAAAAGAACATTTGGCCGGAAATCGAGTCAGCTCCAAAGACGAGGTGAAAGAGGAGGTTCATAACTTTCTGAACAGCGTGGCGGCGAGCTGGTATGACATGTGCATGCAAAAACTGCCACAGCGTCTACAAAAATGCATCGACAGAAATGGTGATCACGTCGAAAAATAGCTAAATGTTCAAGCTGTAAACTGATGTAAACCATTGTAGAAATAAACAGGTGTATGTACGTATAAAAAAAATAGGAGACCTTACTTTTGGGATTACCCTCGTATTTTGAGGATATGGCGTACCTTCAAAAATATGTGATCAACTCAGATAATAGTTTGATAAAACCGGGCACGTTACACTAATCTATGGAAGTTCAAGAGAACTGAAATTCGAATAATATATTTCAACAGTTCTCCTGCGTCCATCGTGTATCAGACGTAGAGATCAGACAATACGATAATGACAGATCAGTGGGGAGTACTTCGGTTCAAGTCTACATCTACATCTACATGATTACTCTGCTATTCACAATAAAGTGCCTGGCAGAGGGTTCAATGAACCACCTCCAAGCTGTGTCTCTACCGTTCCACTCTCGAACGCCAAGCGGGAAAAACGAGCACTTAAATTTTTCTGTGCGAGCCCTGATTTCACTTATTTATCGTGGTGATCATTTCTCCCTATGTAGGTGGGTGCCAACAGAATGTTTTCGCAATCGGAGGAGAAAACTGGTGGTTGAAATTTCATGAGAAGATCTCGTCGCAACGAAAAACGCCTTTGTTTTAATCATTACAACTCCAATTCACGTATCATGTCTGTGACACTATCTCCCATATTTCGCGAAAATACAAAACGAGGCGCCCTTCTTTGTACTTTTTCGATGTCATCAGTCGGTCCCACCTGATGCGGATCCCACACCGCACAGCAATACTCCAGAATAGGGCGGACAAGCGTGGTGTAAGCAGTCTCTTTAGTAGACCTGTTGCACCCTCTAAGTGTTCTGCCAATGAATCGCAGTCTTTGGTTTGCTCTACCCACAATATTATCTATGTGGAATTTAGGTTATTTGTAATTGTAATCCCTAAGTATTTAGTTGAATTTACAGCCCTCAGATTTGTGTGACTTATCGCGTAATCGAAATTTAGCGGATTTCTTTTAGTACTCATGTGAATAACTTCACACTTCTCTTTATTCAGGGTCAATTGCCACTTTTCGGACCAAACAGATATCTTATATAAATCATTTTGCAAGTCGTTTTGATCATCTGATGACTTTACAAGACGGTACATGACAGCATCATCTGCAAACAATCTAAGACTGCTACTCAGATTGTCTCCTATGTCGTTAATATAGATTAGGAACAATAGAGGGCCTATAACACTTCCTTGGGGAACGCCGGATATTACTTCTGTTTTACTCGATGACTTTCCGTCTATTACTACGAACTGTGACCTTTCTGACAGGAAATCACGAATCCAGTCGCACAACTGAGGCGATACTGCGTAGGCACGCAATTTGGTTAGAAGACGCTTTTGAGGAACGGTGTCTAAAGCCTTTTGGAAATCTAAAAATATGGAATCAATTTGACTTATTACTTCATGAGTATAAAGAGCTAGTTGCGTTTCACACAACTTACGTCCCTCCTGGAAAACAGCTGCAGCAGTGAATGCATGAGATCACATAAAGTAGACTTGTAGAGGTTTCTTGAGTCATCAGTCTTCTGACTGGTGTGATGCAGCCGCCACGAATTCCTCTTCTACGCCAACGTCTCCATCTCAGAGTAGCACTTGTACCCAACATCCTCAGTTATTGGTGGGATACGTTAGAATATCTGTCTTTGCCAACGTTTTCTACTCTCTACAGCTCCATCAAGTAGTACTGAAATTATTTGTTGACGTCTTAACGCATTGTCATATCTTCTTGTCATTTTTTTACAATTTATTTTACACGTCTCGTTCCATAGCACTAAACTGAGGCGCAAATCTCCATGGTCAGGGAACGAGACATGCTCCGTCACGGAGTATGGGACATCATCATCATCATCATGAATCCTAAGCAGATGACAGGTTGAATCACCTAAAACTTGTAACGCGAATATGAGGGAAATGGGAAGTGCTATTAGTGTGCGGTTTTCACAGAATGGATTGGTAGACAGAGTCTCGTATTGTTAGCCAACCAGCAGATTGTAATAATACTTAGAAAGTGTATTTTTTGTGCAAACATGCACTTTCCTAAATGGAACAGTGTCTGCTGACATTGTCAAACGGAAAGTAGGGTAAATTAGAATGTTAGTGGTGTTTATTGCAGGATTCTAGTGCGAGTCGTTTACGAGATTCGTATTTTGAAATGTCCCCACACCAACACTTGTACAGTACCTGTGGTAGCACAAGTGTACACGCTAGTTATGTGGATTCTGACCACTAACGACATAATTGACCACCACAGGTTGTGCTCAAAATGACCAGCGGTAGTGGCAACACAAGCTCCCAGTGTTGTATGGAACGACTGTTGCACACGTTCCGCAATTTCAGCGGAGATGTTCGAGCATGCTGCAGCAATACGTCGTTGCATGTCATCGGATGTATTTGATATGTCCCCGTAGACAGCGTATTTCAGCTTTCCTCACAGGTTTCAAATCCGGGGAACGGGCCGGCCAAGGTGAATCTCCCTGCGTCCATTCGAACGATTTGGAAGCAGTTCATGAGTATATGCTGTAGTAGTTGGTGCACTATGGGCTGGACAGCCATCGTGTTTGTACCACGGGTTCATAGTCTGTATACGAACGTCTTCTAGCATCCGTGGAAGATTGTCTGTTAAGAGGCTGCGATACTTGTGGGCGTCCGGTGTTCCGTCTATGAAAAACGGGTCTATAAGCTGATGGTTCACTATCCCACACCACACGTTTACACTCTGTGGACGATGACGTTCCACCTGGGGAAGCCAACGGGCAGTGTCAACAGACCTATAGTGCATAATTCGGGGTTTACCTGGCAATGATTGGTAAATGTGTGCTTCATCACTAAACAGCATCATGATACATCTGGGGAATCTTGTTTTAATGCTCATGTACAGAAGTTAACACGATTATCATAATGGCTTCCATGCAGCTCTTGATGTAGGGAGATGTGGTAGGAATGGAACCTATGTCGATGGAGAATGCATAGGACATTTGCAGACTCATGCCATTTCCTCGTGCGATTGCGCGGGAACTAACGTGCGGATCAACTGCAACAGTAGCAAGAACATTAATTTTCTCTCTTCTGTCGTCACTTGTTTCCTTTTGTTACTTTGTCTAGGTGTTACACTACCACTTTCACGTAACTGATTGAAGACGTTGATAAATAACTGCCAAGATGATTGGCATTTATTGGCATATCTTCCCGCATGCACCATACAAGAACGTACCGCATCTTCCAACACTCTCCGTACACGAAGAGCATGTCGGCCTTTTCTGCGTTGGTAAATCCCGTTCCCCACTTTCTACCTACCGCTTGCACTGTCACACACTGACAAGCAAGTCACGATGCATTCAAGGAACACACAAGCACAATGTAAGCTAACATAACATCGTACGTAACAGCTACAGAGGATGAATGGCACAAGCAAGTGTTGGAATGTAATGTTTTCAAAATACAATATCTCGTAAACGATTAGTACTATAATACTGCAACAAACACCACTGCCGTACTCTACTTTTAGTCTTTCTAACTGTTATTACACCCTGTGTATTGGTTAACAATACGAGCCCCTGGCTACTTGTCAATCCATTTTGTGAATCCTGCACATCAACAGCACTTCTATTTCTGAAAAATTTGCGGTGCACATTTCAGGTGATTCACCCTATATGGGATGCCTTAATGGTCACTGCGGGGACCACTATTATATATATATATATATATATATATATATATATATATATATATAACTGTAGTGGTCCCACTACTACCCTTGAGGCACCCCACACTGTACTGGACAACTTCATAGCCGTTCTCATTACTGTGGAGAATGACCTGTTGCTGTGTGTTCTTAAAGTATGAGCGGAACCAGTTGTGAGGTACTTTTCTTATTCCATAATGATCCAATTTCTGCAGTAATATTTCGCGATCAACACAATCAAACTCATTAGTTAAATCGGAGAAGACGCCTAGCGTTCCGTTCCGTTGAAGGTCTATGTGAACGCTGCTATTTGAAACGCATTATTGAACGTCTTGTCTTTCCGTTCCAAGTGTGTGAATCGACCTCAAGTAAACAAATCTTGGAAGCAGGCGTTTGCAACTTGCATTTCGCACAGGACGGCGTTGGATTTTGGAAGCGAGGGACGCCGTGTGTAGGGAATGGATCTCCTCGGGGAGCGCAGGCAGCTGCGGCCACGTCAGCAGGTGTGCCTGCAATTAGCCGCACCCCGGCACAGCCGCTCCATTAGGCGAACGGCCGCCATTACGTTACCTGCTCGCTGCACAGCCACGCTCACACCGCCCGCCAGAGACAGACCCCGTTCTGCAGCGATGCGCTCGTGTTCACACGCTTCTGGACTAGGACTCCTGGTCTATCCACATCTTACTGAATGTGATACGAGGCAGTTGGATTGTACACAGTGCACACATTACGAGTGAGAGTACGTGATGAAAAATACCCGAACACCTATAAGTGGTCATTGTTATGGGACGTGTCCACTCAACTACTTAACAACTCTTGAATTCTGATGAGGACATTTCCAATGAGGTGTCTGAATGTTTATGGAGGAATTACAGCCCTTTGTTCCTCCAGAGCCGAAGTTACAGAAGGTAGCGATGTTGGATTCTGGGGTCTGGAGCGAAGTCTACGTTCTAATTCATCCCCAAGGTGTTCCACTGGATTCAGTTCGGGACTGTGGGCAGGCCAGTCGTTTTGTGGACGTTAATGTCCACAAACCACACCTAACAGATCCTGCTTTTTGAGAGAGTGCATAGTCACACTGATAGAAGCAACCATCTTCTTCGAACTGTTCCTCTACTCTAAGCAGAACAGAGGTGTAAAACGTGTTCATATCCCTGCGCATTTAGTTTTTTAATAAGCGCAATAAAGGGCCTACAGCCTAACCACGAAAATCACTGGTGACACTACACATGATGGCAGGAAACGTTTTCCAGGCATTCGCCATAACCCAATGTTGTTCATCATCCCAAATCAGTCGTTTCCAATCATCCACTGTCCGGCGGCGTCGCTTTTTATGCCGCCTCAAACATCGCTAACAATGACTACAGGAATGTGCGTCTTATGTGGAGCTGGTCGATCACGGCACCCCATTCTTTTAAACTCCCTAAGCACAGTCATTATGTTAGCTCCTCAAAGCTCGATGGTCCCGTCAGTACACGGGATTTGTCTGGTCTTGGTTTAGCTGTGATTGTTCGTTCGCGTATCCACTTCACAGTCACACGAACAGTCGGCTTGGGCAACTTGAAAAGAATTGTCATGTCCCTAATGGATTTGTTACTCAGTTGACATCAAACGGCTAGTCCACGTTCAGTTCCTCAGCTCTCTGGCCAACCGATTCTGCCGTTACTGCTTTTCTACTGACAACACAGTACTTCCAGTCTCCTTTCATACAGCCGGATGGATCCATTTCCCGTGATATCTAGTGGTCAGTTTCGCGTTACATAGGGATCTCCACGTACTCTTGATCAGATAGTGCACAAAGATTTTATTAGGACACAAATAGAGGCCACAAATATTTAATTAAAACGAATGTACTTGAGCTCTGTACAGCTGGTATAACATGTCAGATTCTCCAATTTTGTTTCTTATGGTGTATTCTTGTTGGGAATAGTTGGAGAACAACGTGGGTATCATTGACGATCAATCTACAGCTGCATCTACACTCCGCAAGCCACCTTAAGGTGTGTGACAGAGGGTACTTAAGGCACCCTTATCACTTCCTCCATGACCAGTCCCATTCGCAAATACTACGAAGGCAGAAAGGCTGTCGGATAACCTGCAATTTCTCCGATTTTCTTATCACGGTCATTTTAAGAGACGTATGTGGTAGGAAGTAACATGCTGCCCGACTTTCTGGGTCAATCTCGGGACTGCAATCGTAACCTTCCGTGTGCACAACGTCTTTCTTCTAACATCTGCCAAGGGAGTTTGCAGAGTATCTCCGTAGCGTTCTGGCTTCGAGCAAACGGTCCCGTGAAAAAATACGTCCCTCTTCCTTGAATATTCTCTGCCTCCGCTGTCAGTCCAACATTTTAACGGTCGAAGACCTATGAGCAAACATCAAGAACCTCTCGAACGTGTTTTTTGCCGCTTCTTTTTTTGGTGACTTACAATTCCTCAACAGTCTTCCAAAGACTTACAGCCTGGAACCACATTTTCTTACAACTAGTTTCATGTCGCTCCCGAAGGTTATTCTCTCCGTATTTTACGGTACGCACCAAGGGAAACCGATCCTCGTGAAGTACGTGTGTCATTCAAAATCTGGCAATTTACCACTGGGAAAATTCCCCTGCCCTACAGCCAAGAAGGTAGGTCTGAAAAATACCAGAGAACATGCAGTTGTTGGATTCGTAGATCTACACGAGAAATTGAGAGAGGTAGACTGTAAAATATTTTTGTCTCCTGGAAAGTTTAAACCGTATGCTAAGTGAGGAATAAAATTTGAGCAGAAAGGTCTTTGCTTTTTGCAAGATTGGTTCTGAGACACCATTTCAGACCAGCAAAGAAGTTCTACTGAATGTACTAGGGAGCATAATAATGCGCGCACATTCCATAGAACGTAGTTCTTCTTGCCACTATATTTTAAATATGTCAAATGTATGTCTATTTCCTAAGTCTTTCTTTTTCTTTATAAAATTTATTTCGTCATTTTTCTACTGAGAAACGTTAGCACATGTCTTTGGCATCCAAAAATATATAAAAAAACTGAGATCTTCCACAGATAAATTATTACATTATTCGGTCTGATGGGAGAACTCTATTCGGTGAGTTACACCAGTGAATTTCATTTCTATGATATTTTAAATTATACGTTGTTTCTAAAACCAGTGGAACCTCATTTTCTTCAAACTTTCTACACTTGCATTCGTGTGTCACCGCTCTTTGCACTGGTAGTTACAAGGGCTAATAACCAAAGTCTTATTATGCCACTAGCTTTTCCCACTGCACCGATCACGTTAATACTTGAAGGCATTGTACGGCAAGTAGAAAAAGGGAGGCAGGAGAGATAGTGATATATACGAGCGTATGATAAACCCCCTTCCCTCAAAAATATTTCTCTGCTTCATACCTCCTCTGTGACACTACAGATGACGTGACACTAATCTCATTTGTACTAAGATTGCAGTACACGTGAGGTGCCTATTTGCTTCCATCGCCCTGAGTGAGATGTTCAAGTTCTAATTAATGTTCACCAACCTGCATTCTTCTATATTAGTTGTCGCCTGCGCAGAAAACAGTACGTAGGTTATCTTGAGACTGTAAGAAAATCTTAGCGCGGGACTGATATATTGTCAATAATTAAATTTTCAATTAGTTTGTTTGTATGGGATGCCACTCGCTTTTTATCAGCAGAACACGGGAAACTGCACAATTACATTTCACTTCAGAGTCACAAATACTTTCCATTATTCAACAAAATAATGAACTGCGTATTTCCTTACTATCACACTGTCCTCAACTACATGTCCAAATAACCGTGCATTCTAATGAAGTCTTAAAATAATGCCGACTGACAATATGTCTGTCCTCCACAGCTACCCAACTAGCTGTCACATTTAGAAACCAGACATTGATAATTAAGTCTTAACTGTTACCAACCACGGCAGACAACCTGTCTGTCCTCCTACACTGTCAGTCCATTTCTCACATTTATAAACTCTACTCTGCTAACGAACTCTTAATTGACACCGACTGCGACGGACAACACGTCTGTCCTCCGACGCCGCCGAACCAGCTCTGATCTTACAGCCGAACCACTTCGCCCGCCATCCAAGCTACGGCGCGATCCGAATATCATCGAAGTGCTTCGTCTGCCTTTTCGTTCAACAGTTTTTTATTGTTCTGCTGGTTGTTAATACTTGTGAAATAATGGAATGATAGCACGCTGTTGATAGACGGATTAATTTGAAATACAAGTAAATACGCTGTTTAGTTTGTCTAACATTAATAACAGAAAATTATCGTTTTGGCGCGCAGCTTCAGAACGCACCAGCCAATCGCGGAGAAGGAGCACAATTTAGGCGGTCTTTCTCACGATACGCGTACCGAACAAACCATTTATCACATCACATCACATCACATTACGTCATCTTGCCACTGCTGCCTTCTCAACTGCTCTAAGAAGAGCCTCTTGTAGCCGAATGTGATGGCTGTAAAGACAGAAACATAACAATTTTATGCCATGTCTCCTAACTAGAAGAATCCAAGCATTCTAGAAACTCACCAGCGATCTCTAATTGCTGAGTTAGTATCCTACATAGAGCTCGTAGTACCTGTCATTCAGTGAGCAATGTATTGTTCTTTAAATCAGCTGGAGGTATGCTCCTTTGCTACAGTGAATATTAGTTCAATAGAAAAGTTGCGGTATCAACAACTTATCTAACATATTCAAACTAGTGTTCAATCTCGAGAACAGGAGCTCCAATGCAATCAATGGTAGATTTGAGCTTCGATTCTAACTTCTACGATCACTAATCTGTAGCGGTAAAAAAGGAATTCTGTTTACTAACTAGACCACCTCAGAATAAGATACATCAATAGTATCAAAACATTTTCACTGGATCAGTTTTGATTCGTACGGAAGAATTAAGACTGGTGGGCCCATATACGAATGTTGTCGAATGACTGAAGCTTATTGCACCCTGATTTAGGTTGCCTGGAATACAAAATTCAGCCGGCCGAAGTGGCCGTGCGGTTAAAGACGCTGCAGTCTGGAACCGCGAGACCGCTACGGTCGCAGGTTCGAATCCTGCCTCGGGCATGGATGTTTGTGATGTCCTTAGGTTAGTTAGGTTTAACTAGTTCTAAGTTCTAGGGGACTAATGACCTCAACAGTTGAGTCCCATAGTGCTCAGAGCCATTTTTTTTTACAAAATTCGTCGGAACATTGAGAAGATGTGAGAAGTAATTACGAAAACTAGACTGAAGCCTTTGAAGTGGTCATATTGTGTGTGTGTTTTTTTAATTTAAACTTTCACTATGTAAAAGCTTTTGGATTTTCATCTTAATTCAGGAGAACTGAGTATTAGTGAACAGCGAGTCTGCGTTGTGTATGAGAGTGTGTACACTGTGTAGTCAGATTAGGACAAGATTTGCGTGTGCAAAGTGGCAATTGAAAAGTTGTGACAGAGTGGGGCTGTAGCCCGGGTGCTCATCACGAGCAGTCACCTAAACCACAGGGCAATCCCTGCTCTCCTCCAGACCGGTCTCAACCTTCCACCACATATCCATGGCACTGCAGGTGCCTTCCGCTCAATTTGAATTCATTTCATCCCCGTCGACACATTCATTTCATTTCAGGACATTTAATGCATTTCAGAGTTATTTCCGTTATACCAGTATAAGAAAGGAGGTTTAGTGTTCGTTAACGCGGAGGTCAATAGAAACGGAGCACAAGTTCGATTAGGACAAAGTTGGTGGAGGATATCAGACGAGGCCTTTTCAAACGAGATATCACCACGTTCTCCTTATGGAAACAAAGGATGATCAAAACGAGAATGATGTTACGTGGATTTGACTCCACTCCTTCCGAATGTGAATCCACTGCATTGACCTGTGCGCCACCTCGCCGGTGCTTGGCTTAAAGTAGTACACCTTCTCACTCCTCAGTACCAAGCTAGTTTGATCATATGGGGAGTATCTTAGAAAGAGGTCTTTACCCCATTCCCCAAACTAATTATGTGAAATTACTGCTTCTACGTGTCGTCTGGACCAAGAGGGCATGTTGTTGCTGTGGTCTTGAGTCCGAAAATTGGTTTGATGTAATTCTTGAACATACTCTACCCTGCTCAATCCTCTTCGTCTTTATTTGCAACCTATGTCAAATAGAATGTGTTCACATTCTAACTCCCTTGGTGTACCTCTACAATTCTTGTTTCCTACACTTCTCTCCACTACCAAAATGAGGATTCCGTGGTACATGATGAAGTGACCTACCCACCGATCCCCTCCCTTTAGTCAGTTTGTGCCATTGATTTCTTTTTTTCCCGAGTTCGATTCGGAACCTCCTTAGCAAATATTAGCCACTTTTCTGTTCTGCCACTTTTCAAAAACTTTTGTCCCTTTTTAATCTGAACTGTTGATCGGCCAAGTTTCACTTCCGTTCATCGCAACACACCCCACAAATGCATTCAGAAAATATTTCCTAATACTTAAATTTATAATGAATTTCTTGTGATGATCATTTTCGCAGTAACTGTATGTAAAATACAGTATTTCAAAAGAACAACACCTTTTGCATGCTCCATTTAAAGTGTTTTTTACTTACCTTGTGCATCCAGACAGGTTAATCGTAGTTACAAGATATCTTCAGTGGGTGTCCTGAAATATTACCCGATTCCTTCGTTTGCACATATAGGTTGGAGATTTAAAACAGTTCATTGCGTTTTTTATAATAAAATGGAAAATTGCTCACCGATTAACTTCTAATTCATCATTTTTAAGCCAAACACCTTTCTCTCATGTGGAAAACTGGTTGAAAGTTTGCAATTTTCCTTTCCGTCTCTGATTTCAACATTTAGCGTTTTAACTACCATTTTTCTGTCCCTAGAGTGTCATTCGTTTCTGTGTTATAACTTTCTAAGGTTTTTTCAGCTGTTTTTTTCTGTGACACAAATTCATCTTTTTCGGAAATTCTTTTCGAGCTATTGCCAGTCGGCATTTATGCCCTCGCCACTTCGGCCATTATCGATTATTTTATTTCCAAAATAGCAAAACTCATCTACTACTCGTAGTGTGTCATTTCTTAATTTAATTCCATCAGCGTCGTCTGATTTAATTCTAGCACATTATTGTTTTACTTCTTATGATGCTCATCTTATACTCCTTTTCCAAGACACTATCTATTCCTTCCAACTGATTTTTCAAGTCCTTTGGTGTTTTTGACAGAATTACAATGTCTCTAGTACATCACACAGTATTTATTTCTTCTCCCTCAACTTTAACTCCCTCTCTAAATTCATCCTTGGATTCCTTACTGCTTGGTCAGTGTAGGTATTGAATAATATCGGGATAGGCTACAAACTTGCCTGATTCCTTTCTCAACTACTGCTTCTCCATCCTGTACTTCAAATCCAATCTTTTGATCATTGTATTATATTCTTGCTACTTTCAGAACTTCAAGGAGCGTATGACACTCAACATTGCCAATTCTCTAAATCTATAAACATAAGGTTTGCCTTTCTTTAACCTGTCTTCTAAGATAAGTCGTAGCGTCATTACTGTTCCACGTGCTCCTAAATTTCTTCGGAATCCAAACTGATCGTCCCCGAGATCGGGTTTTACTACTTTTTCCATTTTTCGGCAAATAATTTGAGTCAGTATTTTGCAAAATGTCTCATTAAAGTAATGGTTCGGCAATATTCGTACCTGTCAGCGCCTAACTTCTTTAGAATTGGAATTATTACATGCTTCCTGATGTCTGCACGTATTTCGCTTGTCTCGTATGTCTTGCACATCAGCTGGTGTAGTTTTGTCATGGCTGGCTGTCCCAAGGGCCTCAATAATTATGAGAAAATGTCGCCTACTCCAAGGGCCTTGTATCGATTTAGGTCTTTCAGTGCTCTGGCAAAATTGTTCTCGCAGTCAAAATTACTGATGTGTAAAAATGGAACTCTTTGAATATCTGAAAACTGCTGACAAACGTACGGCTTAAGAAGATCGAGGCAAGTATACGTAGCAGGATTGTGACACTTTTTTAGCTGAATATGCAACGTAACAGCCAGCAGGGACAGTTACGACTAAGAGGCTTCTCAGTCGCAGCGCGAGTTGAGACGGGAAAGGCCAGTTGCTGAGAAGTCGGCCGCGCAGAGGTCTGCTGAATCATCGCACACAATGACAAGCTGACGGGGCAGCCTCTCGCTCCTCTTGCTCCTACGTCTGTATATCCTCGCCTCTGAATCAATAATTCACGTATGGCTTACCTAAGAAGCCCTTCATTGCGCGTAACACGTACCTGCACACACATATTGGGGCTGGCTTAAATCTAAGAAAGATACAAAATTAGAAATTTCACATGAATTGTGATGTTTTTTCTCGAAGTGCAGCGAAAGAAAATGTAAACAAAAGGCACTTTGCGTAAAAATACAAAATCATACATTATCATCACTAAGAGGTGGATAATGAATGTTCGAATTTGCGCGTTTTTCGACTTTGAAATTTGGGAAAGTACAAATTGTTCCGATAACGGGAAATAATTGCTTTCTAGAAGTTATGAAGGAAGTACAATATGCGATGTGACGAATTATTATGTTTATTTAAACGTACAAGAAAGGTAGCACGTCTCAGATACCCTAATGTTTATTTTTTTAAGTACAACAAACTAAAAACAGAGCACTCAGTGTATAAATGAAACAGCATGATTAGTTGCGACTTGTGTCTCCTCCGCTAATAGGGTAATCCTATTTCATAAATCCGTTAACAAGCTGTACACCTTCAGGACGAAAGTAGTGCTATAATTATATTTAAGACCTGACAGTCATTTGAGCAGATACACGGTCCGTAATTTTTCACTCACGTTTGTTTTGATCGCAACATAAAACAGACAGAGAACCGGTTTCAGCTGCTTTACAACCATCTTCAGATCTACGAAAAATAGGGCGAAGTGAAATCACAACGGTGAAAGGTGAAGATGCTACAAATTAATTGTTTTGTGTGATTTAAGAAGCAAGACATAGTAGGGACTTTCATAGCAGTTTAGCGTGGGGAGTTGCATCCAGCCAGTCTTCGGACTGATAACAATAACAACTGACATTCTTACTAAGCTATGTGCGACTTGATACATCGTTATGGAACCACGAAACTAAAATATTATCCGTGCCTCAGGCGCAGTGAGGAACGATATATTCTCATTAAACATAACAGAACTAATATTTCAAAGCTATTTCCTGAAACATGATCATGTTTACTTGTTCCTGCGAAGTACTGCAACGAATCGACGCAGAACGGGGCAAGATTAAAACGAAATACTTTGTGCTCAACCGGTAATATTAAAATCTCACTGAATACCACAGAGAAAGAAAAACCTCTGCTATGGGCTGAAATTTAGTGACTGCCGCAGATACATTATAAAGGCGAGTTTGATAACAATACGCAGTTACAGTGCCAGTGTTGAATACCATCGGCAAAGAATTTGTTTTGTACCCGAAAGTGGTTAACTAAGTAGCCGAACAATCAGAACCCGCTGTCATTGAAGCATCGTTGTATAATAATAATAGTAATAATATTTGTATTCACATACTGAAAACAAGCGAGTGAAGAAAAGAAAAGAATGTAAGCGTCGAGAAAAGTTATACATGTGCGACATTTTTATTGTAATGTCGCTCATCACTTCAGGAGGTTTTTAAAAACTCGTAACACACTTGACAACATTTAAAATAAAACAGGTTTGGAGAACGCGTCTGAGGAGGGATGTGACACAGGAATCGCTAATGGAAGACCTTGAAATGTAAAGAATCTATGACAAAATAAGTGCAAAAATGGTTCAAATGGCTCTGAGCACTATGGGACTTAACATCTATGGTCATCAGTCCCCTAGAACTTAGAACTACTTGAACCTAACTAACCTATGGACATCACACAACACCCAGTCATCACGAGGCAGAGAAAATCCCTGACCCCGCCGGGAATCGAACCCGGGAACCCGGGCGCGGGAAACGAGAACGCTACCGCACGACCACGAGCTGCGGACCAAAATACCTGCAACAGTGGTGATGATGTTTGGTTTGTGGGGTGCTCAACTGCGCGGTCATCAGCGCCCGTACAGTGAACATGGCTACGTGTCATATCATGACGCTGAGCCCATTTGTGAATGGAACTGGTTTTAAATTTGTATATCATTAATTATTAAATGAGCAGCGAGTAGCAAAATAGAGAGAATACTAGAGAAATAAACATATAATAGCAATGAAAGCTGGTGCGATGGCCTTTTTGCTGTGTTAGTATACTTGTCAGGCCTGGAGTACATTTCATCATTTCTTGGGAGTAAAATTTTGTGACATAGTAGTTCTTCGTACTTAGATCCAACCTGATGTCTTTTTCGGCTTAATCTAACCATCTAGCTTAATCTAAACATCTACTCACAGATCGGGCTATATGTTTTAATATGACTTTTCTCTTTTGTACATTTTAGTTTTAGTAGAAGTACAAGCCAGGCTAATAATTCCTCAAATGACAGCTGGCCCATTTTATATTGGAACTTTTTGTAATATACAGTGTGTTTCGAGTGTTACTGTGCGGGATGTAACATCGTAGGTATGTTAATTAATCGGTGCACTCGCCGAGTATGCTGAAGAAAAATAATAGTTCCACTTTCTGCCACCAGGTGAAAAAGTAAGCAGTCAGAATGTGGTGTGGGTGCGGGAAAAGGGGCGTAATGATCAAAATGTTTATTAGGATATGATCACAAGTTACAACGTGTGATCAGATGGTCTCCTGGCTCAGCAACGTGCTACCTCCGTCGCACGGTTTCGTCGACAGTTGCTCGCAGCGTATCCAGTGTGATCAGAACGATATGTCGTCGTTTGGTACCCTTCAGATCAGGAAGAGTCTGGATGCATCCCTGATAGAATCTTTTAGATTTCCCCACAGCTAGAAACATGGATTTAAGTCGGGGAATCTAGAAGACCGTGCATCTTGAAATTGCCTAGAGATGATGCGCTCGTTACCAAAGGTTTCTCGAAGCAAATCTTGTATCTGGGAAGTGACATGTAGTGTCGCTCCAACAGTAGTATGCGCACAGTTGTGTTCTTGCAAATCTGGGATCAAGTGTTGCACAAGGAGGTCCTTATATTGTGCAGGTGTCAATGTGCCAACAGGCCCGCGAGGTGTCATCTCCTCACAGAAAAACGGGCTGAGAATGAAGGAGTTTGTGAAACCACATCACACAGGCACATAAGCTGAGTGAAGCGGATGTTTCTGCACAACATTTGTCGGAGTAGAAACACATATGCGACAGTTCTGTGTATTCACGGCACCGTGCAGTGTAAAATGTGCTTCGTCTCTCCAAAGATTATTTCCTGGCCATATGTCATCCATTTACTTGCGTACCAAAAAACGAAGGTCAAACTCATTTCATTATAGCCTGCCTTCGGGATTCAATTGGTGAACATTTTGACTCCTGTAGAATTTCAGAACTTTACCAGTGTAAAAAGTGCCACAACTGTTGACTGGAGGTGAGACAATTCCTGTGACACAGCTCGTAAAGGGAAGAAGGAAGATGGTATTTAACGTCTCGTCGACATCCAGTTCATTAGAGACTGAGTACAAGCTCCGATTGTGTCAAGGATGGAGAAGAAAAGCGGCCTTGCCCTTTACAAAAGAGCCATCCCGGCGTTTGTCTGAAGGGATTTCGGGAAACCACGGAAAACTTAAATGTGGATGGGCGGACGCGGATTTGAACCGTCGTCTACCCGAATGCGAGTCCAGTGTGCCAGCCACTGCGCCACCTCGCTCGGTACGCAGCGCGAGCACTGGCTGTCGAATTTGTAGGCATATGCTGCACGGTCAGCTGTAGATACAGCAACATCAACAACTGCCAGGAGAATGGGACGCCTCCCTTTCCATGCTGCATCATCTAATTCAACTCTTCTTCAAATTTTGTGATTGTATTCATCAGCCCACTTATTGACATGGGGCCTCTTCGCAGCTGTTTCTGTCGGCGATATTCCCGCCATGCAGCGCTGCTGTTACTGCCGTTCTCATAAAACATCTTTACCGGCAGTAAGTAGCCATTGCGTTTCGTATGGGAACTTCAGCCTTAACCCTTTACACCAACATTCGCTTCACAAAAGAAATTAACACTCGTCACCAAGCGCCGAACAGAATACTGATGCCAAGACGAGAAACCATTCAAATTCTGACTGCTTGCAGCGCCACTTCTTGCCTGGTGACAGAACGTGGAACTACTAATTCCTTCGTCAGACTCCGCGAGCGCACCGATCAACAGTGTTGATAGGAAGAGAAGTTTTGTTGAGTTGTTGGTCATTAAAAAGGAGAGGATTGATACCTCTATGAATGGGGTGTTCCTCCTCGACTATTTCTACTGTTTTTACTATCATGAGGATAAAATCGTTAATTTACCTTGTTGGTAACTTAATTCAGTTACTGTCGACCTATTTATCATATTATTCGTAAGCTTTAGGCCGGACGTCATGAAGTAGTTCACTACTGAAAAGTTGCAGTAAAGCGATCTCGAAAACAATGTGCGATAGGCCACAACTGCTTCTAATGAATCGTTAGATGGTGTTTCAGTGATGTGTTTTTGTAGTGTTCTGTACAGGGTGAATACAATAGAAACTGTTACGGAGAAAAGAGTGCTTAAACAAAGGAATTCCAGGTTGGAATCGTTTACGTAAATATCACCAAAGTGAATAGGTATTAACATTTAATGTCATGACGCAACAGGTTCCTGGTGCAGTGAAGTTTTCACAACGGAACATCATTAATTAAAATATTCATACGGACAGACTTTCTTTTTATACACACATCTGGTAGCGCAACAGATATATTTCGACGCTGATCTCGTCCAGTTTATGATGTATTTGAGCCATCACGTAATTATGTGAGTGAAATTCATCGATGTTATTAATGGTACGCTGTAACATACACCAGCGATACTTAGGGGCACCATTTGTTAATCAGAGCAACACGAAAACAAAATCCTGCTGTCACCACTTTTTGCAACTCCAACAACTTGTCCCTTTTGTGAGCTTCAGCGTCATCGAGTGAAGTACGTGCAGACCACTTGCAGCACGCTTTATTACCCACCGCGACAGTTGGCGACACGTAGCGTACTTCAGGATCTACGCAGAAGGGTTCTTAAATGTAGTAGGTGACAGTGGCAGTACGCCTATAGCGTACATAAAGCAGTCGCACAAGGAAACTTGAGGCGCGGGCAGATACAAAGGCTGTGTGTTTTGTGTCTCAAATCCATAGCGACCGATGGAGCACATCATTAGGGGAACAGAAACCTTGGAGGCTGCCTCGGTACGGAACAACCAGTTCCTTTGATATGGCGGCCAACAGGTATGGAAGCTGCGTATTCTCTGACTAGACTCGTCCAATTTAGGACTACGACGGCTTTTACAAAGGATAATAAAATATGGCTTGAAGTCATTTGTTGCAGCAAATTACAAGCGCAATACAATGTAAATAATAATGATAAAAGTCAAGTGAACTACGTGCAGCTAGAGGCTGATCAGCGTTATAAGTTTATTGTTTATTCTTGGAACAAAACACTGTCACAGACAGACTCAAGAAGTCGAAATTTAGGAGGCTGTTGTATGTTTGGATTTATTAGTGAAATTCCATAAAAGGAAATCGAAACAAGCACTATTTAATGCCCCACAGAACTCCACTGTTCAAGACAACTCTGCGAAATTGTTTCTTTTGAGTGCATCCTTTGTGAACAAAGTCTTAAAGGAAATCCTAGTCGGCTGACGACTGATGCGATTTGCTTGAAAGACGTGAATAAATGTCATAAAATTGCATAGCTTTCTGAACACTGGTCTTGCTGGTCTATAATTTAGACCAAAACCGGCTGCCTACTATAATAAACATCTATTGCGATCGAGACTGTGTTACTAAATTTTAACGGAAGGACTTGTTTAGAATAAAAAGAGAAATATTCGATTTAACCTATGTTTTCAAGAACGAAGCTAATAAAAACGTAAGGCATTAATCTTAACATTCCAAACGCAAACAAATTTAGGCGTCGACATAAAATTTAGGCTGCTCCTACATGGAATTATTATAAGTTTCTCTTTAAGACAAAAGCAGTCATTTAAAATAAGCTCGTTTGAGGTAAAATGTCTAATTCCGAATAAATCCAAAATTCAGGGGATTATGCTATGTTTGTATGAACCAAATAAAGTTTAAATTAAGTACTCGAATCATGTAATATTACTGGAATATGTTGCTTAGTCTGATAAGTTTATTTCAGATTGCGCGTGGTATTTAATTGTTACTGCAGCGCTTGTGTTTTCTGATACTACATAGCTCCCACGACTTTTTAAATCTCATTAAATGAGTGGTGAAACATTATTTTTTTTCCAACGCAGTTCCATGCTTCCAATACAGTCAGACATTTCTTACGATACTATGAAGTTATCGAATATCTGCTCTCGATACTGTTACCGCAGCCATCGAAAAAAGTTGTCGAAGAGTAATGTAGGAACTAACGTGCTGCCCCTCGAACAGACAGTGTGTCCAAAATTGGGATTTTTTTTTTTTTTTTTTTTTTTTTACGTTTTTCATCTAGCTCTGTGCAGAATGTCTGAGAAGTTGTTGATGCAGCTGCTCTAAAAGAGAATGGACCACCAGCAGCAGAACCTAAGCCGCTATCACCATCAGCCAAACCAGCTGGTTGTAGGGGACCTACGTTTGATGAGGAACCTGTGTGATGGTGCCGAGTAAGATGACGTAGTGGTAGGGTACTGGATTCGTATTCGGGAGGACGTATCACCGTTTGTTACTGTCTGTCCCCTCCCAAGCCCCACAAATATAACTTGCTGTTGCGCTTATCTTCCACGTAAAACAGATGTCTACGATTTTACTAATAATAACAAATATGTAACATATTTAAATATAACAATAATATCTTTGCGTTAGTGCTTCGTCCATTACTTTGGGACAGGGCCGGCCACGGCGGGCGAAACGGCACGATGTGGGGCCGAGGCCTGACCTGCCTCGTCTTTCCTCGGGGCTTCTCGGAAGAATTCGGTACGGCGCGCCATTTGATTTGATACTGCGGTGCGGCATTTTTCGGTCTGCACGACTGTCTCCCGTTCGGTAGAATCGTGGTGTCAGGGCAGTTTACCCCCTTTTTGTTCGTGGTATGACGGATGTTCACAGGTCCAGTGGCTGTTTGCACAAAAAGAGGCAGTCTACCGGGCTATCGTCACAAGCCTTTGAAAATGAATGAGAATGACAGAAGAGAGGGACGAGAATGCTCAATATTTATTAAGCAGTTGCATAATCGACGTGTGCTGCAAGATTGCCGAGAGACGACATTACAAAACGATACAAAAAGAATTTAACGACTTATTTGACAATGAGAGAGCAAAAAATCACAACGATCGACAGACCAGGTTCATTGTTCTGTACATGAAGAGGCACACTGTGTGAAATTTGCTGGCATCGAGCACGTAGAGAAAATGAACTGAATTTCAGAGGTCGCATGTGTTATTCCACTGTCTGTTGCAACAGTTTTAAATGGAACTGAACGAAGATTGTGGAGACATTATATATTACTGCAAAGTACGTTGGTTAAATCAGCTGGCATGCCTGTAACGATTTTACGATTTCAAACCCGCTATTTTTGAATTTATGGAGGAAAAGGGAGAGCAAGAATGAAAATTAGAACATCCGGAATGGATTGCAGACCTCGCATTTTACGTGTACTTGACTGCACACTGCCCACAGTTAGAACGACACTGCTAGCTGATAAACAACTTCTTTCTGAGTTTATGGGGATGCATTTAAAAAGGAAAGCGAAGTGTACAAGGGATACATTCTGATATACACAGTCAAGTTCCCTAAGCTATCTGGCGTTAAAGAAATGATTCATTGTGGCCTTTAAAGAATTACAAGAATTTTTTTCTAAACGCCAGTCTAAAATCAGTATTAGAGCTTTTTTAATTTTTGAATGAACACACCCCCATTTCCCTGTATTATTGTTTAATTACGACCCAGGTTTCGGCCTTTTATGCCATTTTCAAGTGACGGATTTTATGACATAAACTCAGCCACTTGAAAATGGCATAGAAGGCCAAAACCTTGGTCGTAATTAAATAACAACAACACTGTCAAATGGCGGTATGTTCATTTAAAAATTACTGTATGACTGTTGCTCAGCAACATCAAAATCTGTGTATAAAAACTGTTTTAGAATTGACTTCGAGACCGTTAGCCATTTCAACTGAAGGTGGCCATGTGTATGTGCAGAATGAACTGACTGAACTGGAATGTAATTCCAGTTTTAAAAAAAAAAATCCTTTGATGTTGAAACTGTCCAGGACATCTACATTATTACCCTCAGGAAGAGTTTCCGCGTCTCTGTTACGAAGCTGCAAACGTGATAAAATATTTCGACGAACATGTGCACGTGAAAGGCATTTTTTTGATTATGAAACTAAAGCAGTCACGATTATGTGCAACCCGAGACCGAAAATCTGTGAAACTGTCTGTCTGTCGATAGTTTGTACCAGACAAAAATTATATTATGTCTTCAGAGTACTAAAAATTATTAAATAATACTGAAGATTTGTGGTCTTTGTTGTTGAGAATTATGAGATACAAAAGCAAGTCGTATGCAGAGTGACCGCATTTCCATTTAAATACAGCACGTTCGCTGTTTACCCTTCTTACCCCTCCTCCCACCTAGACAATGGTGACGGGGGGAGTGGGCAGCCAGGTTGAACACTACGGCACACATACCCTGGCATGGCTCGTAAACCGACTTCTTGGTCACCTCTGCTTTAGCACAATGTCCAAGAAATTATAATTCGGAAAAAAATATGGCATTTGAGAGACACTCACCTGAAAATTTGGGCAGTACACGTGCATTCACAACCATCAGTATTTCACTAAACACAGGTCTACAGAATGCAGCTGCGTGTGTCTGTAAATGAGGGGGATATTTCTTGTTTCGTAAATAAAAAACGCCTTCTCTTGCTGCAGTGTATTTTATTGTCCCAGTCGCGTTTCACCTTTTCACTTCAAGGCACCACAGTGGGATCTATAACGATACAGTTATGATAACTTTTGTTTTGATATGTATTATTCCTAGATCATAAAACAGTTCTCGCGTTTTATGTGAATCTTGTTTCTTTCACTTATTTCCAGCTACGTTTGGGAAGCCACCGTTTTACGTTATTCATTTCCCCTTGGTGGAAGTCTTCCTGTTCTTAGACAGTTCTACCTGTGCACTAGCGAGTCGTGTTGGATTTGTTGTTGAAAAACTGTTACCAGTCGGCCCAAGAGCCCATTCATGTCGGTAGGCTCAAGAAACTGAAAAGTCAGTCTTAAATGTAGTCTCAAGTTTCTAGAACACCTTGCTATTTGAGAGGCACTTAAGTTTCCATGGCCCTTAGTCTCCGAAAGTCAGCTGCGAATTTTGGAAAAAAATTAGATTCTTCTATTAAAATGTTGTTTGTGAGGGGGGAATCATGAATCCGCGCCTGGCGAACTGTTTTAATCTACCAGGAGGTAACATTTATGCTTTTAGTTCTCGCTACGACGTCTGTTCATCGTCACATATTGCAACCCCTCGAGTAAAAACGGGAGGATTCTGTTCGAGATAATATTGATGGCACAGTTCTCATCAGAATGTCAGATTTTATTCGATGTCCTTCAAGAAAACCTCAATCAATTTTAAGTATCCGTGGTTTTTAATTTGTGGATCAGTTTCAAAGACCAGAACTTTCTAAATTGCTATAATACGGCATTTTTAATTTAAGAAGTATTTCCAAATGTTCCTTTGAAGAAAATATAGTATGTACGCGATGCTTTCCCGGATCCGAACCGGCCATCCTGATTTAGGTTTTCCGTGATTTCCCTAAATCGTTTCAGGCGAATGCCGAGATGGTTCCTTTGAAAGGGCACGGCCGATTTCCTTCCCAATCCTTCCCTAACCCGAGCTTGCACTCCGTCTCTAATGACCTCGTTGTCGACGGGACGTTAAACACTAACCACCACCACCACCGGATCCGAAAAAAATCTGGCTGTGTTAGGTAATATTCAACTGACGTCATACCAGAACGTGAAATTTGAAGTCGACCCAGCTAGCACGTCAGCTATGGAAGTGAACCGTCCAGTTCCCTAGGCGCGCCCCGTCTGGACTCCAGCGCGAGCGACGCTGGGAGACTGACCTCGATCGGGCGTGTCACGTCAGCGCCTCGCCGCGAGGCCCGATCTTATCCGGGCTCTCCCACGTGACTTTGACGGAGCACACCGCATCCGTAACACGCTATAAGCCAACATAAATAACGACTACACTGCTAAGGAGGCGAGGGGGAAGACCTGTGTTTGCGTTAGGGTTCTCGGTAATTTTCTTGTCAGTACGCCGTTGGCGCACAGGTTTTAAATTGACAGCGCAGAGGTTCTCGACTGGAAAGACACGTACGTCCTTAGTACGATGCAACTAGAATAGGAAGAGGAATTTCAGTATCAGACACGAACACGAGATTTACACACACGCAGAGGAAACAACTGTGAATGATTACTCACATATAAGTACACAAAGTCTTAGTTGCGGGAACTGTGTTTCTTCTCGCTCAGTGGTCACCGTAAGCTGTGATACTGCATGACCCCAGCCTTTACCACATTCTTTTACGAAGGATAAAGGACGGCTCGAGTCTGACGACCTTCCACCAAAAATTCCGCTCGGGGAGGTCATTCAATGTTGAGGGATCGGTTAGGACATTTATCTAAAGAGAAAGGTGATTAGAAAATTACAATACAATTGAATCGTGTTTCCCTCCGAATATTGTTATAAACATGGTGCATCTGGGTCGCGCGTCTATTGCGACTATTGTAAACACTAGCCATTTCGATGGATAATTAACAGACCATTTTAATTCATTCCTTCTTCTAAAGGAAAGTTTCGGAAATGTATTTGAATAATATTTCAATAAAAAGTATTTAAACGGAGAAGGGCAGTGACTAAGAGTAAAGGTACTAAAGTCGCGCGAGATTAGCCGAGCGGTCTCAGGCGCTGCAGTCATGGACTGTGCGGCTGGTCCCGGCGGAGGTTCGAGTCCTCCCTCGAGCATGGGTGTGTGTGAGTTCGTCCTTAGGATAATTTAGGTTAAGTAGTGTGTAATCTTAGGGACTGATGACCTTAGCAGTTAAGTCCCATAAGATTTCACATACATTTGAACATTTTTGAAAGGTACTAAACGAAATTAAAGCTCAACGAATTGGTCTGTTTATGTTGTATACATTGCACGTTCTCTGGTGTTCAGATTTGATCTGTACGAACCTTGTCCGTTAGCAGTAGTCGCGTCGATGTGATGTGTAATTGTGAGCTGGAAGTTGAAACAGTTTATCAATACTACACACATCAAAAAAAGTTTGCATCACCCCGGTTCCCAGAACTGCTGAAGATAGATGTTGACTGTGCATGTTGTATTACA
This sequence comes from Schistocerca americana, assembly GCF_021461395.2. Lineage (NCBI taxonomy): Eukaryota > Metazoa > Arthropoda > Insecta > Orthoptera > Acrididae > Schistocerca > Schistocerca americana. The sequence goes on from NC_060120.1 coordinate 605,161,905, forward strand.
GACGCAGTCCCTTCGACTGTTCAGAGATGTTACTAAACCCACCCAAAAATGTAAACAACCACGCAAGAGCAGCGCCTATTAGACGGAAGGGTTCCAACAGCCGATCAGTTCCAGTCATTCCATCAGGAAGGAGGTAGACTGCTCGTGTTGTCTGTAGTTCAACCTTGCCTAGACGGTCAATACCGCGGTTCGATCGCGTCCGCATTGTTACTTTCTGCCAGGAAGGGCTCTCAACAAGGGAAGTGTCCAGGAGTCTCGGAGTGAACCAAAGCGATGTTGTTCGGACATGGAGGAGATACAGAGAGACAGGAACTGTCAGTAAAATGACTCGCTCAGGCCACCCAAGGGCTACTACTGCAGTGGATGACCGCTACCTACGAATTATAGTTCGTAAGAACCCTGACAGCAACGCGACCATGTTGAATAATGCTTTTCGTGCAGCCACAGGACGTCGTCTTACGACTCAAACTGTGCGCAATAGGCTGCATGATGCGTATTTTCAATCCAACGTTCATGGCGAGGTCCATCTTTGCAACCACGACACCATATAGCGCGTTACAGATGGGCCCAATAACATGCCGAATGGACCACTCAGGATTGGCATCACGTTCTCTTCACCGATGAGTGTCGCACATGCCTTCAGCCAGACAATCGTCGGAGACGTGTTCGGAGGCAACCCAGTCAGGCTGAACACCTCAGATACACTGTCCAGCGAGTGCAGCAAGGTGGAGGTTTCCTGCTGTTTAGGGGTGGAATTACGTGGGGCCGAAGTACGCCGCTGGTGGTCATGGAAGGCGCCGTAACGGCTTTACGATATGTGAATGCCATTCTCCGATATTGCAACCATATCGGCAGCACATTGGCGAGCATTCGTCTTCATGGACGACAATTCGTGCTCCTTGTGAATAACTTCCTTCAGTATAAAAACATCGCTGGACTAGAGTGGCCAGCATGCTCTCCGAACATGTCTGGGATAGACTGAAAAGCACTGTTTATGGACGACGTGACGCACCAACCTCTGTGAGGGATCTACGCCGTATCATCGTTGAGGAGTGGGACAATCTGGACTAACAGGCCTTGATGAACTTGTGGATAGTATGCCACAACGAATACAGGCATGAATCAATGCGAGAGGACGTGCTAATCGGTACTAGAGGTACAGGTGTATACAGCAATCTGGACCACCACCTCTGAAGGTCTCGCTGTACTAGTCCAAAGATCACAATTTTTTCCCAAGTTTAATAAGTTAAAGAACTGGAAAGATTTCTTTTCGGAGATAGTTTAGGGAGACTGACATTGTTAACAGATAAAGAATATGGACAGTGAACAGTATTGAAGTGAAAATACCTGAAATTTTCTATCTGAAATTTTAACGTACCGAACATTAGGTTAACCGGTAGACAATTGTTTGAGTGATTTTCGAGGGAAATAACAGAATCTCTGGTTTCTCCGTCAGTCAAGGTACCTGAGACAAACATTATTACATTTCATACGATCATTAATTTTCTTAGATATTGCTAGATATGCGATGGGGATAATGCAATTCAGAACCATCCAATTGGAAACAAATAAAGTGCTCTATTTTAGCGTAGGTTTCCATAATCATTGATACAGCTTGTTGTGTACCACCGTGCATCGCGAGTTTTTATGCTATTCTCACGCGTTTTAGAGTATACTTTTCTTACGCTACACCCAAAGCGAAAAGTGAAGCTAAGGCAGGCTGTGTCTACTTGCGTCGCGGCTCTCCACCAGCTGCATGGAGGCCAGAGAGCCCACAAATATGATAGCTAGCTCGTCATCTTCAGCAAGAAAGCTGGAACTTCACACATAAAATTTCACCACCGTACCACTACTAAGGCTAGAAAGAGGAGGACCCGGTAAACATGTAAACCAAAGTAATTTTTGTCCGGGTAGTGTGTTACGGCAGGAGACCACCGGCGTTTCTGATTGACGCCCCTGGCAGCGATTCTCCCTTCTAATTGGTTCCGCTCAGCAGCCGCAGAAGGGTCCGGCGGCCGCGTCGTAATTAAATGTTGGCTCTGGTCCATTGGTCGCGACATCAAGGGAGCCCCGCCGCGAAGTTAATTCGGCTGCCGGAATATGTCAAGCGTGTGTGGAGCACAAGAAGGCGCCAGCTGAAATAAGACGGATGCAGAGCCATTTGAAGAGAACTGCCATTGTATCGGCGCCCTAAAGGCGGGCAGGCGAGTGTCAAGAGGTACCGTAGCTGCCTTGCAGTGCTCGCGAGGTACGCACGCTCCTGAACTACCACACCGTAGGTAGCCCGCCAATCAGAATACGACCTGTGTGGCCACTACAGAGATGCATAGGATCCGAGGGCGGTTCTCTTCGTGCATTTCCGTCAGTATTAGGACTGTTGCATCTCGCAAGTAACGAGTACGCAGTGACACTCAAATATCGTTTCGTCACTGCCTCAAATATTTCGTTACTCGCATGGTTTCTTCCCCCAAGCACTTCGTACCCGACTCCGTCCAAGTCTGTAGCTTTCGTATTCCTCCCATTCATTATCCATAGCCGAACGGAATAACGGAAACGTTTCGTTAGTCGCCTATATTTTTTCCCACACATTCGTGCCGACTCAGTAGTTTCAGTAATCCTCCAGTTTCTTATTCTCTGTGGAGAAAGCCGTTGGTGACCTGCAGTACCGAATACACTTCGTCAGTAGCCATGTTTTCTTTCGCTGAATGCTGTGGACGTCCGACTCGGTCTGAGTTGGCACTTCAACCCAGTAGTTCCTTCTTTTCACACGCTTTGATTTCCTCTGTACAGCGAATCGTCGGCTTACCATTAGCCCACAGCGTTCAACTTAAGGCGATAGCTTATGCCTTGCTAAGGTATTATAGTTAGTGAAAGACGTATATAATATTTTTAAGGAAATTTCCGCCATTTGACTGCAAATTACTATTCATTTATTTCACACAATCATGATTACGATTCTGTAGCCTTTCTCAAGTGCGTGTTGGAACGTTAGGAAATATTTAACCCGTGCACGTGACGTGTCATCGTCGAAAAAACATATTTTTGGTTTTGTAAATCAGTTATCGTCTTAAAAAGATATAAGTACATACTGACGATCGGTTTAGAAGTCCAGAAATACGTATCATCAACAGTGACATGTCACACAGACAAATCAAATATACTGTAACATTTCAACATGCACTTGAGAATGGCAAAAAAGCTGAAATCAACATTGTGTGAAATAAATGAATAGTAATTTACACTCAAATGACGGAAATTTCGTTAAAAATGTTCTACGTGACTGTGGTACCCACGAAGGATAAAGCATTGACAGAAATGTAATCGGGGGCTAATGATGGCTGACCACCTGTCTCGGCTGCATAAACTAAGGTGGATGTAATGTGGGAAGAGGACGTACATATGACAACAGGAAGTAATTTACAGTGAAATGGCGGAAATTTCCTTAAAATATTATTTATGTCTTTCACCTTTGGCAATGACTTTTAGTCGTGAACGATTCTAAGTTTCGCCGCCCTTTGGAGTGTACATTGAAATACAAGTCGTCTTATAAGACCTTGGCAAGGCATAAGTTCCCACCTTACGTTTAACGCTTTGGGCTAACGATAAGTGGAGCTCAAAAAATGGCTCTGAGCACTATGGGACTTAACATCTGACGTCATCAGTCTTAGAACTACTTAAACCTAACTAACCTAAGGACATCACACACACATCCATGCCCGAGGCATGATTCGAACCTGCGACCGTAACGGTCGAGCGGTTCCAGACTGAAGCGCCTAGAACCGCTCGGCCACAGCGGCCGGCTAAGTGGAGCTATCAGAGGAGTTGTGACGAACAGTAAGTTTTCATTTGACAGTCATGATGCTAGATAAAGCTACCACACTGCGAAATAAAGAGATAGGAGATATGTCTTCGTTTTGGGAAATCCCGCAGTCTCGCGAAATTAGGAAAATATCCAGAAGCCTTATAGTAGCTCAGGGATTATGTAAAACCTGGATGCATCGAGGAGTTTTTAGTCAAGAGCCAGCAGTCATTAGTCATTCTGAAAGCAGCCGTCGCGGAGAAAGATATTCGAAGACCGACGAAGTGACACCGTTTTAGTCACAGTTGTGATGTCCCGGAAGAGTATCTGTATGAAGAACCAGGCTACGATGAACTAATAATATGTCGTCAAGAGCTCTACTATCTGAATGGATAACTATTCAATAAGGTAATATTGTGTGAACTACGAGGGGCGTTCAGCAATTGGCGAACACATTTTTTCCTGGAATCTGGTTGGTTTTATTTAGGATTTCAATACACCATATTATTTCCCCACACTTTTGGCTACAAACTATTTTTCAACGTGATCTCCGTTCAATGCGACGGCCTTACGCCACTTTACTGGGAGGACCTGTACGCCCACCTGGTACCACTTCACTGGCATACGTCGCATCCAACGTCGCCGGCCGAAGTGGCCGTGCGGTTAAAGGCGCTGCAGTCTGGAACCGCAAGGCCGCTACGGTCGCAGGTTCGAATCCTGCCTCGGGCATGGATGTTTGTGATGTCCTTAGGTTAGTTAGGTTTAACTAGTTCTAAGTTCTAGGGGACTAATGACCTCAGCAGTTGAGTCCCATAGTGCTCAGAGCCATTTGAACCATCCAACGTCTTGCCGCATCAGTTACATCCCCATTGTCCACGTACTGCTTCCCGCGGAGTGTACCCTTCGTTAGGCCAAACAGATGTGGTCCTTTGTTGCTCATTATGATCTATTCGGTGGCGAGGAACCCAGCGGCCAGACACCTTTGAGTAGTCCAACCAGCACCAATGTGTCACACTACCACAGAGACGTCCCGTTGTGCAGCGCGATGTTTAGTTGTGATCTGTCGGCGACCACGAATGAGAGTGTCTGCACGTTCCAGCATTCTAAGGGTCACAACTGTGTGCGGCCGGCCGGCACGCAGGAGATAGGACAGGTTTACGCGACCTTGCCCAACGGCTCACTGCCAGGTCTCCGTAGACATTCTGTAAGCGCCTATAAATATTAGCGAGCGATGTTCTGGTTTTCCGCCAAAAGAAAATGACAACTCTCTGGTTGGAACGCGTCTCCATTAGACAGACACCATTTTGAAGGTTATGTACCGCGACACCACCTATCGGAACTTCATGAAACTACAGGAGTTGAAGCGGGAATATTCCACGATGTTCCACAACAAATTCAACATTTTTTTAACCGAAAGTATCCGAAAACGTGTGTTGCGTTACTTATTGACACCCTTCGTATAAATTTAGTAACTGGAATCAAAATTGGGAAAATATCCACAGCCGGAACCTGCAATCGTAAAGTATCTCGCTGTAAATAGGAAAATGGCAACGAACTCTAAACTTCAGTCTAAACCACAAAATGGTTCAAATGGCTCTGAGCACTACGGGACTTAACATTTGAGGTCATCAGTCCCCTAGAACTTAGAACTACTTAAATCTAACTAACTTAAGGACAGTACACCCATCCATGGCCGAGGCAGGTTTCGAACCTGCGACCGTAGCAGCAGCGCGGTTACGGACTGAAGCTCCTAGAACCGCTCGGCCACAGCGGCCGGCTTCTAAACCACAAAAAGCCTTTCAAGTAACAAATCTTTACCAGTAATGGATTAAATTGTAGAAACTTCGTAGTATTGTAACAAGGCTGTTGTGCGTTGTGCCTGGGAATCCATTCTTCTAACTGCTATGACACCGCAAAATGGGCTCTCACAACTCTCTCGTTGTCGCTCAAGTCCTGCCCACAACTAACAGGACGCGACGTACCGAACAGTTGTGCTTGTTGTCAGATTGAAGCAGAGCTGTAGATTTTTTATACCAGAGTAATGTTACGTTTCCTTCCCCAGAATCTCGCCAGCAAATCTAAGTCGCCTACACTACGAATTTCTCGTACTCATTCCACTTCATATTGCTTCGTTAAGCTACTGCTGCGTGTTTAAAGGACGTGGCAGAAACCTGCTCGTCCAGATTACAGGCAAGCACTACTTGCCCAGATAGGAAGGCGACCCACAACAGCACTGAATCCGCGAGTTGGATTAATGTCAGTTGATCCGTTACACTCGCTAGGCCGAGTGAGGCTTTCCCACGAACGTACAGTTCAAGCAGTTCGCAGAACAGGTCGCAAGCGATTTGCCTCTTTTAGGCTAACTCATGACTGTGGCGGCAGGGAGAACAGACGCAGTTCATCATAATATAGAAGAACAAACGAACCCTGTGACTGTGGGACACTAGCTATGAGGAGGAAGAAGAGGGCATTTAAACTATGGGGCAGTCTCCAGAAGTTTAGAATTGAGTTCAAAAAATGGAAAAAGATGTAAGTGCAAAAAATTAAAAAAATGACTTTTGTAGTGAAAAGGGTTGTATAAGCCAAGCGTAATGAAACGAGAAAGATTGCAAGTGCCAGAAAAATTCTTATTAGTTTCAAGAGCAGTTCGAAGATAGCAGCACTGTGCAAGCGCCAGCGGGGTTGAGATGGGAAGAAATGTAAGTGCCACTGCCATGATGTATGTGCCTCAGCTACACAGTTGGTTTAGTTGCTGACAGTACGTTGACACGGCAGTGATTTCGGTCGTTTCACGTGTGAGTTTTAAAGTGTATCAAATCGAATTTCGAAAGTGAATAAAAAGTCAAAATATTATGTATACGGTATAGCTGAGATACCCAAAATAAATTTAGACATCTGATTCAGTTTTTGGTTTTCAGGTGGCTTACACTTACCGATGAAAGAAGAAGCGGAATAAACTGAAGACAAACAAATTTGCTTCAGAAAACCATACAAAATTTTATTTTATACCTTTTTCATATTAGCCCAGCATTCAAAGAGTAAAATTATATGTAAAGTTATTAAACGTTCTCAAAACTACAATGGACTTACCTTCTTTTTTTAACATAAACCCTTGACTTACAGCCTTTTCACAAACTTAGTGAGGCACTTGCAGCGTTTTCCAGAAAACAAAAGGATGGCACTTACTTCTTTTTCCATGTAAGTTTTGTTCCCTTTATACATATTCATAAAAAAAGCTGTTTTCATGTTTTGTAGAGGTATTTTGATATACACATATTTTTTCATAAAATTAATATAATCATCCAATATTTAAGACACATTTACTTGAATACTGAAAATTTTAGATTCTGGCACTTACATCCTATTCCATTTTTTGTACACAATTAAAATTTAAATTAGGTACTATCAGAGTCTTTCTCTCGCTTGTAGATATTATTTTGCACATACCACTCTGCTCCATTGCCGAGGTCGATAACGCACGCCTGTAACCGTCACTCTCAATCCTAATGTAAACGAGTATAATCCTGGTGATGGAAGGAATTTGCGGCGCCACTTTTCGGTCGGCAAGAGGAGGAGAGGTAGAAGTGGAAAATTCCTGAGCATCAGATTTTGCTCCAATCTTGTTAATTAAATTACAAACCTCACTGTATTGCCTCATGGAGTAGGGAAGTATGACAATGTTGGAGGTCAGTCGTCATGCGGGGACCGTAAGCTCGGCGGCTCGGTTGGTGCTCTTCGAGATGAGTACAACACGAACGTGAAAACACACTGTATGCACACCCATTACAGTCTTCTGTACCGACGGATACACTTAATCCTTTGACTCCCACTGGTTTCTACCGCAACCCAACATTTTGTTCATTTTGTTTGGAAGTACCAGTGCCTTTAGTATGAAACCATCAATGCTATGAAAGATCTTATTCAGCGATCGGTAGTTTTGTTACACTACATAAATGAAGTAATAAATGGTAGAATTATCGGTAGTCTTGGTAGGGAAAGAAACGTAAATGAATGTATAGGAGAGAAAATAGGAGCCGACGATCTGTCTCTTTTTTCCACACATAACTATAACCGCACATCATTCAGTGCTAATCCACTGTCTATTTTATATCTTACAGAATATGAATTGCATTTTATAAGTAATAAAAATTAGTTAATCGCTTAACTTATGCTTTTTTTTTTTTAGCAATCAGAGCAAATACTTTTGATACAAGTACAGCTTACCTGCACAAACGTACAAAATTATATATAATTATTGTTGTCATTTTGTACTCAATAGAACGTTCATCAAAGGCAAGAGTTTGCCGTTACTATTGATAAATGCGACAGTTGTTTATGAAGAACAGAAGCATGTTTTGTGTAAGCTCGACAAAGTATTGAACCGATGTTTGACATGTTTTTGCCCAAGTCGACTGTTGCTGATGTGAAGTGGTAACGAGAAGGGACAACCAGGCGGGTCTCATGAACTGATGGACAGGGACTGTCGAGCACTGACAAAAGTAGTTGTACAAAAATCGCATGAAATCAGCAGAAGGAATCACTCGTCGCTTTCAAAGTGACACAATGGCTGTGTGTAGGGAGTTGAAAAGACTGGACACATTTGATCGAGCAGCTCCTCGTGAGCCACATATTTCTGTAGCCGACACTAAGCAATGTTCGGAGTTGCGTAAACAGCGCCACTGAGTGGTGGATGACGGGAAACGAGTGATTTTGAGTGATGAATCACGCTATACCGTGTGGCAGTTTGGCCGAAGCTTTTTGCCAACAGTGAAGAACAGACGGCATGATGTTACGGTAGGGGGGTGTTTTTCGTAGTTAGGGTGTAGCCTCTTTACTGCGCTTAAGAAAATACTAAATGAGGAAGGATGTGAACATATTTTACAACATTATATACTGTATCCAGCAGAGAAAAAGTTTCGAGGGAGATTTTTTTTGTTCTGCATGACCGTGCACCCTGTCATGAAGCTGCATTTGAGAGGCAATGAAATGGACTAGCCTGCCCCCCAGTACCGACCTGGACCCAATGGAACACCTTTGAGCTGAGTTGGAACGTGGACTTCGCTCCATACCGCAGCGTCCAACATCTCTGCCACCTCTGCTTTTGGCTCTTGAGGAGCAATGGGCTGCTTTTCTCCACAGACATTCAGAAACAAGAAAGAAAGTGTCTACAGCACAGCTCAGGCGTCATAAAGGAGGAAGGTGGACACATCCCACACTGATATCGGGTAACAGTGCGCTGTGGTACTTTTTGTTAGATTGTGTATAATAATCCGAGTGAAATTTGAACACATTGTTTCCGAATAAATGCCTTTATCTTAATCACGCTCCGAAACTGTGCGGTTTGTAAATACTTTTGTTATGTCACTGCACCACTATACCTTTTCGCTCCATGGACTAATCATTAATCAGAATCACGAAAATAGTTCCCAAAATCTGTGCGATGGTACTCTCTAGGGCGCGTATTACACTATCAAATTTCCTTTCCTTGACAAAGAAATATGATCAAATATTCACCGCATTTCTTTGACAAAGACCTTTTATATGGGGCAGAAAGGAGTTTTGCACTGTCGTAAAATATTTCGTCGTACTTCCTTTAAAATAACCACATGATATCGACTAAGATAAATCTATCTTTAACACTGTTAGTTTCACATTGCCAGTCACTAAACAGGGCAGTCGCTTTTCCAACAGAATACGAAATGTAATTAAACTGATATCCCTCCTCCTGTCAACGTTAGCGTGTAAGAGTAAACTCTGGGTGCATTGTGATGTACACAGTTCACAGTAGCAGAGTCGTAATCGTATCATCGAAAACCCTTTAAGATGAGAACTGAATTATGAACAGATGCGTTTAAGTTGAAAACAAACTGACTGAGTATATCCACGTGCTTGTCAAGTATTTTCTGGTACTTTGCGCCAACTGTAGTTCGTTTCGCGAATATCCTTACAGATTTCAGTCATTTTAATACATTCAAAACTAGGCGCGATTTTTGCGTTCTTATACATTAGCTCCTATTTATTGTTATAAATGACTTTTGGCTTTCTCCTTTCTATACCTTTCTATCTCTTACCTGGCTACAGTCCGCCCCGTTAGCTGAGTGGTCAGCGCGGCGGAATGCCACACCAAGGGGCCCGGTCCGATTCCCGACTGCGGCAGGAGATTTTCTCCGCTAAGCGACTGGGTGTTGTGTTGTCCTCATTATTTCATCCCCATCTACGACGCGCAAGACGCCCAATGTGGCGTTGAATGCAATAAGTACTTGCCCTCGGCGGCCGAACTTTCCCGAATGGGGGACTCCCAGCCCACAATGTCGTACGCTCATTTCCATTTCCTGGCTGCAACATTCAGTCCGTCTATATGTGCATATATTAACCTCCATCTAGCACATGTTTCATTTCATTTAACACAAAACTCCATTCCTACTCATTTTCAGTTACTTACCAATTTTACATCATCAGTGAATCGTATTGTGCTAATTTTCTGCCCTTAACTAACAACAATTCTTTAATCTTCGTTTTAATGAGCAAATAAACGTTAGTGGCGACAATGGACATGCCTTACACCTTTCTTGTTTTTCACTTCTCATACAAATCTGTCACTGCAGGCTATACTAACTCGCTTTAGAGAAAAGGAGTGTATTTTTATCTATCTGGCTACAAAAGAAAAAACTTTTTTTTTCATTCCAGATCATAGAACGTCTTTGCATATTTATAGCGCTACAATAAGCTCCGAAATACGACGTCCATGGCGCAGTGGCTAGCACACTGAACTCGCATTCGGGACGGTTCAATCCCGCGTCCGGCCATCCTGATTTAGGTTTTCCGTGATTTCCCTAAATCGCTTCAGGCAAATGCCGGGATGGTTCCTTTGAAAGGGCACGGCCGACTTCATTCCCCGTCCTTCCCTAATCCGATGAGATCGATGACCTCGCTGTCTGGTATCCTTCCCCAAACAACCCAACCCAACCAAACCCCCAAGCTAGATTAGAATCTTTTCTCTGTCTGAAGTAGGTTAGATTTTAATCTCTTACGGTGGAGTGGTTACCATTGTGCTTGGAGACGAGTTCTGCGTAACGGCTTTTGCTGTTAAAATAACAGATTATGTTTCAAAAAGTACTTAGCTAGTACTGTACATTCTTTCCTCAGTTATCGGAGTAACAAGGTAAGTTTTACGAATAAATAAGGTGAAGAGAGAGAGGTTTCCGTTATGTGCTCGAGATAATTCGTGGTGACCTTGAAAAGCAAGTTATTAACACTATTACGCTGTATTTACTTAAATTTGTGTGGATTTACGTCAGTTCACCTTCAACGAAGTACTCTGAACATCTGAAGCACCGAAAAGTGGAAATACATTTATTTTATTTATTTATTTATTTATTGTTCCATGGGACCAAATTAAGGAGAAGTCTCCATGGTCATGGAACGAGTCAATACATGAAATTATAACACGATATTAGAAACAGATAAAATGAAATATAAAAAAAAAACATATTCAGGTGACAAGTCGTAAGTTTAAATGAAGAAAATCAACAATGTAACACCGGAATTTGCTTAATTTTTTAGCTCTTCCAGGAGCTCCTCGACAGAATAGAAGGAGTGAGCCATGAGGAAACTCTTCAGTTTAGACTTAAAAGAGTTTGGGCTACTGCTAAGATTTTTGAGTTCTTGTGGTAGCTTATTGAAAATGGATGCAGCAGAATACTGAACTCCTTTCTGCACAAGAGTCAAGGAAGTGCATTCTACATGCGGATTTGATTTCTGCCTAGTATTAACTGAGTGAAAGCTGCTAACTCTTGGGAATAGGCTAATATTGCTAACGACAAACGACATTAAAGAAAATATATACTGTGAGGGCAATGTCAGAATTCCCAGATTTTTGAATAGGGTCGACAAGAGGTTCTCGAACTTACACCACATATAGTTCGAACAGCCCGTTTTTGAGCCAAAAATACCCTTTCTGAATCAGAAGAATTACCCCAAAAAATAATACCATACGACATAAGCGTATGAAAATATGCGAAGTAGACTACTTTTCATGTTGAAGTGTCACTTATCTCAGATACTGTTCTAATGGTAAATAAAGCAGCATTTAGCTTCTGAACAAGATCCTGGACATGGGCTTTCCACAACAGCTTACTATCTATCCGAACGCCTAGGAACTTGAACTGTTCCGTCTCGCTTATAATATGCCTATTCTGTCTGATCAAAATATCGGTTCTTGTTGAATTGTGAGTTAGAAACTGTAAAAACTGAGTCATACTGTGATTTAGCATCAAATTATTTTCCACAAGCCACGAACTTGTTTCATGAACTACATTATTTGTTACTGTTTCAATATTACACACAAGATCCTTCACTATAAAGCTGGTGTCATCAGCAAACAAAAATATTTTTGAATTACCTGTAATACTAGAAGGCATATCATTTATATAAATAAGAAACAGCAGTGGCCCCAGCACCGACCCTTGGGGAACGCCCCACTTAACAGTGCCCCATTGGGACTGAACATCACTACCACTCTCAATATTGCGGAGAATTACCCTCTGCTTTCTGTTCTTAAAGTAAGAGGCAAACCAATTGTAAGCTACTCTCCTTACTCCATAATGGTCCAACTTCTGCAGTAATATTTTGTGGTCAACACAGTCAAAAGCCTTCGTTAAATCAAAGAAAACGCCTAGTGTTCGCAACCTTTTATTTAATCCGTCCAAAACCTCACAGAGAAAAGAGAATATAGCATTTTCAGTTGTTAAACCATTTCTAAAACCAAACTGAACATTTGACAGCAAATTATGTGAATTTAAATGCTCCAGTAACCTTGTATATACAACCTTCTCGATAACTTTAGCAAACACCGATGGCATAGAAATAGGTCTAAAATTGTCAACATTACCAATGTCTCCCTTTTTATAAAGTGGCTTCACTACCGAGTATTTTAATCGGTCAGGAAACCGACCACTCCTAAAGGAAAAGTTACAGCTATGGCTGAGAACTGGGCTAACATACATAGAACAATACTTCAGTATTCTGCTAGATACCCCGTCATATCCATGAGAGTTCTTGGTCTTTAGTGATTTAATTATTAACTCAATCTCCCTCTTGTCAGTATCATGGAGGAGCATTTCAGGTAACAGTCTCGGAACACTTTTTTCTAAGAGCGCTATATGATTCCCTGTTGGGACTAGGTTTCCATTTAGTTCACCTGCTATATTCAGAAAGTGATTATTAAATACTGTACATATATGCGACTTATCAGTAACACGGACATTCCCACTACGCACTGATTCTATATCCTCGACCTGTCTCTGCAGACCAGTAACTTCCTTTACGACTGACCATATCGTTTTAATTTTATCCTGAGACTTAGCTATTCTATCTGCATACCACATACTTTTTTGCCTTCCTACTAACATTTTTAAGCACCTTACAATACTGTTTGTAATGGGCTGCTGCATTTAGATTTTGACTGTTTCTAACGTTTTGATATAATTGCCACTTTGTTCTACAAGATATTCTTATCCCTCTAGTCAGCCACCCAGGCTGCCTGTTTGTGCTAGTACCCTGTTTTAAACGTTCTAACGGAAAGCTACTTTCAAAGAGCATGAGAAAAGTCTTGAGAAAAGCATTATATTTATCGTCTACTGTATCAGCGCTATAAACATCTTGCCACTCTTGTTCCTTGATAAGGTTTACAAAGGTCTCTACAGCAACTGGATCAGCTTTCCTGAACAGCTGATGACTATATTTAACACGTGTTGCAGCACAAAAATCTTTTAAAGTTATAGTTTGTGCATCATGATCTGAAAGGCCATTCACCTTTTTGCTAACAGAATGCCCTTCTAGTGATGATGAATGAACAAAAATGTTGTCTATGGTTGTTTTACTGTTCCCTTGCACTCTCGTTGGAAAGAATACGGTTTGCATAAGATTATATGAATTAAAGAGGTCTACCAGCATCCTCTTCCTTGCACAATTACTTATACAATTAATATTGAAGTCACCACATATAACTAACTTTTTGTTTTTCCTATAAAGTGAACCAAGAACCTCCTCTAGCTTTAGCAAAAATGTTGTGAAATCGGAGTCTGGGGATCTATAAATAACAACAGTTAGAAGTTTAGCTCCGTTAAATTTAACCACACCTGCACAACATTCAAACACCTTTTCAGTGCAGTACTTTGAAACATCAATTGACTCAAATGGGATGCCGTTTTTCACATACATGGCTACTCCCCCACACCGCAAAGAGCTCCTCGAAAAGCTGCCAGCCAACCTGTATCCTGGTAAAGGAAGCCTCTGAATTATCTCCTTATTTAAGAAGTGTTCAGATATACCAATAATTTCAGAGTCAACATCTATAAGCAGTTCACTAACTTTACCTCTAATACCTTGTATATTTTGATGAAATATACTAATTCCCTCACTACTCGGATACCTAAGCTTTGTCAAAAGTGATTCCCTTGTTAGAGAGACTTCCCTTAAGCAGGAATACCTATCAGCTGACTTCAATCTAAAAAAGGTGCAGCTGTAACACCCACTACTGCCGGAATTTTCCCATGAGTGATCCCACCAACCCCACCTATGCTGTCACCTATAAGCTTTGCCAACCTCCACTTCCCATAGCTGTTGAGGTGCACACCATGTCTAGTGAAACCCGTCCTGCTGATAGACTCCACCGTCACCACTGAAATGTGACCCATGCTTTCTGTCATCGGCGCACCCCCAAGTCTCAGGTTATTACGGCTGACGGCTGTATTAAGATGAGGCAGATTGTGACGCTGAAACAGTTCCACGAAATGCACATTCGTGTTGCCAGTCTGAGTGGCTATCTTTTCCAGGTCACTATCTATGTTATACTCCCCATCCCTATCAATACTATTACCAGCCCCACCCACAATCACTACCTGATCCTCTTTAGTAAAATCCCTACATAGCCCCCATATGTTAACAGTCACCTAAGCCAACCCTGCATTAGGCTTCACAATGCTGGTGACCTGGTACTCACTCCCCAGCACTTCCTGCAACTGCTGGCCTACACCTCTGCCATGAGAACTACCTAACAGCAGAACCTTCTTCTTCCTCTTCGACTTTAACTGTTCTAGGCACAGTAACTACTGAGGTCTGCTGCATACTTCCTACATCTACAGCTACTAGAGATTCCTCTCCACTAGACTCTGACAGTTGGTCATATCTATTGTAAACACCAATAGTAAAACTATCTGAAAATCTTCTTCTCCTAACAGATCTCTTGCCAACAGCCAGCTCCCATTCCCCAACCCCCTTCTCCCTCCTCATCCTATCTAGCTCCTCCTGTGCGTTTTTCAACTGCACCTGAAGGGCACAGATCTTACGCCCCTGCTCCTCTATCAACTTACTCTTGCTACATAACCTGCAGTTCCAGGAGAGGATCTCACCAGAATGCCCACTGGCTTCCCCACTGCATTCCCCCCAGTGAAAATACTTCGAACAAGTCTCACACCGCAATCCACTACTCACAAACCTACGGCAAAGCCCACACTTCTCACACATGGTAAAATTTTACTTTTTCTAAGTTCCGCTACTACAATAAGAAGATGTTAAAACCTGACTACAATGATCACAAACTTACTCTACAAGGGAAGTAACTACTATTATTAACAGTATTAATAAACAACAAATGTGAATATAACAAAAGACTAATACAGAAAGAGAATCAAACGTCTAATGACACAGTAACGAAGCTGAAAACAGTTCCCAAAAGGTTCTTCTGAAATTATTTCACCAGAAAACACCAAGAACACCGGTTGAAGACTACTAAAGTTCCTAAATAAACCACTATACACAAACAATTAATTAGTACTTAGCTTTCGATGCGCCGCTACAGCTGCAACTGGTCAGCGCGGAATGTAAACACAGGCAAGAGGTTAAGTTGCTCGTTACGAAACACTCACAAATATCAGGTCACAACACAAGAAAGGCAGAGGTGAATGAAGAAACCACTAACACGTCACTTATATAGTAAATATTATCACAAAAACCGTTAAAATATATATCTGAAACCTAAAAATATATGAAAACTTAGAGAGTGATCTCCTACATACATTACACCACATTAGCAAACCACTTCATATTACCAGAATCACCACCCCACTTACATAAAAACACCAGTCAGCAGTAATTATAATTTATACACAACTAATGCCAACCTACCACAAAAAAGATCAAGTACACTAACTATAAGCATATAAGGTACGCCACCTTCTCACTTGAACAAATTATTATTCGAGGTTATAATCAGTGCATAAAATTTCCTGCTTACTTGTGGTTTCCTGCGATTTTTGTCCATAGATTCTAAACTATATCCGGAATATGATATTTTCATCCTCGGGATGTCACAAACTCACTCTTTCTTGGACTAAGCCTTTTAGTTTTTTCACGCTCCATATTTCGTGTATGAGAAAGTCGGCCAGTTTGACCGAAAAAAAGAAACTGATTTTAATTTCACCGACTGTCGTCCGAAGTCTGTACGTTCGGGCGATAAGATCGGCTATAGTGTAGTGGCGTACTGAGTAGGTAAAATCGGTCGTCTTCGGCCAATGTCGGTCGTTTGCGGGTTGCACCGATACCCGTGCCACTGTGACCGCAGCCTATAGTTGATACCCGATTAGTCAGTCAGTGTGAGTCGGCAGTTGGTGAGGTCCGCTGACAGGCATGAGGGCGCAGTGCGAGCAGCGGGCGACCCTTCCCCGCCCCCTGACCGCCGACTGACGGCGCGTGGGCGGCAGCGATGGCGGCGGGTCGCGCCGCGTGCAGCCGTCGCCGCCCACGCGTGCCCAGGAACACTGCCTGCCTGCCGGGTCGCGGTCAGCGCACCGCCGTTTCCGTTAGACCACCTTGGAGTGGAACGCAGTAAGGTTTCACACAGTATTGTGCCATCACATGAGGCGTCCTGCCTATTCGATGAATTGTAATGTTTCAACGTTTGGAGCTATACCACTACGTGTGGTGAAGTAAGTTACGCACGTTATTTGAGTGCGTGACGGCTACACTGAAGCACCAAAGAAACTGTTACTGGCATATGTATTCAAATACAGAGATACGTAAACAGGTAGAATACGGCGCTGCGGGCGGCAACGCCTATAAAAGACAACATGGGTGGCGCAGTTGTTAGATCGGTTACCGCTGCTACAATGGTAGATAATCTATATTCAAGTGTGTTTGACATTGGTGTTATAGTCGGCACACCAGCGATGGGACACAGCATCTCAAGGTAGCGCGCCGCCATATGAGGAATTCGGTAAAACATCAAATCTCCGACATCGCTGCGACCGGAAAAGGATCCTGCAAGAACGGGACCATCGACGACTGAAGAGAATCGTTCAGCGTGACGGAAGTGCAGCCCTTCCGCAGATTGCTGCAGATTTCAATGCGGGGCCATCTACAAGTATCAGCATGCGAACCATTCAACGAAACATCATCGATATAGGCTTTCGGAGCCGAAGGCCCACTCGTGTAACCTTGATGACTGCACGACACAAAGCTTTACGCCTCGCCTGGGCCCGTCAACACCGGCACTGGACTGTTGATGACCGAAAACATGCTGTATGGTCGGACGAGTTTCAAATTGTGTCGAGCGGATGGACGTGTAGGAGTATGGAGACAACCTTATGAATGCATGGACTCTGCATGTCAGCAGGGGACTGTTCAAGCGGGGGGAAGTTGTGTAATAGTGTGGGGCGTGTGCATTTGGAGTGACATGGGACCCTGATACGTCTCGATACGACTCTGACAGGTGACACGTATGTAAGCATCCTGTTTGATCACCTACATCCATTCATGTCCATTGTGCATTCCGACGGACTTGGACAATTCCAGCAGTACAATGCGATACCCCACACGTCCAGCGCCCTAGACCGCTCGGCTAATCCCGCGCGGCATGCTGTTCAGAAAACATCCCTCGTACTCTTACGGATTTGTGGACAGCCCTGCAGGGTTCATGGTGCAATGTCCTCCAGCACTACTTCATACATTAGTCGATGTGGCAGTTCTACGAGCTCCCGGGGGCCCTACATGATATTAGGCAGGTGTACCAGTTTCTTTGGCTCGTCAGTGTAATTCTGTTATATTAAGTGTTATTTTCTGAAGATTACCAGATTTTTGTGTTTTTTTTTCCCTACTTGCTTCGTGTCCAGCGAGGAGCAC
Source organism: Schistocerca americana (assembly GCF_021461395.2). Lineage (NCBI taxonomy): Eukaryota > Metazoa > Arthropoda > Insecta > Orthoptera > Acrididae > Schistocerca > Schistocerca americana. Next base: position 605,179,882 of record NC_060120.1, read on the forward strand.
TGGCATCAACGAACGGATCTTCTGGAGCGGTTTGCGGATTTCCGAGTGCCAGACCCATTTAATACCGACCCGAGAAGGTGCGTGTCAGTGTTTTAAGACGCCACTGATCATAATTAAAAGAGCAAAAAGAAAAGAATGATATAAATATTTTAATAATCTTATTCAGTTCATTTCCACAGGCGTTTGCTTGCACATGATTGTTAATGTAACAAAATGCTGTGCTGACCCATTCAATAAAGGTAAGAATATAACGACGATAATTTACAAACACCCCGCGTTTTACATGGCTCCCAGATAACAAGGTAAAAGCATTATAGTCTTCAGGATGAATGTGTTTGCTGTCTATTCTACATTATTTCCGCTGTAAGGACAAAAAATCTGTGGCTGCTTCAATTATATCGTCGATAACACAACGCATCACTAAATCTCACGTGTGTTAGATTACACACGTGTCACAAGACGTGAAAATTGTTTCTGTCGAAGTTTATTTATCATCAGGAAACACTAAAGTGAGTTTTGCAATTTTTGTACATTTTTAATAATAATCTTGTTACATGGCGTAAAACCTAGCTCACTGGAGAGGAGAGCACGTATAATTTCGTGCATTTCACATTTAACATAAACTTTGCTCAATGTTAACCTCGCTTTGTGGCAGCTTTCGGTAACTGCATAAGTGATGTCCGTTAATCCAAAGGAAACAGTAATTACTCACGCGGGAGGCAGCTGCTCGTACAACGGAAGCAGAAAGTAAGTTACGTGTGCGCAGATAACTTCTAAAGATGGCCGTGTCGGCATCTGTAGCTCTTCCAGTCGTTAACAATGCATCTACCGTGTCCATGACAGACGCATAGCTCTAAAGCAGCGCTCTCTCATGAACGAGTAATAATAGTAATTTAAACAATAACAATCATTATTATCGACCATTTCTATTGCAAAATTGGAATAAAATCTGAGTATTGTCCTTTAGGTCTTAACCACAGAGTAATTATTATTGCAGTTATCTACAAATATATTCGCACATGTCCGCATCGCCGCAGGCTTTCATCCGCTAAGTAGATATTAGTGTTGTGATTATAGATATATGGACGGATATCCGTGCCCGCATCTCGTGGTCGTGCGGTAGCGTTCTCGCTTCCCACGCCCGGGTTTCCGGGTTCGATTCCCGGCGGGGTCAGGGATTTTCTCTGCCTCGTGATGGCTGGGTGTTGTGTGCTGTCCTTAGGTTAGTTAGGTTTAAGTAGTTCTAAGTTCTAGGGGACTGATGACCATAGATGTTAAGTCTCATAGTGCTCAGAGCCATTTGAACAATTTGAACGGATATCCGTATCTGCTAGTAGATGACATAGGATTTTTCCGAACTCCGCATTGGAAGGGTTACTTAACGGGAAATATTGTAAATGCAGAGAAATATTAGAATACCGTATTTAAAAGAGAAAAACCTTAATGTTCGTTGTACCAGATATACAGGGATGAACAGGAAGAAGAAGACACTGCGAAGACTGATGGCTACAAAATAAAAAGAAACACGGGTGAAACACCACCACGTTCCACAATGCCTTTATATGACCTTTGCAACTCCCAAATCAGCACCTACCGGCTGAACTACGAGTCTTTCATTAATGAGTCGCCTATAAAAACTGCACTTCCGCCGCTCTTCTGTTTCTACATATCATTACTGTCAGATTTCACTGAATTGATTTGATCGACCACTCGCTGTTTCAACCGTCGTTTAATTTAATTTGGCTGTTGTTTATTGCCGTGCCGGCTGTCTGTTAGCGTGGATGTTTCTGCTCGTCAGTCGGTGTTCTCGGTTATTAGGCACACGTGGCGAAGCACTGCCCTGTCCGATTTGACAGGTGAGTCGCTTCTCGCTAGACAGTGACCGTCCTGCACTGAGCAGCCCAATTTCTGAACGACTTTAGACACCGAATATTTCATGTATCTTGCGACAACTATCATTACTCCGGTCAAATTAGGGCTTTCGGAGCCTCTCTATTTTACATTGGGTACACATAGACATACGTCTGACGAGCAACAGTTAATGAGGATACTTGAAAGTACTTTATCGATTTGTGATGTAGTAACTGTAAATATAATTTCCAACTAAGAAAGTGAGAGGGATTTTTATGTGGAAGCAAGCTGCATTATTACGAATTCCAATGTTTAATGAACTATGATACGTGCTTCTGATCCAGCCTCACTACCTTAAAGCACTAACTTCTTGACTCAACCGTAAACAAATCGACCTTGATTCATAGAACTTTTATCTATCCTTACACATTACTATATGCTGGTCGGACACAGTTGTCTGCATAAAAAATGCAGTGAGACAGTGAGGAGCAAATGTCCTTTGTTTATCGGGTAAATAACATGGCCCCAGAATAACCTTGAGAGACATCTGATACTGCTGTCTATTGCACTCATTTCGTTGTGTAATGTCCGTGAATTGTAAGATATCAATCATAATATTTCTGGATCGTGACAGAATACAATATTTTCATTTTGTAAGTAGTTTCTGCAGATAGACCATGTCCATAGATTTTCTGAAATTACGAAGAACCACTGTCGTTGCTCCGTGTCGATGTGTCGTCAGTTTCTTCTGTTAGTTCAAACAAGGTGATTGCGGTTTTGTGATGTTCCCGAAATCCTGATTTGTAAGAACATTCTCATTAACCCTAGGGTGTTCCGTTAACTGATGATGCATTATATGGTCGAGTACTTCCGATAACAATGGAAAGATACTAGTTTATAGCCAGAGGCGAAGTCGGTATATCCTTCCTTGGCACGATTGCATTAAGTCATGATTAAAAGCTGATAGATGCTATATATGCATCATAAGGGAATGAAAAACTTCGTTTTAGTAGGCAGTGCCACATTAGTGACCTGTATCAGCTATGACATGTGTCAGAATTAGCCCCTCAGTAACGTCTTTATTTGTTTATTTGGCAGTAATCGTTTTTTTTCCCCCACATGTGATCGACTGCTGTTGATGGCTATACTGTTCCGTATAGCTTGTAAGTACTTGGGTTTCGGGCAGTAGTTTTTGCATTCCACACCTAGCTAATTCTCGTCATGAAGCCATAGTTACTTCAAAAGCTGTTTGAAAACAAACGCAAGCATTCGATCTAACGAAGTATGGCCTTTTGTTCTCATTTAATGCAGACTTAACAAAATATGAATATCTGAATAGTCCATTCAACATATTCTGCATTTCGGTGCTCTCTCCTGCCCTGCATAAGTTCCAATATGACACGTTTGCACAAATTGATTTTATTATTAATACGACCTTGCTCATTTGAGATTGCATATTTGAAGCTAATGCAACATGGAACTTATCTGGATCAATCAGTACCTGCAGTTATGGGACATAGGTTTATTTTTGTTGGAAAATATGTTTATGGATGTAGAGCGTGCGATGCCATCACTTAACAAATGGTTAAGTCTGAGAAAATATTGCAGAAGGTCAGTACTGATAATGCATTGTAAACCTACAAAAGTAGGTAGGTGAACAAACTGTAGAGCGTCATATCTGTACTAGTAATAAATCTGTTAACTATCTACCTGTCTGAACACGCATCTTCAGAACTACTACACGAATTTTCGTGACGCTTTCGTAGGCAACTTGAGCTTGGGCAAGGTATAGGCTCTATTTCATCAAAATCGGCTCACGTAAAAAAAGATATCATGACTGAAAGTTTTATCTAAAGTAATTTTACAAATGCAAAAATAACTCTCTCTGTTACGTTTTCAGGATTAATTTTTTTTTTCTTTATTGATTTTCAATTCCCCCCGAAGGGGGCAGGCTGGCAGCAGCTGAGTACGCTGCTCTACAGCCTACAGACTTTTCACGATTAACTGGCTGAACCCATTTCAATTAAATTTGGTCTGGAATGGTTCAAATGGCTCTGAGCACTATGGGACTTAACATCTGTGGTCATCAGTCCCCTAGAACTTAGAACTACTTAAACCTAACTAACCTAAGGACATCACACACATCCATGCCCGAGGCAGGATTCGAACCTGCGACCGTAGCAGTCGCGCGGTTCCGGACTGAGCGCCTAAAACCGCTAGACCACCGCGGCCGGCGTTGGTCTGGAGACAGGAACTCTAAGGAAGAACATACGCTACTTTAGAAAGTATATAGTAAAAGATACTGATGTAAAGAATATTGCGCGAATTAGGGAAAAATATTTACTCTTTCAAAAATCTATTTACTCTTCGCGTTTCGATCTTTATTACATTTGTGAAAACGCTTTTATTGTGACTTTTCAAGCTTTCCCGGCGGAAATGTTGTAAATAGTCTTCATGGGTTTGCCGCCAGTTGACGTGCAAATTCCACAATATTTCCTCGGAGCAACTGTCCCACATCTTGCGTTGGTTCTACCTTGCTGGTGGCTAGGTACGAGTGACTGTATCCGCACGTTGACGCTTTGTATATAGAACACGCGCGCGAAGAATGCGCAGGTGCGGAAATCACGCATGTGCAAGGATTTGCAGGTAAATTGTGCCATACTAAAACGCTCTGCCGAAAATCGCAGAGCGGCAATCCTGCGCGTGCCCTGTAGGCTGTGTTTACTTACAGTGCAGCAAGACGTCACTCGCTAAAAAAACTATACAAGACCAATGTTATGACGGGTCTGTTATCGAAAAAAACTTAATTTTCTCGTCATGATTTAATAGCAGCTAATGCAAGGTTCCAGGATGTGCTCAGTTGAAATCCCGCGTCCCTGTTGATATTATTGGCTGTACGGAGTGCATTACGTACGTTAGTTCATAGACAGTATGTTGTATCCAACCCTGAAAGCCTGTCGAGTGAAATGCAACATTGGAAGACAGTGTTCCGACAAAACGGTTATTCTGAGAGACAGATGCGTAAAGCATTCAGGCCCAAGCGACTTCAATCTACGGAGCAGAATGAAGATACAAAGATAATCCGAAGACACCCACCACTTCAACCTTTTTGCCATATTTTGGTGCCATGTCGTCAATAAATGACCTAGTAGACAGTGTCGGAAGTTCCATGCGGCTTTTAGCGGATGATGCTGTAGTATACAGAGAAGTTGCAGCATTAGAAAATTGCAGCGAAATGCAAGAAGATCTGCAGCGGATAGGCACTTGGTGCAGGGAGTGGCAACTGACCCTTAACATAGACAAATGTAATGTATTGCGAATACATAGAAAGAAGGATCCTTTATTGTATGATTATGTGATAGCGGAACAAACACTGGTAGCAGTTACTTCGGTAAATATCTGGGAGTATGCGTGCGGAACGATTTGAAGTGGAATGATCATATAAAATTAATTGTTGGTAAGGAGGGTATCAGGTTGAGATTCATTGGGAGAGTGCTTAGAAAATGTAGTCCATCAACAAAGGAGGTGGCTTACAAAACACTCGTTCGACCTATACTTGAGTATTGCTCATCAGTGTAGGATCCGTGCCAGGCCGGGTTGACGGAGGAGTTAGAGAAGATCCAAGGAAGAGCGGCGCGTTTCGTCACAGGGCTATTTGGTAAGTGTGATAGTGTTACGGAGATGTTTAGCAAACTCAAGAGGCAGACTCTGCAAGAGAGGCGCTCTGCATCGCGGTGTAGCTTGCTGTCCATGTTTCGAGAGGGTGCGTTTCTGGATGAGGTATCGAATATATTGCTTCCCCCTACTTATACCCCCCGAGGAGATCACGAATGTAAAATTAGAGAGATTCGAGCGCGCACGGAGGCTTTCAGACAGTCGTTCTTCCCGCGAACCATACGCGACTGGAACAGGAAAGGGAGGTAATGACAGTGACACGTAAAGTGCCCTCCGCCACACACCGTTGGGTGGCTTGCGGAGTATAAATGTAGATTTAGATGTAGAATAGGAAGATATGACATTAACTGTGTTTTTAGACCATCTGCAAAACTGAGGAACCTGTTGGGTTCGTTTAAGCAAGATCTTGACCTGAAGGAGTGTGGTGTGTACAAGATTCCTTGTCAATGTGGGGCAGTGTTCATAGGCCAGACATGTCGCACAGTACAAGAGCGCTGCGATGAACATCAGCGTCGTATATGCCTACGTCAACCGGAAAAGTCGGCAGTTGCGGAACATTCTCTGAATACAGGACATCACATGATTAATGAAAAGACGGTAGTTTTTCCCCGGCATCATCTTTCTGGGATTGCGTCATTAAGAAAGCAATACATGTACGCACAGTCGCTAATCTCATCAACAGAGATGCGGAATTTCAACTGAGCACAGCCTGGAACCCTGCATTGGCTGATATTAAATCACGACGAGAAAATTAAGATTTTTTCGATAGCAGACCCGTCATAACATTGGTCTTGTATAATTTTTTTTAGTGACTGACGTCTGGCCGCACTGTTAGTAAACACAGCGTACAGCGCACGCGCAGGAGGACCGCTCTGGGATTTGCAGCACAGTGTGTTTTAGTATGGCACAATCTACATGCAAATCAGTGCACATGCGTGATTTCCGCGCCTCCGCATTCTTCGAGCGCGTGTTCTATACGTAGCTCGTCGACGTGCGGATACCGTCAGTCGTGCCAAGCCACCAGCAAGGTTTAACCACCGGAAGATGTCGGACAGTTGCTCCGAGGAAATATTGCGGAATTTGCACAATGTCATCCGGCGGCAAACCCGTGAAGACTATTACGCTTTTATTGGTTGATATGTGCTGCGTGATACATTTCAAAATAATGAATACAGTACTTACACACTCTATAATGCATTTAATCCATACTTTCACACTATTTATTGCATAATCCACACCTTGTATAATCTACAGCTACTTTTCACGGTGAACAGATGCGTTCGTGCTCGCACCCCTGTGTACGCACTGCTCGGCAGCGAAGCTGTGCATGCCGACGCGTCATGCGTTGGAACAGCTTGGGTGGGGAGGGAGGGGAGAAGGGGGTACCCTGCCACGCATCACGAGCTGTGCTTCCATGAACTGGTAGACACGTTGTTGCACGTACAGTAGGTTACTCTCTCACCGCCACTCTTCACAACAAAACTACTGACATGTGACCAAGAGCCGCAGGTAACATCTAGTTATTAAATCTGCTTAATACTGGCGCCTACGTAGACCTGCACGTAAAAATAAGCAGCAAGGTGGCAGAAGTTATCACAGTACGTTTTTGAGTTTGAGACTCTGTGTAACTGGAAGCGATTTGTACTTAACTTGCCACTGAAATATCAGGGTTCCTTTTTTCAGGTGAATCACGACTTGTGCTGCAGTGACTGAGTTGTTATTACGCATAAGGCACAGTATGTTGGAAAAATAACTCTCTCGCTTGAGGACTGACCGAACACAACTTGGTAATAGGACCGCGATACAATGAAGTCTTTTTATCTACTTTCTTGTTGTAGAGCCAGTATCCAGCAACACCCTTCGAAAATATACTTGCAACTTGCACCATTTGAAGATTAGCGAGAACTACTAAATAGAATAAATTAATATTAATAGTAGAATAAATTAATATTTCAAAAAAGTGACTGGGTGAGGTTTACTGTCGTTATAGTGAATAAACAGTTACCTGCTCCAATTCATCTGTAATGGATAAAATCGAGAACGTCTTTTAACTGCGCGTCCATTTGACTTCTACGTACACCATCTGGTCTAAAATATCCCAACGTCTCTATGTAATGACCTTTAGATGTCACAAGGGGAGGATACGTCCGTGTAAAAGGGGGCGGGGAGTGACATGTTGTCAGTACAGAAGCAGTGACTGACAGCAGAATGGGTCAGCCAGCAAAGCTCAGTGACTTTGGACGTGAACTAGTGACTGGATGTCACCTCAGCAACAAATTCATCGGGGACATTTCAGGACTTTTAAAACGGCCCAAGTCTTCTGTTGTCGATGTGATTGTGAAGTGGAAACGCGAAGGATCAACCGAAGCTAACCAAAAACGGACAGACCTCATGTACCGGCAGACAGGCATCATCGAGCATTGCGGAGGGTGGTTGTAAGTGTGCTGGCGTAGGCTGTCGCCACCACACCGGTCAGGAAAGATGTAGCAAGAAGATCGATAGAAGGCGCTGGATAAGGCGTGCATACCAAGAGAGACACCAAAGACAGACTCGCAAGCAACAGGCCGCCAACGCCCTGTCGACCACAAGTATTTAGACTGTCGGCGCGGACCGGAGTCTCAGTCTCGGACAGTCTCAGTCCCAATCACTAGTTCAGTCACTATTCTAGTTGGCGTCTGTCAGTACATTGCGATCAGATTACATAATGGGACTTGTACTTCCCAAGCAGTGAGGTTAACGTGGACTAATATTGAAGAGCTTCTACGACAACACATGGACGATGTTAAAGTCAATTAGCAGCTATCTGTTTAAGTAAATAAGGAACGCTGTTAATACATGTGTGTAGTTGTGTTGCAGAAAGAGGATACCAGCCACCAAATAACATCCTTCCCCTTGATTACTGTGGTAGAAGACTGAACAGTAAGAACTCCTATGAAATCAGCAGGACTCGTTCATGAGTTCCAAAGAGCTACCATCAGACCTGCTAGCACAACTGCTGTGCGTAGGGAGTTAAAATGAATGCACTAAAATGGTGGAGGAGTTCCTCGTAAGCCACACATTTATGCAGGCAGTGCTAAGAGACGCTTGAGGTGGTCTAAAGAGAGACACCACTGGACAGTGGATCATTAGAAACGAGTAATTTCGAGTGTAGCATCACGGTATACCTTGTATCAGTCCAGTTGGAGCATTTGGGTTCGACGAACGCCTGCGTAAGCACCAGCCTTCATGTATAGTGCCAATAATGAAGGACAGAGAATGTAGTGTTACGGTACGGTTTTTTTCGTAGCCTTAACGAAACGCTAAACGCGCAAATATATGAATCCATTTTACTGCACTGTGCGCAGCATCCAGTAGAGGAGCAGTTCGGAGACGACGACTGTCAGCATGATAGTGCATCCTGTCATTATTAAGCATTTGTGAGGCGATGCTTTGTGGACAATAACATTCCTGAATTGGACTGTCCTGTCAAGTCTCCCGATCTGAGCCCAATGACGCACCTCTGGGGTGAGTTAGAACGTCAGTTTCGCTCCAGACCCCATCGTCCAACATCACTGTCTAGTCAGTTTTCAGCTCTTGGGGAAGAATAGGCTGCCGTCGCTCCACAAACATTCAGAGACCTCACTGAAAGTGTCTCCAGAAGAGTGGAACCCGTCGTAGAGGCGAAGGGTGGATACACTCCTTATTAATGTCCACTAACGGGTGTCCCAATACTTTTGATCAGATAGTGTACGTTGCCATTTAGATACTATCTTATTCATTTAACCTTACAGATTCATTTTGTGTACAACTTTCAGCGAAATTACCTGCATTTCGCCAACAAGTGGCGCACACTGTTACCTTACCTTCAAGGAAAAATGACTGTAAGCTAGAGATGTTATAGTATCGGTAGTTTCCTGTGACCAATACCAGCGGTCAGGTAAATACTACATGCAAATGAATTGTCAGCGTCCGTTGTATTTTACACGGCACGCGGGCAGGGAAATGGTGCCAGTAAGACAGCCTGTGAGAAACGTCGTGTTTCCCCGCCGCCCACATAATGCAGACCCCTCGGTGCAGCTCGCGAGTGAAAGCGGCCGACGCCAGTCCGACAGCGCACACACTTACTGCTCACTGCTCTACGCTGCCTCATTAAGCGTGACATTTCCGCAATATCGGCGTGCTTTATCGCTGGGCGCGCTGACTACAGTCATTGCTGCAATAGCAGCATATAGTTTTCGCGTCGTTGGTAATACAGTTATTCAGAGGTTTTGTAACGAGAAGCAAGCTACTAATGAATGTGCGATTAGACTCGGCTTCTCTGTTACACGGGAGCTAAAAGCATTGACCGCCTATGGACGGAAATGCAAAGTAGGTGTTGTTATGACGGGTACAGAAGCGCAGGCAAAAGAAAACGTGGGCTAACAATTTGCGATGAGGGTTTCGTATATTACATCAATCTCCAATAATCTCTCTCTCTCTCTCTCTCTCTACTTCTTCTTCTCTCTCTCTCTCTCTCTCTCTCTCTCTCTCTCTCTCTCTCTCTCTCTCTCTCTCTCCCCCCCCCCCCCCACACACACACACACCAAATACGTGAATGTACACATTACAAGGAAATGAGTTTTCCTGCGTTCAAAAATAGCTGGTTCTTTGCCTAACACCAATAGAAATGACAATTTTTCTGAGACTTGTAGTGAGAATTTCTTTAATGCAGTGCCAACGGTCGAAGCTGATAACTCTGGAAATTAGTTTTAACTCATCTGATGAGGGCTTTGTTTCGTGTTACATATGATCGAATTCGAGAGAGGGAGGAAGTTGTGTGAATATCGTGCTCTCAAAGCAAGAGATACTAGAGTGCCAATTGCGATACTTAGATCGAAGGTTGGTAGAAGGTCTTTGCTTAGCCGGACTGTGAACAGATGGAATGTTACCTCTGTCGGACAGTGAGTGTATGTGTGGCGTGGCCGGTGAAGTGAAGATGTGGACGGTCGCCCGTAAGTTGTCTGTTTACAGCTTGTGAAGGTTGCTGCATGTCGCATCGATGTCACCTTCGCTCTGTGTGGAATCTAGGGCGGTTATTACCACAGCGACCTTCCAAGAATCCTCCGAACAGTCCGCGGTCCTGTTTGAACGGGGGACCGAGGAGATGGAATTAGCGAAGGGACGTATATAATCTGAGTCGTGGGACGGCTGCAGGTCAATTTTCAAATAGGAATTGTATTGTGCGCTATCTTATTTCAACCGGCAGTGCTACTTGTTGGCTGAGAAAGAAGTAACTGTTAAAAATATAGGCTACAAAAAAATATGCTACAAAATTGTTCTAGCTAAAGAAAGATTTTAAACTTGTCGGTTTTGCTGAGCCAGCTAGTGGCTGATGTTATTTAACAAAGTAATTGTCCAATTTACTGTTGCCTTTCTTAAAAAAGCTATCAGAAAATTTTTGAGTGTTAACTTTTACGAACTGAAAATATTGTTTTATTGCATGTGTTTGGTCTGTCTTTGATTGTAAAAGAAAAGGAGGAGGCACTTAAAGTTGGCGGTTGTGCAGAATCAGTAAGAAGAAGGTAACTTACTGATATTTCGTGAAACTAAGTGAGTCAACTTTAACGGTTTTGAGGTTTAATGTAAGTTTACGTTTGATAATATTGATGCTCGAAACGAACTGCTCAGACTTCAATTGTACGTTTTGGTTTGCTCCAGTCAAACCTCGTCATCGAGTTGAAACGCCATTTAGCATCACACTAGTAAGATCGGAAATCGTCTTCCAGCGATGTCCTCTCTTTGCGAGATTATTTCTCTGACTATTGGCGGACCAGTTAAAAGGAAAGAGGTTTCATCATTAGCCGTATAACTGTTTTTTTTTCTTCATTTCAAAATGTGCAAGTTGTGCTTTTTCATATAATCTGTATGTGTCAAGTAATTATTAGGATTTAACGTCTCTTAAAATGCAGTTAAACTTACATGAAATGAGTTATACAATCGCTACCCATTACAGAGAGATGTTTTATGTCTTTTCGAAACAGCTCTGTTGGAACTGGAAATTTGTGGTAAGGACTATGGGACCAAACTGCTGAGGTCATTGGTCCCTAGGCTTACGCACAACTTAATCTAACTTCAACTAACTTACGCTAAGGACAACACACACACCCATGCCTGAGGGAGGACTCGAACCTCCAACGGGGGTAGCCACGCGAACCGTGACAAGACGCCTCGACCGCACGGCTACTCGGCGCGGCGAAACAGTTCTGTTGAAGAGCTCACTATACATTGTCTTATTGCTTGGGTAAGAGTACAAAAGAAATATTTTGTTTTACACAATTTCACCTATAACAACAAAAATAGTCGATTTTTTCTCTCTCTCATTTTATCGTAAGTCTCTCACTAGACTAGGTAATTTATCCTTCACGCTGCCTAACAAAACAGTATTGTGGGAGCATCTTACAGTTTCTCAGTATAAATTGTTTGTTGTCAGTGGAGCACATCCTGCCACCTGTTAACTGGGTCTCTCCTTAAACCCAGGTAGAACAAATTGAAGAGTTAGAGAAGATCCAACGACGAGCGGCGCTTTTCGTCATGGGATCGTTTAGTCCTGCGAGAGCATTACAGGGATACTCAACAAACTCCACTGACAGACGGTACAAGAGAGGAATTGTGCATCACGGAGAAGTTTACTATTGAAATTTCGAAAGAGTGCTTTCCGGGAGGAGTCAGACAGCATATTACCCCCTCCCACATAAATCTCGTGAAGTAACCATAATGAGAAAATTCGAGAAGTTAGAGCTAATACAGAGGCTTACCGACAATCGGTTTTCACAAGCTGCATTCGCGAGTCAACACAGAAGTGAGGGACCGTTAGTGATACCAGAAGTACGATTCGTCATACACCGTTAGGTGGCTTGCGGAGTGTGATGTAGATGTACATGAAAGCCGCAACAGATATGCAGGGCACTCACTATGTATAAAACCTAAGGGTGATTTAAACAATGAGGAAGATTAGAGAGATTTAGATCTACATCTACATCTACATCTACATCTACATCTATATCCATACTTCGCAAGCCACCTGACGGTGTGTGGCGGAGGGTACCTTGAGTACCTCTATCGGTTCTCCCTTCTATTCCATTCTCGTATTGTTCGTGGAAAGAAGGATTGTCGGTATGCCTCTGTGTGGGCTCTAATCTCTCTGATTTTATCCTCATGGTCTCTTCGCGAGATATACGTAGGAGGGAGCAATATACTGCTTGACTCTTCGGTGAAGGTATTTTCTCGAAACTTTGACAAAAGCCCGTACCGAGCTACTGAGCGTCTCTCCTGCAGAGTCTTCCACTGGAGTTTATCTATCATCTCCGTAACGCTTTCGCGATTACTAAATGATCCTGTAACGAAGCGCGCTGCTCTCCGTTGGATCTTCTCTATATCTTCTACCAACCCTATCTGGTGCGGATCCCACACTGCTGAGCAGTATTCAAGCAGTGGGCGAACAAGCGTACTGTGGCTTCTCTCCATGTGTTGGAAGTCAGCCGTCAAAAGTAGTTCGGATGGCTACCAAGTAAGAGTATAAAGTGATCTTCCGAAGACAGCAGCACTTTTTGGTCCCGTCATGGATGACCTGAGGGTCCGCAAAGGGGGTGTTTACAAGATCCCCCGCGAGTGTGGTCTTCATACATCGGACAGTCATGCACAGAACACGGAAGGTACACCGGCTGCTACAGCTCAGCAAATCGGTTGCGACAGAATTCTGCATCGGCACTGGCCACATTCTGCTGTACGACAATGTCGAGATTCTAGCGGCAACCTCGTAATTCTGAGACTCGCTGGTGAAGGAAGCTATAGGAACTCCTTTAGCGAAGTCTGTAATTAAGAGAGACAGACTAAAGAAAAATCAAGACACATTCACAGGATTTGTCGACAATATCAAATAGTGCAAGATGTTTGAAATTTTAAGAAAAATGGGGATAAGCTGTAGAGTTCTTGCACAGGGATAAGCTGTAGAGTTCTTGCACAGTGTGTAAAAGAACCAAGAGGTAGCAATGAGAGTGGAGATCCAAGAACGAAGTGCTCGGATTAAAAAGGGGGTGAGGCAGGGATATAGCTTTCACCAGTACTGTTTAATCTATACATCGAAGAAGCAACTACGGAAATAAAAGAAAAGTTTAAGAGATGAATTAAAATTCAAGGTGAAAGGATATCATTGATAAGATTCGCTGATGACATTGCTATCCTCAGTGAAAGAGATGAAGAATTACAGGATGTGTTGAATGGAATGAACAGTATAGTGAGTACGGAATATGGACTGAAAGTAAATCGAAGAAAGACGAAATTAATCAGGATTAACAGCGAGAAATTTAACATCAGGTTTGGTGATCACGAAGTAGATGAGGTTAAGGATTTCTGCTCCCTACGCTGCAAAATAATCTATAACGGACGAAGCAGGGAGGACATCAAACGCAGACTAGCATTGGCGAAAAGGTCCTTCCTGACCAAAAGAAGTCTACTAGTATCAAACGTAGGCCTTAATTTGAGGAAGAAATTTCTGAAAATGTGGAGCACAGCACTGTGTGGTAGTGAAACATGAACTGTAGGAAAACCGGAACAGAAGAGAATTGAAGCTTTTGAGATGTGGTGTTGTGGACGAATGTTGAAAATTAGATGGACTGATAAGATAAGGAATGAGTAAGGAGGTTTCCCAGAGTAATTGGCGAAGAAAGAAATATATGGAAAACACTGTCAAGAAGAAGGGACAGGATAATAGCGCATCTGTTAAGACATCAGGGAATAACTTCCATGTTATTAGAGAGAACTGTGGAGGGCAAAAACTGTAGAGGAAGACACAGATTGGAATAGTACTCTGAGATGAAGAGTTCGGCTTACTGAAGGAATTCGTGACGGGCCACATCACACTATCTAAGAGATTGATCTCTCTCTCTCTCTCTCTCTCTCTCTATATATATATATATATATATGTATATATATATATATATATATATATATATACACTCTGGCGCTTTCGTTGATCAACCTCCAAAGCAGTCGCTGCAGCGCAGTTCCTGTCATATCATAGGTCGAGCGTCTAACGACAGATTTAGTTCATACAGAGGTCTTTGTACAGAACATCATCTCTGGGTCTTGTGTAATCTGCAGTCGGAAGCGCAGTGAGGTTTTCGTGTTTAAAATAACGGATGCGAGTGCTGTAGTTTTGGTCTGACAGCTCCAACGGTAAATGGCCGAAAGGTATACTATCGAAGAACACGTAAGAGTATCGGGTTTGGTGGTTGTAAGAACTAATCAATGGCTCATTTTTCGCAACGTATAGCACTTGATACATTGAGAGAAATTGAGTATTCTACGCACCCAATAAAGTTACTATGCGAGACAGCCAAACTCGAAATTGTAATTTCGCATTCCGTATAGGTTTGACACCAGTAAAATAGTTTTGTACACTTACCTATAGAATATGTGTTCAAAAGGGATTTATATGAACAATATTCATTTCAATTTTTTCAAAAGACTTAATTAATTTTCAGATAATGGATTTATTTTGAAATCTACTCATTCAATTTTATTTCCATTTGAAGGTATCGACATTAAAATTGTTAATTGTAAACTTTTAAAATAACTTCAACAAAAAGCTTATCGATAAGCAATTCATTTGTTGTGCAAAAGAATTTCTTTGATTGATGTATTATCTTTGTGCTTCTCGACGAGTTGTAGTGAGAGATTGTTGTCGTATGAAGCTGGCAGTAATTCAGTGCACTGTGTGTGTGAAGCCGTATTCTCAGTTGCACAAATATCTGAACGCTGAAATTGTGAGTTTGGTAACAAAGAGAATTGAATGCTCTGTGTGGAAGATAAAGTGCCCGCAGTAATTCATTTCAAAGTACACATCTTTTAAAACAAACTTGAAGACCCTCTCGGCAAGCTGAATAATACGTCTAGTTATTGAGCCGACGAAGACGTCGTAATATATCGAATAAAGACAAAAATTAATTTAGCAGTTTTGATTACATAACTTGTCATCGCAGTCCTTATTTTATGAATAATTCAACATCTGCTCGTATTTATTCTCAGTTGTAGAAAATATCACGCAAACAGACGCAAAGAAATAATTTTCGACATTGGTTATAAAGTTAAGTACTGTAGATAAGAGTATAGAGAGTTTTGATGGATTACTGGCAAAGCGAAACCCTGGAGACCGTAAGCTTGGGGGGTCGCATTTGCAGTGTGAATGTATGCCAAGAACGACACATGGTTCAGTTTCCACATTAAACTAAGGGTCCCCTTTGTCCGGCAGGTCTACTGGGTGGTTAACCCCAGAACACTAAGGGAGGGAGAAGTTACATTGCTACTAAACCATTGTAAATTGTACTACTATACTTGAAATTTATTTAAAGGAGGTCATAATTTATACACTACTGGCCATTAAAATTGCTACACCACGAAGATGACGTGCTACAGACGCGAAATTTAACCGACAGAAAGAAGATGCTGTGATATGCAAATGATTAGCTTTTCAGAGCATTCACACAAGGTTGGGGCCGGTGGCGACACCTACAACGTGCCGATATGACGGATGTTTCCAACCAATTTCTCATACACAAACAGCAGTTGACCGGCGTTGCCTGGTGAAACGTTGTTGTGATGCCTCGTGTACGGAGGAAAAATGCGTACCATCACGTTTCCGACTTTGATAAAGGTCAGATTGTAGCCTATCGCGATTGCGGTTTATCGTATCGCAACATTGCTGCTCACGTTGGTCGAGATCCATTGACTGTTAGCAGAATATGGAACCGGTAGGTTCAGGAGGGTAATACGGAACGCCGTAATGGATCCCAACGGCCTCGTATCACTAGCAGTCGAGATGACAGGCATCTTATCCGCATGGCTGTAACGGATCGTGCAGCCACGTCTCGATCTCTGAGTCAACAGATGGGGACATTTGCAAAACAACAACCATCTGCACGAACACTTCGACGACGTTAGCAGCAGCATGGACTATCAGCTCGGAGACCATGGCTGCGGTTACCCTTGACGCTGCATCACAGACAGGAGCGCCTGCGATGGTGTACTCAACGGCGAACCTGGGTGCACGAATGGCAAAACGTCATTTTTTCAGATGAATCCAGTTTCTGTTTACACCACCATGATGGTCGCACCCGTGTTTGGCGACATCGCGGGGAACGCACATTGGAAGCATGTATTCGTCATCGACATACTGGCGTATCACCCGACGTGATGGTACGGGGTGCCATTGGTTACACGTCTCGGTCACCTCTTGTTCGCATTGACGGCACTTTGAATAGTGGACGTTACATTTCAGATGTTTTACGACCCTTGGCTCTACCCTTCATTCGATCCCTGCAAAGCCCTACATTTTTAGCAGGATAATGCACGACCGCATGTTGCAGGTCCTGCACGGGCCTTGCTGGATACAGAAAATGTTCGACTGCTGCCCTGGCCAGCACATTCTCCAGATCTCTCCCCAATTGAAAACGTCTGGTCAATGGTGGCCGAACAACTGGCTCGTCACAATGCGCCAGTCACTACTCTTGATGAACTGTGGTATCGCGTTGAAGCTGCATGGGCAGCTGTACCTGTACACGCCATCCACGCTCTGTTTGTGTCAATGCCCAGGCGTATCAAGGCCGTTATTACGACCAGAGGTGGTTGTTCTAGGTACTGATTTCTCAGGATCTATGCACCCAAATTGCGCGAAAATGTAATCACATGTCAGTTCTAGTATAATATATTTGTCCAATGAATACATCTACATCTACATCTACATTGATACTCCGCAAGCCACCCAACGGTGTGTGGCGGAGGGCACTTTACGTGCCACTGTCATTACCTCCCCTTCCTGTTCCAGTCGCGTATGGTTCGCGGGAAGAACGACTGTCTGAAAGCCTCCGTGCGCGCTCTAATCTCTCTAATTTTACATTCGTGATCTCCTCGGGAGGTATAACTAGGGGGAAGCAATATATTCGATACCTCATCCAGAAACGCACCCTCTCGAAACCTGGCGAGCAAGCTACACCGCGATGCAGAGCGCCTCTCTTGCAGAGTCTGCCACTTGAGTTTATTAAACATCTCCGTAACGCTATCACGGTTACCAAATAACCCTGTGACGAAACGCGCCGCTCTTCTTTGGATCTTCTCTATCTCCTCCGTCAGACCGATCTGGTACGGATCCCACACTGATGAGCAATACTCAAGTATAGGTCGAACGAGTGTTTTGTAAGCCACCTCCTTTGTTGATGGACTACATTTTCTAAGCACTCTCCCAATGAATCTCAACCTGGTACCCGCCTTACCAACAATTAATTTTATATGATCATTCCACTTCAAATCGTTCCGCACGCATACTCCCAGATATTTTACAGAAGTAACTGCTACCAGTGTTTGTTCCGCTATCATATAATCATATAATAAAGGATCCTTCTTTCTATGTATTCGCAATACATACCCGTTTATCATCTGCATTTCTTCTTGGTGTAGCAATTTTAATGGCCGTTAGTGTAGATTACGCACTGGTTAATGAGAGTTATTAGATCTCAAATGGTAAGTTACATACCGAATTAGGTACAATAGTTTGTTTTATATCCTCTGAAATTGTATATATTATAAGGGTTTAGTAATATAGAGATATGGGCACGCAAGAAGCCGAAGTGGCGTCCACTTGAAAGGACTTGCGAACGGGCGGATAAACATCCCTCTTCAGAAACTCTCAGCCA
This sequence comes from Schistocerca americana, assembly GCF_021461395.2. NCBI lineage: Eukaryota > Metazoa > Arthropoda > Insecta > Orthoptera > Acrididae > Schistocerca > Schistocerca americana. The sequence continues at coordinate 605,198,112 of NC_060120.1, forward strand.
ATCGTGCCGTACGAATTAAATTTTTTATCCGTAAAAATAATGGCGTTTCTGCGGCAGCACGCCCGAAATATAATGGATGCCACGACGTCTCTATCGAGACTACCGCGATAGCTAGCGGCAGGTAACTTTTGGAACGAGTGGTTTCGTCAGTCTGAAGCTAAACGGTAGTATCATTATACTAAAGGGGCAGCCTAATAGGAATCGATAACAGGTCGCGTCGCCTCAGACGCGTGTGGTCGGTTGTGCGTGTGGCCTCACAAATGACGCAACCGTAACTGCGGGATCCGCACACAACGCAGATGGTTTTTCACCTCGCTCTGCGTTACAAAAAGGCGAATGGTCAGGCCGACAGACAAGAAGTGGTTGGCTGTGTGGTTTAAGGCGGGCGCAGCATCCGAGGCGCGTGACGGCCAGAGCGCGGCAAGAAGCGCCCGGCGCTCAGCAGCGCAGCACAGCGCAGCCCGCCACGCCAGGCCACGCCACGGGTGCAGCGCGCCCGCCGCTCGTCGGCTGCGCAACGCCGGCCGCCTGCCAGCAGCGGCAGCCGCTCTGCGGTTCACCGCACGCTCCGTGCCTGCCGCGCCCTAAGCGGATACACCGCAGGCGCGCACACTCCACGTACCTGGCAGTCGTCCAGCATGCGACTGACACTGTCTCGAAACTGACTTACGATCAAAATAACTGCTCTGCTGGTGTGCTGTGCACAAACAACCAGGACGTAAGGAATGTAATTCCATCTTTACCGATGCGGAAAAACATTATAACCAGTGCCCACGGCGAGACTGAACGCTGCCTGCTAGCATTGCGGGCACGTGACGCATTGAGGAAACTGTATAAACAGAGCAGAGACGAATCAGAAACATTCTAGCGACGATCCGGATCGCAAATGGGGAAGTCTGTGACATTATTGTTCATATTTAAAAAAAAAAAATTTGTAAATATTTTATTGAAACTGTTAACGCAGAAGTAGAGACATCTTGTTTGAAACGAAATCGATACTGAAACTCTTTGATAAGATTAAAGTGAATGTACATATTAAGAAAAAGGGCGTAATATTTGCTTTTAAATATTGTAAAGATATCTATTTGTTATAATTATTAAATGTAAAAAGGTGCTATAATGTAATTATGTATGTAATAGTTACTGGCACTCACTTAGGGCTCTATGAGATATGGTGGCCAAAGCACTCGCTGAAGTTGTCCAGAATGTTTTTCAAACAATTCGCAAACAGTTGTGGCCCGATGACATAATGGATCGTTATCCATAAAAATGAAGTGGTCTCCAAATAGCCAAACATAACCATTTTCAATCAATGATCGGTTCATTTGAGCAGAGGACCCAGTCTACTCCGTGTTTTTATTTATTCATTTATTTATTGTTCCGTGGGACCAAATTAAGGAGAAGTCTCCATGGTCATGGAATGAGTCAATACATGAAATTATAACACGGTAGTAGAAACAGATATAATGAAATATAAGAAACGTATTCAGGCGACAATTCGTAATTTTAAATAAAGAAAATCAACAATGTAACACTGGAATTTGCTTAATTTTTCAGCTCTTCCAGGAGCTCCTCGACAGAATAGAAGGAGCGGGCCATGAGGAAACTCTTCAGTTTAGACTTAAAAGTGTTTCCGCTACTGCTAAGATTTTTGAGTTTTTGTGGTAGCTTATTAAAAATAGATACAGCAGAATAGTGCTCGCCTTTCCCCACAAGAGTCAAGGAAGTGCATTCCACATGCAGATTTGAAAGCGGCTAACTCTTGGGAATAAACGAAAATTGCTAACAACAAAGGACGTTAAGGAAAGTATATACTGTGAGGGCAATGTCAGAATTCCCAGACTATTGAATAGGGGTCGACAAGAGGTTCTCGAACTTACACCACATATAACTCGAACAGCCCGTTTTTGAGCCAAAAATACCCTTTTTGAGTCAGAAGAATTACCCCAAAAAATAATACCATATGACATAAGCGTATGAAAATATGCAAAATAGACTACTTTTCGTGTTGAACTGTCACTTATTACAGATACTGTTCTAATGGCAAATAAAGCAGCATAGTATAAAAGATGGAGTAGTTCCGTCAGGAACGGAAAGCTGTGCAAGCATAGGAAAAGGTGGGAGCGGAAACGTTTGGCGCGCTGTTGGACGGCGCGAACAAAGTCAGTCGGTTTCAAATGGCTCTGAGCACTATGATTATAAGATCACACAAAACCCAGTCATCACGAGGCAGAGAAAATCCCTGACCCCGCCGGGAATCGAACCCAGGAACCCAGGCGTGGGAAGCGAGAACGCGACCGCACGACCACGAGCTGCGGACTAAGTCAGTCGGTGGCCAGTGATCTTAGAGGCAGCACGTACAGCGCCAGCATAGTGTGGATTGCGCCATATTGTTGCATCTTGCCTCGGTTGGAAACTGTAGTTTATCACGGCCTGGTATGGGGAGAAAAACGGCCCATTGATTGTAAGATGGATCATCGCTATGAAGAGGAAATAAGTCCGACATGGATAGCTACTCTTGGCCGTTCTGATATTAATGCAGTTGTTGCCACCAACGCCACCGTCGCTGATCACAGTTTACAGGATACGACATTTTAGCTATGTATTATAGTGTGTGCCAGGAAATTGAAATGTGCTTTGAGAATAATAACCATTATCCAAATTAACAATTGTGCCCACCTGGTAATTTATCCCGCCCATAAACCAAGCAGATCCTAACCTGCTACATGAAAATTCAGAGTGACCTGTATTCAGCCAAGACTGTGAAATCTTTAATATATTGTTGGCAAATCAGTGAAATAATTGATGGAAAGAATAACTGAGAATTTCATAATTAACATTGCTATTATTTTCTGTGTTAAAATGATTACGTGAGGTTATGCCAGATTCAGAGACCACGTTGGATAAATTGTTTGCTGCTTTCACCTTACGTATCAATGAAAGGAAATACTAAGTTGATGATTAATGGTGATAAATAGTAACATTAAACAGTTTATTGTGTTGTTGTTGTGGTTTTCCGTCCTGAGACTGGTTTGATGCAGCTCTCCATGCTACTCTATCCTGTGCAAGCTTTTTCATCTCCCAGTACTTACT